>NW_024519206.1:29029765-29629765 GCF_017590135.1 Pyrgilauda ruficollis | reverse complement strand
CACCCCACTCCTCTCTTTTCGTCTCCAGTTCCCAGTATCTTCATGTCTCTGCCCCAGCACCCTTATGCACCACACCTACCTCCACCACAATCTTGTAGGTTGAGCTCACACCTCCTCTGTGTCTCTTCCTCCTTAGGGCTAAAGGGTGGAAAGCATGGCAGAGGTGACATCTTAACCCACAAAGTCAAAAGCTGATTTCACCTCAGCACCCCACCCCCACCAGGGCTCAAATATCTGGGCCACACTTTGTCACACACGACTGGATAGTTTGAACCAGTGTGAACATAAATGCAAATATTATCAAATAGGCCAGGGTGTAATGAATGCTCATCGTATCTGGAGAAATCTGGTACCCTGATGAAAAAGCTTTTTGGCTCATGCTCAGAAAGTCTTTTTCAGAGGTTTTTCACATGGCTAAAAGTGGGTTGTTTTTTATGGAAATAAAGAGAACATTTGCAGGTAATGATTCACCACCTCAAGTGCTGGCACTAAAACATGGGGTTTGGTGGATTGACAGAAGGAAAGAACACTCCTGGTGGTTCTTAAAAATATTTTCAGATTTATTCTTTCAAGTGAACTAAACATATTTTTCCCTAATCATCCTCTTATAAATAACTGTGCCATGTTGGTGTGAAGTTTTCACAGAAAATTGCTGAATATAAACAGCTGGAGGTGCATGCAAAGCACGGAAAACTCTTTCCTGAGGAGTTTAGAGTTGATAAAATCTTCCAAACACCAAAAGTAAGATTATGGGAGACAAATCAGGTTTGTTCTAAGGGTTACTTAAGTCTAGACTGTGCCACCCACAGCCACACAGATTATACAGGACACCCACAACGTGATCTCTCAGAGTCTGACTGATGCTTTCCTGTTCTGTTAGTCTCTGAAACAGAATTAAAATTCAGTCAGGCTGAAAAGAGCTTTTTACTCTGTGTATGAGGGGAAATAACAATAACTGTGCAATTCATAAAAACCTTCTAGCGTGTATATACACATGCATGCCTCCACTGATAAATCCAAACCAGAGGTAAACATAGAGGAGGCATTAAGTTGTCTTTTCCTGGAGGGAGAGAAATCTGCATGACAAGTTTATTGAAGCATTTTACAGAAATCTGGGATACTGTTCAACATACACAGCAAGTTCTTATTACAGGCTGCAGTTCACCATAAACAGCAATTTTGGATGACAATGTTGTGCATTCGTCATCAAACATTGTTGTTTGCAAACAGCAAGAGGATTCCATCTGCCGTTATTTTTTACAATTATATAAATAGGAATATTTAACGAGATAGACATTTTATATATAAAAATGTATCAGCTTGAGGAATGTAAGCCAGAAAATAAAGTTAAGATGAAATAGAAATTTACCCCAGAAAATATAGCATTTTTAAGTGAAATTTAAGGCAAAGAGTAAATTACATTCTGAATAAAGTAAATTCTGATAACAAATTTAGCATACTTGTCGCTTTCTAATAAAGAAAGGAAAAATGTTCTGTGGAAATGCTTTGAAGCAAAATATGAAAGCATCTGCTTTCCAAAGGCTTTGCCAAAAAATAGAGCATCCAAGCTCACAGCAGAATTGAATAAGCTGTCACTGTGCTACAGAGGAGTTTTAGTTCAACTGTTTCAGTATACCCTTCTTTACCCTTTCAGTATACACTGTCTTCTATAGAATATGTTCCCTGGTCCTGAGACACTGGAAAGAGGAAAGAGGAAAATAGTCTGGGGAAGATGACTCCCAGTGGAAGAGGACACAGACTTCCAGTGCAACTAGTTTAAAGTATCCTTGTGGTATTTCAGGATCATCATTATTTTCTCTCTTTGCTGAAGTTGATATTTTCTATGAGAAAACCCCTTCACAATTTCCCAGTCTTTCTGACTCCTTGAGAAAAAGGCCATTTTCTGACCTGCTACTTAACTTACTCTCTAATCATAAGGCTTGACAATAAAAGTAGTGTAGCACTTCAGGCCAGGATCAGTGGAAATCAAGTATTGTTCATAGATTACTTTCTTGCAAAGATCTGTCAATAGATCATTAGCATGTACATGTTGGCAATAAAAGTTTCAGTTGACACAGAGAGATAAGTTTCTCTCTCTTAATTTTCTTCTGAGGAGTATTGGGTACTTAAATGCTGTCTGAGTGACGATTCAGCATTTTGAGTGGTGCTGTGAAAGTATTTTGGAGACAGTCAATCCTTTCATATCTTCTATTTCTCAAGAAGCTACTGCACAGATTCCTCAGCTTTACTCCATATTCTCTCCCATGAACAATATGCAAAATTATAATTAAGACAAAGCACAATGTGCTTGTACAAAACAGGTTCGCCTCCTCCCAAAAGCACAACTTATGCAAAGACCTTGTGAAAAAAAAACCTACTTTCAAGCCAGTGAATACATGTGCTGTGTGATTCTGTGCTCTGGGGCCTGCCTCACAGCAGCAGTTCAACATCTAAGCATGAGAGTGATTACAAAGTTTCTTGCTATGGTAGCATGTGTTTGCCAATTAACTGCATCTAGTCGTTTCAGTAGAAATGTACTGCCAAAATGCTCAGAAGACCTCTTGATTTAGCTTAAGGTCGTGTTTCCTGCTTCAGAGAAGACTGCAAAATCTGTAATTTTCACTACAATTAATAAAATATCATCTTCCATACTCAAAAATGTAAAGACTCCTGGTTATATACGTTACTCTATTAGTTCCTAAGCTATGTAAATTATCCATAGACTTTTATGTATTCTTCAGGAGACAGTGGTAGTTAAACACCAAGATTTGTTCTTACCTTACTGGAAGAGCATTCCATCAACAGAGTAATTCAGTTTATTTATGGTTCAGCAGCATCCATGAAACTTGCCCTCTGCTACACTCTTTGTGTTGTCAGAAAAGTCACGGTGTGGTTTCCCCTCGAGAAAGAGCTACAGTTGGAACTGAGGTAATTACTAAGGACTCTCCTATTCCCCCACTGATTGTACAGGGCAAGAAATACTACAGAATTAAGGCCCTGAGACAAGTTGCTCCCCCAGTAACAGGAGGATTGCTGCTACCTTCAAAATTTAAATCTGTCTGTGCCTTTATATAAAATTCTATGTTTCCCTACTTCATCAGAAGCATCAATTAGCATATTCCACTTTGTATTTCTAATTTTAGATGAGAGCTGGAGGGAATAAGAATTGAGCAAGTCAACTCCTCTACAGTCTTACTGTTCCCAAAAATAAAAAAAAAGAAGTTCCAGATAGAAGACTTACTGTTAAGTTAATTGCATCTTTTTCATTCCTTTGCCTAAGTAGTATTTTTCTCTAAAATATATTCTGAAGTACTTGACTCAATTTGACTTTAAAAGGTTTAAAGCAGTTTTTAAAGGCTAAAGCAGTACTATAAGCGTTACTAGGGAGCTGCTCCCAAAGCCAGTAAGGCTTTTAACTGGAACTGTTCCTCAAGGTTTGATTTCTATACAGTCAAGAAATTATTCTTTCTCTTGATAGGTAAAAGATGCTACCATCAAGACTCTGCTTTTCTTAGCACAGAAGTCACAATACTGAGCTTGGGACAGTATATTACAAGTCTCAATCAACTCCCTTTTATCGAAGAGATAAGAATCGCTTCTAAAGCTTCTTTTCAGTTCTAGCATGGAAACACAGAATGAAAATTCTTTTAAAAGACCATTCATCCAATTTCTAGTTACATATCAAGTAATTAGACAGAAGTTGTGTATTTCTTTTAATGGTGCTTCAAAATTTGTTATTCAAAATGATATTTCAAGATAATTTTACCTAGAACAGACCAATAGATAATATACATCCATGTTTTGTGAGGCAGGCTGTTTTCCTTTACATCTGCACTGGTATCCCAGGAACTTCTTTCCAATATGCCAAAGGTTCCCAGTTTTTTTTCACCCAGTCAAAGCTATTGACTGAAGTACAATTTGTCCTGCTTAATTTTTTTCTTTTTTCCCCAATGAATGATGCCGTAGGAGTACATGCTGTGCTTACAAAAATGAGCATCATAGTAGGCCAAAAAACAGTGGAAAAAGCAGGCTCAGTGAAATCCATCATTTTACTGAAAGAGACACTTGATGACATATTCAGTTCCACACAATAAACATGATTAGAAAACCAAATTTACACGTACCTGAACAGCAGGTATATGTGGACGACTTGGAGTCTAGCAACAGGAACACAACTTCTTCAAAAGAATATTTATGATCTTAGGGAAACAAAAAATTTACTCATGAACATACTAGCTCCTGGCTCTACAGAAATGAGCTGTGAACAGTGAAATGGAAAAATTAGGTAAAATATATGATTTTTTTGTACAAAAAAACTTGTATTAAATTTTAATTCTTATATTTTTTCTTAAGCCTTCAAGTGTCTTTTATTCCTGAAAAAATATTCCTTATCAGCTTTTCTTCATGCAAAGAAGAAAAGGAGAAAATTGAACACACACTAGAAATCTCCAACAATTTTTCTGAACTAATAGCATACATACAGCTAGATTGCTACACAGAGCTTAGGTGAGTTGGTTGGAGCATGGTGCTGATGAAGCCAAGCTTGTTGGTTCAATCCCTGTATGGGCCATTCACTCCAGAGTTGGACTTGATCCTTGTGGGTCCTTTCCAAATCAGAGTACTCTTATTCTGTGAAACCTTCGTCTTAGAGTTCTGAAGCTAACACAAAGAGGGAAAAGAAGCATCTCTTAAATCCCCTCTTGCCCCACTGCCTGTTCTCTTTTTGTACACTGCTGCAATGTCACAGTACCTCAACATGAGCTGGTTGGTGTTCTTTTCCTTCCAGCAAAATATTCCTGCTGTATCCTTCACTTGGGTCATTCTGCATGCTAAATCACACAGTCTTCTACTTCCAAGTCTGTTCTCTGCAGAGATTTTACTCTGACATGGAAACTATTGTCAGTGGCCCATCCTGGGGATCAAGGAGATGAAGACTAAAGATGACAGATTAAAGCTGTACTGCCGTTCACAATATAAATTGATCATGTGAGGCAATATATTGCATTTTCACACTCATATGTTAGTGTGCAATATTTCCAGGAGTCAGTAAACTCATAATTTTTTAAATGTAATTCCCAGAATTTAATATAAAAACAGCAAACCAGCAAAGGCTCAAATCCTTAAAATGCTTTTCTACTTTGCCCCCAATAATGCCAATGGAAAACATCTGTGAGCCCAAAACCAAGCCTCCAGCTCTTTCTTTTTCTTCCTGAAAGCTGGAGGTTTTGGCTGCTAGCTTTGGGATTAAAGAACTGATTGGAAGCTTTTACCACTAAAAATATCAATGTGTCTTATCCTCCAAAATTTTCCCACTGAGGTACTGAGCAAGTTTGTCAAAATTCATTCCTTCACTGTTCTTTGCAAGGTGCAAAGTTGCAATTCCAGAGCAATTCTACTTGATGAGACCAAAAAGGGATTCGTTGCCAAAAGCACTCATCAAAGACTCATCAATAATTATGTCCTTTCTGAGGAAAAACAAACAAAAAAGCAAGTCAGTTTCCATTGCTGCAGAAATTGCATCTTGCATGACTTATGGGCAGAGTTTTTCTATGTTTCTACTCACAGCCATCACAATATGATTGAAATTGTAGGTATAATTGTAGGTATAACCTACATGCTGCCTCTTCCCTGAATATCTAACCTGTGTCCTTTTTCTTGATTTCTTTGGTTTTTTGGCTCATTACATGATCACACATTAATTCTTTGTTCCTTATTAACTTTAACTTTCAGAGGGTGACACAAGCTACACCAGATCCCACAGAGACATTTCCTCACACCATGCCCTCCCTGCTGCAACTGAGGTTGGCCATGGCGATGCCTGAACAAAACGTTCTGGCTCCATCCTGAGGCACTTGAAATGGAGCAAGAAGTAGAACAAAGTTGTCTGAAAGGATCGTTTCCTTTTCATAAGGAGCCTGAGAAGAGTGGAAAGTCAACAGGGAATAGGAACAAGGGTAGTAGGAGTAATTGGAGTAGGCATGGGAAAGTGAACAAGGAGAAAATTTCAGCTGAACCTTCTGTGGGAAAGGGACTGTCTTCCTTTATAACATGTTTGTACAGCCCTTGCCATGGAGGTGATCTATCTGATGCTCTGCAGGTGCTATTAAGTATGCAGTGTACATCCCTCACTGCCAGTTCATAGGTGATGAAGTCTTGCTTCAATGCCCTTCCACAGCTTTGGCAGTTCAGATTGAGATGTTCTTTTTCTTCAGTGTTGACAGAGTTCAAACAGAAAAAGACAAGAAAACACAGCCAGAGAGGGAACAAGGAAAATGTACAAAGATCTTAAGTGGCACATTTAGCACAAGATGTTGTTTATTGTGGCTATTTGACTGAAGGGTGAAGAGAATGTAAGACTAATCTGTTCTGTAGGTTTTTGTTAAGTTATTAGCTTAGATGCTGTGATTTTGATGACACAGTTATATGAGTGAAGGTAATTTTCAGATTGTAATGAGTATGCCAACCAGTGCAGTGGTATCTGAGTGAAGCCACACATTCTGAGTAATCTGTGCTTATTCCTGCTCATCTGAACTGCTATTAATACTAAACCATAAAGATATTCTCCCAAAAAAAAAAAAAAAAAAAAAGTAGAGGAAAAAAACCATGAAGGAAGGAAGGAAGGAAGGAAGGAAGGAAGGAAGGAAGGAAGGAAGGAAAGAAAGAAAGAAAGAAAGAAAGAAAGAAAGAAAGAAAGAAAGAAAAGAAAGAATGGCATTGACATGATATGATGATAGGCCTATCTTGAAAAGAAAGGTATCTGTTAATTAGCCAGGCATAGGTGAGATATAGTAGAATGTCACTGATTCTTCACAGAGAGGAGAAGAGGGCCCAAAAGACTTCAAAATATGATAAGTTCAGTTGCTTTTTCACATTTAATGTCTGAATAATTTCTAGCTTGGGGATATATGTCAGAGAAATCTGGCTCTGAAGTCCAGGGAGAAACCATGTTGGGTTTCTGAGTTGTGTAAATTTGCTGCTCTTGCTGTGACGTACTGTCCAGCTTCCCTGGCAGGTATGTATTTGCTGTTCACCTAATGATCAGAAAAGTTACTCTTTCCACTGAGAGTTTAATAGGTTTATTTTCTTCATATCAGATTGAACAAATGTGACTGACAGACCCACTGAAAGCATGCACACCTACATAGAGAACCTATTTGTTCTGCTCTTCCTTCCTTCTCTAACATCACTCATTCTTTTTGATCAACAGCATAAAATGCCTAAAAATATTTTTTTCATATTGTATTTTTTCAGTTGGAAAAAAATCAAAATGATTGCTGTTTCAGTGAGAAATATGTGGTCTTATTTACAACTGAGGTTTGTTTTTCTCTACACAGTGGCCAAAATCAACATTTAATTCAATTTTCTGCTCGTGTTTTTATGAAATCTGCTGCCAGAAAACTGTCCAAGGAGTCTTAGACAAGTTGCTTTTAGGACATGCTACTACAGAGATCAGGAAAACAGGATCAAAGATATTTTCACTTTTTTTCTAGGCTATGACTGCCCTACATCAGATTTTATCATTCTTTTACCCCATATTTCACATGTCTTCTATTTCTGTAAATAAACAATCTTTAAAATACAAGCATCTGTTTGAAAGTTTTTATTCTATCTACTCTTGTCACTATTTTCTCATTTTCTGGCTGAATCACAAAGCAATTAAATAATTGTATTCGCAAGTCAAAGGTAAATTGCTAAAGCAAAATTAATCTGGTTTATAGACTTAAGGTTTAGGAGTATCAAAGCAGAAGCCATGGTGAAGAACAAGCTAATGAGGAAAATCAAAATTACCACAAATGCATTAAAAAAACACTGAAATAATCTTAACCATTGTCAATGTTAATGACTTGAACAGTACCTTCTTGAACTCATGCTTCCCAGCTAACAACTTGACATCTTCAAAATACCAACAGACATCAATAGATATCAATATTTTACCTTTTCCTATTCATCACCTGCAGAGCTAAAGAACCAAGCAGTATCACAAAATGAGCTTTCAATCCAAGGCATTAAAATCCAAGCCCACAAGTACAGGGTGATAAGAGATCCTTTCAGGTCAACCTCTAGACATATAATATTGCATTCTGTGGAGTTTAGAGCAGCTCAGGTTTTCTGAGGTCTCCCTTAGGTTGCATAAGTGAAGGATTTATGTCCATGTCATCCATTTAAAAACCTCTCAGGGGCATTGAAAGATGAGGGATTAAGAGAGATGTTTCAGTATGGGGTTTATATGCAAAATGGTGAAAAAGACATAGAACAATGAATATATACATAATAAAACCTACTTAAACAACAAACATGCAAATTTGAAAAAAGTATACTTCGTGGCAGGAACAAAGTAGGAGACAAGAGGAAAAAATATAAGGAAGACTAATGCCCTTAGACACTCAATATAGAAAAGATATTGCCCTCATATACATTCTTATTTATCTTCACCCTCCTGCAGTTGGTGTATTACCTCCTTACACACAGCAGTTTCTTTCTGTCATGGAGGCAATTCATTCCTATCCTGTCAGGCTCACTTTTTCTTTCCTAGTGTCTCAAGATACTACTTGCTGTCAAAGCAGTAACAAAAAGAACCCAAGAGGTTTTTTTGCTGACATCTCCTGAAGTGTAGAATCATCACATCAGATATATATTTGGGGTTAGGAAGACCAGCTTCTGTTATATGACCTCATCCAGCCAGAGCTTTCTCTAAATCCTTGTCAAAAAAATGTTTATGATCCCAGCCCGCCAGGAGAAACACTGTTTGTCTCTCAAGCCCAGCTAACTTGTTTTCTATTATCTCCTTATTAAAGAAAAAGATTGTGCTTCATAAAGCAGTTCTAGATGGTGCAGAATTACTGCTTGAAACATAGAAATTGGAAAAACTGATTTTTATTTCAATATTGGTATCCTATGCCTTATGAGTCATTCTAATGATTCCCTGTTGCCTTCTGTGCTTAAGCAAGTTAGCCATTTTCAAAGCTGTTAACTGAAGTCACAGTGGAATTAAAAACACTTCTGCAGAAAAACACAAAACACAGCTAAAGAGCCTTGGCTGGCATGTACTAATCTCTCTTATAGCAAATTTTGGAACCATCTAGTTTTGGAACCATGCAGAACTGTAGCAGCATTTCTGGCTAAATAATCTTGCATTATTACATTTTTCCACTTGTTTCTTTCCTTTTTAAAACACATTTACACCTTTGTTATTAAGGCACACAATTCAAGGTTCCAATCCTGACAAAATTTGCGTGGGTGAAGAGTTCCACGGACCAAGGGAGACACTAAATCCTGATTTCCAAGATTTGTGTAAAGGAGGTATCCCCACAATTAAACGAACAAACAAAAAAACCTCAAACCACCACACTTTGTTTCCATCTACCCTTTCTCATGGGGTATTGCTGTGTATTGCTTTATCTGCAGTGTTTTTTCCTTGTATCAACACTGACTCTCCATACCTGGAGAAAGTAGCATTGGGTACAAAAGGTATTTCCCCCCTGCTTCAAATAAAAGCAAATTTAAGTCTAGTGAGCTCAGGATTATGTTGGATTGTGTTTGGGTTTTTTTTTTTTTATTTTTTAAAACCAAAATAAGTAAAAAAAGGTAAATTCAACACATTAATCTCATGAGTGGATATTCATAAGTGAATATCTGCAGTGACATTTGCTTTTGAAAACAGAACACCAGGGACCAACTCAAACCACCATAACTGAAACCAGGCTGATTTTGATTTTCTGTTAGCCCAAACTGCACACATACACTTTGTAATTTGCACATACAATTCACTGCAGCTGTAGAATAAATCAATCTGAAAATACATATATACATAAATAACAGTGATTTAATATTACCAGTGAGAAATCTTGACAACTCAGAAGACTTAAAAACTCTGAGTCAAGGCAAATTCCAGCAGTTTCAATATTTGAAATATACTCAATTTCATTCAACAACTTCTTTCTAATAGCATTTGCTATTGTGTGCCTCTATCTCTCACTAGATGTATGTGTTTATATGTACAGAGAAATATATACAAACTAACATTTTTTATTACTTAAATTGTAAAACAAGCTTTTCTTTTTTTTGTAAGATAGCTACCCAGAATTAAAATATAAATACTCCACAGTTCATTAATTACCTCACTAATGCTAGTTAACAACACTTTGAGGCATATATGGACATGGGTTTATTTAGTTCGCTATATAATGTCCAGAACAGCTGCAAACGTGTGCCTTTTTTTGGGGGAGTTCAGGACTCCATGTGGATCAAACAGCTGGCATTTGCTTTTTACAGTTGGCATTGTTTAGGCCATCCTTCTTGGCACACCCTCCATTTCAAGTTACCAAGAGGGTGGTGGAAGAATGAGAAACCCTGGAACCATTTCTAAAGCAATATAAAAGATTGACCTTGGGTATTCCATCACACAGTGGGGTTCTGTCACTTTTTACCTATTAGCCAGCTTTCCTTCTTCAAATCTGCTTTATTATGATCTAGTCAGAGTTTAAAATTGAACAACAAATAGCCTGTATGCACTTCTTTTATTGTGCCAGTATTAATGGATGTTTTCATAATTGATATCTAAAAAAAAAAAGTTTTCCAGAAAGCTGTTTGTATACAGAGAGAAGGAAATCTGCACTTTGCAAAGAGGACTGCTTTAAGGAATTGAACACTTATGCAAGAATTCCTCTATTCTATATCCATATCAAATCTGCAGGAAAAGCAATAATTGCAACCAGGTTTATTTGAATCCGTGTGCCAGCTAGAGAGCTGCATAGGAAGAACCATGCAGCTACCAAATGTATTCATGTGCCACAGCAGTTCAGCAGTCCATGGCACAGCTGCTTGCAGGGGACAGACCAGAGCACTAACTGCAAATGCACCGCAAGCTCTGTGACCGGACTGAAGCAGAACACAAAACTTCCACAGTTTGTTTAATGCAGAGCTATTTCTCAAGCCTTTTCTGTTTTTCATAGCATCCCCTTCTTGCAAACTCTCTGTGCCATGTGTGTATCTGCTTCTGAGACAAGGCAATGGGAAGATTTCAGGCTGAGTTTCTCTGCAGACGTCACATCTACTGACCGATCTGCTGAGTGTACCACATGTCTGAGTCTCCTCTGCTTTTCACCTCCACTAGCTCTCAGTTGCAGGGTGAGTTAGTTGTACTTCTGGGATTACTGCACTCAAGATGTTGTACTCCTTTCCTTTCCAAGGGCATCCATTTGTTATCCATCATATTTTCCACTCAGTAAATAATTTAGATGGAATTATTGAATAAATTTTCAAAACACTATTCTGAATATACCTCAATGGCATTACTCACACAAAGCGTTATAGAACTAAACATTTCCATTCTGAAGGTTAAATTTGATTTGTGAGCTGTGCATTGCAAAACTGAGCCACTTTTGAGAAAGTCAGGTTGATGAGAAGTCTCAATTTGACTTGAATCTGAAGCCAGTTTTAGGAAAAGGAATTCAAGGGACATTGTCACAACCAGCAAGGTCACCTTTTCCTGTCACTGCTTAAAGTTTCATATTAGTACCCTACTAGAACAGTCTTAAAAATTTTAAGATTAAATGATTAAAAAAAATCTCTTGAAGATAACTACAAATAGACAAGACAATTAGGTATTTAATATCAAACACAAATTTTTGCTTATTGTGGCTTCTCATCCATTATCTCATCCAGACAGGAAAGGATGCAATAAGGAGCCTTCTCAACAATGTATCCCTGATACCTTTAATCTTTCTTATTGTATTGGTTTTGCATGGCAAGGTTTTGGTAGCAGGGAGGTTACAGGGGTATTTTTTTGTGAGAAGCTACCAAAAGATTTCCCCTACATCCAGTAGACCCAGTGCCAGATGGTTCCAAGAGGGACCTGCTGCTGACCATCTGCAACAGTGGCAGCGCTCCTGGCTAAAATATTTAAGAAGGGGAAAAATTTACTGTGTGAGAGCACTTGCAACCACAGAAGAGAGGACGGAGAATAGGTAAGAGAGACAATCCTGTTGACAGCAAGATCAGTGAGGAAAGAGGGGCAGAAAGTGCTCCATGTGCCCGAGCGTAGATTATCTTGAAGCCTGTGGTGAAGATCATGGAGAGCCAGGCAGCTCATGGAGGTCTACAATAGAGCAGAGATCCACCTGCAGTGCATGGAGGACCCCTCCCACTGGAGCACCAGGCAACCAGTCAATGTCAGACACACCACACTCAAAAGATCCTCTTATCTACAGTCTATTTGCTAAAATGAAGGTTTGTTCAGATTGACATTAACATTTCTCCAAAATGAATTTGATTGCAATGACTGTTCTGGACTCTTGGATTCACCCATTTATTCCAGAAGCCACATCTGCTCATGAAGTGGAGAATATGAGAAGTAATTCCCACAAGAGAAAAGCAAAATAGAAGAAAGAAAATGGGCTTTTACTTTCCTGCTATTCAAACAATCCTGTTGTACAACATCAGAAACCCTCTGTGTTTCCCTGCCTTAGTCTTTCTGAACACAAGAAGAAAATTTGGAATCATTAATAAGAAGAGAGGTGCTGTCTCAGGATTTGAAGGCCTGACAACAACTTCTTAAATTAAGCATCTTCAGTAACCAGGTAGAAGTGCTTCATACTATTTTTGTTCTTGTTTAATTGGAATTGAAACTTTACCACTTTACCTTTTGTTACTCTGTCTTACTAGTCAACATATTCTTGTGTGTGTTTTTTGAAGGTTCACTTCTACAAAGTTGCTTTCAATAAAGTGTCACATGGTTTACTGTACAATCCAATCTCCAGCTTGGGTTAAGGTTTTGGAAAAGCTCTTTTGCTAACTGTGACAGGAAAAGGCATTTTACCTGTATCATGTTGCTTCCTTTGACAAAGAATTAAAACTTGATACTGTGAGAAAATGAAAAACAATTTGATCCCTGTATTGTTCTATCTTTATCTACCTTAATAGAATTATAATAAATTATATTAATATAGCACTTGATCAACACTTTTTATTTGAAAAATCTATAGATTTATATGAAACTGGTTTACCGTGCCAAATCCTAACATGGGTCATGAACTCTGAAAGGTATGTGTAACACCAAGCAAGCGTCCTGCAGGCTACTAGGCTGTGCTTCCAGAAGAACATCCAAATCCTCACACTGGGGTATTTTTCTATAAGGGAACACATTTCCCACTGGTACTTATTAGTGTCCGTTGCCAAAAGGTTTGCTAGAGAACATAGGTCTATGCTCACCCTCCAAGAAGTAGAGTTCAGGAGAGTGATGCTTTTAGGTAG
The DNA here is from genome assembly GCF_017590135.1 of Pyrgilauda ruficollis. Taxonomy (NCBI): domain Eukaryota; kingdom Metazoa; phylum Chordata; class Aves; order Passeriformes; family Passeridae; genus Pyrgilauda; species Pyrgilauda ruficollis. Next base: position 29,616,514 of record NW_024519206.1, on the reverse strand, counting down.
GGAGAAAACAACAGAGCTCTGGCCTGAAAATCAGACATCTACAACTGCCAGTATGGCACAGTGGTCTCAGTTAACTGATTAAAAAGAAAAATAGCGCTGGATGGAAACCCCCCAAGCTCTTTCTTCATTGTAATGCAAGACATTTTGCAGGTGCATCTAAACAGTTTAGTAGCATCAAATTTTGAGTAACTCCATTAGAGTTTAGGGCCTGTAATTCTTTGGGCTCACTAGATGCCTGTTTATCAGCCAAGCAGTCTGTTCCCTGCACCACAGAGGTCTAGGTGTAGGGCAGCTGTAGTCAGCAAGCACATAAAGGGCTGGCACCCTAGGGGATACAGCTTCTATACGTTACTTTCCTTAAGGAAATTGATCACCAAGCACTGGGATTGCTGTTGGTGCCACAGGGTTCATGGCTCTGATGCAAATTCAAGTATGTGTACAGATATTGTAGATTGAAATCAGTTAAACTGAGGCTCAGACTCATCTATCAATGTGTTATTCATAGGACAGCCTGGTATTATATTCACTTTGAAACAGCCCATTCTAAAAACAGTATCAAGCCTAGAATAAAATTGGACAGACACAACTAAACAGAGGTATCAATAGGAAACTTTGTAAGACCATTATCCTGTTGTGTTGTTTTCTTCCATGGAAGTTTTTCAGATACCACTGCCTGCCTTTTGTGATTTTATAATTTATTTTCAGGAAAGCAATATGCTTGTTTTCATTGTCAATCATCGAAGCAGTTTGGGCTGAGCATGTCTTTTCACTGTTGACTTTGCATTTCTAATCTGGCATTAAAAAAAAAAAAGAAAAAAAAAAAGTTGTTTTTTATATTAAAGAACAGAGTAAGTCCCTAATAGTGAGGCTGTTGGAAGAGGACTAATGGAGCTATTCATATTTAACAAAATAGCCATCCAACTCTACTTTGATGGAAGGGGGATTACGTATGACTTCTGTTTGAGCAGCTTCAACACTCTTTCTTACTGTAAGTGCATGAAAAATTTATTATTTGTATATTATCTCATGAACAAAAAATCTTGTCCAGTTAACTGTGAAAGTGTGGAAGAGCATGTGGAATAAAAACTGGAGTAAACCCTCCAAAGAACAGTTTCATAAAGGTCTCAGGAAGTCACCCTTTATCCAACTATCTTGATCAAATTATCTCTCACTAATTTTTCTTGTGTTCTCTCAGTTGTGCTGCAGCTAGCATGAAATCGATTAAAACCGGAGATAAAAGAGAGTTCCAAACGAAGTATAAATTTTCAAAAAATTGCGTTGCATATGCTCAGCAGGCAGCAAGGGAGGGGGGAAGAAGAAGTCAACAATTTGTATAAACAAAAGGCACATAAGAAAATCATCATGCTGAAATATTGCAAACTAACAGCAGGCTAGAGTAAAACATCCATATTGCCAGAGCTAATTTATTTCTTTTAGCATTACCTTTATAATCCTTCACCAAGAAGGAATCTTTTCTCCTTTTTTTTTAAGCATGACAAATATGTATTATAATCAGTTGGGTTAGATTAGTTTTTCTTTTTTTTCAGAGATAGATTTTCTCTCCCTGAATCTTCAACTGTGACTGCAATGAGTTTCTTCAGAGAAAGAGAGATATTACAAGAGAAAGAGAGAGATTACAAAAAAGCGCTTGCCATCTTCCATTATTAAGCCATAAAAAAAAAAAGAAAAAGAAAAAGAAAAAGAAAAAGAAAAAGAAAAAGAAAAAGAAAAAGCAAAAGAAAATGAAAACCCTAGGCCCTAGGAGAAAGCTGTTGCCTGAGTTGATGGAAGAAGTGACAAGGTTTGTAAAACCTAATGTAGACTTAACAGATAATGTCAAGCACTGAGAGGGACAAGAAGCAATTTGGGGAAAGAAGGAATCAACCCAAATATTCTTAAGAGGAATCAGATAAGACAGAACACTAATAATCAGGCTTAAAATGTCCACAGACTGATTTATGGGTGAAAATATTTGTGAAAAATGCTGGTTGGGATCTTGTGAAAGACGGGTCATTAGGAAAAACAACCTCAAGTGAACTGGCTAAACTTTTAGGACATTCTTGTCACAGCATAAAGAGTGGTCCATCTGATGTTCAGAAAAAGTAGCAAACGTAGGAGGAGATTGGCTTTATCAAACAGGGACTGAGCTCCAGCACAAACTAACCATATATGGAAGCTGGAATTAAGGAAAGAAACAAAGAAATATAGAGGAATCTCCTGGACTTGCTGAGGAAGTATTAGAAAAGCCGAAGCTCAACTGCAATTGACATCGATGAGGAACATTGGAGAACAACAACAAGCCCTTCTACCTCTGTGCTAATGGCAGAATAAACAAAGAAGGCAGGGACCTCTTGCTCAATGGGCAGGTGATTTCGTGACAGCAGATGTATTTAAAGTGAAGCACTCTATCCCTTCTCTTCGTGTCAGTTCACAACTGAATCTCCCAGGACTCTGCCAAGAGAGAGAGTTCAAGAAAGGGAGGTACAATAATGAAAATTGATCAAGTCTGGAGTCTGTTTCAGAAATTCTTGATCCATATATGCTTCCCAATACCAGAGAGATAAAGTGAGGCAAGAGCTGACTGCAAAGACAATCCAGTCTGGAAGCCCACATGCCTTATAAACAGAAGCTGAGGAGGTGAGGCTTTTCTGGGGAAACCTGACAGCAGCCTCCTCCTGCCTGCAGGGGAATGAAGATGGGACACCCAAGATATTTACAGAGGTGTGCTGTGGGACACCAGGATACCATGATCCTGAATTGAAATAGAGGAGGTTTTATCTACATAAAAGGAAAAAAATATCACCAAAAGGTTGCTGAAGGTTAACACATGCTGCACAGACTTCCTTGGAAGTTTTTAAGACCTGGCTGTACCAAAGGCCTGACATAGCCAGTCTGAAATCAGCACTGATCATGGTTTAGAGTGGGAATCTGGATAGGATGACCTATCAGGGCCCCTGCCAAGCTGAATTTTGTTATTTTTAAGACCTGGTCCTAAACACAGATAAAATATAAAGAAATGTCCACCCTATCACTGAACTTACAACTTGTGTGTACTAACAACTAAGCTAATGTAAGCTGTAGATTATTGATTTTACATGGATATTTAGGCCCATAAATACATTATTTGATATTCAGAAATAAGTTGCTTTTGAAGTTCTGGGCATTGCCCAAAATAAGTAACCAGAATTATGCATTTTACAGTATGTATAGTACATTTATATTCTACTTTATTATAGCTATTTGGAATACTTTATATATTTTCCTATATCTACATAAAACTTGACTCAAAGGTTTACTGTGAAATAAGTAACTGATCATCCTAATAGTGGTGTAAGACTGGTAAAGACTAAAACACTGAACAAATATAACTTATTTTTACCTTCTCTTTTAAAATTTCATAAAGCATACTAGGACTTGAATTTCACAAGATGCCCAAGGCTTTAGGAGCTCAGTATCATTTTAAGCCCTTGGGTACGAAGACATTGATCCAAATGTATTGACATACCCAGGCAGATCACAGTGTCTCTTTTTCAACCACATAATGAAAATAGCTGTGTGAATAAATATTTAAAAAATGCTATCCTGGAGATTCAGGCCCATGAGAGTACATCCTCATTTTTAAGAAATAAAGAGAAAAATGTACTCACTGAACACTGAAGAGCAAGAATGTTTAGGCAAACACTGGAAGAAAACAAATATCAACACGTCAACACTGGTATTGAGTTTACTGAGGTTTAAACTTCTCTAAAGTCTCACTGAAATTATAATTTGCTAACCATGTCTAAACCATGTTACAAATCCAGGTGGAACACATGTTTGCCAAGCACAATTGCACATTGGCAAAAAAAAAAACCTTTATAAAGGCAAACAAATAGAGCAATAGAGTATGAATTGAAGACCATTTCAATACTTGCAATTATGAAGGGTTTAAGGGCATTGATGGACCAGGGACTACATACTTTATTATGACTGTTACTACCTACCACAAAGAAGATCAAGGAGACAAGGATATGTGTTTAAATGGGAGCAGCATGAGGGAACCAAAACAGACAGCAGGGAAGAAGGACCAGTTTATGTTAAGAATAAACAACATGTAGGGCCCTATTTCTGCTTTTGCTGATGCCCTTTGCAAGAGATAAAGTGTTATCTAATAGCTTTCTATCCTACAGAACTAAAGGTCTGAGACAAGTAACTAATCTCAGTTTTAGACATTGACCTTAGTTTTGATGTACAAAGGTTAACTCCAGCTTTAGGATTCCGTTTGCCACAGAAGTTCAGTCCCACAGGCAGAGGTGGAAGGCTGTTTCATGAAAGCTACCTTAATGCAGATTTCTGTAGTGAGCAGAGAACATTACATTACAAGTGGGAAAGTGTGCATGTCTGAGTATCATTCCATACCCCCTGTTTTTTTTTTGTTGTTGTTTTTTTTTTGTTGTTTTTTTTTTTTTTTTAGACTGGAGTTCTCCTACAGATTTAAGCATCTTCCAGCACTACATCACACATTTTCAACAAGTTGAAGAACAGTACCTGGTGCTCAGAATTACATGTAATTTCATGAAAGGATGGAAACTTTCAACATGCATATTTGCATTGATCTTCAAGACAATCAAGCAATTTTATTAAAAAATCTTAAAAAAAAAAGAGAGAAACACTCTAATTTTACCGATCATGCAAATCTGAATATTCAAAAACTAAAAGTACATTTTACTACATGTCCATTTTTTAAACTGTAAGGCTATAAACTGGAAAGGACTATGCATAACATTGTAAAATCTACCAGGATGTTTAGGACCCTAAGGCTAATTCACTGTGCCATACATTTATTGTAAATGAGTATGTGAACTCACAGTGCACAAAATTCCCATGTAGATGGACAGAGCAAACATTAAGGAGACTAACTTATAAGGTAGACAGTCCCCATTTTTTACTATTTTTCTTGAATACAGCCTTCTGTATTGGAAAGCCTTGGGACACATATGGGAGGGAAATAAACCAGAGATGGACTGTGCTGAGAAGAAAAGAGATTGTGAAGGAGAACACTGGCATTCAGACAAAAGGGGTTATGAGGGAAAACATGAGAGAGAAAGTACAAATTAGACTCAGCACAAGAAGCAGAAGGATGTGAAGGTACAGAGAAATAAAAAAGATAAATAACACTAATAGTCAGGGAAGAATAAATGCAACAGCAAACACAAAAATCTATGCTAGAGTGCAAAGGAAAATTCAGATAAAGCATGTCTGCAAATTTTCAAACACAAACCAGTAAATCTAGCATGCCCAGCTATAAAGCTCTGTATTTTCAAGGTATGTATGCAGCTTCCTACATTTCATTAAGATGAGCTGACCTGCATGTATTTTTATGGATTCCACTACAGACACAGGAGCCCAGACCACATTTCCTCAGATGCACTGGAGCCAAGCAGGTCTGTTGGAAGTTTGGGCATATCAGACAGGGCAGAGAACATGTCCCAGCTGCAGTTCAAATGAGACCACAGCAATGCAGCCCACCACAGGTAATCATCACACTGCCCTTAGTACAAATATCTGTCTTCAACCTGATTCATTGGCATGCTTAAAACAAAGCTTTTCATGACACTGAAAGGCTGTGTTCGAATTATCACCCCAACACAGGAAGAAAAAAAATATCTGAAAAATTCCCTTGGGACAGACATTCATTTCCCATTAGCTCCTAGGGACCAAACAACTACCCAGCCTCAATGCAAACATACAACCACTCTACCATCATTGATTGTTTATTCCCCAATTCTGATAACACTTGCTTTCTTCCTCTCCCTGGATGTTTTTGCTTTTTTTTTTTTTTTTTGACTCAGTCTGATGCACACCCAGTTGTCTTTTCTGTTCCTCACCTTGTTTTATTTAATCCTCCTCTTTTAATTCCTTCATATTCTTCCCTATCCTGTTGATTCTCCTTGTCTCTTGGGTCCCAGGTGAGCAACCTCTTCAAGGCACAGAAGCTCACAGTTATTTCACTTGTGGGCTGATGGTGCCAGGCTTGGCATAAACAGCTGATTTGGGAAAATATGTATTTGCAACTCCTGAACTGGATTTATTACAACACACAAAGAATAAGTGTGTCAAGTATTTTGCCAGGGGTTACTGCCTGTCTAAGCTTTTATATAGGTTCTAGGATTTATATAGTTTTAAAAAGTTCACTTCTCTAGTGCACAAATAGTACCTTTTCTTCATCAAACTGGTAGAAACAAATTCAACACTGTTGAATACTTGAGTGTACATATATATAAACACACACACACTCCCCTAAATCTAGAAGTACAGTTGTAAAAGTAAGGGAGGTATATATTTAGAAGGCTTTATTGACCCCATCTGCTTGGTGAACACACTTGCCAATAACTGAACTCCTAAAATCTTGTCCCGACATAAAACTTTGAGGGCAAGCTCTTCTGCCACCATTTTTAACAGGACATCTTTTTTAGATTCCTCAGTGCTCAGTGTATTTCAATTGCTTTTCCACATGCAGCTGAGAGAGAGCAATTCTGTGCCATGAGGGGAATAAATGGATGCAAGATCTCAGTGACTGGAAAGTTCTGTCCAAATTTTTCCTTTGCTAAGGGAGCTCCTGGACCAAAAATCTGCCATTACTTACACACAGATTGAAGTGTGCAGCACAGTGCTGCTAGCTAAACAAGTTGAAAATCAGTGAAGGGGATCTGCATTTAAACAAATTGAAAAATGTAAATTCTAACAGAATATATGTACACTTGATAATGACTTCAAGTGCAAAAGAAAAAATAGACTGGAGTTAAGAAATGCAGTTCTGTGTTTCTTTGCTACCTTTTTTTTTTTTTTTTTAAATGCATAAATCTGAAGCAGAAGACAAATTCTGATATCCCGGTAGGAAAACATCCTCCAGTTGTCTAATTGTCTAAGAAATTTCATGCCAGTAAGCATAAGCATATCCCAGGTGGCTTTTACTGTATTACTCTGGTCTAATGGGAGAGCAGTGCAGTCACCTCAGTGACACCTCCAGTTGCAAGCAAGCACCAGACCAAATCTTCCTGTGATTGTGTCCAGATCAGCAGATGCCCAGGCTGGATGTGGCCATTTTCAGACCAGTGTTAGGAAGGTCTGTGTGTTTCACTACATACTAGGCTCTCGCAGACAAAGCATCCCACTGTTCCTGGAGTTATGCATCAAGACTCATGGTGCAGGGCTTTTTTGCTATCAAGTTAATCAGAATAACACTGCACTGCACTGAAGAGCAGCACCTCTAGAGTAAGACTTGATAGGACGTTATAATCTCCTTGATGATAAGCTTTCCATCTCAGGTAGCTGTGTCCTTGTTTAGTCATCTTCATTCAGTCTTGTGCCCTTCCTCAGGCAGGGCATGCACTTTAATCTTATGATGAGAATTACCCATCAGTCAGGCAGCTGTGGAAAATGCAGCTGTCGCTGGCAGCAGCCACCACCAGAAGCAGCTCCTAGCACTCTGGAAAAGGCATTAGAAAGACTTTATGGAATATATAGTTTGGGTCAGCTGCATTGGAGAGGGTAAGAGGAAACAAAAACATCTACTAGGGATACAGATATTCAACTTTGTAGAAGAGAATGAGGAGTATCTAAACCAGAGCTAATTGAAAGCAGAAGCTGGTACTGGCATGAGACCAAATGGCTTTGAGCTAGTTTATTTGTGAATTAAGTCTCCAACGACGTGAGCAGTCATGCTCTTGCACAGCCTCTAACCAGCAGAGTATGTACAGGCAAGAGTAAAACCAACTGTAAAATGAGGCTTCACATAAAAGGAAAAGAATTTATCTTCTGCTATTCAGTGGCTCAGAAACTTTACAGTGACTGCTTTTCTAAGTTTTCCAAAGTTCATCAACTGGCCTTCTCTGCTGCCAAATTCTCTCATTGGCCACTTCCTTCCACCACTATCCAGCAAGACCTTCCTTATATCCCTCCACTCTTCAATCCAACCCTGCTGACTTCAGCTCAGCTGCATTGATAAGCTGGCATCTGCCTTTAGTGCTCTCTTTTTAGGAGACAGCTGTTCAATCTCCCCAAACTTTGGCATTTGCTGATGATAAAAGGAGCACCAGTTCAGGTTTTTGGCAAAACCCTCTGTTCTAAAATAATATCTTTATTCATGGTACGCTGCAGTGTTTGAGGAAATCCCATAAATATGCTGACTTACTCCATTACAAAAAATATCCTTCAGAGCAAACGTCTGCAATTTGTTTAAATTAACTGAATAGTGGATGCTAAGTTTTTTGAATTTCTGGTTCATTTATCTGTTAATTTCCCTCCCTACACACAAAACTGACAAAATTATTTTTGTCTTTACCCTCATTTGCTTCTCTTTCCCATTTTTCTTCTATAACACTTTCCCCGAAACAAATATTTCTCATCTAGTCTCTCCTTCCTCTCTCTCTCCCCCACTTGTTCCAGTTTTTAGGATGCCTCTTACCTGCTTCCACCTCTTGATTTCCCTGTTTAATATCTCATTCTCTTCTGGCTTACACATATCACTCCCCATATCACACAGGGAGTATTATTTAATAACTCATGTTTAGTTCCTGCCTACTGTTTCTCCTGTGACTCTGCTGCTCTCAGAATTACTTTGTATGACCTTGTTCATTTTTATGCAATACACAATTTATAATCACTTCCCCAGTTCCAGGTTAGACTCTCTGAAGTCTGCCCTCTGTTTCTTGAACTTCACTGAAACAGTCTTTGGCAAGGAATTCCATCAAACCTAAGATGCAAGTGTATAATCTTTCCTATTCCATACTTTATCAGCACTTTCAATGCCAACTATTTCTTTTCTTGAAGTTGTTTGTTGGGTTTTTTTCAAACATTGCCTCCTATATTAGCAAGATTAATAAGTAACAACTAACAGAACATTTTCTTTGTAAAATAAATTAAAATTCACGAGGATTTCTTAAACAACTATTGGGGGCCCTGTCTCCTTTGCCAGATATACAGCTAATACTTGGGTGTACTCCTGTGGAGCATACTTGCATCCTGGAGAGAATATTGGTCTTAAACTAAAAATAAAATACGGCTGATCTTTGCTTATATTCTGATCTTTCAGAGAACCAAGGGATTGATTCAAAATATTTTTTCATAGTTATGAATTCGCCAAGCAGTATGAAGAATCCTCTTATTCATACTTCATTAAAAGTATTCTCAAATTGCTTCAGTAAATAATCTCGGTCATGTAAATAATTGCAGCCGTCTCTATTATAACCAAGTGCTGCAATACAAGATGCATCTTTCTAAATTAACTTGTAGAACTAGCACAACTTTTAAAGCACATTGTGCAGCTGGTTGCAATACACATTTTCTGTGATATAAATTGTATTAAGCTTTCAAACAGGGTCCAAGAATAATACCTTTTAATTTACATAACCCACCAAAGATGAAACATTACATGCAGATTGATAATTCTAATATGCAGGTATTAATATTTCTATGAATACACAAGGATTTTAAATGAATGCTGAGATTTTCATGAGCATGTGCACAAATAAGTCTGGTTTTGAACCAACTATAGAAAAATACCCATTGGCTGTTCAAACCTACTACTTGGGCCAAAAAAATATTTTACTTTTATATTTTGTATTATAGAACTCCAGATGTCAAGTGATTAGGAAAAATTACATTTTCTGTAATATAAAACAATACAATATGCTGGTAGAGTACTTAGCACAGCGGGGTTGCCATCTCTTGTGGTCTGTGAGCACTGCCCTAGGAAACATGATTAAAAAATTGGAGTTCAACAGCAGAACTCATGTTACTACTTTTTGTTTAGCAAGCCATGGATTGAAATAGGAGGAAGATGCACATTTATCACTGGTATATGACAACACACTATTTGCTTGAACTAAAAGAGAGGTAGAAGTATCATATTTAAACTCATTTATATTTGTGACAATTTTAAAATTGAATCAGGAGCAACCTTATTACAATTTTGGTGGGACCAGTTTTGCAACAATTTTCTTCGCTTGTAGAATTATAAACATTTCTTCCCATTCTGGAAAAACAAAACAAAAAAAATCCATATTAACAAAATTTTGATCAAGTTCTGTATCAAACTTTACCACAATTTTTCACAGAGTTATTTAGACTGAAAGGAAGTTTCAAGTGCTTTTCAATCTCAGTTTATGCTCAAAGTAAGGCTGACTTCAGAGTCAAGTGAGGCTACCAGGGCCATGTCCAGTCAAGCTTTTAAGAGTTCCAAAGCCTCACCAGATGATTGTTCAAGTGTTTGACCACTGTCATGCTGAAAGTTTTGCTTTATAACCCAGGATTTTCCTTGCAGCGGTTTGCATTAACTAACCATTGTCCTTTCAATGTCTCGTGCACCTGAGAGAAGGCCCTGTATTCCATCTTCTCTAACAAGACTCCTACAGGTAACAGAAGATCCCCTCAAATGCCTTCTCTTCTCCAGGATAAAGAGACCCAGGGCCTTCAGTCTTCTTCTCAGTATGTCACATCATCCAGCCCCTTCACTGCCCTGGCAGCTGTCTGCTGGACTGGCTCCACTTTGTTAGTCTCTGCTAGTGGGAAGAGACAAAACCAGGCATAGCACTTTCAACACACAAGTGCTGGAGAATAGGGAACAGTCCCTTCCCTCAACACAGCAGTTACCTCCTGGCCAATACAGCCTCCTGCGTGATCAACTTTGTCTGTCACAAGAGTGCGCAGCAAATTCTCCAGCTTCATCCGCACCTGTGCAATTGTACATACTGACTTATTGCCTCCCAGTCTGGGGGTTTTACAAGACTTACAAGGTTCCTGCCAATCCACTCCCCTACCCTTTTGAGGTCCCCTTGGGTGGCAGCCCTCTGCAAGTCTCATGAGAATACATTTAGCCCTGCTATCCATTAATCATTTGAGACACTTTTGTATTTAGCATTATTATGCTGTATTATAACTTTGTACAGAAGTCAGAACAAAACTATTTTTCCATACCTAAGAAACCTGGTTTTGTTATTAATCATCTTGACAAAGCTATTAAGGATGATTCTAACATTACCAAAAATCAGCATTCTTTGACAAAACTGTTCTGACAGAAAAACATCATCTCTTCTTTGGATTAACACTTACACATAATACTCTAAGTCCTATTTTTAGAAAGATTTGGGATTTTGAGACGAGTACCTGCCAGGAAGCTGATACATTGGAGGGAAATGAAGATGATGAAGAGCCTTGAGGGGAAGCTGTATGACGACCAGCTGAGGTCACTTGATCTGTTCTGCCTGGAGAAGAGGAGACTGAGGGTAGATCCCACTGTGGTCTACAACTTCCTTGTGAGGAAAAAAGCAAGGGCAAGCACTGATCTCTGCTCTCTGGTGGCCAGTGACAGGACTTGAGGCCTGAAGTTTTGTCAGGGGAGGTTTAGGTTGAATACTAGAAAACTGTTCTTCCTCCAGAGGGTGGTTGGGCACTGGAACAGGCTCCCCAGGGAAGTGGTCACAGCACCAAACCTGACAGAATTTAAGAAGTGTTTGGACAATGGTCTCAGGCACATGGTGTGACTCTTGGTGCTGTCCTGTGCTGGGCCAAGATTTGGACTCAATCCTTGTGTGTCCCTCCCAGCTCAGGATGTTCTGCTATTGTGTATCAGAAGGACAAATGCAAAACCTGAAGAAATTTCCAAAGAATCTCTGAGGATCTAATGCCTATGTTTCCCATGTAAGAATTGCAGATTCCTCTTCCCTACTCTACTGGTAGGAACAGTGTTACAGATCCTCTAAAATTGCTGAAATAGGACAGAGCAAAACAAGCTTTGAAGTATCATCCTAAAGAGAACAAGCCCCCTCTACAAAATCCATAATAATCTGTTCCATGTTTGTCCAAGTTTTGAAAGTGATCTTCTTTCATAACTTTATTCTATGAAAGAACACAGAAGATAAGCCTGCTTTTTATAGGCTTATTAAGTTTAAGCAACCATCTTCCATTTTATATGGAAACTGCAAATGAAAGAGAGATTTCCGATTTTCTGATGCTAAAGCATTCATAATACAGGTATGACCTAGATAAAATAAGCTTTCACTCCTGGTGAATTCAATGGGATTTAACATGAGCTGATCTCAGAAGTACCATTACCTTCACATAAAAGAGCTCCAGCTAAACATGTGGTGAAGCAGCTAAGCTGGGGTCTATACTGATTCTCATAGCTGTTGAAGGACTTATGTTACTTAATGTAAATTGATTTCTCTATTCAATTTGACAGATACAGAGAGTGATTGGTATTATCTATTTTTTCAAGCTTCCATACTCTCCAATAGAGCACTACCCATTCCCTCTAAAGCCCTTCATATGTTACAAAGGCAGGAAAGGGCCCCCAGAAGATCATCTGTTTACATCAGCCTTGTAGAGAGCAGAGCTTTTTGATGAGAAAGGTGTGAAATGCATCAGCACTTTATTATATCAGGGGTTATGATAAAGAACTTTCATTCAAGTAGCAATCTATAAAATGCCTGACGAATTCAATAGTTACTAACTTCTGTTACCAGGGTAAATGGCAGCATGTTTCTTTCTGGCTAAAGGTGTAAAATAAGGAAACCAAACATCCAAATTGCCAGGCAATGCTCAACTAAAATAAAGGACTTTTCACTTGACAGACCATAAAAGAGAAAATTGGTCCACTAAAAAGTGATAGTGGGGAATTGGCAATAAGGATGAAGATGGCAGATTTGTTAAACAGTTATTTTGCACCAAACTTTCCAGAGGACAAAGGAGACAGAGCTTTGTTTTCTCTTCACAGGATGTACACTAGAGGACTGGAAAACAGGAAACCTACAAATGCTATTGAATGAAAAAAGCCTCAAAGTGTATTATGGCAAACAAATTACATCCTGGTTAGCACAGTTAAGGAAAAAGGGTGATAGGTGAAGAAATTATATGAAAGACATTTAATGAAGACTTTCATGTGATTAATTTGATTCAAAATATCCATTGTGGATACTTAGGAGTCCTGCTTAAACTAACTCGCTTTCATTCTTAAGAGATAGTATTGCTGCAGCAGGAGTAAGGGAACTGCAGTGTTCCATACACTTACATTTTCAAAGAGTAATAAGATTCCACACTGAAGATAATTGAATAAGGCAGAGAGTTATGGTACACAGGTTAAAATAATAGCTTTAGGATAGAAAATTAGCTCAAAAATAGGAAACAGTGAAGAGGTAATAAGAGGTGTGAAGGAAAAGAGTTTACTAGTGAGATACCTCAGAGGTCAGGTAGCTTTTAACTAATGCATGCGAACAATTTAGATAAAGAGGAAATCTCACCTTTTCTATGTCTGCTGCAGTTTTATCCACAAGAACAGAATATACAATGGAGACCCAGGATATACAGAGAAGAGGTGAAGGTTGGTCTTAGTTTGTTGACAAAAAAAAAAAATACTAAATGCGACTCAACCTTGATTATGCAAAGGTATACAAGGTATCATGTGGCTCCAGACAGCCGGGAGTGCAGCTAATGGGAGAGCTGGGACAGCTTGCTTGCAAGCCTTCAATTAAAATAAGCAATTCAAGTATGGTGGTAGTTACTCAAGTTAAGATTTATTACAACTATGCTACAAGATAACACTTGCCAGTTTTCTCATCAGTAGATGGACATGAGCAGTCATAAATTCAGGTCAATATCATGGTCCTCAAAACCTGAGCTGAGGGAGAAGGGAGAGAAAAGATAATGAGCTGCAGATGGAACCCCTAGGAGCTCAGGTGCTCCCTATATGAAATATACTTGCAGCAGAGACAAGGTTAGAACAGGGCTGGGTTACCCATCCTTCCCCAGATTTATAATGTTGGTCTTCAGGAGATTCCTGACAGCATTTTTCTGAGCAGAACATTCTTTACTCTCCTGTTGAGGTTAATTCAGGCACAGAAGCCTTGAAAAAACATAGGGAAAAAAACCCCAGTAACCTAAAAACCCAAAATCTATAGTGAGTATGGTGCGAGGTGGGGAGGTGGGAAGTATGAGGAGGGAGGAGATACTGCTGCTCTCTTTTAAGGCTTTTACTGGAACCTTCTGGTGTGACAGGAGCTCCAGACTGAATTTTTGAGGCTAAAGTCCTACAGGAATAATTAGCTCTTAAATTTCTGTTGCCTTAGTGGTCAACAGTGCCACCTACATGGACATATCATGGACAGCTTGAATTCTTCTCCAAAAACAAGAGGTTCAGGGTGAATTCACTCCCCGTATGAAGGCAAAGTGGCTTTGAAGCAACATCAGTTTAATCAGAGAGGAGATGACACAGGCTGTGCAGACTCAGCTGCAATTCATACTGAGGAACGAACAGAGAGGCATTGAGCCCAGAAAAATGCTGGATTCCTTCCGGTCATGGTTTAGGAATGTTATTCCCCAATTTAGTGCTCCCATTGAAGCACTCTAAGCCATGTGCTGGTCACTCACTCCCTCCCTTCTCTCCTCCCCCGTTCAGCAGGCTGGAGAGGAGAACTGGAAGCACAAAAGGTAAAGATCACAGGTTGAGATTAAACCAATTTACTGGAAACAGCAATGAGATAAGAAAACAAACAGTGACAGCAACAATATTAATAACAGTGTGTACAAGAACAGTGTGTACACACCTGAAATGCTCACCATGTGGAAAACCAGGAACACATGAATCACTGCCGTGCTGCCCTGACCAAGGAAAGAACCCTTCCCCTGTCCCTGGGAAATGATGTGAGGTGTTACAGGATTACCTCCAGGTCCTAGCCATGTCCCCTCCAGCCCACAGCAAAAATTAACCTTGTCCTAGCTGGAACCAGGACACTTCTGCATTAACTTGCTAATTTAAAAAGGAAGCCTGAGGATTTCTTTAGGCAAGGCACAGAAAAATCTGAACTCCACTCATGCCCTTTTTTTTTTCAGAGTCTTAAAACTGGGAGGAAGTGTCTCAGCAATGCAGATTTGACACTTGTAGAAAGTCAAGGACTCCGACCTGCATCAGAAACAGTAGAAGCAAGGAAAAACACTTCAGCATGTGTATAGTGCTGACCAAGCTGTGTAAACAGGTACTTTAAGGCTGGAATTTTCACAATGTTGTTACAGAAGAGAGATGAGATACAATGATTTATTAAAGAAGCATTCATACCTTCAGTTCCCTCCCGCACCGATGAGGATTTTTAAAATCCATTTAGTTTGCTAACTAGTGTTGGATCTGAAGTGTCTTTACATTTCAATTCAGAATTACCCAGCCTACATATTAAAGTACTTATCCAAAAAACAGACACCCACTGGCTTCCATTGAACATTGGTCTGGGTGAGGACAATAATTTTTAACAGAATATGGACTTTTGTATAAACTAGCTAAAAAAGATTTTATTCAGTGTCATACCTCAGTAGATTTATGTAATCCGCTTGATAATAGTGTTTTATATTTAAAAAATAAATTCTATTTCCCAGGGTGTGAAATAATAGTCTTATCTCTTATTTAGCAGTGCTGAAAGATCACACAGTACTTTTTCTGAGAAGAGCCATAAGAATATAGTCTTCATGCTTAATCTGTTCTCCAAAGCAGTGATCTGCCTCCTAGATTTTGATAATGTTTTATGACTTTGATGAAGGGTTCCTTAGTTTAATAACAGCAAGTAGCATTTCCTGTTTTCAAGCATTGTGGGTTCAAACTAATGTTCAACCTAATTAAAAACATTGTTTTATCCTCAGAACCTGTTCTAATCAATTGTCAGAAGAGGAGTTTGAAACAATTACTGTGCTTAGGCAAAATTTGGAAAATAGTGATATCTCAAAGTGACAGAAAAAGCAGCAGTTTCATAGCACCATGGAATTAAGGAAGTTAAACAAAAATATCTTAACATGTCTATTTCTATCATAGCTTCTTATGTTAGAAATAGCTGAGTGGGGAGGAAAATGTCTCCTCCAAAATAAAGAGTAACTGCAGATATGAATTAGAACATTCTTCCCTCAAATCATGTGTCATTGATTTCCTCTAAAATAAACAAGGATATTTGAATATTTTTTCCTGAGGTTTGCTGACAGTTTCAAACAAGAAGGAGTGGCAGTTAATTATTGGCACTACTATCTTCTGCTGTTGAATATTCTTATTAATGGATACATGTATGAGTCAAAGAAACATGGGTGTGTAAGAAGCTCATGGCATATACTTGGAGGCAAGTTTGAGTTGTAGATAATTGCCATGGAAATATTAAGATTTGTACAAATGAAATATGAACAGCCGAGCATGTGTGTTTATAAGTACCTGAAGTAAGAGCATGACAAAGGTTAGAAGAATAGTCTGTTTGGAGAATGAGAAGCCATTTCCTAAGATATTGCCCTCAGGAGTAAGACTGATGATTGTTAGTTAATATGAAGATCAGGAGACCTGTACTCTGGTAGGGCCACAGCAGAGATGTGTCATCAGCAGGAGATCCTGCATCACAATAGCAGGAGGACAGCAGCAAGGCTACAGGGCCTCTTATGCCATTCCTATTCCTGGTAACCCTTATGAACAGACATATTCCTACCAGACAAGAAAAAAAAAAGGGAAGGTTCCTCCTCATTGTCCAAGATTCCTGAAGGTGCAAGCAGGTGGGATCCTTAAGCAAAAGATCATCCTCTGACAACTGCTGCCTCGTAAAAAATTGGAAATGTTGGTTCAAATATCAAGAACCAAAACATCTTGGTTGTGTATCAAGAACCACAACAATAAGTTTTGACTAAACAGTTGGCATCCCTTGTCCTCTCTGTAACATTAATTATCTTGACTATAACATTTACGACATGCATTTTGTATTTCATGTACAGCAATGTGAATCAACCAAATCTGAGAAAATGAATGGGCAAAATCCCTTCACTCACAGATTTTGTAAGCCAGCATTATATTTTGCCTTAGAAAGGGTTCTGAAGAAACTTCTTCACTGAATCTAGGTGATCTGGGAACAAGTTTACTTGATAAGTGGAGTCTTCTATACTGAAAGTATTTAGGACACAACCTGATGGGGTTCTGGGTTAAACACTCTAAGATCTTGCTTTTAAAAAATGCTGAACTGCACAAGATTTGTAAATGTACTCCGGTCTTGACTTGACTGTATTTTATTATTCATTCATATGATCTCATTTTCACTTTTATTACACAAGTTTCCAAGTGTGTTCAGATAATTTTAGCCAGATGCTATGGACTTCATATTGGATAAAATACATATAATTAATTAAAAGAGTGAAATATGAATGGGGTTTGAGATGGGAGTTTTTGTGAAGCTTTGGATAATGCTGAAGAACATGCTTTTGTTCTGGAAAATGCAAATAGTTTTACCGAAAAAAAAAAGAAATTTTTTTTTAGTTTAGGCCTTCTGAGTCAGGTTCATATGAGAATGTTCTGATCTCATGTCACAGACCCATAATCAGTGGACTCACAAATCTGGCCACAGAAAAAATCCTTACAGATCCTAAGTCAGTGCTAGGAGGCTCCTATGAATTTCAGTATATCTTATGCAGTGTCTTTCCTGAGCATGGAAAGAATGAAGACAAAAAAGATGACAGAACTGATAGCAAAGCTTTCCCATCAGTGTGATCAGAAGGTCAGTGGGGTCACAAAAGTTAAAGACACTGCAGAGTTGGAATTCCCCTCTGTGCTAAATAGAAGTGGCAAGAGGAAGTAGTAGAGTCATCAATGTAAGATGTACAATGATTCAGATACAGAAAACCAAGATTCCCTGGGCCCATTGTTATTCTCAGAAGTGATCCTGTTTCTGTTTATTTTCCCCTCACCATACTTTCCTATTACTGCCTAAAAATATGTACTTCTAAAACAACCAAATGAAAGGCTCCTAGGGATAGGAAGTCTAGGTACAAAGCTTGCAAATGTCAATTTTCCACATGAATCATATTTAAAAATGACTTCAGAAAAGATTGCACACTTCTCAAAAGCAATAACTATCACCCCATGCTATGTTCTGTAAACAGCACAAGTGACATTATATATAATTATGCCTGTCAGGAAATTCTAGGCAAACCCACTCTACCAGAGCCTTTCAGACAGAAGTTGCAGCAGCCTCACTGCAATGTACATTGGCCAAAGCTCCTAAAAAGTTGAGTTATAATTACATAAGATTGACATGGGCATAAATCTCATTTTCTCCAGTGCACCCCAGCAAGCGGACTAGAACTGCCTACCAGATATGAAGATATTAACCACTATGTCATGTTCATCACCTCTCTAGTAAGAAGCTGTTATATTGTGATGGATGACTGGTTAAGAGTCATCCCAAAGGCTGTTTGTAATCAAGAACCTGGCAAAAAAAACCACCCCAAAACAGTTTTACACAGAGCTGTGCTGATCCATGATCAAGTTGAATAACTGAGGGAAAAAAACCATCAGACAGACTCTCTTAATTGACTTCTGTGAAGTTCCCTCTGCTCTGCACCTACATAAGGCATGAGGCAGCCTCTCATGCAACTTGAAGGTCACTAATCTCAGCCAAGGGGGCTTTGAGTGTCGCAGCAGCCAGGTACGTACAGGGCACTGTATGTAGTGCAGGTACCAGCAGGTATGCGATGACTTTCATGCACTCACAGGTCACACAGCCATTGCAGGTATCAAACCATGCAATACAGCTGTATTGCTCACACCACATTAAGGCTGCTGTTTGCATCTACTTCCAGAAATAATCTGGCAACTAGTGCTGGCAGTTTTGCCTCCTGCTTCTTTGAGCATTAAAGATTAGTTTGCAAGGGAGCATAAAAAGAGGCATGGGCAAGTTCAGATGAAGCGTGTTCAAAGCTGTGAATAAATCTGTCAACACAGCACAGTGCTGCACTCTGTAGAGATACCTGCACTAACTCTGAAGCAGTGTCATGCTATTGTAGCCCTACTCTTATGGATAAATACTTCCAGCTTGCAATACTGTCCAAGACATAACTAGAAAGCACTTTAACACTATCCCAGGTTTGTCTTCAATCATTCTTAGCTCACTCCTGCAGTGCAGAAGACTAATCTTGTTACCCAGCAGAATCTAGGTTTTAAAATAAGATGCTACAATGAAATAAGAAATCGAAACAGGTCAAAACTGCAATACTTCAACATGACTAAAGCATATTGCAAACACTTCACAGAGAAAATACAGCAAACTACATCAGCTATAACTGATCAAAACAGAATTGGGCTTTATCACTTTTTTGGTCCTCAATTAGAAATAAACTATTTTACACATTCAGAAACATATTTACTAGAACTCCAGAATTAGGTTCCAAATTTTTGTGCTAAAAAGGAACCTGTTATTTAAGCTAGTCTGTACTTCTTCTGCAGCTACAAGTGTCTCCTTGAAAAATTAGGTGCAATCCTTTCTGCTGTTTGTTCACATCATTCAAAAGAAAATCTGCATGAGGGTGTAAAAATCCAGTGCATCGGGGTTTGTTTTTTTTTTTTCTGTTGGTTTCTTTTTTCTCAGAAATAGCACCAGCAGAGGTTTCAATATTTGAGACAAAGCAATTAAGCAAGGCATTCTAGAATGGAGGATCTGCCATAGCATGCTTTATATCTAATTGTTTCTCCAATAACTGTTCTTACACACTAATTGCCAATCTCTAGCTATTTAATTTTAGTGTCATCTTATAGCAATATAACATCTGACCTCCTCTATTTTCATTACAAATTTATAAGTGCAAGGCATAAATAATAATAAGTAGGTCCAAAATACCTTCCTTTTACTGTTTTACAATGGTCTGGGCTTAAATCTAGGTAGTTAGGTATTGAAGTTACTCAGACTCTCTTTGAGTACCATGAACAGCAGCTCTAGCTTCTGAAACTTATTTTCAAAGACTTTCACCTACATACATATGGACTCCAAACTTTATGAGTGGTAATGCTCACCATTTTTCTTTTAACTATTTCTTCTTGAGACAGTGCAAAATATCCGATCAATCTCATGACTGTAGACTAGTTTTATTGTTTATTTGCCATTGCTCAGGTTTGACTACAGAATAGGTTTCATTGCATGGCAACTCAAACTAATGCTATTAAATACTTATGAAAAATACAGTGAAATTTCTGGAGATCTGATCCAATTTTGTTTATTTTCTTTTTAACTAAGGTGCTACAGTTTGTGAGTACCAGTGGACCCAGAAATAAAGCAGTGAATGGGATATAGCTGAGAAAAGGGCAACCCAGAGGAATTTCTCCAATCCCATCTGCCATGCCTGGAAGCTGTGGTAGTCTCATACTCCACAGGACTTCAGAATGTTTAGTAATTCTGTCAGACACAAGAAGTTTCATAGTAATTTTTAACAGGATCAAACCCTTCATGTACTCCTAGAAAGTTTTCAAGTACTGCACGGCTTCATGCTGAATAGATGAACTGTACATAGACTCCTGCAGGAGTTACTGCACATAAGCCACACTGTGTTTTTCACTCTTATAAGGAACCACAGGAGATTTTTGACTCTAATATTTTCATATTGAGAGCAGTGGACCACTCAAAAATCCTTTTCAAAGTAAAGATGAGGTTAAGCTGAGGTTTATGACATAATATTCTTTAACAGTTAGAAGTATGCCTCTTTCAAAATCTGCTCTCCATTAAGGTATAACAGAAAACCTAAAACTATTTTGTAGTGGCTGCAGCAGACTAGGAAACTAAAATAAATACTTATGAAAGTCATTATTTACCACACTACAATGTACTGTTCAGTGTCAGTTCCTCTTTTCTTGATTAAAATGACCCCAAAAGAACAAACAGAAGAGCCAGTTACAAGCTGATCCAGGAAATGAATCTTCCCTTCTTTCTAGAACCTGATATAATCACAGTTGCAAGAAGTTGCTTTCTTTTACTGATCCCAAAAATGTCTAGTTCCTACTCAGCCTATGTAGTAAAGTAAAATTATGTTTTATACTCTGAGTGATCTAAATCAAAGTGCTGGGGCTGCAGACCTAAAGAGTCATCTTTGTTTCAAATAACCACAGATGTGCAGATGAAATTTCAGTTAGCCAGGTATTTTATAAACATCCTAATCTCTAGCTAGATTAAGCTATTAATTAAAAAAAAGGAGAAAAATGTTAATGATGAGTCAAAAAGTCATAGGAAACAAGGCAAGCTATTGGAGGTTAACTCCAGTGGGCAGCTAAGTATCACACTTCTCTAACTTTATTCCCTCCCTCATGCCCAGTGGGACATTTTTTCCCAGCAGAAGAAAATGAAGAGTAAGAGAAAATTTATGGGTCAAGATAAGAATGGTTTAATGAGTAAAACAAGACATGAAAGAACAAAGGAACAACATAAGATGTGACAGTACTCATTCACCTCACCCCATGGAGGGATTACTGGTCACTCAGACCATGAGAAAAATTCCCTAACCTATCCTCCTCTCAATTTTACTGTTGGACATGACACAGCATGATGAAGCTTTTTGGTCAGCTTGGGACATCTGCCTGCTTGCATGCCTCCCCACGCCCTCCCCCCCACCACCCCCAGCCTCTTGCCCACTCCCAATCTCTTCACTGGGCAGGGTGGGAACAGGGCAGAGTAAGAAGAAGATAAGTCCTTGATGCTGTTCAAACACTGTTCAGCAATACTTAGATTTGAGTTATCAGTGCCACATGAGAGGACAGCAGCTAAAAATGCTATAATTTACTGCTCTGCCTCTTACTTCTGCTTTAACTTGCTCCCCATCACAAAGTGGAAAGGTTTTGTGCTTGTTGGTTTAGATATTTTTCCTCCTTTCTATCCTTCCCTTTAGGAACTGAAAAATCTTCTGCCAAAGTGCTTTAATCAGTGGAAAAATCCATGTGCATGTCTCAGCATGGAACCTACCATACCCTGAAACTTCCATTTTATGTAAAGACATTTTGTACAAAAGCATCAAAGAGATCAATGCATGGAAGTATAAGGCCATTGTAGGATCTTGAAGCCACTTCTGATGGCAACCAACCGTGTGATGATAATGGATTTGAGAATCACTGACTCCTAATCATCCCTTGCAAGTGTGCTATGCTACGGCCCACATGTACAGATTTCGGCTTTTGTTGCATAGTCTGATTCTCAGCTAAGAATGAGTGAAATTTTATGAAATATGACGTTTTATAGGTTGCAAATTTTTTATCATCCTATATTTATTTGATTTACTTCTGAGAAAAATTATTCTAGGTGCTTTAAGCCAATTTTATCCTCCTCCAAATACCCAGATAATATATGATGTATTTCACTGGCTGCATATATGCAGCTGTTATTTCCAGTGTTCCAAGGTCTACAGAATGATATCAAGCCTGTTTCTCTGAACAGTGCCACACTTTACCTGCTCTTAGAGAATGATCTCACTTTGGTCTAGTGCTCAGCAAAGTCTTTCAAAGAGATAGCACCTGAAACCATTTATCTATGTCTCATATGAGCATAGGAGGGGAAGACATTGCAGGAAACTCTTGGTCAGTCTGAAGCCCAGATGAAAAGCTCCCCTTTATCCCAGACAGTACAGGTTATCAAGATCCTGCAATCCTAGAAAAAACTAACTTTCAGAGTCAAAGTAGGTAAGAGTTATCTCAACTGATCCTAATCTTGCTCCTTGCTTTAAAAGCCTATCTTTCTCCAATCAGCCATGCATCAGTGGCAGAAATATGCCACTTCACTTGGCAATAGGGAACTGTTGATTGATTGCTGTACAAACTGTGCTGATTTACATGATTTTACCATAGAGACTAAAGGTAATTTATTTTAGGTGGCTGGGACGACATCAGATCCTTATAGCATGCTCTGAAGTTTGCTTTACCTGTCTTCAAAAGAGATTGAAATAATTTCATTTACATAGTTATTTTAAAATTGGGTCTCAGTTAGTTAAACCTCTCATTCTGACAAATTGCCAAGTGATTTCTTAAAATAGGTAATTTTGAAGACAGACTATTCTTTCAGCCCACTCCCTACAATGGCTTTTTCTAAACCAGAGATTCATATTTGCTACATTATCATAAGAAATAAAAAAAAAGGTCATTAAGCAAAATCAATTTCTTTAAGGAACATCTTTAAACATGTATGAAATGTACTTTACTGTCATTGGCTTTCAATTAAAACTGACTAAAGTCTACAAAGGCTATGTTTACAAATGTGACAAATTCAAGTGAGAAGGGCAAGTGAGATTAAACAAAATTTGTAATAATTCAGACTGGATGCTGCCTTGCTTAATATTTTCCTGCTCTTTTTGAACTTTCCATTATGCTTGATAGGATTTGTTTGGGATTTATGGGCATTCTTACAGAGATCACCTGAACTTAATGGTAGACCAATACATAAAACTAGTATCTGGAAGTGCATCAGGTTATGCCACATTTTAGAATATTGTCTCATGAAGCTTGTTTTGCAGTTGTACTCAAACCTAAGTATTCAAACCTAGAAACTGGAAAGGAGTCCTTCAAAAGATTCAATGAAATTTGATCATATGGATATAACCGTAGCCATAATTTTGCCCTAAAAAATCCACTACACCACTAAAAGACAGTCAAATCTTGTCAAAGTTGGAGACATTAAATGAAAAAGAGCTGAGTGCCAGGTGGGATGCAATAAATGTCAGCAAGACAGCAGGTCTCTGCAGCTGACAGTCTGCCTGTCCATGGAAAGCAACTCCAAGCAAGAGAGAGGACAGTGACTGTGCCCAGAAAGACCCTACTTTCAGACATCTTGAGCTGTCTCTGTTCTTTTAACGAGTCTGGAGTCAGGAAAATTTTATTAGCTTTTAATGGGTCCCCTAGAAACAGGTGTAAGGAAAGATGAACACCAAGACCAGCAGAATTGCAGCTGCCTGTCTCACCTCAGACACAAGAAATTGAACAAAGCAGAATTACCAAAACCCTCAAGGAGAAGATAAGGAAAATGGAAATATGGAATGTATTGAGTGCCAGCTGCAGTGAAAGGTGCTACTATTGGGATCAGTCTGCAAGCATGACAGTACCCTTCAGCATCATGTGCTCAGTGCTATTCTCCAGAGTCGTCACAGTCCAGTGATGGAATATGACAAGACATCTCACATGTATTTAAGCTTAATAACTGTAATGCTGGTGACAACAGAGCAGCATTCTGACTGCACAAATTGCCACCGTCATAATTTCACTCTTCATAGACTTATATTTAATGACAACTGAGTTCCTGCATATTGTGCATAGCTTATATTTATATGGAATACTTTTTCACCTTTGCAATGTAGGCAAAGAAAGTCAGGGAAAGGAGCATGAACTGTTTTAGTTGCAGTCACAAAGCAGTACTGAAATTTCCCTTGCTCTATTAAGTGCAGGCTGCTGTGGATCCTCAAGTTGTCAGAGGGCATGAGAGGGATGTGTAGAGTTAGCACCAAGGGGGTTCTGCATGGGGGAGGAAATACTGCAGCAGCTGGAAGTTCAGCTCCTAAACTCCCAGAGGAGGAATACTTCCAGAAAACTTACCCCCTTCTCACCTGTACCCATGCTAGAGGGAAATACAGGACAGCAGTGCGGCATCACAGACTGTTCATCCAGACACACTTGCAAGGGGCAGGTGTGACAAGCTAGCTGGGAAATACATCTGCAGAAAACCATGCACAACTCCAAGGTGCCATTTTTTCCCAAGCCCTGCCTAATCTGCAGTCACATCACCAATGAGTATAAAACTTTCCACTACAATCTGAGTCACGCTGCTCACACTTGTCTCCCACCTTTCCAGAGTTACAGCAGCTGAAAGGAGGAGCAGCTTTTAAACCATGGTGAGGTGACTTTGACTATCAGCACACTGTGCATTTTCTGAAAGACTGGCTCTGCTATTGCATTCCTGTTTATTGAGATTATATGGCACTATTTAATTTTAAGAGCAACTGCGAGTTTCTTGTTTTCTTCCAGTGCTCTCATACTTTAAATCTTTATATGAACCTTAGGGATGAAAGCACTTTATTTTTAAAAGAGCCAGGCTTTGTACCACATGGTCACCAAGGCTAATACAAAAGTTATCTCCCCCACCCTCGTGTGCATTTACTATTAGATGACAGGCCTCACTGTCCACAGCTCTTCAGCATTCTCTTATACAATGTGTTCTGTGAAGCATAGAAGGTGGCCAGGTATTGAAGTGCAAAGCTGCAGTTTTTGTCCTTGGAAGCCCAGCAGAGCTGTATGGGCACAACTTTCAACTTCCATCTTCAGACTAGTACAGCTTTCTCTGCTTCCATATAAAGAGGTATATCTGTGGCACAAAGGCGCCAGTAGCCACTGCTTGTGGTGGGCTGGCCACACTAGCAAAGCTAGCCACTGCAGATTCACACCTCAAGAAAAGCTCCGACATAATGCTACCTACAATGCAACCCCAGAGTACATGCAGAAGACCCAGGCAATAAGCTAGAGCAGCAGAAAATAGACCCAGCTGTATGTGCAGTTGCAGCATAGCTGTAAGGACTGAGTTCCCCAGTCTGACTTAAATAGAAGCCGCAGGGCCCATGGGCAGGTATAGTTGTGGTCCTGTGTGAAGCCTGGTAAGGGCAACTAAGGGTTATTAGAAATTTCAGGGGCCTGTCAACAGATTTGCTGATGTCGGTTCTTTCTGGAGAACTTGGCAATAGACACCAGAAAGAGTTTAAATACATAGAAGGTTGCTTGAGAAAACTAGCAGTGGCAATGCTCTTAGAAACTGAAGGTAGGTCCTTTCTGCAGGGCTCATTTCAGTCCACTCACAGCTTTCCGAGTTGCTGCAGACACTGTGTAAAACCACTTGGCTCAAAGCTCCTCTGAGATGAGTCTGCTTACTCCTCTTTCCACCCAGCAATCCTGTGCTCTTCCAAGCCCTTTGCTTTTTATCTCACTGTACCCCACTGACCCTTCAGCTCCAATAGATAATTTTTATTGTGATTTGCTCCTTGGTTACACAGATTTGTCACCTTTTCTCTACCTTTTTCTCTGACTGTATAAGAAACTTTACCTGAAAAGGACTTTCCACCTGCATTTATGTGAAGGTCCTCCTGAGTCCCCTTGTTGGGCTTTTTCTGGTTTACTTTATGCAGAATTTCTGCTCTTTGGTCTCCACAAAATCTTATATCATCTTTTTTGTCTTCTCTTTGTCACTCAGGAAAGCTGGGCTCACGTGTCATTTCTGCTAGTTCTCTATCTAGTTCTCTGCTCGTTCTCTATCTGCTAGATCTGTCTCTATCTAGATTGAGACTCCCTAGGCTTTGGCTAAATTCTCTGCTTGCAGAATGAGAAATGTTCCCAGGCCTTGTTTCCCTGCGGGGGAATGGCATAGCCTGTAGTCCATCACACTCAGCAGGCACAGTGACAGGGTGCCTGCCCCCTACTTATTGTTTTACTGTTTACAGTTTCACTGCCAAAGGTTAATGAACACATTGTTCCAGGTCTAGAAAATACATGACTGCTTCAGCTGCTTCAGCCCTTTCTCCCTTCAACAGGAATTCTGAAACCAGTATCTTCTTGACTGGTGCTATCCTCTTTCATTTTCCTTTGCCTAAATCTTGGACCACAATATTCTGACATTATTTCAGATTGTATGGCAAGGCTTTTTTCACTATGCTATAAACTTTGAAGTCCTTTAAAAAGTGTTGTCATCAACTCTTTGAGATTTTCTCTGCAGTAGATAGTAGGTAATTATCCTTTTCCTCTTCCTTAGCTCTGCACATCAACCAAAACTTTTTGCTGGCGTTAAAAAAAAGGTATTGATAAATTATTTTCTTTAATATTTTGGAATATAAATTGCAATATACATCTCAGTATTGAGGACCCTTGCAAAAAAGCTTCTTAATAGGATTTCAATCAATATTTTAGGAATGCACACCAAAGTTGGACATATGAAGACACTAAACTGCTGAGTTCAACTTAGTCCAGCCAAGAGTCTGGTATGACTGAGTACATACAAAACAGATTATTAGGAACCTAAATAGCTACTTCTATAAACACGTGACTGCTTGTGATGATGTTAGCTTAATGTAAGAGGTTACTGCCTTCTTCAGCTGGAAATTGTTTCCTCAACAGAACGTAGCTGATGTTTACTATGATATTCTATTCTGCAGACTAATCAAGTTCACTTGAAAACTTTTCAGGGTTTATTGCACATTGTAATAGAAAAAGAGCTGTTGTTGTGCCTCAGCTGGAAGAATGTAGCTTCTATTAGGTATGTAATAAGTTGTATATGTACTTTTGTCTGAGAGGTCAGGGAAGTGGACAGTCATATGATTGGTTAAATAAAGTGGTATGGATTGTTTGCTTTTGGACTGGGAAACTTAAATTCCACTGCTCTTGAATGTTAGGCACCAAAGTGCTTTTCTTTTAGATTTGGATCTTGCTCATAGTCTGAATTGCAGAATTTCATTGAGGAAAGGAGACAGGTTTGAAAGATGTAAGAATTTTCAGTCCTCTCATTGCATTGTGTTATACAGAAAACATCAAATATATTTAATTGCAGAAGGTATTAATGTGACTTACTTACTGTTAAAGTTGCTATTAAGCCTCAACAGAGAAGGACACGATGTATGTTTTATTTATTCTTACAGGGATTGGTTTCCTTCATAAATGTGTATGCCTTGTCTATATTAAAATGTAAGGTACTTAGTTTCATGAGTCATCTTCACCTTCATCCCTCCTAAAACTTCTCATTTACAGACACATTCCTGCCAAAGAACTGAGCTGACTTGCTTCAATTGCTAAGAGTGCTGCATGAATCTGAAGGCATAGCTAATGATCACATGTAAGGAGTTGCAAGCAAACTCACCCACATTTTTAGAAAATTAGGAGCCAGGAAATATAGTTAGACAGAAGTGAGTGGGAGGTAATAGATTCCAAGGTGGTTTGCTCAGTCTCAGCAGCACACTGCCCATAACCATAGTACTCCTAAATGAATGTTTTGAGCACAAGCTGAACTTATGTCCATATGGAATGCATTGGCACATAGGAAGGCCACAAAAATGACTGTACAATTGAAATATCAGAACTGGTTCAAGACAGTAGAATAACATGAAAGCTCCAATTTATTGCCATAGATGCAAATCTTAAAGGCAAATCAACTTTTATTACATCAAAGGAATAGGGAGGTACTGAAAACCTTCTGTAAAGGAAAAGGGGGACAGCTGAGGCCACCCATTCCTGAAGACTAGCCCAGACCCAACAGATAATATTTCTCAATTTATAGCAGGGCCCCAAAAAGGCATTCAGCAGTTACATCTGCATCTCAGAAGTCTGCAGTTTCTTTTGTAGACCCCCTGACATGTCTTCCATGATAGGATTTTACATTTTACAAATTATCCCATGTCCTTTGCATCTGTGACTGTGCCATGTTCAAGCAGCAAGTGCTACTTTGAACTCCTCTGCTCAAGACACAACCCTGTATGTTCCAAATGATGGATCTTAAATCCTACAGATCCCCAGTCTCCACTCTGGACTTGCTGTGCAGTTGCATTGCTGTTCACTATTTCCAGTCCGCTACATACAGTATGAATTGTGAGTATCCCCCTCTTCTGGTGCCTCTCCACCTGCTATTCAGGCACGCCTCTCCAATCCTCTCTGTATTGTCTCTGTGACTGGAGTGCATGGATTTGGGGGCTCTTTTTCTATTTGGCACAACTATTGTCCTGAAGCAGAACTGATGCCTCACAAAGCCAGCACTGTTCATGGGCCTGCTGTCAATCACACCTCATCTGCAGAGGTGAGGGTACTATCTCAGCCAGAGCTCTCTCACTGCCCATGGAAGGAAAGACATAATTCAAACCTGACAGAATGGGATGCAACACATGGGAGTAAAACAACACCATGAACACAAAGGACACATGGAGGTTAAGCAACACAAAGAACCCAAATGTAATTAAAACTATGTAGTTTGGAGGCTGAACCATGCTCTTCCTGAAAGATTCCATGAATTTGATTTCCGGTCATCCATTTCACTTCATTTTTTTCTCTCCTTCTGCTAGCAAAATGCTGTCAGTTGCATCATCAGAGCTGATAATCTTAAGTGATGGTTTCCAAAAAAGGTGCTCATCTTTTTTCAGGACTGGTTGTTGTGTCTTTTACGTTTCCAGAGAGCCGCCAAAGTTGGCTGGAGAGCTCTGCATGCTTAAGGCAGTAACCACTAGCATCATTCCTTCATTAGAGTAGTGCCTGCTTCTGGACCCCTTGATTGTGGAAAAAGTGCTTTGAAGACTAGGGCCAGCATCAGCTGGAATCAGCCAGCACCTCGAAGGTGTGAGGGCCATAGACCATCGGGGACTGTGGAGAGGAATCACTGCTGTAATTCTTCTGAGGTTTTCACTGCTGGTACAGAGACAGCAAGCATCCTTCAGTGAGCAGTGTTAGAGCTGTTCACTTGGCTCAAGCTGACAGAACTGGATCAGAAAGCTTGTTATAGACAGACAGCCCAGGTAACAGAGTTATTGTTCATGCATGTTTTGTCTTGGAATCCTCCTTTCAAACTTAACTATTAAGTGACCAGTTTATCTACATAGCTGTGTCATACAGGTCTATTTATTGCTACTCTGGTGGGCTTCACATTGTTGATAATTAGATTCACTTAACAAATGCAGAATTCATGAAACACCCAGAAAGAATTATGTGTGTGGTAGGGAATGACAAAAAAGTGTATTAATTTACAGAAGTATTGTTAAATCTTAGTTATAGCTCCTTGAACCTCTTTCTCTTCATATCTAAACTTTATAGCATAGTACAAGGTACAGAGTTTCTTTTCATATTCCAAGTTTACAGCTGAAAAAATACATATTAATATAGAAGCTGTAATGTATTCTGAGTTAAGCTGTCATAAAATCTAGGGCTTTTCACATCATCACTTTTGAAGGTCAATGCCACAGAGAAGAAGAAGCATCTGTACTGGATCACCATGAACGTTTGTAATACATTGCAATAAATACTGCAATATATTTCATTTTTATACGTTTTTGATGAAGAGGCAAAAGTGCATCTTCAACAGTAGCTTTTCAAAAATTGCTCATCTGTTTGGAACGGCTGTAAAAGAGATTGAAGCTAAACATTATTCATAGATACATTACAGCTCCTCACTGAGACCAGAGCTGAAATGAGAAGAGTTTTCCAATGATATTTCATTTGGAGTATTGATTTTTCTGAGCTTGTCCCACAAAGCTACTGCATGAGTGTTCCAGGCAAGTATAAGAAGATGTAGATTATCATAGCTGGCTTTCTTTCCTAAGTTTGTTTTTCTTCGAATTGATTTGTAAACATTTTGCTCATTTTGGGCTTTAATTCTCCTAGAACACCTACCAAAGAGGGTGAAAACTGCTCCTTTGCAGAAATTTTTTGTAAGTGAGGCTATAATTTGCTTTTCAGAGAGTGCCTGAATCTATTCAGAAGAGATGAGTGGAACACTTTTTCCCCTCACTTTTGCCCAACAATGAAAAGTAACATTTTTTTACTGTGAAATACTTGCCAACAGATTAGGTTGCTGGGTGAGGAAACCTGGAAAAGTCCAACTAATAGGTTATAAACATGGCAATAGACTACTCCATCTGGGAAATTTTACTCTGTGAGAAATCTGACCCTGATTTTTTATTTGCAGCAGATTCTCTAGTACTTAAGCTACAGAATTTACTTTAGGGTGGCCTGAGGACTGGACTGTCTCTGAAACTCCCTTATGGTATGGTCAAATGATCTCATTAGGTCACCACAAAGTGCAGTGACAAAGGAGCAAGGGGACTGTACTGCATTTGCTTCTTATGACAGTTTAACCTTGAGGAACTGAAGTCAGTCTGACTCCTGTAGGGAGTGTAGGCAGTGCAGGCAGCTCCTGGAGTAATGGAATGTCCTGCTTTTAATCTGTGCTCCCATGTGCCTGGGGGCTGCTGGTAAAAACACAACTGCAGGTTTTCAGCAGTTTCTAAAATGAAAAAGAAAAGTCCATGGAAAGAAGAAAGAAGAAAGAAGAAGAAGAAGAAGAAGAAGAAGAAGAAGAAATAAGTCTGTGACTTCAAGTTAGGATTCTGTCTGCAGTGCACCAGGACACAGAGGGTGGTGTGAGTGCCAGCAGCCTCCATGGGCATCTTCTACATGCTCCACCTTGGTGCAGCTCAGTGTACACTGCCAACAGGGAACTAGGCAATTCAGTGCTAGCTTGTGCCACTCTCTCTGCTGCCTTACGACAGCTTACACAAAGTGGTAATTTTCAGCTTTGCCTGTGGATGGCATTCCTTGAGGGGATTCATCCCCTCCTGATGCAGGCCATCAGCATATAAAGTTTCAATCAGGTTGCAAATAGGCTTTATGGGGGACCTCTCCCTCACAGCAGCTCCAAGCCTGACACGAAAACCTGAATGGAATTGTCCTTTTTCTATTTGAATGACATACCAGAGTCAGCTGAGTCCCTAAAAGAAGCACTGTTTTTCCATTCCATAATGACTTATTTATTTCACTATGCATTGTATTAACTACAGAATATCAACACATTGCACATGTTCCAGAAGAAAATGAATTAACAGTAACATAAAGTAGTTGCAATTTTATGAATTCACAATCCTGTGTGATCCTTTATTAAAATGTGTTGAACAGTGGCTATTATATTTAGATCTGCCTTAGATGAATAAAATGAAAATGTCAGAAAGGCTGGATTGTTATAGTTCCGTGAAGTACTGAAGTGGTTTCTCAACATTTCACATTATAATGTGAAAACTACACACACACACCAACCCACCAACCAACCCACCAACCAATTAACCAACTAACCAACCAAATGAAAATTTCTAATAAAACTTGGAAGTTCAACCTTTTTCTCTCCACATTTTAGGGTGTTCCAAACTCAAAGAATCTTATACCATAAATGTAAAGATAGTGACCAAGATCTGCAAGTATCTCAAATTTGGGATGCCTGTATTAGAGCTCTTGGATGGGATTTAAAAAAAAATCCCTTGGAAAAATGCTTTCATGAAAAAAACTTGTTGTGTAAACGTGGGGTTTTTAGCTAACTTCTTTGTCACAAACTGATTGATGCAGGATGTGCTTGCTTACCAAAACTGCATCAAAAAGAGTGGCAAAATAGCAACTGACCCCAACCTTACATTTTGTACCTAGCATATTATTTGTAATAATTACAAAAAAGGTTTTTGAGCCTTGCTCATTTTACACCTGAACCTACTACTTTAAAGTTATGTCAGCACCAAATTAGTACCTTGCCTCTGTGGCTTTTCACGAAAACTTTGAAAGACATAGGCTTGAGCCCATGTAAAAAGTGAAACATCATTTGAATTTATTAAAAATATTGATAGATTTTTAACTCTATAGACTATTTTCAATTTTAAGAAAAAAAAAATCCAGAAGGGAAAATAAAACAACAACAACAACAACAACAACAAATTCCAACTCTGAGTAAGGTACTCTAACTTAAGGAACTCATAAATTACCATTTAGTTATGAGAACCTACAACAAGCAATTTTTCTGGGCTTTTTTTCATTACATTTTTGCTTGAAACTGCATAGAAGGAGTAGGCATAAGTGGAGACAATAAGCCGGTAAATATTGAGCAGATTTATTTGAAAGTTTGTATCTTCTCCCACTGATGGCAGCGATAAAGCTTTCAGCAGTGTAAGACTCTCAAGAAACATTCCCTGAAACTATGGCCAAATGGGTCTATTTTTCACTCAAAGTGTGTACCATGTGGGGGCCATAAACTGCCACAGGGTCACATTTAACAGAGGAACCAAGCTAAATAAAATAAGAACCAAGCAGGTAACTTAGTCTCCAACCTTCCCCACCTCCCCACCCTAATATTAATCTTAGTGATTTGAAAACTGAGTTGGTTTTGCTTTATAAATAAATAAATCACTTACTTTGACACTTGGTGAATTTAGCTGGAGGCAAAATGAGATCTTTTGAATACTGTTTGTTCTTGCACTCTTTCTGTCAGAAGCCCAAAATCTAGGAGTAATGAAGTTTAAGAGAGACATTTTCTTCTGAGATCTATAAGGAATAAATAGGTTGAGCACATATTGTGTTCAAAAAAACAAAGAAAACATCCAAAACCATGCAAATGGTAGATGTAAGCTGGGAGCTTTTAATCTGGGAATGTCTGTTGGAATGTTCTCATTGTGTTACACAGCTTCTGTATGGACTTGCCACTCATGCCATTTAGACAGATTTAATTCTTTCCATGCAGTGACCACAGATGACTAATGACTTTTGAATTACATTTATTAGTGCTTTGCACTTTTTTCAGTTGCTGTGTGTGTTCAGACAGAGGAAATAGAATACCCTCAGATTTTGTGTTTGGTTTTCTTCCTCCTTTCACCTTGACAGCCTTAGTATTGAAAAAATAAATAAGTTTTTTTTTCAAGGCCAAGAAAAAGGCTTCTGCAGTACCTTAAGAAATTATATTCAATGCATCATTTATCCAGTTTTACTGATCATATTTTCAAAGCATATGGTGCAAAATTAATGCAACATTTCAATGCAAGATTTAGGAAAACATAAAACTCTGGAGTCAGAATTTCAACATGTCTGCATATCTTTTAGGGCTATAATTATTTAATTAAGATGACCTATTTCCAAGTGGCAAATTCTAGTGCTGGACATTTTATTCTGAAAAGCCTGTGACTGTTCAGTTCTCTTATAGCTAAAAAACATTATCCAAAATGATTGAAAATAATCAAACCCTTGTTCTCTTTTAAGAAACTAAAATGATCCTGTCCTTTCATATTGCTCCAAAAATAAACAAAAAAAATATACTGCAAAACATAGGAAACTTATGAAACTTCACTTCCTATTAATGGGGATTGTTGTTATAATATCATGTGCTCCTCATCTAAATATGTTTATTGTAATGGCTACGTGGCACCAGCATGAATATCAACACAGCCTGAAGGCCAATGTTTCTGCAATGGTTGTTAAGGAGACATTAAAATGTACTAGGAGAAGGGCAGCCATTTCTTTGCCTTTCCTAGTCAATATTCTAATTTCATTTTCACATAATCCTGAAAATTTTTCTTAGATGGAGCTCTCAACAAAGGTTACAATCACCTTTCAGGAGGATTCAAGACCCACTGACAGATCCAAAAGAATAAGTGTTGCAGCAACATGGATGGGAAACAGAAAGAAGGCAGATCATGCTAGGTACAGATTATATTGTTCTTTGAGAAGATACTGGCTCTCTGTAGACGACTGAAATAGTTGGATCCAACTTTTTTTGTTTTTCAGTTTGCCTGAATTACAGTAAGGAGAACACCTGGAGTAAAGCAATCGGGAAATAGGAAATGGTGTGTAAGATGGTTGAAGAAGTTAAGGGGACATAAGTGACAGTGTGGTAAGGGACTTTCACAGTAGAGGGGAGCTGTTAGGAGAGCATCTCAGGTTTTAGAAAAAGCTGTGATCAGCTTTTCTTTGATGACCTTTATGCAAGAAAAATACTTCTGACTCTAATAATGAAACGTGCATATGTTGCAGACCTGGAAGACATCACCAGAAAGTATAAAGGGATGCAGAGACAGTTTGGAAAAACAAGAGACACCAATCTGATGTGGTCATTAAATAAAGAGCTAATATTTACTAGACAAAGTCATTTTAGCAAAGATGGATGGAATGAATACTTCCTTACAAAACCCTGTTAAGAGTTTATCTAGAATTCAAAACACAACTCTAATCACAAGGGTTCAAGAGAGATTAATTCAGTGTGGCTAATAGGATGGCAGGGGGAATAAAGAAACCGTGCTGCAGTCAGAACACAGGTGTCTGCCTTGATGAGAGAACAAAAATCTGCACTGAAAGAGAATACACTTTGAGTTTCAAAGTTTTGAAAGTTTGGGCTATTCTGTTTCAGGTGGATGTGCGTTGCCTTTTTTCCTCCAGGGTGGAGGAACTTACTCTATGAAAGCGCATCTTAAAAATAATCAAACCAAAAATCAATCAACTCCTCCCTATGATTTTGTGAAGCACAAACAAGAACATTTTTCTGCCTGGTAAATACTTTCAGTAAGGCTGGTCTGCAAACCCCATTTTACTGAGTCCATTTGTGTTCACAGTGCAGAACCACCTCATACAAACTTACAACAAGCAGAATACATTAGAAAAGTACTTATAAATAAATATTTCATATGCTCCTTAATCAATGTTTTTCCTTCCTTTTCAAATCCAAGCAAATGTCACTTCATTGCAAATTGCTACCAACACGTTGTGACATACATTCTCATTAAATGATTCCTCATTACAGTACTAATTCCTTGAAGTCTTCATCTATTTCCTAACCTTGGAAAGAGCGAGGTTTCTTTTTAATGAGCACCATAGCTTTCTGATTCCTTAAATTTCTTAGTTATCTTAACTGAAATTTATTTTTCCATTGTTAGAATAATCCAATACTGACAGCATATATCTAATAAAGTTTTAACTTAATTTGCTGCAAAATTCACCCAGTAATATATCAAGAAATTGGAACCAAACATTTTTTATCTCTCACTTTTAGTAAGCGTTGTATATTTAAAGATGTGTCTATTCATATACATGTTGAAATACAACAGTACAGAGAGGATAGGGTTATTTTCTTTAAAGAAATACTTTCGCCATCCCCTGTCCCCACTTCTCTCTCCCATTATGTATATGCACTTTTTCCTCCTTCTCATTTCCTGTCTTTGATCCATGAGGTTGTATGTTGCAGTGTGATGTCATGATTTGCCTCAGTTTCCCTTGGTTTCTCCCTGAAATTTCCTTCCCCAGGTGGGTTGTCAATCACCCTTCCTTTCCCCACCCTTGACCCCTGCTAGGTACTGTCTATCACCCCAGAAATTCCAAGGAGAGCGTCGAGCAATTGGCAGGTTCAAAGGATGCTCTCCACCCCCTGGGGGGCCATTGGCCCACCCAGGTGTCCCTCTCACCTGAGACCCCCTCCCCCTGTACCTGGTTGGGGTTCCCTGGGTCCCCTCCCCTGCCCCTCTGCCCAGGTAAAAGGACGAGCAGACCACAGGATTGGGGTTCTGGGAGAGAGTTCTGGTAGACAGTTCATGGGAGTTACTGCAAGATTCAGAGACCAGTGCCACCGAAATAAAAACTCTGGATTAAAAACTCTCCATCGGGACCCACTCCTTTCTTCACCTCACCTTAAAGGTTTCTCCAGCTCAGGAAGGCCAGAGGAGTGACCCCCTCAAAGAAAGCTCCAGCCGCAAACACTGGAGCTTGGGGCATGCCTGGACTTGTCCCCACGTGCTCAGCTGCAGGCACAGGTACTGAACAGCGTCTCTGGGAGAAAACACCACAGGTGCCGCTATTCGGTCAGCAGCCGAGACCAGACAGACCAAGGCAGTCCCGTCAGTAATATTGGTACACTCCAATAGTTGTAGACACTGCACAAAAGTCAGGAATAGTCTTCCTGATGTTTCATGCCCACACTATATGTAGGAAAAAAAAAATAAATCCTTTTTTTGTATCTGCAAGAGCCAGGCTTCTGAAGCTGTCTCATAGAGTACCAAATGACAATGATGCATGGCAAACATTCCCCTGAAATTAATTACAGATTGAAAGACACAAAGAGAGAAAAGTAGAAATTATAAAATCCACAGAATGCTTTCTAAAGAATCAATGGAATAAATACACCTGCTTGTGAGACAACTCAATGCATCATCTTGTCTTCTGAAAATATGCAAAGCCATTTTCATTCCCCAGTCTTGAATTTCCTTAACGAGTTAACAAGGAGTTCTGTTAAATGAGATCTAATACACAAGCTAGAGACCTAAACAAGATTTGTTTTTAAGTGATTCACTATCCATCATCTTACTGTTCAAAATTCAGCTTTGGAAAATATCATAGGTATCATCTCTCAAAAAGGAAAATTCTCAATTCCTGTCTTGCTCCTCTCATTGCTGCTTCTAATGTGGTTTGCATTTTGTCAACCAAATAAGCAGGCACACACCATGGCTGTGACTAACTGACTGCTGAATTATCCATTCATTTTACTCAGTCTAGTCACTCGCAACGTCTATTCCCAAAATATGGTAGGAGATCAAATGGCCTCTGGTGGGCTTAGTTTTAGATCATCTGCATCTGCAACTGATAGTAGCCCATTTTAACCAGCTGCAGGATTGCACTGAACACTGTCCCAAACTGTCAAAAAAAAGACTCGCTTATTCATGCCGGAAAGACAGCATATCCTAATAGAGACCTTAGAAAATACATTTTAATTTATTACATCACGGAGTCATGCAACACTTCTAAAGAAAGAAAGGATGATGTGGCAGAAAGTACTGACTTAGTTTCACGTGACTTCAAGTTATTACATGTTTCTTGTGTGGCCACAACAAGTGATTTACTTCTCTATGCCCTTTTTGTAAAACAGGAATAAAATGTTTTCTTATTAACTTTTTGTCTCTCTTCCCTGGAATGTGAGCTAGTAGGATATGATTTGTACCCTTTGAGTACACAAAGTGCACAGTAAGACTTTTCTGCACTGTGCCATCTGAATAAAATACCTAGTAACATTCAATGAACTCTGACGTTTTCAGAGCACCCTTGCTACTTTGAAAAGGCTCCTGTTACATTCTAATTTCTAAACAATAGCATCATCTCACTCATTCTAACACTTGAAACTACTCCTGGAGAAGATGTGCGAGATTAAACTTATGAAAAAAATATCTCCAGGCCTACATACACTTAGAATCGTAGGATAGTTTGGGTTAGAAGGGACCTTAGAGATTTTCTAGTTCTAATCTCCTAGTCCTGGGAGAGGTCACCTTCCAGTGACATCTACTATGACAACTTCTTTCCTGACATGTGTTTCATAACCTCCCCTTAAGCTTTCCTAGCCATGGAGTCTTCCCAGCACCCTTTAACAGGGTGCTTATTCCATCGTTTCATTTTCTGTAGGCTCAGAATGGCTGTGTGGTTGCAGATTGCCCGAAATATCAGTATTCCTCCCTTCTTCTCTAGGGACATGTTCAAAGCTGCATTCAAGACAAATTCTGTATTAACTGCTTCTTCTTGATGCTCATATGGAAGCCATTCTTTGACAACCACCTCCTGCAAGAAGTCCTTTTGTATCCTTCCCCTGGACTCCTGAAGAAATCTCTGGAACTCTTCTCATCTACAGCTCTTGAACTACTGCAGTACTGTGCCTCTTACCAAATTCTCTGCAGCTGCTTCTGTTTCTTCACTCATATTTTCAGAATTTACCTCTGGCTCCTTCAGTTCCTTCCTGAAGAGGGGAGTTGTCTCCAGTCCATCCTGTATATGCAATAGCAGCCTCATTGGAACAGCTTCACTGAAGAACACGTTTGCTGTTGACTGACGTTCATCTGGCATGTATATTGTCCCACAGATGCACAGGTTGCATGATAGTTTCCATTCCCCAAGTGCACTTTCTGTTTCTTTTTTGTCTTTTTCTAACTTACCTCTAAGTTAAAAGAAGATGTTATACAAAGTGTCGACCTCTAAGTTTTTAGTAAAATCCTGTTTCAGTTGGTGACAAATAAAATTTAAAGGACATTGCCCTGAAATTCAGAAATGCCAAATTGGAATCTGATTTTTTTTCAGCTGCTTAAAGCATTCTCCTGTCATTTTCTACAGCAGTATCCTTAACACTATTGAGCTTGGACACCCTGGACTTGAAGTAAAATACTATTTTTTATTTATCAGAAAACCATTTAATCTCATAACCACCTAATGTGGTCTTTTAACTGTCATAAAAATATTTAATATGTACAATTTAGTGAGCCCTAAAGTTTGACATCCAAAACCGTGGTTTTCTACTGATGTTACTTCTAGATTAAAAAAAAAAAAAAAAAAAAAAAAAAGTTCAGAAGCTTGTTACTCTTATTTCATCCAAAGAACCTTTTGATACAACTTGGCTTGGTTTTTTTTAACCTTCTTTCATACACATATATACTGTGAATTATTCTCTTCTTCAAACATTCCCTGTTTTAACACAGCTAACTTTGCTCCAAAGCTTTTGTTGCTGCTCGTGCACAAGGTTGTGCACCAGGGTTTATTTTATAAAGATTTCACTACTATTTAAGCTGATGTTCAGGTTTTCACATAAAATTTTTTGAATAAATTTCACACAATGACCTACTACTTTTAGTTGTCCAAAGCTGCATCATTAGCTTAATTTTAGATGCATTCAGT
This sequence comes from Pyrgilauda ruficollis, assembly GCF_017590135.1. Taxonomy (NCBI): domain Eukaryota; kingdom Metazoa; phylum Chordata; class Aves; order Passeriformes; family Passeridae; genus Pyrgilauda; species Pyrgilauda ruficollis. Next base: position 29,577,522 of record NW_024519206.1, on the reverse strand, counting down.
CATCCTCTATTGACTTTTCTAGAAGTTGGTTTTGTTTTTTCTAAATATAATTTATCTAAATATCTGATACTGCTTAAATCTGATAATATTTCCTCTATCCTGCACAATTTTTCACCCTGTTTCTTTTGAGGAAATTCCAATTCATTATTTAGACTTTCCTTTGACTGTTTGATCTTGTTCCATTTCTGTGTGCTCATAGGAGTTTTAAGACTTACTTATCTAATACATTAACTTGTTCTCTCCCCTCAAAACATATGGCCTGTCATTGTTGCCTTCCTCAGCCTGCCAAATCTGCATTTGTTTTTTATGTACAAAAAAATTTTCTTTCTGAGAGTCCTTTTCTCATTTTGGGACTCCTGATCTCTGTTATGATTTGATGTCAAATGGAAATTGATCAAGATATCTGGTCTTGAATCTGTTTCAAATGTATTAGTACACACAAAAATCTTTTCGTTTCTTCTTGGTTTCTTGTGTCAGATATCTTCAGAAATGTCTTTCCCACCCCGCCCCCCCGTATTTGCTCTATCTCCCCTTAGAACACTTCAGTGCTTACTCAGTTTCTGTTGTCCTACTCAAGTCATCCACTGTCTTACAGGGCAGCCTCTATTGCTCTGGCTTGGGACAATATACTTGGTGCCAAATTTCTTTCAATGTTAATAAACTACAGTTACATAAAATTTAACAAACGGATTTTAACAAACACAGTTCATTCTGTAAACTGCTCTTTTAACATTTTACCTTTAAACAGCATAACTAAATACTTCATAAAAGAGAAAAGGTAATGTTTTGGGAAAAAATATTTATTGTAATGAATAATCAAAGTTATTGTATTTAAAAATCATTCAATACTTGTCAAATTTTAAATAACTTTTAAATATATGGAGATCTGTAAAGAGCTCATATATATAAATGTCTGTTTTTTCACATATCTATTAAATAATAGCTGAATTGAGATAAAAGCATTTATCTTCCACTTATGAGCAGGGTTAGAAATTGCACTTAAAAGAAGAAAATCTCAGAGTGAAAAAAAAAAGAAAATTGTAAGACTGACAAAGAATTGAAAATCCAAGCAGGTATTTTCTGGAACACAATTTCTAGAAGTTTTCTCCCATATTTTCAAACTATTTCTAGTTAAAACCTTTGCCTTCAGCTGCCTGCAGCCAGAACTTCAATAACTAGAAAATAACACAGGTGAGATTGTCAGTTGTGTATTCCATTAATGTAAAATTTTGATCACATACCAAGTTGCTATACACAGCTGGAGTTCCTGTTTGCAAGAACCAAATGACAGGTTTTTTTAAAGGAGTTTTGTAAGAGAATAAAATGTCATAGTCATAGAACATTACATGTTCTCTCCCTCCTTAAGAGGTCTCTCTTCTTTTCACCTCCTATTCTTTTAAATTTGAACAGAATCTGGATCACAGTCTGTGAATTGTGTCAAGTCTTTTGTCTTTCTGTTCAAGGTGAATCAAGCTTCATCCAAATTGCTTACTGAAACAATCTAGACTTGTCTATTAATCTGCTTCAAATACATGGCCTGGAAATAGCTCTGAGGAAAGTGATTTATTAATGGTATTGATCTTCATTTGGCCTTTTATATCATGAGTACTTTCCCCAGGTGGGTGCTACTTGCTCTACAGGTTTTGTTAGCACAAAATCCCACATGCCAGCATCAGACTTTGGGATGGAGGTCCCACAACATTTCCATTTTGTAATTCAATTCCATCCCTTGTTCTGATAGAAATGTGTTTGGATTTAAGTCTTTCTCTTATTCCATAAAATCTCTATTAAAACAATAACTAATAACAATTTTTCCTCCTACTTGCCCACTTGGGGACCCCTCCAGGGATTGTTCTAATTTACCCAAGCTGCTAAATCCTCATAAAATACCTCAACCAATTAAAATTCCTTTTTTTTTAACCACTAGATATTTTCACTAGCATGAGCCAAATTTTGTTGTACTTTGAGTCATATTAAGAGTCTGTAATTTAAATGAAGAGGAGGCACAGTTTCTTCTGTCCAAGTTAGAGGAGCAATTACTGGTGAGAGGCACTATTTAGAGGAAGTAATGCCCTGATCCCCAGACTTTGGATTTAGTGGTTATTGAAATCTTTCTTTTTCTCCATCTACCTCATCAAACATTTCACATTTTATATTTTACTTATTTGATTGCTTTTCTAGCTCTTGCTCATAGAAAGCAGCACACATAATACTGTCCCTTATAGCAAAAGGCATGATGACACTTACTGAAGAGTTTACAAACCTTGCTTTCTTGCTAGTCTTCCAAGTATCAGTCTGATCAAGGAGCTCAAACGAAGTATATCTTATCTATGTTACCATATTTTGTTTAAATGAACTTATAGAAATACACAATTTACAAGAAGTAAATGGGTTTCTTTATTTTGATTTTTGTATGCAAAATTCTTCTATTTATTTTTGGTAATAAAAAAGGTAAAATATAGTAAACAGCATTCTCATTATTTCTACCAAATTTCTTTTCTCCCCTGCCCCATGGGAAAGGGGTGATTTTCTATTTTATGTAAAACACAACAGAAGTTCAGATTATTGATTTTTGCATACATTTTGGCCCTGATGTGTAAGTTTCACACTTTGAACTGCAAGGGAGAGAGCATCTGTCAAACAGAAATCTGTTTCTAACTTTTTTTTTTTACTACTCCATAATGCAAAAAGTAATAAACATACTACAGTTTAATTATTCATTACCACCATGATGCACATGTAGATATAAAATAATAAAGATAAAACTGATTTTATGTTTTAGAAATTTACCACCAATTAAAAAACACTAGTAAATGATTATTTGTCCATTCTGTTATTTCCCATATAAAGTTTACACTTTAATTCTTTAAAAACATTCTTTAAAAAGCAAAGAAAACAGCTCAGCCTTGTAAAAAAACACTTTATAAAATTATGCAACTTGACATTGCCTTAAAAATAGACCTTTGTAGACATTTTGTGCATGAATATCTTATATTATTTGAGGCATAGCATTCCCACTGCAATGTTGCAATAACCTTTGGTTTGCTGTTCTTACCTTCTGCTGTAGCAAGCTGGCTTTTTGGGGCTGTGCTTATTTACACAAAAAGCTTATTGTTAGTAGAAGAGCATGCAAGCAATAGAGTTGTCTGAAAAAAATAAGAGGGGAAAAAACCCTCTGAAGATACGTGTTTTAGTTTGAAGTTTGTAATTCATACATCATTTAAAAACAGTTCTCATGAAGAATTATTGTCTGGTTCTGGCCAGGTTAATTGTTTCATAATAGCCATGAGGGGCCATGGCCAGAACCCTGATGTTGTTCTATAGCACCTCTTATTATTGCCAGAGGAAGGGGAAAGCGACACTCTTTTCTGCGGAGAAGGGATTCCTTCAAGTTGAGAAAACATTGCTGACAGAACAGTCTGGTATTTGTTTGTTGTCAGGGGCTATCTGTGTAATTGATTTCTTCTTCTTACACCTTCTATTATTAATATTTTTGTGGTTACTGTTTGTTTTCTTGTCTCTATGCTGTTTACAGTAAATTGTTCTTATCTTCACCTGTGATCTTTCCCTTTTGTTCCTCCAGTTGGAGAGTTTGGAGAGGAAGGGGCAGGATGGTTTTCAGTGAGAACACTAAAATTGTAGAACACTGTTCCTAAACCACAAGAACAATGTAAATCTATACCCAAATATTTTATTTTACACAAAAGCCAAAGATAGTTTTACTCGGCTCTGACAGATACCCAGTAACACCGAAAGCGCCACCTTTCCCTTAACTGGGTCTCAGAAGGGACAGATTATTTTCCTGTAGAAACATATCTAACAATTTTCTCCAAAAGCTGTTGCCACCAAAATATCTCATGCTTATTCAGAAAGTCCAATCCTAAAAAACAGTGTTATGTGCCTTGTGTTTGTGTCTAGTATCTACCAATATTTAAATACTGCTCTCAACGGTGCCTTGCATTTCCTACACACATGTTTTTCCTGTTCTTCCTGGTGACTTTCAGTAAAACAAAATTGTCTTTTTGAGAAGAGTTGAACTGTGAATCTCCCTAGCTGGGTAAACCCCCAGGGACAGCACAGTCAGCCAGTTTATTCTTGATGTTTTTCACTTTCCACATGGGTGTGGTCTGCAGTGGAAAGGGTTGTTGACACAATGGACTCTTTCTTAATGGGTTTTTCATAGAATCCTTAAGGCTGGAGAAGACCTCTAAGACCGTTGAGTCCCACTATTGAGCAACAAGTCCAATTCACATCTAACCTATGCTTGTATTCACTATGATTTCAAGATCCCACTGCTGGGCTGGGTTGATGCACAACTAAAAGGCTGGCAATCAATTAAATATAAATATTATGGACATATTAAGAAGAAATAGCTTGGAAACATGAAGCTATTTGATTTCCCCATCAGCCTCCTCAAATGATGACAACCTTCACCAAAATACTCATAGGTACATTGGTACTTCAAAGAGAAAATTAAAAAAAAATATTCTCTTCTTCCTTGCACTCCCATGAGCAATTTGGAAAGGAAAGCAAAAGATCATACTTTGTGTCTAAAAGTATTGAAGTCATTTCATAAAAACAGCTGTCCTGGGAACCTAGGAACATCCCCAAGAGACTGGTTTTCAAGGCACTCTCCTAAATGCAGAAGGAAAAGGAAAAAAAACAAAAAAGGACAAGGTAAATGTAGAACCTGCACTTGAACACCGTTTTACAAAGTGCTAGCAAAGGAAGTCAAAGAAGACGCTTTGATGACCAATGAGTCTAAGACTAGGCGGAGATAATGAGAATCAGAGGCTGCAGGAGCCTTAAAGAGCCAAGAAGGGCAGTTCCATTTGTAACATCAGTAACAGAGGCGCTTCCCAGCAGTATGAGTGCCTGCTCTGACCTTACACTGTGGCAGAGCAGAGCATTTTTTTCAATGTTAAATTTTGTTGTATTTCATATGCTTTCCTTAAAACCATAGACTATGAAAATTTTGGACTAGAAACAGTCTCTGAAAGGAGATTTGTCTATCAGAGAATAGTTATAATATACAGCGCATAAACTATTCTCTGATTGATCACATATTTTTGATATATAACCTGCTTATTTCTGCAATAAGTTTTATCCCAGCTATTTTAATAATATGATTGCTTTGCTCCTTTCCCAAGGAAAGCATTGCTCCAAATGATATCAGTTTGTTGTATTTTATATTAGTCCCAATAGGATACTTTTCAGTTCACAGAGCAAATACACATACCCACACTGTGTCATTCACAGCTTCTGTCACTTAACCAAACTGGTTTCATTGACTTCAGTGAAGACACTAGAATTAAGCCCAATTTATATATGCACAAATATAAAAATATATATATCTACATATTGTAGATAGATATTTATTTTTATAAACAAAATCCAAATCTAGTTGGATTCTTTTTCTAAGTTTAAAAAAAAACTATAAAGAAGAGAGAAATCTGTATCACCCACATTTTATAGCACAGTGCAAATGTTTGCTGGAGTATAAAAATGTGTGGTAAGGAACATTAAAATATGGGACTACTGTAATTCAAATACAAGTGCTAAGTTAAAGGGCAATAAATAGGATATTAGGTCCGTTACTGCAGGCATTTTTGATACAGTAATATCTACTTGAATTACTTGCATTGTTAATAAAATAGACAATATTTTGGTAACAGTGTGCAAAGCAGGCACATGAAAAATTTCATTCTGAATGATGCATTATTCCACATCTTTTACTCTCTAGGATTTCAGATGAGTGGGTAAATAAACAACATGACAGAGAAAACTTTGTCTGCAGAACTGGAAACTAGGGATCACAGAGGCTCTGAAATAATCATTACAAAATGAAATCAGGCCCCAGGATACAGCAACTGCAGCTGGAGGGCAGGTGGAAAGGAGAGAGGGAAAAGCCACTGAGACAGAAGGAGAAAGAAGGAACAAGAGAACCCTAACACTTTTCGCAAAAGAAATTGTGAACTTTCAGGTGTACAGAAAATCCTTCACTTTAGAGTGTCTGCTGGGAAATGCAAACGTTGATGATAGCACAGTAGCCATTAGTGGTTTTGAAAAGTGCATCCAAGATTATAACGAATTTTAAAATGTATGAGAGGTGACATTTGGAAACTAAGGGTCAAGCCTGTCTGCCACTTCTGAGCAGAAAAAAGGGGATTCTTAATACAGCATGAAGCTGGCTGAAGCAGGTGCTGCTTTTTCTGTATGAATCTCATGGTTTTTGACAGTGCTTGTGACCACAATGGCGCATATATATCCTTTACCACCCCCCTTTCAAAACGAGTGAGAGAGACAAACTCAAATGCTAGATCCTAGCCTTTGGGCTTGCCAGCATCACAGCTGGAGCAGAGAGAAAGCTTCTATTAGTGAAGAAGGCACAAAGTTTCAGCTAGCTGAACTTAAACAATTTTTTACCAGCAACCTGTGGCTATAATACTATGCATGGATCAAAACTTATATTTTCATTTGTCTATCTGCAAAAGATTGATGAGAGTTGTCATCTGTAAGGAAGATAAATTGTTTGGCTTCTGGATAAGTATACAGCAAATCTTAAGATTTCCTGAGAAATTTATCATTTTTCTCACCATTTAAAGTCATATATTTAATCCAAGAAATGGGCCACAGAAGATGCTAGAATTTCAAGCTGTAGGGTATGGAAAATAAATGGCAATTTGTCTAATGACCCAGAACAACTGAAAATTGCATATTTGACTTTTTTTTTTGAGATAAAAATACACAATAGTTAAGAAATATTTTAAAAAGATACTAAGACGCACATAGTGCTTAGAAAAGCAACTTTAAGACTAAGTTCAAGCTACAGCTAACATAAATTCTGTAAGAAAACAGAGGAACAGCTACCTTATTTTTGCAAAAGCCACAAAATTTACTATCTCTAACCCAGACATGTCAACACAGTCATCTCTCATTCCCCATCTCCGTGCTGTCACATCCCGGGGGACCTACAAACCCAGAAGGCAAAGGTCTGTGATGTCTCTTCCTTGCAGTGAGGCTGTTGTCACCAGCACCTGACCGGCCTGTAGGTGTTTATTAGAACTCAGAAGGGAACGCTGCAGCAGACAAGGAGAGACTGGGTCCCTACGCTGGAGGGTGAGTAGCACTCAGCAAAGCTGTGCAGGGACAAATGGGTTCTTTTTATGACAATGTTAAGAAAAGCATATGGTGCTATGAGCCAACATGTGGAACTGGCTGGTGCTCCCAGCCTGCAAGGGATGTGGGCATCTCACAGCTACCTTTCATCCATCCTCTGTTTAAACACTCACCTCTGAATTTGCAGTCACACAGCAATTCTGGAGGGAGTAAACAATGGAAAACAACAAGCACCTTCAACAGTAAAATTACTTCTTGGTGTGTTTTATGTTTGTTAATACACACTGCTTTTCTAGGGTCTTTACAACTTATGCTACTACATAAAAAAAACCAAAAGAAGCATCCCTTCATATTTAACTTGAACAATATTTCAGGTCTGTGTTTTATTCTCAGTAAATAGCTGCTTAATCCAATCAGCCCTGGCTGATTAAATCCATCTCAATAGGGCAAAAATTTTTACAAAAAAAATACCCCTCACCTGACACCCATAGCCACAGTGTAGAGTATCCTAGGATATTCTGTTTTCAAGAAGGTTATTCAGCATCACATGAATATGTTATTAACCTACTGCTATGTAGAAACTTATAAACTGTAAGTATACTTTTATGTCTCTATTATAGCTATATGCAAAGCTCAAATTTTTGAAATTAAATTTGTGACTTTTAATAATAAGTTAAAAATAGTATGACTTTATATTTTTCTCATGCAACAATGTGTGAACTATAGTCAGCAGGGCAAACATTGTCTACGTATCTTGAAATTTTTGTTCTTACTGCTTGTCATAGAAGAGCAAGTTCTACAAGATATGTTCACCCTTTTTTCACTCTCACTTAGACAAAACTCCCATTTAACGTTAATGATCTGAAAGGTCCTGTTGTCTTTGCAGTGAATATTTCACTTTCGTAGCTCCTTGCTTCCCTCCGATAAATCACAAAGCTAGAATTTTTGCCTGTCTACATTCATAGTTATAGATCGCAAAAATGAGTGAGATCAGAGCTGGACAACTCTCTTAGGTAGGGCAGTCACAAGGACCCACATGTATTGCTAATGGAAATGGGCAAAAAATTACTTGACATTATTGTCAATTCACAACTCAAAGGGACAACAATGAAATCAAGTGGAAGGAGAGCACGTCTATGGGAGTGTCTTCTACTAAATGGATTGTTTATAGGAGACTTTAAATTATCATATTGTCACTTACTTTTCTTCTCACTAACTGGAAATTACCATTGCTTGAAGATCATTATTGTATGACAGTATGTGATGAAACTGTGTTTTAGAAAAATGAAAATTTGATTGAGTTGAGCCATTCAGTCTTAGAAATCTGACCGCTTAAAATACCTCTTCAAAAATACAGTATTTCATAGGAGAACAATAGTTTTTTGATTCATTGAAAAGCAATGCTTGAATTAAACCGTTCTGAAGTGTTTTTTTTGTTTTTTTGTTTTTTTTTTTGTTTTGTTTTGTTTTTTTTTTTTGTTCAAAATGCCTAAACTTCTCTACAAATATTCCAATTTTCAGTCAGTACTTACTGTGACTGAACAGCAATTACATGCATTACCTGATCCATGTCAACAGGAGAAGACATTAGCACCTTCTAAAGTCAGGTTGGTTACTGTTATTCAGACTCTAGCATGCTTACTTTGTAAGGACAAACTAGAGTAGTCATACTGCAAGTATACAAAGGTGGTCTTGCTTGACAAAATGCAAGTCAGCTTGCTGCAATCCCAACGAGTTTGTATTTGACTCTTTTCCTTTTAAAATTCTTCATGATGACATATTAAATGTTTGGACATGTGAAAGACACGAGACAAATGTGACAGTACTTTTAGGCAAATTTAAATCACATTAGTTCAAAACCCCATGAATATTTTTTTTCATATACTTATTTGAGAATCGCCCCTTTTGTTATACAAGAACAGTATTCTTCTTCCTATTTACAGTTTCTTTAGGACAGGAAGCTTGAACTCAAGTGGAGCTCTAGGTGTTTTTTCTAAAATAAATTTATATTGTCGAAAAATATTAAATAGCTAACTAGAGACAGGCTAGTTTTAAAAGCCATGTGAATGTAGAGCACTGATTTATGGGTGTCATCTACTGTATTCTATCTTTCAAATAACTTTGTCACCTCCTCTAAATTTACACTACAAATTCATATTATTACCCACTTTGCTGAAGCAGTTAGCCAATACATCCTGGCACTTATCCCTCTTAAGATGGAAAATAGAAGTCAGGTATATCATTTGGTGTAATCTTGTTTATTTACAGAAAATAAGCACAAAGTGCAGGTTTCTTGAGAAGGGTAGGATAAACAAACAGCAGGCAGCTCAGCATCTCAGATAAACCTACATCTGCTGCTCAGTCAAGCTTCATGGTTCAAGGAGTCTTGGCCCCTGTGTCCCTTAAAGATGATTCTCCTGTTTCCTTTCTGGATGCTCCCCACCTCCAGCATCACCAGCGTTCAAAATGTCCTTGGCCTGTAAAGCCCTCAGTTCATTGCAGTCACCTTTGAAAGAAGCAGCTGCTATCCTTGTAGCAGAGTTTCTACTGTGGTGGGCTTGGCTTTGCTCCACAGCTCCCTTCACAGCCTTTTTCACTGCCTGCTGTTTTATTTGTAGTTCCTAGTTTTAAAAGGACTTGAAATTAAGGACTAGATGTGATAGACATCTGCTCTATGTGATCTTTATTTTAATGGATTAGCATTACTTCCTATGCGCTATTAACTACAGCAGCCGACCTATTAAAAAAACCCCAAAACTTACTTACAGGAGAAGCAGAAAACAAAACTTGAAAGGCTGGTGAAACAATGAATCAAACAACAAAAATGTCAAAAAGCCCAAAATAACAAAACCCTAAAACAACCAAAAAACCCCACCTAAAACCCACTAAACCAAAAAAAAAAAAAACCAAAAAACAAACCAACCCATCAACCTAATACACATGACCTGCCCAAGTTCTATTCATTCAAAACATAAATTTGATGAACCAGAGTCAGACATTATAGCTTAAAAAAGCTTCAGATATGAAGTTTCCATAAAAAACAGACAAAGTGAGAACACAAGATGAAGTAGGTAGACATGACATGTGTGATATAACCAAATCAGAGCTGTAGATAATTGAGCTCTGGTGCAAAGAGGGGCACAAAGCTAGAGTACACGGACAAGGATACAGAACAAGCAGTACGATAATTAAAAAAAGGAAGTCTGGTGATGAAGTGAGAAAAGATATGTGGTAGCAGTAAAAGTGCATGAGGGAATGAAAAATTCAGAAAGCAATGGAAGATGTGAACTGCAAGACTAAAAGCAGCAAAAGCAGAACAAAACTCTTTGCTGGATTAGCAGAAATAAGTATCTGTGACTATTGATGTAAGTGAACTCATGAAACCAGATAAGGACAAAATATTGAAAAACAGCTGAGAAAGTAAAGAAAACATAGTCAAGAGGAAACAAAATGCTGGAAGAAATTGATGGATTTGATGCATTGTGGGAGATAAGACATCCCTCATCTTCCCTAGACTGAAATGTAATACATTTGTTTACTGTGAGAAACAGTAAACAAAGGCACAGCATGGTTCCTATTGTAGATTTTTTTGGGGGAAAAAAAGAGAAACCACACATGAATTTCTGTAAATGGTACTTGAATGCCTGGTGTCTGCAGCAGTTCCTCTAAGACTTATTGAGAATTCATAAAAAGTTATAAAAAAAATAAATTGAATATATCAATACTATTTATAAAAACTCCTCTCCTGATTAGACAGATTATTTCACATAGTCTACAGCACTGTTATTACTACTTTCCATCATCGGGGATTTAAATAATCAGGAATGGAATATAGTTAAAAGTCAAGGAAGTATTTACACAACTGGAAGCCTGAAACCTTCTGCAAGTTATTCACAGAATTGGTTTAGATATGATTTTGAATACATGAATATCAATTTGCACAGGAAACACATCCCCTGTGTAGACACAGAGGCTCCTACACAAGCGCCAGTCGGTTGAAACTTGAATTCTGTTTTCTAGAAACATATTTTTCATCTCAAAGAAAAATAAACATGTAATAATAATTAAATAATTTCCTTCTTCTTTAACAGTATTTCTATAAAAGAAAATTTTGTATTTTAATGCAAGAGATGAAGATGTCCTATTACTGGCCAAATGACATCCTCTGACTCTTGACAAATTACAGAACGCACTTCTTTTTTTACCCGAGACTGCTCACAAGTTTGACAGAGCCAAAATTAAACAGAACAAACAAAAACCCCCAAAACAACAAAACAAAACAAAACAAACAACAACAAAAAAAAAACCCAAAAAAAAAAAAAAAAAAAAACCAAAATCAAGAAAAGGAGCTGAGTCCTTACCAGAACTAATTCCAGTTGCTAATGACTAAACATGAGAAGTAGTCTCAGTTGGAGAGAGCAAGGGAAATTAAGGAAGAGGAGCACAGGTGCTTTTAAGTACAAGAAAATTCTTCAGGTATGTAGCCCAAAGATAGTGTTAAATTTTGCTTCCAAAAAAAGAACATTCCCAGACTGTGAATGGCTCTTAGGTGTAGCGAAACGCCTGGAGGAAATAAAAATGTTTAGGTTTAAAGTCCTTTCCTGAAGAGAAGCATTTACCCTCAGCAATTAAGAATCAGCAGTAGACAATTATTGCTGTAATATCTTTGGGTGGTTATATAACACACCCTGCAGAAAGGCCTTGATATGTTATAATATTGAGATGTGCAGTAACAGCAGTATGGCTTCATGATTATTGCAGCTATAGAATAAAACCTGTCAGAGTCTTTTCTTTCAGTTTTGAGTTCACATAGCTCTATACATTGCTTTGCAACCATTCACATTGGCAAACTAAATAGAAGCTCTCTTCCTTCAGAAAGCAGTGGGACAAAGTGGACTGAGCTTTAGATGAGGCTGGATGTGACCCCACCTCAAGTCAGAGCACCACAGACTAGGCTCTGCAGAGGTCTACTGTTCAAACAGCCTAACAAAGAAGAGAAAGGGTCATAATATAAAGTAAAAGCAGTAAAAAAATTTCCTACATGACTTGACACCAAAAGCACACAAGGGAGAAGAAAATAGATGAATGACACAAGTGAGATGCGCCACACACGTGCTTTGTTACATTTTTTCTGTTCTGTACCAGTAAATATAAAAATTAACAGTACTCTGCTGGAAATCAGGTCTAGCATTCCCATAATTAGAGTTTAATGGATTCAGATCTTAATTTGCACTGAAAAATTTTGCTGGTTTACTTAAATGAATAGAAGAGAGCAGCTACAGACTCTCAACTTGCACTCACTGAGCCAATGCTTGGTTGTGCAAGAAGTTCCTTCCCTCGCCTGTGAAGAATTACCCTGCAGTGAGGGTCTACAGGCAGAGCAGGTGCCTGCCTCGTCATTCTCAATGCATTTTCCTGCAAAATCACACAAATTGGCAGCTTAGGCTGCACTGTGGTTTGCTGGACCTGAACAACAAGTACAAATTCCCTCCCGCTGGCTCTACTTTTGAGACAGTCATGTTGGAATAAAGACAGGCACCAAGGATGGAGAAAGATCCTCATCGTCAGGAACACAAGTAACTGATGGAAAGTCAGATCCTGGCAAACTGTGGGTTTTTCTTCCACAAAACCCAGGGAAAAGAAAAAGAAGAACAAAATTCTGTGCTTACTTGGTTAGAGGTAGCTTCAGTTGTAGTCTCTTAGATGAGAAAACATCAGAAGCTTTCCTTTGCTTGCAAAAAGCTATTAGCCTTTTCCTGGCAGCTGCCACCTCTGAGGTAGAGGAAAGCTCACACCTTTTGTACGTGGCAGGCTCCAGCTCCAAAGACTTTAAAGATTTCAAAGTCCCTGAAACTGAAGTGCAACAGAAAAAATGAGGTGGCAAATTTTTAGATCTACCTTCTTTTTATTGTACAAGGTAAGAAAACAAAAAAACCTTCAGAAACGTAAAACCTACTGTTCCCTATCAAACACTGTTCTCAGGCAGCAGGCAAAATGTTATCTGAAGTGCTCAAAGGAAATCTGCTCCAAAGAGCTTCAACCTCCTAGTAAAGGAAAAAAACCCTGGCATTGCATGAAATGTCATTTGTTTCTTGTTTCTTTTTTTTGCCCAAATCTCAGAACACGTTTGATCCTTCTGATAAGCTGGATATCCTGGATCTCTACAAATGTTGGAAAGTGTGTTACACGCAAATTTCTTATGTTTCTCAGCATGCTTTCCTGTGCCTTGTGTTTGATGCTGACTTGTCTCCAAGTCTTTCTTCTTTATTTTGATACAGAGTGGTTACTTAGAGTTAAAGCTTAACAGGGAAGTTTTTCATTTTTTGTAACTCTATGTCACCCAAGTCTATGTATAATTATTTGAAAAAAATCAAGTAAAAATTATTTAGCAAAGCAGTGTGTGCAGCCAGTTACAAGAAAACTGCAAGACTAACAAAATAGTAAAGGAGGATATTTTCCTTCTAAAATTCCATCCTAAATCATGGTGTGCTGCAAGTAATCAAGCTCCAGTTTATCTTAATACAAAGCTTTTTGTGGTTGGGATATAAAATTAAATTACCACTTCCCTTTCCAGCAAGAAACAACTGTATTTGAACTATCTGACTACAGATCAGGTTTTGCAACCATACGTTCCCTTTCTTCCTGTTTCTCTTCCCCCAGATGAAATCAAACAATGTCATACATCAGTGGCAGTAGTAGCTTTGGCTGTTTCTAAATTTAGCAACGTATTCTAGATGGGATGGTCTATATCACTTTGGCAAGACTTACTAATAAAGATGACTATTCTGAGTAATCTGCTTCTATCTGCAAAGGATAAAACTAAGCTTTCCCTTGCTCATTCTCCATAGATAACTGATCAGAGAATAGACTGATGTTTAAGGAAGTTTATTCTCAAGAAATCAACATCCTCTGTTTCTCCACAGTTTATGTAGGTCCCCTGGTGACCATTCCATTTTGCTGGCACAGGTGTAGTGTACAGCTCTGCCAGTTCATTTGCCTCCTGCCCCTGCTCCACACAATATTCTACACTGGAATTGGTGATTGAGTGCTTTGTGTGAGTAAGCTTCACACGCAAAACTTTTGGGCTGAAGATCTAGCTACACTGGACTACTACACTCTGCAAGTTATTCAGCAACACCATTCAGCAATTACTTTCTGTCAGATGGTGTTGAACATATCTCTTCCACCTGCCCGTATTTTATTACCTGAAAATGTGGTAAAATCAAACCATTGATCTTTTGAAACTTGGAAAATTAAGGGAATTTTGTGGCCATCTGGATTTTCTCCATGCTGGCCTGGCCATAGGGAATTGAGGTGGACAAGAAGAATGTTAGTGCTATGCCATGCTGGGAATTCTCTGACCACACTCCAAGAAGCAGTTTTGAGTCCATACTTCTGTGCAAGGTTTGCCAGCAGGTATAAAATCCTCTGACTTTCTGGTCTGAGTCTAGATGGACTACTGGTGAGAGCATGTGGCAGTTCAGGGAAGGGGTGAAAAAAATCCAAAAGTAGGTTTATATTTGGCAGCTGGAGTTGTGTCTGTCAGGGCAAAGACCCAACTTTAGCCTGACACATATTGAACTTATAGAGACGAAGCAGATTTCCGAGCTTTGTCATCCTCATTATAGAGTTATGAATTACTTGATCGTTTGGCTACTGTACAGCCAGAAGACAGTCACAGGATACTAAACAGATAAAGGATCTGAAACAGTGGTTTTCTTCAGATTTTCAGATCAGCTTTCTAGGTTTCTCCTAACCACTGCTGTGCTGTCTGCATTTTCAGAAATACCCCCAAGAAAAGTACCAGATAAAGGCATATTACTTTTGTGTTGATTTATGGTTTTGTTGTGGTTTTTGTTTTTTTCCTCTAAAGAAGTATCACTTTGCTCCCTGACATTCAATCCTGTGCTTCTGAACATCAAAAGTTGTACTTCAGCTTCCCAGCTTTGACAGCTGAAAATAGAAGTAGAAGGTGACTGAGCAGGCAGGTGCAGCAACAAAAAAATGTAGCTCTGCTTTCTCCTCTTGCTATGTTTTATTTCTCTATGGTTTTTGTATGCCTTCTTATTTCTTTGTGCATTATTCTTTGTGCATATGAAAAATTAGGGGAAATGGTGATTGCTTATTGTCATCCCTGGGTTCTTAGTGGTTGCCGTCAAATGTGGAACACACCAGCTCTGCCAGAGGTGTGTCAGCAAATCTTCTTTTCTATTCCCATTAGTTTCAGGTCACTTTTCGACACTCAGTTTTCTCTCTGCTTCTGGCCCAGATACAGAGAGGGGCACACACAGAGCAGGACTAATCACTGTCTTTTTGTGGCTGTGATGCAGAAAGGGATCTTCTTGGTAAGAAATGTTTAGATTGTCTGTACTTCATTTGGAATAACAGAAAAAAAAAGAAAATCAAATGCTGAGAAGGGTGAGAACTTCTAATGTAAAATACCTCTGACCCCCAAAAACTTTCTACAAAAGCTGCTGCAATATGAAGTCTACTTGACATGGTGGTGGCAAAGACTGCAAATTTCCCTCTGTGAGAAATTTCCACAGGATCCAAGAAACACAACAGGTAAAAACCAAATAATTTCCTCACTTTATTCTATCAGTTGCCACTCTTGGAGCTGTAACACAAAACTGAATAATTTTTTTTTCAAGTTTTTAATCCTCTGGAAATTAATGCAGGATTTCTACCACAGGTTACTTCTGTGTTTAGCTCACTGTCAGAAATTTCTGGTCACCAGCCCTCAGAACATTGCAGCTTCCATATGAACTTGTCAGGCTAAGGAATTCTGATTGCTACCAGCAGCTGCTGCTAGGCAAAGAAAGATCTTGAATACCTGAGATGTTAAAAGGTGTGCTAACGACCATAAAAAGCATTTTAGCCTAGTGCAGAGTAGGACAGGTGAAACGACAGGAACATTACACAGAGCTTTGGAGTGGGATGAACAGAAGCTGAGCCACAGGATCCATGGGTTTCTGGGGCTGGGGCTGCAATGCAGCAGTTTTGCTTTTGAGTTTTGTCTGTCAGGAAGAAACAAAGAAAAGAAAAATCACTGGCGGGAAACCCAGAAAAACAAGGAGAAAATTCAAGGTGTTCTGGTACAATGGTGCTCAGAGTGAGTCAGAAAACTGAGCTTAGAGTGCTGGAAAAATAAACTTCCTCTTGTTTATTTTTATTGTGTTGAGGGAAGCAAAATTTGTCTACATTCCTTAAAAAGAAGGATTGCATGCAAGCAATACTTGACTTCATCATGAGTTTCTCTTTCTAGCAGAGAAGTCAGCAAGACTGCATATTGGCTAATCATTCATGTTAATATGTTTGGGGTGGATTAATGAAGAGCTTGCTCTTTGAAATCTCACTGTTATACTGTGTTATACTGTGTTTTCCACCTTTTTTTGGCTTATAAAAGTTTCCACTGATGTCATTGACTATAGTATAGTGAATCAAGACTACCAATATGTCTACTTTGATCAGAGTTTGCAGACCCCTAGAGCAATCCACAGACTTTCTAAACATCTGTGATTGGGAGATAAAAATAAAAAAGGTATGCTTGTGACCAGCTGCTCTCAAATATCTTTCCATGTCTATTTCAATAACACTCATTAAAAACCTCTTACCTCATAAGCAGAGTGGCAGAGGTAGCTTGACATGCTATCTGCATTTTTTTAATATGCATGTTTGTGTTTTAGCCTAGCAATTTTAAAAAATTTATTCCATTGCAGAAATTTCTTAGACAGCTCTTGCCCAGCACATGAGAAGCAATGCATCAGAACATGTGTGAACATGTTCATCAGACATGACTTCACATGTCGTGGGGAAGTTGATATCACTGCATCATCCCAAAAGCAAAGGCAACAAAAGTTAATGATATTTATCTCCTGCTTTTACAGAGAAATGTCACAGAAGACTGCAGAGATTACGTATTGAGGGACAATTTCACCCATCACTGAATGAAATTCATTCACCTCTGTATCATATATATGATTTGCAATGCTCCCGTTATGTGCATTAATGGACCAATAAAACCTTTCTTGGTATGCTTTAACACACCAGAATATTCCTGTAGTAGGTACCAACTGAGTGAAATGGTTCGTCTTGCTATATATATTTTTTTTTGCTATTTCAAATGTTTGTTTTTATTTTTGACACATTTCAGTGTAAGCTGCTCAGGCAGATATCTCTGCTTGTGAGCAGAGCTTGAAGATAACAGCTTGGTTCATTTGTTCTATAAAATAGTCGGGTCACTAAGTGCTGTGCATCCTGATGATCATAAAACACATGATTTCTTACGAAGTATCTCTTAGACCACTTAAAAAGTAACATTGAGATTACTCTATAACACACAGATTTGAACTTGATTTGTTATACCATTTCTTTAATCATTCCCTTGACAGAGATTGGTTTAAACATTTTGTTGTATCAATGGTCTATGCAGAAAAGTGGGAAATAATTTTGACCTGACCCAGTTTTTAAGATACATTTTTTTTCCCAAAGTTTAAGCAGATGAACAATTTTTTGCTTAAGTCAAAGAAGCCACTGATGCCTTATTTTCAGCATGTGTTTGAAAAGCTTTGAATGGGACTATAATCTTCAGACACTTCTTTCAGTGTCAGCATCCCTGTCTGGTCTTGGATTATAAAACAACTAGAGATTATCCCTTTGTGCTGAAGTTGGTTTCTGCTTCACTTACAGATTGTGAGAAACACTTTCACTGGTTAGGAATTCATAGAAATCAGTGAAGTCAAGTGGTAGTCAACCTTGAAACTCTCCAATTGTCATTTTCAAAGCTTGCCAGGCTCAGTGAGAAAACAAGAACCTTCGCAGACTTTCAAGGGTACAAGAGTAAATTTTATGGAGACAAAGCTTTTGTATGACATAGGCTGGAAATATAAATGTAGCCTCCTTCATAACACTTAATGTCTCTTAAAAATATGCATTGAAGGTACTGAGAAAATCTAAGAGGAAACTCTTTGCTTCTAATTTATGTCTTGTTAGCATTTAAGGTAGGCAGTAGTGCGCTATAGTCGAGGAGAACTACAAGTTCTTATGATCTGGAAGGTTTCAGGACACTTTACAGAATATTCTAAATTGGAAGAGACCCACAAAGAATATTGAATCCAGCTCTTAAGTGCATGGCCCGTCTGAGGATCAAACCCACAACCTTGGCATTATTAGCTCTGTGCTCTAACCAATTAATCTCATTGGCTCTATACATGGCACGAAATAGATGCTGTTATACTAGGACCTAAGGCAGATTTTACAGTTTTTACTTTATTCTCTCTTTGATTTGGTCTTTTGCATGCTCATCTTCTTTGAGATTGCTGCCTGAGGATACACCATGGCTCTTCCTCTTCCTGTGTTCAGCCACTCCTTTGCTTTGTCACTCTTGGATCTAATTTGCTTTCCTTTAACTTTAAAGCTCCTCTCTCCCTTTAAAGGTCCATTATTAACTGAATCATAGGTTTCCATGATCCTTTTTCTGTTTATTCCTCTATGATCTTTTTGCTTTTTATTCCTCTCTTTGACATGTTTTGAATCTCCTTTACTTGCCCCAGTGCATTTAATTTACCTTTTTAATTACTGAATTTGATCCATGGTCCCCTAGTTCCCCTCACTAGTGCCTTCACAAAACAATGTCTAATCTAAAGCAGCATAGATTTATGATCTGATGATCTGTTAATCTCCTGATCTTTTTCTGGAATACTGTCATCTAAGATATGTAAGATATGGACCATACACACTAATGTGCGTTCCTCTGGGAAAGCTGTGCAGCAGTTGTGGTAGTTTGTGTTCCAGAAGGTTCTGTAGGCAGTGTGACCAGAAGTGTGTCGGAGAAAGCAACCCTGATTCTTCCTTTCAACCATTCTCAGCCATGTTATCAAGACCTTGGTGTACTTTTTTACCAGATATTACCTTACTTGATATTTCTGCACCAACCTTAGTGTATCAATGGAGGAATATGTTCTAAGCAGTGCCCAACCTCTGTTAGTACTGCAATCAAAGGCAAAACCAGTGGGATTGTGGCTGTATCCATTGTACAGAAGGGAAATGTAGTCTGGACCTGAACCAGCTTCTGCTGTTGCTCAGACAGGTACCCAAAATACCTTTAAATTTGCTCCACATAATTTGTGAGCTTGATGTAGAAATGCTTTTGCTCGTTTTTCATTTAAAAACAATAAAACCCAAAATTTTAAAGCTGCAAAAATGCAATTTTTAAAAGAGGTATTTTTCTACATCTAGTGATGGAGATGAATATTTGTAAACTTCAGCCAGCAGTCATTTAATTAAATATTAATTATATTTTATTATTTCTAGTCAGATTATCAGCTGTAGCAGAGAAGTGGTAAAAAGAGATAGCATTTTAGAGTCATGAGACACATCAACACTTCCTAGGAAACATTTTGTTAAACGTAGATAGAAAAAGAAAACATCACGTTAACAATGGTGAGGATGACCTTAACTTTTATGATGTTAAGGCTTAGTTAATCTTAGTTAAGATGTTAATCTTAGTCTTGACTTTCTTCTATGGAATAATATTTATTTCAATGATCATTTGAATTTGCAAATAGAAATAGAATAGCAGGACAATGTAGGATGGATTGAGGACAGAAATTTTATTTTAAGAGGTCATGTTTTAACATTTTCACCTGTGTTCAACAACTGGCTACTGGAGTTATCTCCCTAATTTTAACTAGTAGCTGTATAATGTACTATTGTATCAAAGTGATGAAGAAGCATTTTCAGTTAACTGGAAATGTAGCTTCACAGTACTCAAATTTATTTCAGTCTTTCTGTAGAAATGCAAATACATCAGAACATATCTTCAAAAGGATTTTCTAAAATACAGTAAGCCAGATTTTATCACTTTCAGTTACTGTAAGCAGCACCTTGAGTGAAGGTGACAGGAAATGGTGATGTAGTCCAGCTATATTTACTAATTGTTTATGATTTCTGGCATTATTCTTCACATTTCTCCCTCTTCTGTCAAGCTTTAATAATAAATTATTTTGAGGCATTTACTGGCATCCAACTTCATGTCTTTGAGTGTCACTCTCCCTTTGTTGTTGTTGCAGTAATGAATTAGGCATCTAAATTACAGGGCTACATAGCAGTGGCTCAGAATCTCTTTTAACCACCAATAGTGGGTCTGGCAGAGTAGCTTCTGAAGGTGTTTTATTGACAAAAAGGGGCATTTAACAGCTGTTTATCTTATTGACCCACACTCCTCTTTTGCTCACAGAGCTCAGTGGAGGTCTCTTTTGGCTGCTGTTATTATATTAAATTTTTGAATTATCAAATAAATAATCAAACCAAAATATTCCAGTGAAGTGCCTGTGTTCTCATCCCAATCAAAAATCCTATTGCAACTTTTTGAACAAATCTTTGTCTCTTATGCTCTATCACATCTATCTCATCTGGCATTGTTTCTGATTCTATGAGGTTACAGGTACTCTTAAAACTGTCTTGATTTGGTGAATTGATTGTCTTATTGGTACTTGTGATTGTAGCCTTTTCTTTTTTCCTTTGGTGGGATTCATCTCAAGCCCTGGAACAAAAAACAGCAATGTATCTCCCCTTAAAGACTGCAACATCAATTTACAAGGTCAAATGCATTGTTTTTAGTAAATGTGCGTGACAGTTGGCTCAGAAAAAATATCCCCCCTTAGAAGACAAATGCTACAGAAAAAGATGGGCACAAACTATGTAAATTACTGTGGCAGTTTTACACACACCCCTTGTTGAGTCTTAGAGAGGGACCAGAATGGGGCTGCACCTCCCCTTTCCCCTTGGCAGCATCCTGAGGCTGAGGACAAAGAGTAGGGAGGGGAGTGAGTTCCTGTGGCCCCCGTGGTATATGGACACAGAATCAAACCCCAGGGAGCCCTGCTCACCTCTGATGTGCCTCACGACAGGATCAGCTGTGCCTGTGTTACTCCTGGCATGTCTCTTTAGCTTCTTCCTGAAGACCTACTGTGAGAAAGACTCCAAAAGTTCTCCACAAAATTGAATCCATTAGAACTTCATTTCTGGGGTGTAACATAAATCTCCCTTACAACACCATTTTTCCCATTCGCATTTACTATTTTTCCCATTCATGGCGGGAAGTGAAGTCCACATGCAAACTTCAGTCCACAGAGGAAGATGAGACAATCTAATGACTACTCCTCTCAAGGTATATCCAAATGGCTACAAATATATCCATCAGCTGCCCAAAGTCTCTGCTACTTTGTGCTGAGTCTCTTCCTGTTTCATAGAGGTGAATGATGTTAATCTACTTTCTCAAGGCTTCACAGTCCTTGGGTAGCAACTCCAAAACTTTAAAACCATACTTAGGAGATGAACTCTAAAAAACATCAGGTAGCACATGGGATGAATACTTCCTGTATAAAGAATAAAAAAAGGCTGACAGTGTAATGAACTTTTAAATTAAGTAAGAATATAAAGCAGAGGTCCAAATAAAAAAAAAAAATATATATATATAAAGGCTGAAATGCTTACTAAAAGGTCTGAAATTCTACCTAATACATCATTTCTGCCACAGAGGAGCTGCAAGAGAGGTAGCCATGTTTTAGGTGGCCCAGAAAGCAGCTTTCTGCATCCTGGACGATCTGTCTCTCAGTGATTTCCAAACTTGAAGCTGCATTCCTGTGTGTATACATAAAAGCCGTTGAATGCAAAAAAGCTTGGAAAAATCCTGTCACAAGAAGAAAGTTTGCATAAAAAGTATTCAAAAAGTGGATCTGACAAATGCAGTATGTAAAGCTAGGAACCCTTTTACTCACACGCTATTTCATCCTTAAAGAATGAAGCATCACACTAGAGAAGCTTTATGGGAAGCAGTTTTAAGCTGGCATAGATGTGTTACTATCTGGAAATCAATTTCAGCCTTGGACAGTGGAGCTTCCATTTTGCCTGCTCTTGATAAAGATAACTAGCAAGGACTGAAAGGACTCGTGCAAGTGGTTAATTTCAGGTTTGCCATGATGTCCAACATCAATGGGATAGTATTTTGTGTACACAAAGCCCTAGGAAGACTGGCACCAGGTTGATTACCTTTTGTGAGGAGATAAGCCTCTTCCAGCCCAAAATGAATGGGCTACTGTTCACCAGTCTCATTTATATATATGTGTGTGTACATATTTAAAGATTAAGTCTTGCAGCTTGCTGAGAATGCATGGAGTTGGACAAGTTTATTACTGTGGATTCATAGGCGCAAGCTGAGTAGTTGGAATTTTTACATTTGCTCAACAATTCTGCTAAACCCACTTTATTCCCTAAAGCACATAGTGTTTATTCTGTTTTTTCAGCAAAGTACAACTATTGATTATGAGATAGCATGTACACAAAAATCCTGCAACAAAACAAAAAGACCTACAATAAAACAAAAAGCCTGTCAGTTTAAGTTTACCAGAGGTTCAGTAAAAGGAATTTTTGAGCATTCATTAGCTGAACTCCACATACAGAGGTTAATTCAAGTTAACCCCATTGACTGACAGAGCACTAAATGGATTTAAGTTGCAGTTCCATTATGTGCTTTCTTCTGTGGTGAATCCAGTGTAGGAAATCTCCGAACTCACACTTGTGTCTTCCATGGAAACAGCTTCTCCCCATTTTTGGACTGCACTTCTCTGTTCCTTCACCTAAATGGCAACTGCTGGGGAGACCACTGGATCACTGGGTTAGGAGTCACTCTGGGAATCACAGCTTTTACTCTATTTGCATCATGGCACTGATGCCTCTGTGTGAAGCCTAGGTCTTCAAGCACTGCAAATGCTCACCTGCAGGGAGCATGAAATGCAGCCCTG
This sequence comes from Pyrgilauda ruficollis, assembly GCF_017590135.1. Taxonomy (NCBI): domain Eukaryota; kingdom Metazoa; phylum Chordata; class Aves; order Passeriformes; family Passeridae; genus Pyrgilauda; species Pyrgilauda ruficollis. The sequence goes on along the minus strand of NW_024519206.1, from coordinate 29,554,600 downwards.
GGACTTTCAGACCTCCTTAGCAGTTTCATCAGGAAAAATGGCAGAAATGTACCCCTAGGCCACCTTTCCAGAGTGCAGTTGACTGGACAGCTACTCCATCCCACAGTTTGCTTTTTTGAATAGACCACTCCTGCTCTTCCCTCTGTGGATCCTCCAAGACACTTCTTGCTTACCCTGCCCTGTCCTCGATCCCCAGATCCCCAGATCCCACCTGTAGATCCCAGCACTTCTCCTGTCTTTGCCTGAACAATTACCTGGCTGCACAGCAAACTGATGCAGCCAGCCAGCCTGGCGGGCTCACTCACTCTTCCTATGCTGGGTTGGATCTCTGCCACATCAGTGATTATGCCCTGAGGCTGTGCTTTCCTGGATGTTTGCCAGGGAAACATTGCTGGCTTGGGCATTCTTTTTGTCAAGAGCTGCTTCCCTGCCCCTTGCCATGCCTGTTGTGCTTGTCCTGCTGTTTGCTGGGCATTACAAGGAACCAAGACAACAAGGGATCTGGAGACAAAAATTTCCTCCTGTTTCAGCCAGAGTACTTCACCACTATTACTTCTCACATAATCCTGCAAACAGCTGAACCATGGGATAGAAATTGCTGAAGCCACCTAACACAGAGTTGTCACAGGGGCCCCAAGCTGATGCTGAACAGTAGGTGGTGGATAATTTTTTTTCCTTAAGTTTTTGTTTTGGTCTTTGTATTATGCCATCTCATTTTGGAAAACTTTCTTTTATTTAGAGGTAGGAAGGATTAGTCCTCAATCTACTTGGGAAAAGACAAACAGTACCTTTTAATAAAGGTGTGATAATAGGCAATTTCCTCTTTGAGTTTTCTAGGCCTCTTAGTATCTATGCTGTGTAGGTAAATGATCTGTTAAATCATAGTGACTCTTATTCTTGGTCACTCTATGCCTTATGAGTTTATCAACCTAACAGATTTTTTCCTCATCCTGTCAAATTTTGAGAGTTCAGCCCTCATCTTTGACTAGTTGGCTATGAATACAACTAACTTGATTATGAGGCTCACAGAAAGGGAGAAAAGATATGGGATTTAGAAGTAGAATTGATGTGCTTCCTCTTCTGTCTCCAGCAAACATCTTTCTCTAGACATAATGCAAACCAAACTGGCAGAATGGGGAAGATTATCTCCCTAACAGCATTTATCATGACATAGCATACTGTCCATCTTGAATTATCACAGAGGAATTGCAGCCAAATAATATGCAATTAGTCATTAGTATTACAGGATATGTTGTCAGGGCTTATTCAGTCTTTGGGGTTAGGAAAACCACTGGCTGGTCATCAGAGAATGAACAAACTGTTCCCTGACACCTTTTTCCTCATTCCACATCTCCCCTCCCACCTGCTCTCATTTCTTCTCTCTGATTGCTCTCATGTCCTTTTTGATGAGGTATTAATAATAGCAAGGGTGCTAACCTACTTTTCATCAAACTGTTAAAGCCACAGAGCACCCCACAGTGCCAGGCAGCAGCTGCTCGTCAGGCAGTAGGTTACAGCAGAATTAGAAGCAATACGCTCACAAATTTTCTTTGGTTTTGCTTTGCTCTTTTCATTTGTGTTCAGGAACAAAGAAAATGGAGAGTTGGAATGGGGAAGAGGAGAAGAGTTTGTTCAGAGAGAACAAAAAAGAGAATTTAGATGAAAATAGGCCCTCAAATTTGTCTAACCTGGCTCTACTTTATGTTTCATGTGAATTACTCTCAGCATATTTCTGAGCACCTCTGAGGTTGTTGAGATGCAGCAACAGAAAGAAATGGGAGTCCAAACTCCACCCCCAGTGAATGAAAGTAAAATGAATCCTACAGCTCCAAGCTTGCATGGCTTACACCTGATGGTGTAGGTTATATTTTATGGCTATGTCAGTTGTTTTCCCCATTTAGAAATGTCCTTTAGGAAGAATATGGTAGTAGAGATAGCAAGCTGTATATGTTGTATTTTTATGTTGATGACTCCAATCCTTCTTGTTTCCTTAAAATGCAGAAAATACCTGTACCCTATTTAGTGAAATTTGCTCATTTTAAATGGCAAAACAAATTGTTGTATATCTGTTCAGCATACTGTCACAAGACAGTTATGTTTAGGAATATTAAAAAATATTCAAAAGGAATAATTTGACTAAAAGGATGCATTTCATACTGCTTTTAAATATGTGGGGTCATCCAGGGAAGTTTTGGAATAAAACATCACAACACAGGTCAGAGTATTTGTTCACTAAATCATTGCCTTCAATCTGCATTTTCTGACAATGTAAGGTAGTATTTTAGATGTGAGGTACCGAGCCTTTTCTCACACATGAACACAGGAGGAGGCTATTTTACAGATGATTCTTGCATTCCAGTTAGCCTGTACTTGAAAAAATGTCTGAAAAAAAGACAAGTTGTCAGGTCTATTTTGAGACCATGTGTTTTTCTCCTGTACAGGTATGAACAGTCTACACCTAAAATAGCCTTTTTGGGGAAAACCTAACCAAACAAACAAAAATCCCACCAACCTTTCTCTTAATTAAAAAGTTTATAAGTAAGACTTATTCCGCTCTCTAGAATCAAAGAAACAGCTCCACAGGCAGACTGAGCATCCACTGAGTTTGCTTTCCATTTTGTATACAGCAGAAAGACCTGATCTGTTATTAAACCCAGCTGAAGGCGTGTGCCTTACTCCACACAATCCTTCACTGTCCTTCCTCCATTGCGATTGCTGTGAGATAGGTTCTAAGACATTAGTCAAAAGCAATGTTTTCTCAATAAAAGACCCAAGAAACACCTAATCTCTCTTAAAATCTCTCCGAGAGCTCATTTATTTAGCTCAGGAATCTTTTGTCAGATGTCAATAAGAGGCACAAAGACTACACAGAAGGACTTTCTCTCAATAAAATTAAGGTTTGAACCCCTTTCTGGTACATTATTCCTGCCTTGCAGCTCCTTGAATTTTAAATCCACTTTATGTGGTCAGTTTTGGATATATAATTCCCCTGGTATAGTTCAAGAAGTCCTTGAGATTATGGATTCACTGAAATCTTTTTATTTAGAAAAATAATAATGGCACATTAAAAACCACATGGAAATTGGGAAAATCTATTTATGTCCAAGAATCTTAAGAAGACAGGGTGGGCCCCTGGATTTTAGCCACTGCACAGCCATGGCTAAGCACTATCCACTTAAGGTAGAAGCAGGTTTTTTTTGGACACCAGTACAGAGGAAAATGGAGCATGGTGTAGAGATGTTAACAGAGACTTGTATATGACAGCACCATGTAGAGAAAATTGTTTGATCCCTAGCACCTCTAATTGGCTTGATTTTTCTGTAACAGCTTAGGAGCAGCTGTTCCTGCTTCTGTTTCTGCAGGTTATACAGACTTCCATACCTGAGCTTCTCAGCACTGAGAGGGATAGACTGTGCCTTAAGTCTCCCTGCAAAGGCTGGCCCTCCTTCCCTATCTGGATAGCTCATTTGTGAAGAAATGTTTTGTCAGGTCCTGTGTTGATGCTGAGCTAGTTGGCTTGTACTGGGATATCAGCTCTGCTCCTACTGTCTTATAGGAGTTAAAGTCACCATCTGTCATGTCTCTGTACAGTGAACTGTGTGCTGCTAACAGACTGGTGACACTGACTGCAAAGTTCACAGCACCGCTATTTCAATGAAAATCCCCTTTGGGGATCTCTGTCTACACAGACATGATCTGAATATTTCCTAGGACAGTGTTTATTCTCTAAAGAGTCAATCCACAATGCTAGGCTGATCTGGAGTTTGATACTAAATCTTACTCATAATCTTCAAGTCATTTGCTCCATGGCATATTCTGCACATGTCCTCAGACATCCTTTAGAGTTCAATATCAGCAGTTCACTCTCACCTTTACATTTCCAAAACAAGTCTTACCCCCAGTGATGAAACTTAGCTGCTAGAATTCGTGGTTGAAACAATATTGTCACCCTGGTAAATAAGGCTGACCAAAGATGCTTATTTACCATCTTCAGATGGGTATGGTGGCAGAAAATTCTCTTTCATGGACTCCTCTTAGCTAGGGTTTATATAATGATCCGAAGCCAATCAAGGTATGATTTCTCATACCTCTACTTGCCAGTCACTCAGGGCAAATCTATCCTATCCAGAAAGAAAGACTGGTTTTTTTAGGCTCCATGTTTCAAACAAAGGCCAAACAAGAACAGGAAGATTGGATAGTCTCATTTTATGCCATTTTTCTGAAGAAAACATTTCTGCTGGCTACTGTCCTAAGAACTGAAAAAGCAATTGTTGTAGGAGCGCACCTTATGGGTTTATGATCTACTCCTCTTCAAGTGGAAATACTGTATGCACTCCTTTGAAAAGGTTTGGGAATTGATATTTTGACAGAGCACCTCAAAAAAGCACTATGTCATGAAACATAGTGCAAAATAAAAACAATGTACTAGTTAATGGTTCTTTTGTTTTACATTTTCTTTCTTTCTGAAGGAGTAATGTAGTCTCAAAGCAGCTTATGTATAAATCTCTTAAAAAAATCCCTGTTTGATATCACTCCATTTCCTCTCCTCTACCTTTCTCTCTTTGCTTCCTGTGCTCCTTTATGGGGTTTAGCGAGTGAGATGTGAGTTACATTGACAGAACAAACATGATAAATTCCTGCTGCCCTATGAAATTTGTTCAGTCGAGTTCCTCTGCTGCTGCGAATCTTAATGCTGTTCTCAGGCAGAGTTTTCAATCCATCAGATACTGTACAGCTGCATATGTGCACCACAGCGGGAAGATTTATGGGTTCCTATTTTTAGAATTTCATGTTTTGGCACCTCCATGCTGTTCATTTGCTCGAACTGTATTCTGCTAATTAAACCTTAAGACCTAAATTATAATGTACTTGGGGATGTTCAGCTAGTGAAGTAATGCAATTGCCTGAACATTTCTCGATTGCATCTATTTATATATGAAATCATTTTCTTGTGAAGTAAAGGTACTGTAATACCATATTTTTCATTTTGAAAAGAAAACTTACATTGCTTTTTATGAACATCTCAATGCACAGTTATGTTATTTTTTGTTATTTCAGAACATTTAATATATTCATACACTTAATTCAATGATAAAATACTTTGTAGTTTGAAAAAATCTGGATGAGAAATTTTAAACAGACAAAACCTCTTGGGGAATCTTCCTTGGCAGAGGTTAAAAGCTGAAAGTGTGAGAGTTAAAGGAAAAAGGCAGGATAAGTTTTATGCTGAAATGACATTGGAAGCCACTGGAAACTGTTTTATCTGTAAGCTGAGCCCCAATTTTTTTATGCTAGCACTCATTTCACATTCTCGCACATCCTATCTTTAAAAATTAACCTTGTTTAGCAGTCTGTCTTAAAACAACATCTCAACTTTTAACTCATTTGCCAGGCCTAGGAAAGAGTGTAACCTTAACATTGTACAAGAAAATTACTTAGCAGCCAGCTCATGCAGTCTCATTTTAGCTAGAAGTGGAGTTCTCAGTTATTTAGTACACATTGATTAATAATATAACATAACATTGATTCTTTTACACAGATGATCACCAATTTTCTTGACTGAAAGTGTTAAGAATGAAAATTAAATTGTCTGTAAATTTTAGAAGCATATGCATTGAGATGGGGTTGTTAAAAAGTTGAGATTTCAAGGTGCAGTAGCAGGCCAGACCTATGTGCTGAAGCAGGAGCTACTGGGGAAGAAGACCAGGCTGCTGAAGAGGGAATTCTTACAGGAACTCGGGGAAAAAAAAGGGGGTTTATGACTTTTGGGATAAGGGGCAGGCAACTCAGGAAAAATATAAGGAAGGCATTGGACCATGTAGAAAGAAAATTAGAAAGGTGGAAGTTAAACTAGAAGTCAATCTGACCACTGCTGTGAAAGATAATAAGTGCTTTTATAAATATGCTAACAACAAAAGGAGGGCCAAGGAAAATCTCCATCTTTATTGGAAACACAGGGGAGCATAGTCACCAAGGATGAAGAAAAGACTGAGATACTTAATACCTCTTAGGAGAGGACATAGCCTCAAATTGTGCCAGAGAAGGTTCAGGATGGACATCAGGAATAACTTCATGGAAAGGGTTGTTAAACATTGGAATGAACTGCTCAGGCAGGTGGTGAGGTCACCATCCTTGGTGGTGTTCAGGAAGCAACTGGACTTGGCACATAGTGCCATGATCTAGTTGACAAAGGGGTGATCGAAGGTTGAACTCAATGATCTCAGAGGTATTTTCCAACCTATATGATTCTGTGATTCTTTGATTCTATTTTTTATACTTTAATGGATGGTAATTTAAGGAAAAAAAAAAAAAAAAAAAAAAAAAGAGAAACAGAGGAGAAATCCTTGATGCAGAAGACAAAAAATGCTCTTAGTGAGATATGAATTAAGTGACAAGAAATGCACCATCCCAAACAAGAAACCTGTGGTGCTCTGAGTTTAGGACTAATGGGAGAGACTAAGTTAAATTTCTGATCTTACTAGGGTTATGCAGATTGAATGAAAAAATAGAAGAGAACAGAAAATCCTTTTCACAAACAAGTCTTACTTTTAGGCACTGAAATGAGAGGAGGGGATGTGAAATTCTAAACTGAAGAAGTCTAAAAAGGTAACTTTGGGGCATATTAATGCAGAAACCACTGCAGACTGAATCTCACTCTCCAGTTATCACACAGAGAAACATGCACATGAATCTTTGTTCTTCTCCATTTAGTGGGAAAATAGCTAGCTCTGTAGCCCTGTCTCCTTTGCTTACGGGAAATACAGAAGGTACTTGTTGCATCTTTACTTTGAAAGAAAAGTAGCATTAGAGACTAGAAAAACTCAATGGCATGAAAAGGGAAGTAGTTGTAAAGAATCATGGAAACATTATCTGGCTAAGTGAACTAGAATTACCACCCAAACTGCTGTCTTTATTTCTGCTTCACTGCCAAGGCCTGCAACTAGATCCCTTATCACACCCCCTTCTGGCCTCCCACATAAAAAAGTTGTAAAGAAAATTCATTGCAGAAGATGTGCCCTTCCCTCTGGTCTTGAGAAATGTAGCTGAAAATTATATACTGCATCTTGGGGCTTTACTACCTTTCCTCGAAATCCCAGGGCTGCCACTGCCCAAGGGTAGTGATACCAGTGTGGATTCATAGATCTATTTAACTAACAAGGTAAGTGTCATGAAAGCCTTCTCTGAATCCCCGTTATTCTTCCTGGTTTTGGAACAGCTCCTTCTGAATAGAAAGAGGGAGATGTAGCCCTCAGCCAGGACATTTTTGTGGCTCTTTTAATTTCCCTGACTCCCCACTGTGGTTTCTAAGGTATTGTATTGGATAATTGTATTCTGTGTTTCTCACTCTAACGTTGATTTCTGCTTTCAGAAGCAGGCTCGTTACCACTATTTTAAACTATTTTTCTAGTCTGCTTAGTAGGAAATGATGACTTTTCCTTCCTGGAGGGAAATTCTCAAGCACTTGGAACCAGGGAGCTGAAGAAACTTTAAGACCACGTTAAGCAATGGTACTATGCTCTGCACAAAGATGACACACTTGCTTCAGTTTGGGAACAGTAGTGAGAATCTGGGTTAAAAAGTCCATACTGCTCTTCAGTTCTGTAGTTTAAGGAAATACATGACACAGCAATTGTGCCAGATGCTCAGATACTTACACCATCATCTCTCAAAGAGATGGCTGGTCCATATCCATATCCATATCCATATCCATTGCTTTGACTGGCAATGAGATTCCGTAGAGCGGGCATTGAAATGGATATGACAACTAAGTATTTCTTAATTCTGGTTAGGTGACAGCATAAATCTATGTGCTGTGCTATGTCCAAGCTCCATGTGTATTTATGTATCCATGTGTCTATTTCCCTTCAACAAAACACAAATGTTTCTCTGTCTTGCAGAGCTGATGCAGTGTAACTTGATATTAGAGAGAAAATTATAGATGGGTGGTGAATATTCTAGTATTATCGGCTTATTTTTATATGTGCTACATACAGAAATGTGCAATAAGTACAGATTTTTAACACAAAATTTCAGATTAGTTTATCCTAATGTGTCCTTCTGATCTTAAAAACTTGTAAATCCATTTGACTGAACTGATATTCTTCAGGAAAATAGGCATCTAAGCAATATCTTTTCCACAGTCCTGTCTGCCAATAGACTGTTTCTTCCTAAATACAGAAGTTCAGGGTGTCACTGCAGTAGATGATACCCACATATGAGCTCTATTATAAAAACCAGGAAACACTTATTGAAATATAATGTGGATATTTTAGCAAAACAACGTATTCATGAGTGAGGATATTTCTGGCAACATAACCTATGGACAGCAAATCTGCAGAACTGTCATTGTATCCTTGGAGATCGCTAATCAAGGTTGGCAGAAGGGGCCAGAGTATAAAGAATACACTTCCTAAGAGTCCCTCAGCTAGAATGTAGACAGGATTTTTTTGTACTCTAACCTTCCTCTCATCTTGAGGTGACAGGAGAGCGGTTGTTATTAGCTATGGAACACTTTCTGTGAGTTTGGTTTGTTGATGCTTTCTCTTTTCTGGCATTCTATCAATGACATATAACGTCTCCAGTGGCCCAGGAAGCTTCTTTAATCATTATTATATTCCAGAATATATGCACCATGTGCATAAAATGTCAACAATTATTTAAGCACGATATCCTGCACTGTACAAAGAAAACACTGACTACATGCGGAAGATGAGCAAATCGTCACACTCTCTTTGAAATATTGTATTAAATAACCTTACAATGCCTTATTTCTATTCAAAGTCACACTGGTTGCTTCAGGGCATAATTGGTTGGTTCATTCTTCAGCACTGCCAGTTATTTTTCAAAATCATAAAATTGACTTTATCTCTGTAGTCTCAGTAATGTGCAGGTACTGAGGGGATTATGTTTTGTGAACGTTCTCACATTAATGCTGTAGACACTGAAATTTTCACTAAATCAGGGGATGTCTTGTTTGTTCTGGGGAGATCATAGTTTGGAGAAAGTTTGTACTATGACAGTTTTCACATCCCTTGGAAAAATAGGGGATATTTCTGTGAACTCATTAAATACATATGTCTTTGACAACTCTATCTGACTATTTTCATTTGAAGTGAAGCAAATACATTACTGCTGTTAACTTCATATGGCTGCTTGACACCATTAACTGAACAGAGAAAATAAAACCATGAAGCTTCAGCTGATGTGATTTTTCTTCAAAGAGAAATAGTAACTATTTGCTGTATTTGCTCCCACCTATATACAGAATTTCATGCTATTACCATGGAAATCATGTCTTGTCAGAGGCCGCTATTAAAAGGCACATTTTTTTTAGACTACTTCACAACACTTATACACCTGTTTTGATTCTTTCATAATTATTTTATAATTTTTAAGTTATCAATGCACTTCACATGCTAAAATAAATATAGAGGTGAGTTAAAGACAGGACAATTTTATTAGACGTATTAAAATAAATCTAAAATTTCAAATAAATTTTAAACAGAACAAAAAAGTGAGCTGCATTATTTTTAAAGTTACTCACTGAATAAAAGTTTGTGACTTTGTTCTTTCAAAATTATTTCTTCAAAGCATGGCAAGTATTGCTGTTAAACAAAGGATCCCTGAAGTGTGAACAGCAGTCATCAGCATGTAATATGAAACATGCCTTTTTAGATGGCTAAAACAATTAAAGCAGAGTAAATATTGGGGACAAATGCACATTAATGTACATTCCTATTAATGAAAAATTTTAATTTTGACTGCATTGCTGCTTCTCATGCTTCTTGGATAGCTATATCTTGAGATTTATGTTGCAGATAGTTGCAGGAAACAACAATTTCATCTCCCAAGACACTCCTTGACCTCTCATTTCAGTCGTCTCAGAACCCTGAGATGAAGCTTATCAAGACAAAGTCATGAATGAGCTTTCTGCTGGTTAAAATGCTTAATTAATTTCAGAATAAAACTTTTCTCAAAAACTGGTTTTGCTTTACAAATACTTACAGTGTTCTTAGAAAATTCTAAATACTTTTTGTTATGGCAGGAGAGCATTAAAAACAGAGAGTCTTCAATACGGAAAGCTATGGACCAGTGTAAGTCATAACAAGAAGGAATACACCTTGGTAAGGTCTGCCAGATGTTGGTGGCTAGAGCACACTGCATCTCATTAAGTTTAGTGTAAGGTTCCTGAAGTAACTGTTTAGCAAAGTAAAAATCTGTAGTCCTTATGAGTAATGTAAAGGCAACATAATTATAAGAGATTTGGTGCTACTGTAGTAAATGCACCTTGCTGAATATCTTTAACAATGTGGATTTGGAGAGTCATGATACAAGTGATGACACAAAAAATTGAAATTAGTATTTTGTGACTTCCCTACAGAGTCTTTGACTTCCAAGAGTCTCTGTTGTCTTCTTTGTATTAAAATGAGTGCTTATTTTTTTTAAATCACTTATATACCAATAAGTAAATGTCAGGTTAATTGCTTTGGTGCAATTTGATTTGTCCCGCAAAGTCCAAACTATGCTCCCAGTTGAACTAGCTGGGCTTTGTGAATGAAATTGTCATTAGTGGGCTGTGATGGATTGTGACTGAGGAAGTCACAGCACCACAAATACCAACAGCTGATCAACCACTTAATGCTACTTGATGACATTAACTTTGATTCCAAGCAAAGCAAGTTAATCTCTCTGTAAGGGAGAGCTTCTTGCACAGTTAGCTGGTAATGTATCTCTAAGCCACGAAAATAGTGTATCAAGATTTCAATACCATTGGTAAGCATTATGGATGAGGAAATAACTCTTGTAAGACATGTCAGGAAGTGATTTGCTCTCAGTAATGCAGAGAGATTACAGAGTACAAAGAAATAATGTGCTTTGAAACTTCAGTGCAAAAGACAATTTTTCTTGAGGGAGAGATGTTCATATCCTTGTGAGTTAAATTCAATTTAGCACCAGGCAGAGCAGTTGAGAGGGAAATTCAGTGCATGTCATACAGAACTGCAGAGTTTATTTTTGCCCGGTAAAAGGGCTGTACATGTTATGATAAAGAATTTTGGTGTGTGTGACCAGACTGGGTGTGACAAGGGAGTAGAAAAGGTACAACCATTTTTACCTGTTCTATTCCCTTCTCGCTAAGCTGTGTGTATGGAAAGCAACTGTGCTACCTGATGCACCTGAGAGTTGAAGAAGCCATCAGCATCCTTAAGATAAATGCCACAAAACGTCCCAGTAGGAAACCCAGATCTTGTCTCCCTGTCTATCCACTCAAGGTCAAATGGTGTGTGCTCATGATGGGGGTCATGATGTTGCTTGAAAACTGTTGCTGGTGCACATGTTTAATCCCACTGCAGAAGTGCAGTATTGGGGTATCAAAGATTTACAACACAGCACAGCACAATGTGAAAGTTGCTCTGAGAACTTCATTTGGAAAGGGATGCTTTTGGGTTCTCTTGCTGTATTTCAGATTGGTGGCCAAATAGTACTACTAGACTAACATAAATTTTCATGTTGTTTCCACTTCTCAGGGACCCTTAAATCTACTTGGAGCTTTCTCTGTATCAAAATATCAACATGGCACAGAGCTTTCACAGATATCCATGAAAAAGGACAATCATTAATGAACTTGAACCACTGTAAAGCAGGTTAGTCCTCAAGAGTAGTGAGTGCAGTTTATTTGGGCATGATAATAATGGAATATTTATGCTAAATTTCACCTGAAGATAAGGTGATTATTATTGGAAAATCATCTTTGCTTCATTTTAAGTAGGATATTAAAAAGAAATAATAATGGGCAGAGTCTGGAAGCAGACTATATAGGAGATTGCACCTGATGTAGTGCAGATCAGGAGTAGATAAAGATGGGTGATATATTTTAGCCAAATTTTTTTCCTGCCATAGGAGGCATATATAGATATAGATATAGATATAGATATAACTTTAATGACCTATTTTGTAAATTTGATTTCTTTTTTCTTAAATTCTTCTGAAATTTCCTTAAAAATTCCCACCTACATTCCAGCAGTAGTTCATTATTTATTGGATTATTCATGATGTTTGGATTATTTTTCTTTTCAGACAAACTCAGAAGGATTGAAAAGTTTACTGCTAGTAAATCAAAGGAATCTCCATAAACAGTTTAGCTAGTCACATATCAGTCTAGCAGAAAGTTACTACCGTTGTGGTGACAAGGAAACCAAGAAGGAAAATGGCAGACCAAATAAGTAGGATACTGAACGCATCACAGAATCACAGAATAGGAAAGAAAGAAAAATCAGGAAAACTCTTCAGCTTCTAATGAAAGGCTGCAGGAACTGTCTGGCTGTAGAAAGGCTGAGATAATGAGAAAAGTAGATGTACAACAAGGTGTTAAACTGTTAAGGTCTGTTATATGGTTAATCAATGTAGTCTAAAAATGTACTTGAATAGGGTCCTTCTAGTCCCCTCTTCCAGCTGCAGACAAAAAAAAAAAATAAAAAAAATAAAGCAGACTTCAAAATATGTACAAAACCCACTTACATGTATATGTATGTAAATTTTACCATTCATACCTGGTAATCAGTTACTGCTGGAAACTGGATTTTGAAAGACCAATACATTTTGACAATTTATTGGGACCACTGGGTTATTAAAACTTGGCCCAGAATCTCCCCTCTTGGTCAAACTGGATACAGGAATACTTTCACCATTATATATGTTCCTAATTGTTTGCTAGTAGACTACTAAAAATAGGAGCAGTTTAAAGCTTTTGGTTAAGACTAATAACCTCATATTTGTTATGAGCTATTCACAAGAGTTTATCACTATTGTTAATCGAAATCTATGGAAGAGCATAATTCACACAATGTAAGCAGCCCTCCAAATAGTCAGATCTTTAGTTCTTGAAAGGGCTTTTGTTTTTGTCTTTAAATTAAAAAAAAAAAAAAAAAAAAAAGTACCGGAAAAAGCCTCTTGGGTGAAATTTAATTAAAGGTGATGTGTAGCCAAGTGCAAATATATGTTCTGAGATTAAAATTTCTGCATCTCTGCACAGGACAGGTACCCAGTGCCATGTTTAAAATGCAGATTATTAAGTCTTTTATTAGGCATTCAATTTGGCATCCAATTTGAAGTCAGTGCAACTTCTGCAATTAACTGTAATGAACTGGGTTTGGATCTTAGTTTTGTTGGTATAAGCAAAATCAAATATGAATCCTACTCTTTATCTGTGTCACACGTTCTCCTTGGATGGAGCTGAAGTTGCAAGTGCATTTGGAAATCCCCTAACATTCAGTTCAATGCACCTGGGATGTCTAAGTTTCTTGTTATTGTGGCTGGCTTTTGGAAAGGGATATTGTCTTCTGAATCCTCCCTCTGTATTTTTGCCAGAGAAGAATATTATCATTTCTGATGGGGAAAACAAGGGAAAAGAAGGAAAGTGACTCACCTAGCACCTGACTGCAACCTCTGCAGTGTTTAAAGCTTTAAGAATGGGATTCCTTTGAGCAGTGCAGGGGGCAGACTAGCTCTTCTCCATAAGCCCTGTGAGCAGACTGAGTTCTAGCCAACTGTGCCACTTGAGGCACAGGTCCTGAGGGGTTGTCCCCAGGAACCAGCTGGCCCAGAACACGAGTATGCTGCTCTGCAGACATGCTCTGTCCCTGCTGCTGAGGAAAGCTTGCCACAGCTTGTGCAGCTGCCTGGAGAACCCTGCTGCAGGGTGCAGCAGGAGCACCAGCTCTTGCTTGAGCTGCTGCTTGCAGCTCCTCTGGCATCTTGTCAGGCAGCTGAGCAGTTTGACACTGTCAGACATGATGCTTCAGAAATGGAGGCAGGATGTGACATCTTCTGCTCAACTTTACATGCACTCTCTCAGGTTGGAGTAGTTTTAATCTGATCCTGCTGCAGTTAAAGCAATTTCATCTGGATGCTGGCTCATCCTCACACAGATGCCTTGAAGACAAAGTGCAGTATGGTTCAGTCAAGTCACAAACACATTTCAGTCTGGGTTGGGTATGGACTGGGGGCAAGAGTGGTGAGACCACTTAGGCATGTTAAAATGTCCCCTCTCTAATGCAGAGCCATTTTTGAGGAATTAAGCACACAATGAGGGCCCACAATTTGCAAAGAAAACCTTCAGAAAATTATTTCCAAATTAAGACTGTAGTTTACAAAATTAGCAATACAAATAAAGAAGATGTTATTCTCCCTAAACTCTCATACTAAGTGTTCTTTTATAGTGCTTTAATACTAAGGAATGAAATAAAGAGAAAGATGATTAGTTTACAAAAGTGTTAGAATCAGCAGTGACATTACAACTAGTAATTGCAAGCTGCCTTTGCTTGTTGACTGTCCTGACATCATCAGTTGTGTTTAAATAGATAAGAATTAGCAATCCCACACTAAACAGAACAGTAAATAGCAGGACTGTCTTCTGAGATTTAGCACCAAGCCACAGACTGTTAATGGGAGAACGGAAGCTGTGGGAGGGAGTGAGTCCTGTTCCAACTGCTAATTAATCCGATATATAAATCCTCAAAGAGAGATCAACAAAACAAGGCTCTTGTTTTTGTGGAAGGTGCTTTTCTAATAGCAGAAGAGAAAATAATAATAATAATTAGCCAGTCAACTTGGAAGGCTTTATGTGGAAAGTACACAGTGTTATGTGCAAATATGTTGCCAAATGGAGAGCTTTCTTTATTTATTGGAGTGTTTGGAGCAACAAACTAGAGCCTTTGCATATTAGATTGCAATTTGCATATTTACTTAATGCTCTTCCTTTTTTTCTACTGCTTACCCTCCCTTCACTCAGAAACAAACCTACAGCAGAGCAGCCACATTTCTCAGAGCCAGTTTCATCTGCTGACATCAATGGATTTGCACCACAGATGAATGTGGCTGTTTGTGCCTCATCCTGGTAATCATGGCAGCTGTTAGGCTTGACCGTGAACTCAAGAATCCCATCATCTGTCACTGTGTTTGTCTTCCCAACAGTGTTTTTGTCAAAATAGTTATGCTGTGAGAGAAACACTGTGGAATGCACAGCAGGTCTCAGCCTTCTGCCCAAATCCAACACAAAAGTACAAAACTTTCTCTTGCATTTTCTTGATGGTGTGTCCTATTATCCCTGACAGGAAAGGAAAGAAGCTGAGCAGACAAAATACCCTCACCAGAAAGAAGGCAGCTTCAAAACACAATTTTAGATTCGTTTGAGGGAGGAAATTCCATGGCTTCATTATAACAATGAATGAAGGTCTTAAGCAGGACACAAGGTGAATTTAATCACAGTGTGTGTCTATCTGTTATCTGCGTATGTCTATGAACATTGTTGCTTCCTTATGTTTAGTTTATTTTCTCTGTGATGCTGATTTCAGTTTTTCCCAATTCTCTTCCCAGAATTTGTTCTGTACTGCCTCACCTAGGATTATCAGTTAAGAAGAAATGTCAAGGAACAGCCTGTTAAGAATAGTGTGTATTGTGGGTTATGCACTGCAAATGCTCAGAAATGAACAGAACAAGGAGAAAGGCACTAAAGCATTTTCTCTTCCCTAGATTCAGTGATCTCCTAGCCCATCCTATGTCCTGTAGCAGGATTTTAAAGACATGCAACACATTGCTAAGCATTACACACTTAAAAATTTTTAATGGCAAGAAACACCTTATTTTATTTTTCCTGACCTAATTTTATTTTTCCTGACTGCTCTGATGTAATTCAACTAGAGATATAATTCAAAGAGGGGTATTTTAACATAATATCTGGGAAAATTTGGCAATGTAATAGAAAAATTTGCTTGTATGGACAAGGAGAATGTGCTTGATCAGAAGAATGTCATTTGGAGCCTTTAATGCATCTACTCAATTGAAACAGTGAATGATGAACAAGTCAAATGTTACAAATACCATTGTATTCTAACCCTGCTAACAGTCTGCTTATTAGTGTGTTTTTTTGATGGGACTGATTGAACAGGGCTTTAGTCTGACTGCAATTTTATAAAGTCCATATTTTACCTTAGAGTTTTTTTTTGCTACTAAGTGCAAAAATATATATTTTTGTTAAAATGTACCTTTTCTATCTGAAGTTGCTAAGGAAGTAACTGCTTAAATCTTGTATATCCTGTGGTCTTAATAGAAACTTTAAGTTTTCTAGAAATAAGTTCCAACTTCTCATTTTTATCAGAAAGTATTGAATTCTTGTCTTTTTGAAAATGGTACAATACAAACCTACCCAAGGCAATACAACAACATGAACTGGTGCAGGCAGACATCAGACTCTGGCTGTGAGCATTTGGAGCTGCCTCACCATTAAATTTGACCACACAAACTCGTGCCTCAAAGAACTCCCAAACAAAACGAGAGAACAATCTATAAAGAAACAGAATATGGACTTTAAATTCGGTTTTAGGCATGAAAAACATATTTTTTCTTCCATTTTGCCTTCTTTGTAGTCTGTTCAGATCTGCTGGTGGTGTCTTACAGGCAAAAAAAACCAGGATAGCACAGCTCCTCTGCATATGAAATTTATACCACCACATTCCAGACAAGATAATCTTCTGTCGTGAAGCAGTTTTTATGCTATGCTGATTCATGAACAGACTTAAAGAAAGGGCTGCATCAGTGGACATGCCTGGATTTACAACCCACATTTTACCTCCTTGTGTTTTATAACATCGTCACACGTAATTGAGACCTTTATAAATTCTTCTACAAACAGGCTTCTTGCAGTACTAGAAAAGCAAACACTACAAGATACCCAGAAATGTGCATGATAAAAGCCTGGGATCTATTTCCTGGTACAGAACAGTCCATCTCACTACATGAATATATTTTAAATGTGTATAGACCCAGCCCTGAAAACTCTATCTGTCTAAAACCCTTCAGCAGCTGTCATTGCCTTTCACTTTACAGAGAACCACATCCACCCATAGAAAGTAGATGTAATAATAAAAGCTTGCAAAGATCAACAAAACTCTAAAAAATGATAAAAAAAAACAAAACTAAAAATGGAAAACACTGTAGTTTTTTTTTTTCTTTTTTTCCCAAAGAGTGTATTGTAATTTATTTATTTTGTTCAAAGACTGTTCAGATCAGTGCATGTGCATTCTGTGGATTCTGCATATCTGGTTAAATGCTAGTCTTCATTTTATTCAGCACTTAAAATTTCAGGGTTTGAGGGTGAATGGGTGGGATAAGACCAACTAGTATGACATCACCTATTCTCTCATGAAATTAGTGAATTGTATAATTTAAAAATGTGAATTAAAAATATATATAAATGGCAGATTTAAGCTGTAGCTCATGGGATGATTATCTATTTGTAACCTGTAATAGTCATGCTTACAAATAGGGTTAGGACTGGGGAATGCTGCTGCAGTTTCCCCTTTCCTCCATGAGTTACTCTTTTTCCCCAGCACTCTGATGTGTTTGTGTCTGACTGCACACTGGTCAGACTGCCTCCCCACTCAGAATATGTGTTCAGAATGTGTGTAGGGAGCTAAGAGGACAGAAATCTATCACCTCTGTATTAGGCTGTGTGGCACTCATTTTCTTGATTCTGCCAATATTAGAAGCATTTTCCACTGGAGCTTAAAGGAAAAACCTCCATCTCTTCCAGTCCTCCAGGTCCTGGCCCAGAAACTTGAATAAAGCATTTATAGTGAACTCTTCCCACTCCTTTGCTGTTTCCTGCCTCTTTTCTTATAAATGTCTTCTATCAGACACATAAATCTTTTCCCAGCTTATTTGGGCAGTTCCTTGGAGGCTCACTATAGAAAGAAACAACTCAGTCATTCCTTCAGCTCTTCTGAGCCTCCCTTTTGTGTTACTTGCAGCCTTCCAGTATATCTGAGGGCTGCAAAGCAAGGACTGAGCTGAAGCTGAGGAAGGATGTTACCTTTCTGTTATGATTTTAGAAGATGAACAGCACTGAGTTTGTGTTCTCCTAATCATTTAACTGGAATACATTTAGTCTCTCATGAACTGAGATGTTTTTTAAACAAGAAATATGCACTTGCCCCCAATTCCTTTTTCCCTTTTCAGATTTTTTTTTAAAGAAAATAACAAGGAAAAATGAAATTGTGTTGGTCAGGTGAAAAAGGATTTCTAGGAATTTCATTTTTTCATTACTTGAGATTAGAACTGTACAAGGAAATCCAAAATAAACCACCTGAGTTCAGAAACAGCTCTCTTTGCTTTTTAGGCAAATATGTCAAAAAACTGGGGGAAAAAACCCCTTGTGCAATATATAAATTAATTTTATTGTTATCTACTGGCTCTTCTACTGCTTTCTGTTTCTTCTACAAACAGATTTTAGAGCCTTTCTGCAATGGAAGAAAAAAATTTTCTTCAAGGAACATCTAAATTTTTAGATATAGCTTAATGCTAATGGCATGGTTTGGTGAGCTCATGTTACAGACAGACCAAAGGAAATACACAGTTTGCAAGCATTTACGTGAGTGGTACTCAGAAGAGTACCCATACATGAAGGAGGATTTGGCACTTCTTTTTGGTTTTGTCTTATATGAGGGCAAGTAGTATTGTAATGACATAATGATAGTGAAATTCTCTGGGCAGCAGGTTGCAAAAGAGGAAAAAAAAGATGAAAACTCTTTTCCTTTTTAATGCCATTATAGGTGGGCTAGGAGAATGTATTCTCCAGAGAGGCATATTTGAAATGTTTCACAGTGCAACTAACCTACATTCAACCAGACTGATGCCAAAAGGCATGATTTTCTTATCTCTTTTCTCCCCAGGCATGTACTACTGCCTCCTCCCTTGAGACAGACCTGGAGATCATGTGGTTGGAGGGTGACCTCAAAAGCTCACTGATCGCCTGAGTAAATGAATAATTTCTTAGGGCAGGCTCATTCTCTGCTGGATTAATTATCTGACCCCATTTATCCAATGGCAGTTTGGTTGCCAGAGCCAATGGAAAAAGAAAAAGTAAGGAGCTTGAGTGGGACCACACCTTCTGTGATCTATAATTAGACCAGACTATAAATAGACCCATTACATCTAGAGTGAAATCTTGGAAGAAAGGAAACTGCAGGCAAGGACTGGGTAACTCCTCAGGGCTCTGTCTGGGCTGGTGGAGCTGGTGCTGCTTCTCATCCCACAGTTTCAGCTATCTGAGCTGCCTAGGCAGCTGAGGCTGGAAGCAAAGGCAAAAGAAACACCAGGCAATTTTTGGGGACAAGAGACAAGGGAGGTGCATGCTGTAGATTTCTGAGGAAGAAAAGGAAGGTGTAAATGCAAAGGACAGATCAATAGGCTTAAACCACATCCATTTTCTGTATGCTTTGTTGTGTTTGGAAAGAATTTCTCTTAATACCAAACAGTGGAGAAAATTTGTGCTTATAATATGGTAGAGATTTCTGAGTAGAATAATTATGCTTATTGGAGTTGAGCTAAAAGCTCATCCTAGAGTAAGGCAAAGAAATGTGTGTGTGTGTAGCCATAGGAAAAAAAAAAATAAGAAGGATGAAAGGCTCTAGTATTCCTTGAAAAGCAGTGATACTTCTAAATATTTTTTGCATGCCAGGGAAGTGTTGTAAAGCTGTAAAGTTGGGGACCATTGCTAGAACAATTGGTGAAATATGGGCTGGCTGGAAGGAATTTATAGCAACAAAATCAGCCTACAGCACAAGATCTGAGACAGCTTGTACTGAGTCCTGTGATGTTTGACAATCACAAAATGTGAATGAAGCAGAGTAGGCAAAAGCCTTACCATAGAATAGGTTTGTGAAATAGTGTTAATCAACATTAAGACAGTATATATTACTCTGTTTTCTTGCCTTTTGTGTGCTTTTCTTCTTCTAAGAAAACATTGCTTGAGTCAAGTAATTCATTTTTGTAAGTGAGAAAAATTATTCCGGGGAGCACCAGAAGGTTTAGCTTAATTTCCCAACTTTTGGGCTGGGCAAGAACCACTGGTTAGAAGCATCCCCTGCGGCTACCAGCTAAGTCCTGACAAAAACATGTTACAGAAGTAAACTTGAATTGATACATTACATCTGCTTCTATGTTTCAAATAAATTCTACTGGTAGTTAAGCACATTAAAAAAAAAAAACCAAAAAACCAAAAAACAAACAAACAAACAAAAAACAAAAACAAAAACCCCAACCAAAACCCCAAAAAACCAAACAAAACTGCTTGATTCTGTTAAGTATAACATGTTCCTGGACACCTCTAATCAGCCTTTAACTTAATGCAATAGTGATATACTTTGGATCAATGCAGCCTGGTGAGTTTTCAAGAAACTTTAATATTTTAGTAGAAGTATGAGTTTAATAGAAGTGTTTCTATTAAAAGGAGAGCAAGAAAAAACAGAGACTTCACTCCACTGGTATATGTGCCTGTCAGCTTGTTCTATTGAATTTCCTGTGCTTTATAATCATATTTTATACAGTGGTAATTGAGAAGAAAAAAAGTGTAATATTTTTCTATGACACCTTCTTGTAGCCCTTTTATTTTACTAAATTAACTCCTTACCACAGTGTGAAGAGACTAACCAGACAGTTGTTCAAATATTGTTCTCTTTCTTAAAATAATAAATCTGCTTTAGCATCTACTTTGGATTAAAAAAGAAGCTATCAGGAAGAAGAAACAACCAACAAAACAAAACAAAAAAATAACTATAAAGGCCTCATCTACATTTATCTTTCCCACCCTGGCTTGGGCTGATTTTGCTCCCTCTGTGGAATAGCCCTAGTGGAGATACATGTCTTTTATCTACAAATATTTTTGCTATGTCATTGTCTAAACCCTGTCAATGAGGAGCTAAAAAACAGTCCTGAGCACTCTGTTTCCACTAGCACTTGTTTGATGGAGTCACAGTAGACTTCACATTGATAGGGTACTTTAAGGAGAAATAAAGGGTGGTTTAGACAAGCCCAAGGGTCACATTATGCAAATGCTATGTGCTCATTAACCTTTCACATAGCTGAAAACATTTGTTACCTGGTTACCTATTACCCTTTTTCTTTCCTCCCTGTCCCAAAACTTGCAAGCCCACTGACACTTCTCATCAAAGATTTAATTTCAGGGAACTGCTGCCATTGGCCCTCTGATCATTAAGTTTTTATTACCTTCAGAATATACAGCATGATACATTTCCTGGTAGACTGCTAAGTAATGCTTTCAATAATTAAAAATCCATAAATAATTAAACCACAACATTATATTTGTCAACATAAATGAACAAACTATGTCCTGTGAGCGGCATTCCGAACAGATACAAGCTGAAAACATGCAGTGATATGTTCAATGGCTGTATGTAGAAATAAATCTTCCTCTCTTAAAACAGATTTATATTCATTTATCCAAATAATAGGGAATGCAGTGATTCTCAGAAGATATCATTGTCATCAATAAAAATTAATTTGTATTTGTATTACAACTGAAAGTAAAAAAACCCAGACTAAGGCCCCACAGGGATTAGCAATTTGTGAATAAAACATCAAAGGATGGACAACTTTTCTTGACGAGTTTGAATACGAGAAAAATAACATCCATGAAGTTTTGCAGCAGATGCAGAGTTGGAGGGCATTGAGCAACTTATGACCTTCCAAAATAAACTCACATGAAATTTGTGATTTTGGGAATTCATGTAATATATTTTTGACATCTTTCTCTGTGTAGATCACCCCACTGAGAATGATATTAAATAAGGTCTAATGAAAATAAAATTAAATCATCTGGCTATAATTGAGACATTTCTCTTTTTTTAAGACACTTTTTCTTCTTGGTCTTCATTTTATGTGCATTCTGACTTTAGGCTTTTATTTTCTATGAGAGCCAAAATGATTTTTGGATTGTTCAGTAATATGTCACTGCTCTGGAATTCAGCATTCTCTTTCACATCTCTAATGCTTTTCACTTACCCTGCATTAGAAATGCAAACATTTTTCTGCACTGACTTTATGAAAAGTATAAAAAAGACTAAAATCTTGCTGTTGATAGGCTTTTGCTTAGGGGTCTATTTGCACCTCAAAAGTAAGTATTTTACATAGAGAACACTATATTATATTATTTCTACACTATAACTTGTCTTGTTGAAGGAAACTGGGCATCCTTGGAAGAAAATATTCCTAGTCAAATGATATATTGTGTTAAATATCACCAAACATCCACAGGTGGACTAGGAGCTTGCAGGTTTCACGTTCATAATGTCCTGAAGGCTTTACTTCAGTTATCTCAACCTAATGATCGGGGCCCAAAACATTAGGATTTAAGTGAGTTGTTAGGTGCCATACTCCACAGTCAGCAGTTAGGAGAGGTGATAATGTAGGAATTACTAATTTCTCCACTTTTCAGCATGAGATAATGCTGCTTTGCAACTGAATGCCTCATGTCAGTCCTCAACACGAAAGAATGAATATAAACAAATTCTCTTTGCTTTTGCTAGTAGTAACAAAGAAGGAAGTTACATTTTGGAAGTGGTAGTCTTTTCTTTATTGTCAGCTCTCAGTCAGAGCTTCAATTATGCTCATTTGTCACTAACAAAATAATGCTAATGGAAGGAATAATTCACAATAGATAATGCATTTGTTGAATTTTTTCCATTTCCTTACTTATAGGCTTTAAAAAAAGGATTTTAAAAAAAAGTTTAAAAGGAAGCTTCCTGGCTGAAAAACACTTAACTTGAAGTATATGTGCAATCTCTATGACTTCAATAGGACTTCAATAGGTGCTTATGAAACACACACATAAGTGTTATGAGATTACTGGAGATGCCTTTTGAACTTCAAATGCCAAAAAAAAAAAAAAAAAATCAACAACATTTGAGTTTAAGATTAACTTTTAAAGCATATTGCACCTGGCAAATCTTTAATACACAAATTATCATATATATCACATTTGCGAAATCTTGTGTATTTTTTATACAAAACTGAGGTTTATTTGGGAATAAATTAATATTTATTGAAATATTGCTGCCCCCAGATTTCCAATACAAATCTCCTCAGAACTATTACTGTAGAATTGGCAAGAAATATCATGTGTGACTACTGGAACAAATGACGGTCAAATCCTTTTCTTAATATCTAGCATAGGGCCACTTTTTAAGGGTCATATTGTTTTCTGTTTGCCACCTCCATTAGGTTGATTTTCCTCTCAAGATCATATGTGGTAGTCAGTAAGAGTCTAATGAAAATCCACGAGCAGAGAAGTATAATGAAGTAAACAAGGAGAAGAGCCCATTGTTTTCATTATGATTATGAAATAAAACTTTATACTTCTTTCAGTGTTTCATCAGATGACCTGGGAGATTATTGTCTTTTCGTTTTAATTGCCCAAGCTCATTTCCTCCCCACTTCAGTAAATTAAACCAGTTGGCAGTTTGACCTGCAATATCTCTTAACGTATTTTCAGTCAAAAATACACTGCTGCAGATGCACAGAAATACTCCACATGTCACATTCCTGCCTGCTCTGTGAAGAGAAATAGAAATCAAACAAAACATCAGTGGTTTCTCTAATTCAGTTTAAATCACACGGTGTATTTTTATGTCTTTAGGGAAAGAGGAAACATGGTTTCATTTTTCTAAAGCACAGATAGAGGAGGTCATTATGTTATTTAAAGTTATAGGAAGATTTTATCTAACCATGCTTTGCTTGATCTGCAATTTTCAGGCTTTTTCTCATTAGGGGTTGAAGTAATTCCTCATAAACTTTAAGAAAGCTTCTCTAAGAATGTGAGTTTTTAAGATATGCTGATATGCCTTATGTTCTAAAGCCTTAAGTTTTGAGGAAGGGGGGAAAAAACATTAAATGTGGTTTTTGACAACACAGTATTGTGAGTGAGGGGTTTATGTCACTTAAAGAATTATCATGAAAAATATTTGTGAAAGAAGGTTTAATAAAAATTTGAAAAAGCGTGGCCAGATTTTGGTAGAGAGGACACTACAGAGGTGACTTCTGAGCAAGTCTGCTGGAAGACTCCCCCATGTCCAACAGAGCCAATGCCAGCCGGGTCCAGGATGGATCCGCTGCTGGCCAAGGCTTAGCTAATCAGGAATGATGGTAGCGCCTCTGTAATGATTCATTTAAGAAAAAAAAAAACAAAACAATCATTGCATGGATATAATTGTGACCAGAGAAGAAAGGAGTGAGAAGGTGTCAGAGGAACAGCTCTGCAGACACAAAGGTCAGTGGAGAAGGAGAGGAAGGAGGTGCTCCAGGCACGGGAGCTGATTCCCCTGCAGTCAGTGGTGCAGACCATGGTGTAGCAGCTGTGCCCTTGCAGCCCACGGAGGACCATGGGTATGCAGAGATCCATTTGCAGCCCATGGAAGAGATGCACTCCAGAGCAGGTGAATGCCTGATAGAGGGCTGTGAACCTGTGGGAAGCCCATCAGGGAACAGGCTCCTAGCAGGGACCTGCAGCTCCATGGAGAAGGGAGCTCATGCTGCAGCAGATTTCCTGGTAGGGACTGTGATGCTGCGGGGGACCCATGCTGGAGCAGGCTGTGCCTGAAGGACTGCACCCTGTGGATGCGTGACCCATGGGTGATTCCAGCAGTTTGTGGAAAACTGTTACCTGTGGGATGGATTCATTTTGGAGAGGTTCGTGGAGTACTGTGTCTCATTGGAAGGTCCCCACACTGGAGCACTCGAAAGACTCCTCTCCCTGACAGCAGAGAAACAACTTGTGATGAAATTCCCCATCCCCCTATGCCACTGAGGGAGAGGAGGTAGAGCTGGAAGAAGAGAGGTGTTGGGGTGACAGGCAGAAAAAAACCTGGGTCAATGAGCCTCTTAAAAGGGGTTAAGGGTGTTTTTAATATACTCTGAGCTAGATGCACAGGAGAAATACCAATGAAATATTTTCAAGAAGTCAAAACAAAAAAACAAACTTTACTGTCAACTTCAGAAAATCTGAGAATGTTGGCAAAAGCTTAGAGCAGCATTTAATCAACACAAAACACTTCACAAAATGTTAACTTTAACCATTCAACTTTGCAAACTGTAAGCCTGTCCAATTTTACATTACTCAAAACTCCAAGAAGAAAGAATTAGAGGGAAAAAAAAAAAAAGAAAAAGACAGAAAAGATATAGAACAGAGCAATTATAGCTACCAATCTGGTTCCAATGTTGTTCAGCTGATAAAAATTCCAAGAGAAGGTAAGGTGAAGTCCTACTTGCCTTAGGTACCCTTTAGCTTTCCTGGGCCATTTACCCAGGTGGGGCTTCTGCTCGTTTAGCCTCTCTGGGCAAGACTGGGGCTCCAGGGGTGGCTGTGGAGTATTGACTCCAGTATACCAGGGACTGGTAATGACTGTGGGGCTGGGATACAGGCCCAGAGGGATGGGGTGTGTAGAGCAGGACATTGCCTCATCAGAGCAGGGTCCAAACTTCCCCTTTCCCCCATACACGTGCCCAAAAATTTTTAACCAGCAATCCTTCCAGAGAAGAAAGTGTTTTTAAGATTTACTTCTCATTATCCTGTTCTGATTTTGTTAGTTGTAAATTTGATTAATATCCCCAATATGAGCCTGTTTTGCCAGTGATGGTGTTTGGTGACTGATCTCTCCCTTAATCTTAATCCACAAACCTGTCATTATAATTTCTCTGTCCTGTCCAATTGCAGATGGGAGAGATAGAGTGGCTTTGGTAAGACCCTGGCCTCCAGCTAGGGTCAACCCACTACAAACATACAGAGGTAAATCAAAATAGAATCAATTTAGAATGATTTACAGGAGGTCAGAATGAAAACAGTAAGGATGGAAAAGGGTAAGGGTGAAAAGGGATGAGAGACCCTTCTGTTGGATCACAAGGTACAGTGGACCCCTTTGCCAAACAGGTTCAGACTTGACAATTTATGGCTAAAGGATTTAGCAACTTTTGATCAATCAACTAATTTAGCACTTTAAAGTGATTCAATAGAATTTGCTACAATTAAAATAATGACAATTATGGATCTGACATTACAATATTTATGCTATGCTTGCTGTAGGCCTTTCAAATCAATTCAGACACGCTGGCACACGGATGGAAAGAAGTGTGCACAAAGGTAAAGTTGTGAAAAATTCCCCTCAAGTGTCAGTGAATTGCTCATGTGGACTACCTTGGTATTCAGAGTGGGTGAGGGTTGAGCCTTGAGGAGCAGGGATATCAGCCCAGGCCTTGTCAGCTTTTGGTTATCGTCCTTTGAGTATCATAAACTTGAGAGTTTGTGAGCTCTGAGAGGAGTTCTGCTAAGAGGGACGTGTTGGTGCATCCCTCTGTATTCCAGGAGAAGTCAAAGGGCCTCACTTAGGACTGTTTGCAGAATCATGAGGTGTTTGACTTTAGTCACCTGTAAAATTTCTATCCTCAGGCTGGTTACTGCAGTTGCCAAAACACGTGCATCAGCCCACGCTATTGTGAGAAGACACAAGGTTCTTGATATTCTGCACATAAGGAAGGAAAGAATGAAATTTTCTAGCAGATGTTTGACTTCAAGAGATGTGACAAACTTACATGATGCAGGGATGCTGAATAACACAGGTATGTGGGCCAGTTGTCTCAACTAAAATTCCCAAGACTTATCCAAGTCTGTCTTACCCCATTTTGTCATAGTTGTAAGCTTGTCCACATTCTATATGCTGCAACCTCTCCAATTTACAGCCTGGACTTTGTCAGTCTGGCAAAATGACTGAAATGACAGCAGTACAAATTGAGCAGGATCACTCACTGAGGAAGAATTTTGCTTTCTTCTGTTGCATCAGCTTATAAAGTGGCTTTAACAGCTGGGGCTACACGTGAGGTACATTGGCAGGCTGGATTCTATTAGTTTAAACCTTCTGGAATATTTATTTCCAGCTTCTGGAAAGTAATATTATTGTGTTGCAGGCAGCTAAGTTTCCTATGCTGTCAAGACATGAAGCTGTATTTTGAGCTTGCAAAGTCATTTGAGCTTGTATTTGAGGTTGAGAAGTCATCGGGAATCCAAGACAGGTCTTTCCTGTGTTTCAGGAGAGAATGTGAGCTGTGAATGGCCACTGTTAAATTTGACAAAAAGTACAAATAGAAAATAGACCTTTTAAAATGTAACTGTCCCTAAACACTTAGGAAAAATATAATTTAAACCCCATTTTCTGCAGTTGCAGTTTTAGTTATTGAACGCTAACTTTTGTAATAACATGATACATCTGCCTTCACCTTCCCTCTTCCACACTCCTTGTTTCTGGTTTGCAGATACTTCACACTTTGGATGTAGAGATTTGCACAGACACTCCCTTTTGTCAAAATTGTAGGCGAATTAGGTGAACTTTTCTTGAGTTACAGATCTTAGAAATAGGTTGTGAAAAGCATCTATCTTTTTGTGTCAGTTCTGTGAAATAACATGCCTTAAAAGTTTGCTCCTTTCAGGACAGTAACTCTGAAAAGCCATGATTTTTAGGAAAAATCACACTGACAAGCTTTCAGGTCTTGCAATTGAAGGTTTTTTCCCTATGAAGAATGACAATAAATGCTTTTTGAATTGAAAAAGAGATGAACCTTGATTCTGGGTGCCCCAAAAGCATCAAGAAAACCATAATAGTTTACTTTTTGGACACAAAAAGGAAACTTGCTAGGTCCGTTATAATGTCCTCCTAAATATATATTTTGGACCTTATGGTCATCTAGACACACAAGTTTTCCTCATGCCTCGAAACTGAACAAGAAAAAGCTTTAGTTTGTATAAAACAAACCAATTCCGAATATTACATGAGACTCTCAATTTTACTTTGTATAAGCATACAAGAATAATTTTATGCTTGGGCCCTTTGCTAAACTAAACTGGCATAATTCTACTAGTCTGTGGATAGTGATAGATTTACATCAATTTGTTACTCATGCAGTCAGTCACCATACATTTTGATGTAGAATAGCTTCAAACCCACAAAAAGACCACAACCAGCTCATTGCTTCCTGTCCTGTATATTGTCTGGAAGAGGACTATATTAGCCCTGAAACTCCTTATTTTGGAAAGAAATTAAAGGCTGGCATAGCAGTAGAACTTCAAATAGCTATTGACATTTTTCCCTTATTTATGATGGTAGTAACTTCAAGTTTTGAGGCAAGCTGCCGTGTAAGCAATAATTCAGACCTATTCCCTCTGAGGAGATCTGGGTGTGATTTAACTGGATTTCTCTTTCTTTTTTTTATTCTTTTATTTCAAAACAGTAACTGAAGTGGCCAAACAAGAAGACATTTGTGAAATAATTCATTGGAAAATGTCAGATCTATTCCTTCGCTGAACTTTCATAGCCTTGCGAGAACAAATCTTCACTGGAATATTTTTATATGATAGGTGAACGAATTACATAAGAGAGACAAGTGTACATTGTCATGTCTGTATCAAAAGGGATGTTGAATCTCATATCCAAGTTACAATACTTACACTTGAATGAAGATCTGACAGTGGTGGAAATCACTGTTATGTTAAATTTTGGAGGAAATAGAATGTAAAACAACCTCTTGTGTAAACTTTCTACAGAAAATATATTTAGTGACTTCAGAAAGTCCAAATTACAGGTACAGCACTAGATGTCAAATTCTGCTAAGTCTCTATTGCAGTCTTTATAGCAGTCACTCTGATTTAGATTAGCAGAGCATCTGTCTCATGGCTTTGTTACTGTGTAATAATCAATATTTGTCATTTTTCTACAGGAGACTTTTTCCTTTGATATAATTTATAACCTTATAGACATATTTTGCCATCGTTTTAGATAGCAAAAACCTGGGGATCTCACTATTGCTAACACTTTGTATCTTCAGCAGACAAGATAATTTTGAATTATCCACAAAGGCCAGATTCTTACCTCATCTGTGCCACGGGAGTTACCTGATATCTTCTGGTATCAGCAGCATTTTAATAGTTTAGAACTTTCTCAGCTTTCAGAGCCCTCTAGAGTCCAGCTGGCATGGAAACTGCATCCTAAATTCCTTCAAAGATACCAGGTCAAAGGTTTATCCAAGCTATGGCTTATTTATATTTTTAGATTTAAAATGCCAATGTCTTTTCATAGGATGACTCTGAGGAGTTCTACAGTACAGCCTGAAGAAAACTTCTAGGTTTGGTTGTTTCAGTGTAAATCATGACATAAATATGTCTACACTTACTTTGTAGTAAATAAGTCAGATGAGCTAGATGACTTTAAAGTCATCACACAGGAAGCATCAGACCAAGCAGAGAAGCTGTGTTCATAAGTCACCCAGACTGATGGCATTCACTGGGGAGCTCTTAGGGAACTCATATGTGAAATTACAGAACTGCTGACCAAAGCATGCAAACTGCCTCAAACGCCGCCTGTGATGGAGGCCTGGCTGACTGCCAGCAGCACTCCTGTCACCACAAAGTTTCTAGAGGGTACCCTTAAAGCTGCAGGCTGGCTAGGCTGACCACTTCTGGTGAGATGGGAGAGTCCTTAACAACAAATCAATTCTCTTGTTCCAGAAGTGAACAAAGTCTTTTGGGCAAAAGAGGCAGCAAGGCTTGTGAGTCTGGGCTCACTGATGTGTTAGAATTTTGTGGAAGTGTCAACAGCACATAGATAGGAGTGATCTACTGCATTGTGCATTGGTGTTTTAAAAAAGCTTCTTACACGTTTCCGTGCTATAGATTCTGGAGGAGCTATAAGAGGGATTTTGGTGTGAAATGCTAGATGTTCATGTGTACATGGAGAATGTGCGCAAGTCAAGGGACTCTTCAAACATGTGGATTGTATACAGCTTCACACAACATTTTCCAGCTTATGTCCGCATAACCATGAAATTAGCTTTCATGGTAATGCAGACATATTTCATCTCTCATTAGTCAGACTGCCTAAAAATCACCTGCTAAAAATAAACTGGACATGTTATAAACACTATTACAGGGTCCTGACTGCGTCATCCATCTTTTATGAGCCTCTATGAACTTGCACCATCTCTCTCTGTACTGCTTCGTTTCCCTTCCCGGGTATGACACATCTGTATGACCTTACACCAGTCTGACCTGAAAACAGCAAATCTGTGAAAAAGCTGTGAGAAGCCCTCACTGACAGTTACCCTTGCAAGTGAGGAGCTGTGTCTGCCTCTCTTGGTGTGACTCTCAGTTACCCACTTGACTCAGTTACCCTGGCAGAGCAGGATGCTCGTGCTGCTCCCTGGCAAGTCACCCTTGCCTTCACCAGTCACTCCATTTACCTACAGAATACGGAGTGCAAATTTGTGACTGACATCAACAGAAATGTGCTCTAATTGCTCTTGTAGGTCCTTACAGAACCACATTTAAAGTAGATCCCCATTAACTTTTTTCTCCATATTTCAGTTACTCAGGTTAAAAGCAATGCACTTAAAAGACTGTAGGCTGCATGAATTTCTTCAGAATAAAATAGAGTGAAACCCTGCAGCTAGAGATTCCAGCTTTGTCTATGCTTTGAAGTGGAGGAAGTATCCAGATGGGAGTAAGTGTAGCTGTGGATCCTTAGGGCTCTTTTCTCCCATTGACATTCATCTGAATAGCCACTAGCTACATCTCTTCAGTTCCCATTCCCAGTGAGATATGCCTGTGCTCCTGAAACTTCAATATATGGACAGATTGCTCCTGACCATGTGTCATTATATTGATAACGGAAAGAAAACAAGGATCGCATCTGAAATCTAGTAATGCAACAGGCTGACACAAAGAACTGCAATTATCTCTGCATGATTTTGAAAAGAATAAGGAATAAATAGTAATTTTTCTATCACTAGGCTGAGTCTGGTGCTTTTTTAGCAGGCTGTCTAGAGGAAATATCAAATGACATTGTCCTGAAAAAGAGCAAGAGGAGTGCAGACCTAAGGTCCCTTTCTGTCAAGCTTGAAAAATATTTTTTGTTGCCAGTGAATACTGAGAACAATATGAACAAAGAGAATATCACTTGCAGGATGGTGTCAAACTGCATCAAGCAAAATAACCTGAAGGAATGCCTTCATGTTATATTATCACATGTACCAACATGTGTTACCTTGTGCATATAGGAACAGAGGGTTTGTTTTTCCTCTCAGAGAGAGGAAAAAACTCCACTACTCAAAGCTGTTTGTGCTGAAGGTTACATTACTGGTGAGTATTTGGAAAAGGAGAAACTTTATATAAATATACTATCACTGCAGTTAAAAAAAAGTGCAGAACATAGAATTTGAAGGCAGAAAAAGTGGGGTAATTGATTTCTTTAGGGTCTTTAAAATTAAATGCATGTGCATGGAACCAGATCTGACATGAAATACCAAGAATGTTGATTTAGAACAATTCTTTCTAGGAAATCCCCTAGACTCATGGTAACTTCATATCTCAGATCATAGTACATCTGAGTATGAACACATGTAGAAAAGTAGTGAAAAACCAACAATTCCCCTTCTCATTTTGAATCTGGAAAGACCTTGTAAGAAAGCAGCACTACAAAAATACAAAGGAGGAGCAACTCTTTCAGAAGTTATAGATGCAAGGTGAGTTGTTGAGACCCATCCCCACACCTGTGAACTGTGCAGCACAACCCTACCCTCAGAGACAGGTGTGGTCATACAGAAATGAATGTTCATCAGGGGTTTCTGGGTGCAGAAGGGAACACAGTCATACTCTGTACATGCTGCCCTGCATTTCAATAGTCAAGGCAGAAGATTGGTTAGGACACCTGTATTTGTGTATTTACAACTCATGGCATGAGGATGCTCAAATATATTTTTTGATATAGCTCCCAGATACAGTTCCTTGTACATATTCATTACATGAGATATATCTGAATTTCTATCAGTGACATTCTATCTGTAATACCCACTAACAGTGACAGATGAATATAGAATTTTTTTTCAACATAGAAGTAGGTATACAATTTTTAAAGAACTCAAAGCACAAACAAAATCAACAAGTTGAAAAACAGTTACTTATGTTACTTTGTCATCATGGTGGTGTTACCTACTCTGTCCTTGCTTCCATACCCAACCATTTATAAAACTTACTAATTGAATTATTTTTACATTCAGATTATTAGAGCTCTGGGATATAGAATTAACTTTTGTTGTACTTCTTGACAGCACTTAGCTCAGTGGGATCTAATGGGGAGCAGAACTGCAAGATACTGCTATAAAACAAAGTATAAATAATTGCAAAGGTAAAGGACACCTGTTAACACTTTCATTTCCAAAAACAATTCAAATGTCTTATGCCAAAAAAAGGGTAGCAGTACTTACTCCTAGAGAGTAAGTATCCCTACTTCTCTCTCTGTAGAGAGAAAGGGATAGTTGTTATGAACTTCAGATTTCTTCAAATAATTCTTTTGGGCATCAGATTTCATAAATTGCAGACATGCAGCCTAATCTCCCCATATGCTTATATTCTCTAAAGAACATTTTGATCTGCTTTTACCTTAAAAAGTGGCGAATTTAGATCATTCCTTTGCAACATGTTCTAAATCTCACTAGTAGGAAAACTCTCTTGATATTTGGCCCAAATTTTGCCATTCTTTAATTTAACGTTCATATAACACTTCTTGATAGCTGTCATTCCTCTCCAGATGAATTATTAGGTGGCATTGTTTGATCCTCTCTTATGAGTTTTTTTTATCCTTATACCTCTAAGAATCTTTCTTTTACATCTTTCTGCAATCATCTGTATTGCTACTCCTTCCATATTAACATTATCCATATTAACAAAACCAAAATTTCCTTGTGTTGTTTTTTTTCCCTGTGAAGAACATTGCTAAGGCAGGCAATGAATGATAAATATCATACATTCTTTCTGTTTCTCTTATTGATATGATATGACTCCCTGGGCGAGAATGACAGGCTGCTCCTAGGAGGAACTGACATGAACACAGGGAAGAAGGTAAAGGTAATAAAGACCTACCATTTGAAACCTCTATTTAATTGGCAGTGCAAGTGGGAAAGAAGGACCTCAGACAAGCATTTTGAGTAGATTAAACAAAAGGCTACTCCAGGGCCCCACACTCAAGGTGAGTAGAGCTTTACCAAGCATAAAGCCATTCTAAAACACTGCAGATCTCCTTAGAGACTATGAAAAATATGTCTTAGGTGCCCAACCCCAGTCGCACTAGACATTTATCTCTTGTGTTATTTCCATCTTTACTCTCTGGTATTACACTTCATTTCCAGAATTAATTGCAAATATAACTTTTCTTATGAAATTATTACAGGCAGAAAACTCCTACACGGGATCTGTCATAGTCTTCTCATTTGGTAATTCTGTCAAAAAGTAACAGCTACAGTTTGTTTTTGTAAGCTGCACTTATTCCTGATGCCTCTGCTATCTTCCAAATGGCTAGAAACTGTTATTTATTCCAGTATTTTAAAAGGGATTGAAGCTAGACTTTCTTGACAGTAATTACTACGATCTTTCTCTTTTTGAAGGCTGACACCACATTTCTTTCCTATTATCTACCAGTACTTCTATCCCAGTTTCATTTATGAGAGCAGCAGGAAGAAGAAAATTATAAAGACTGAGATTTAAGTGAAGAATTCCTGCTGCAGAAGAGCTGCCAAAGCTGTGCTGGGTAGGAAAGGTAAGTTCATTTGCTGCACTGTGAAAGGATCTCTCTCATGCACATGACAGTAGAGACGGATGTAAAATGCTGTGTGTGCACACTGAGTCTTTTCATCTGATTCCTAATGACCAGCCACAGTCAACTTCCTTGTCAGCTTCTCTGTAGAGCTCAGGTGCAGTTTCTCAGAGATGCAAAACTGAAGAGCTATGAAGCAGTGGAAGTACCACAAGTCATCCAAAGCTGTATCCCATCATCCCAGGCTGCAGGATAATCACAGTATTTCACCTCTTACTCCTTTTCAGTTTCTGTTTTGCAGGCAGTCCTTTTCTCTGGAGTGCTTCTAGTGGCAGGCCTGTTTTAACATACAGTTTTGTTGAAGCAGATCTCTGCTTCTTCTGTCTGCTGTTGTACCTTCATTTCTGCCCACGCTTCCTCCAGAACAGAATGATGGTTTTCCACCATGGAACATCATGTTCTACAAGTGGATGCTGCTCCAGATCAGTTGGTGATCCACACTTTGGGTTCTTCAGATCAGCAAATTTCTGTATTTCTTGATCTGTCCAGCTCTCCCCTTCTGAATTTTGTCTTTAAATCACATAATTCACCCTCACCTCCAGTTGCAGCCCTAAAACATAATTTCTCTCAATACTTCCACATGATGCCACACAAAAGAGTACTTCAAGCACATGATCAGTGAAGAAGAATACTTCCTTTGGGATGCCTGTGTCCAATTACTGTATCTTTACTCCATTATTTCAGTAGCAACAACTGCTGGTCTGTTTGTGTTTTTCTAATTTTTTTTTACATTTAAAAAATGGATAAATGCTCCCTAATCTCCAATTCTTATTCTTTGGTCACTGGTTGCTGGTTTGTGAACTTCAACCTTGGTTAGACTTATTTTCTTAATTAGCCTCATTATTGATAATTGTGATCAAAGATCTTCTTTACCTATTCAGCTGGCAGAGTTCTGTACAATTTATAACACACAGTACCTGACTGACCAGCAAAAGCCCTACTCTGGCAAAACCACTGACACTCAGAGAGAGAGACAAATTTACTAATTACAGAAAAAGGTTTAACTTTTTTTTCTATAAAACATAAGTAAATTCTAACTTCACCTTTTTTTTATTGTATTTGTTGACCTTCCTATACATTAACTGTCTGTTCATGGGTTTCACTGTGTAGCAGTTACCTGAACTACCCTTATAAATAATCACAAGTAATTTCCACCTAATGATGACAAAATTGTTTCTGCTTCATCTGTGCAATAGAACTCATCTTTACCATGCTTCCATGGATACTGATGCTCAGCCCATTTCTGGATTTGAGAAATGTTACTATGTGAATCGAAATTATTTGCAAGAACAGACTTAGTGCCTACTGAGATTATTTCTTTGGCATTCAATGGGCATTAAATTAGATCTTTACTGAATGGTGGAACATTCTTACAGTTCAAAACAACTTGACTTAATGAGAAACACTGTTTTTCAAGTGTAAACTCTCAACAGTTTTCCCTAGAGGAGAATCTAAGATATATAAGGGCATTTGTTTGTTGGTTTTGTTTTTTGTTTTTTTTTTCCTTAGTTAACACTGATAAATTCATAAAGAATTCTAGGCTCCTCTAGGGAGAATAGATTCAAATTAAAAATGAAAAGTTACACAGACTTGAGTATGTTCCAAGCTTGTATTAGTTTTAAATAGGTAATAGGTACTCTTAAACTTCAAAATACTTGCTAAAAAAAGGACAACTGGTATGTATGTGAGAGCAATTGATTAAAACCAACTGCAATTACAGAGACCCATCCACCCATGTAAAGGATGGAGGATACAGCAAGAAGCAGCCTTATATCATTGTCATTCCTTCAACTACTTACAGCTTCATAGTACGGAAAAAAAAAAAAAAAAAAAGAGACTGAAGAAAAAATAGAGATGAGAAGAGCAGAAGTGTGGGAGGAAAATGAAAGAGAACAGAGTATGCTTTCTACCTATTCTGTGTGCCAGAGGGGTCATTTATGGCTTTAAAGAAAAGGTTCAAAACATTTAGGGATAAATGAGTCTCTGTTTTTAACTATCCATAGACAAATGGAGTTGAAGAAGGGATATAGTTTTCCTCCAGACTCATGGAAATTAAAATTCAGATCCCAGAAGGAATGGCTAAGGCTTCCTTAAATTTGGAGAAGATAAACAAAATCCTTTGCAGTTTACTGCTCTTGAACCTTTCAGTTCCTGGTCTGAATTCACCTCTGGGCATTCAGAACCCAGCAGAAGAACCACCTGATAAGAAGTTCAGAGAGAGGATGACAACCACTGAAGGCAATAACCTCAGTGACTTTGCTTCATCCCCAGGCAAACCCAAGCAGCAAACCCTTCAAGAGATGAGGGCTTGGTAAGGGCAGATGATAAGGCAGGATTGCACTGGTTTAGGGTGTTTTCTCCTGTGGGATCATTGCAAAGCTTAAAGACCAACCTTAAGCAGGTATTGCAAAATGTATATCCTTGCTGCTCTTGTGGGCCTGTTACCCCTACCCACAATAAGGAACTAAATCTTAGTGGCAGCTTTAGAAATGTAGTCCTGCAAGCTCTGACTGCGTAATGATGTTCTTTTGCCATCTTAAGCAGAAGTTCCTGTCCCTGTCCACTGCTACCAATCTCTCTTTCTTCACATCTGATACAGCAGGGCAGGCATGTGTTGGAGGTTATTCATCTTTGGTTAGGTCTGGCAGTTGCCTCAGCCAGATGAATTCAACCTAATGGCATATAATATGGAATCACATCTAACTTTGGACTCAGATTCCTGAGGTTCAGGCATATCAGTATTTAGCACACATTCAGAATTATATTTAATATGAAACAACCTAGAAATGAAAGAAGATGAATAGAAATGTTGAGTCATATCTGTGGTTCCAACCAAGTTGTGCCCTAAGATAGCTAGAAGTTATATGGGAAAAAATAGAAAGCTTCAGTAGACTGTAGCCAATTTACTACTCCTGCCAATACTGAATTACAGATCATTCTGAATTAAGCTGGCAGTGATATATGGCATAGTAAATTTACTTGTTATGACTCTAAGACTAAGACAGTTTGGGGAAAGTTGGGAAAGTTGCCTAAAGAAAAATATCTCTTGTATTTTAATTATTTTTTCAAGATATAAGTTTGCTTGATAAAGGATTTTGTGTACTATGAAGTCTACTTTTACCAAACAATTTCCAGTGACAAATCTTCTTCTAGGTGAATGGAACACACTGCATCAGTACCTAGCAGGCATTTGCAAAGTACGTTTAGATATATGAATTATGTAAAAAGTGGGATTTTAGCTCTTACAGAACTTTAGAGCAATCTAGATTTCCTTTCTCTATGTCAGATTAGCAAACAGTGTTAACTCAAATTGCCTTTTTTTATAATTGAATTATCTTTGAGTTTCTTCAGTACCATCACTCCAATCTTCTTTTTCCTCCTGCCTAAATACACCTAATCCCCCAACTTGTCTTTTCTTAAGTTATACCGCCTGTTTTCTTTTCTCTTGTAAAATGAACCTCACTTAAGGATTTATAGCAAATAAGCAAATATGGCAATGGAATAACATGATTTCTCCTTGTTTTTTTGTTTTTTTTTTTTTTTTTTTTTTTTTTTTTTTTTTTTTGGTTTTTTTTTTTGGTGCGGGGAGGTGGGGGGAATAGCTAGACTGGAAAAAATTATGATCAATATGCCTCCTTTGCTTTCTGGAATTAGATTTCATTTTCCCTTCCAACATACCTGTGAGCATCCCTAAAAGAATATTTGCATTTTCTTTCTTGATTAGTGCATTCTTGCTAGCCTCTGGCTTTTTGGCAAGTCACTACATTTCCAAGAGTTTAGCAAGGTGTTTACAGGCTTGCTCAGTTTTTTTTTTCTTTTTTAACTGATAAAACTGATAAACTGATAAAACTGATAAAAATTATAAAACCCCTGCTTTTTGATCCTATACGTTTCCCATTGTTAATCTGGTTGCAATTCCTCTATACAATAGGTGAAATGGCAGCAGTGAAAGCTGTAGGATATTATGGCAGGAAATGTCATGGGAATGAGTGCTGAAGGCAAGAGAAGGCACAACTGATTTTGCTACCAGGGACCTGCGGCATAGAAGAGGATCTCTATAATCCAAAAGAGTTATTTAGTAATTTGCAATCATCAAAAGTGATACTAGTTTCGTGGCTGTGTTCTGGGGCATGGTGTAGTGAAATATGGTGAGAATTAACAGATAACTACTGCCAAAAGGGGATGGCCTTTACCCCTTTCCCACTCCCACATGTTCTCCATGCTGGTGCTCACTTTATCCTCTTTGACAGCCTCTTTAATTCACTAACTCCAGGGGGGAAAAAAAAGAGAACTGAGATTTTTGTGCTGCAACAGTGAATCAAAGTGGCTCACAAAAAGTCTAATGAGCTCTTGAGGTAGAAAGGGGAGAGCGCAGAGCCAGGAAAACAGGGAAGAAGAATGATAGGAGTATTGGTAAGGGAAGGAGAGGGTTAGGACAGAATCAACCATGGTTTGGTGTCAGCAAATTTAAGATTGGTGCCACTGCCTATGGAAGCAGAATTGTCTTATGGGGTAACTAAATAAATGGTCTCTATTTTTCTCTGTGAAGTTTGGAGCTCTACAGTATGATATATGAAGGCAGAAACGCAGCAATGGCAAAGTGCTATAATTCTATCAAGTACCTTGTGGAAAAATTTTCCTTAATAAGCTTAACCATAAAGACAAACAGAAGAATTCATCCACAAAATCCAAAGAAAAATATGGTCACATAGATCTAGGGTCGACTCAAGTTTATACAGAAAACACAGCCAGTGCCTCTGGGGAAGTGCAATTCAAATATTAAATAAAAAGATGAGAAGACCTCCGAAGGAGGAAGGTAAATGAATTCAGAGGGCTGGACCTCCTCCCAGGCCAAGGGAGTGTGATGCTCTGTTAGGAAGCTGATTGCTCTTCCTTTCCTTCCATCTCTCTGACTTTCCTCCTGAAGAAATTTCAAGAGCATTCATGGCTTGTAAGTGTAATTATGACTGGCCCAGTATGTTAGAGGAGCAATGAATTTAGCTCATCTCTAAATATTTTAGTGCCTTATTCCCTTGTACCCATGTTTCTGGACAAAATAAAAGTATAAAAACATTGTTGGGCAAGTTTTGATGTAGGGGTTTTTCTGTTGTTTTTTTCGTTTATGGTTTTTTCTTTTGTTTGTTATTTTTTGGTTTTTATTTCTGGGTTTTTTGTTTTTTTTTGTTTTTTTTTTTTTTTGCCATGGGAAATATAAATACAAAGGCAATCTATGTTTTTAAATTAAAATAGATTGATCAAAACTTTCCATTAGATCCAAAAGGGAATTTGAGCATGCACTAGATTTTTGGATTTAAAGTTAAGTGCCATTTTACATAGTTGCAAAGGAAGAAATCACAAATTCCAAAGACAATTGCCTAGTATATTAGTTTCTTGATTATTTTAGAAAAAAACTGTTACAAACACCAAAAACTATCATTTAACAGATAGGATATACTTTCTCTTTGGAGATTATTTTCTAGAAACCATTCAAATTCCAATAAAAGAGAATAATGTTTTTAAAATTATTTAATTTAGTCGAGATACCCAGTTTGAAACCACAATAGTAAAATCAGGCTATTTAACAACTGACCAAGTTTTTGCAGTTCTGGAGAGTAACATTAATTATAGGGTAAGTGATTATTCATTAAATAATTGAATCCCTGCATTACTGATTATTTTCTGCTTGTATATGTTGTAACAAAAAGAATCACAATCATTCTGTCATACCTATGGTTATGTGATATTGCATGGAATGACTGAACTGGTAACTCAATTGGATATTTTCACACCTCCTCTCACTGATTTCCTTCCAATATTCTGGCCATCTTCTGGGTGGAGAGAAAAGTTAAATGGCCACCACTTACCTATGAATTCCATATGAAGACTTCAAGATTTTCAGGGTTGCTTAATATAAGTAATCTGGAGTTTTGCTTAACTCTAAAAAGGGTTGCACTGACTCTAAAGACCTTATTAAGTATTCTCCTAGTGACCTGTCCTGAGAAAAATGTCTGACACATGATTTGTGAAAAAAACATTTAAACAAATAATAATAAAAGAACTCGTCAAATAGAAAAGAACTTACTGAAAAGGAAAGTTATAGGACTTTAATTACCATCGTGAAGCAACTGAGGAAGCATCATTTTCTTGTGCAGCATTCATCACTGTGATGCAGGTAAACCAGAATTAATTAAGAATGGGGTGATTAAATCTTGCCCCCTACATTTCAAAGTATTTTTGACTCAGGGGTGGAATTCTTGGCTCCATTTTGGCAGTTTATGTAGGCTGACGCACCACATCCATTATCTTAACACAGTTTTTGTGTGTGTGAATTATAGCTACTCTGACTGACTGGCTGCTCTGTAATGTAATGGATGTAGACAAAGGCTGCCTAAGGTAGAATACTTTATTAGGTCAATTAATATACCAGCAGCATCTTGTTCCTGGGTTAATCATTGGACTGAAACTTTACTTTGCATTTGAATATGGGCCTGGCCATAAAGATTTCTCAAGAAAATGACGTTTTAGTTATCTGTTTATTCTCTTCCCATTACTTACACATTACATTTGCTCAGTTTGTAAGTCATAACTTGATTTTTCAGGTGTCACAATATCATGCGCAACTTGACCTAAAAAAAAATAAAAATCTAGCTCTGACGTCTCTCCATCTACACATAACTAACTGCAGTCATAACTCTGAAACTGCAGTTGAACTGGTAACGTGGCTTTGGGGTTTTCGGGAAGGGGGGTGTTTGTTTTGTTTTTTTGAGGACGATGCACAAGGCAGAAGAACATCTATTTCACCTTCCCACAGGAATTACTAATTGTATTAGTTTTTATTGTCTATAACTACCCCATAACTCATATGAGAAATGTTTCTTTCTGGTTTTTGGAACCATCAATTCACAGCTTTCCTTTCTGAAAGGGTATAGAAGAAAAGTCAGACAGATCTTTCAGTTGGAAGGGAAGGGGAAAGAGCCATTGAAGCTAAACAATAATGTTTGTGGAAGAGCAAATGCCAGTGACCTGCACATAGATAAATTTAGAAGAGGAATTTCACCCTAGGATCAGCTGGCACCAGGAGCTGTAGCAGGAGGGGAAGCCTTCTAAAATGTGCTCTCAACAGCTATCCAAGTAATTTTCTGATGTTTTATCTTTAGGCTAAACTTAACCCAGAAGGGTTAAATTTGTCAAAAGTGCTGTAGCAAGTGAGTTCATACAGGCAGGTTCTAAGCAAAATTATTGTCTTTCTCTGGAATTATTTGTAATTCTGCTGAAGCAGTGTATGCTGTTAAATTATATACACTCCTAAGCAGTGGAATATGACTCAGTAAATATCAAATAGAAATTAATAGCCTTAGAAATTTCACTGGTGGTTAGATTTTCTTTTGGTTTGGTTATTTTCCCTTTCAATGAACTTGTGGAAAGAACGGAGAACTTTAAGACTTGCAGCGACTTAACTCATTAAAAAAAGTTAAAATTACCAGTAGTTGCTGTCTCACAGCACCTGAGTTAATGCATTTGCTTTGCATTCTGAAAGTGTTAGGGAAAGCACTGTAGATATCTCCACATTTTATATCTATTGGTAAATTATGACTTTTTAATGGCAATCTTTTATGACAAAACTATATATATTGGCCCAAAGAGCTGCTTACTAAAAGAAATTAGCAGATTTTCACTTAATACCTCAGACTGATAAATTAATTTCCCCAGTTTTATTCCTGCGATCAAAATGAAACACAATATATTTAAGTTTGTAACAAATGTTTTGGAAATATGCTCTTAAAGCATAAACCTTACTCTACCACAGCAGCATTTCCTCCAGAAAGGAAAGTAACCTTATCTGGAAGCTTCAGTATTTATCTCCTGTTCAAATATTACACAAGATTTATAATCCCTGTGTTTTATATCAGACTGCTAATCAGGAAGCTTAAATCAATACCTCAGATTGTTAAGCACCTTTAGAGAACAGCTTTATGGTGATAAAGGTAGCAGAGCAGCCTGATTCTGCAGTTTCACCTGACCACCAAAACACCTTGGAAACTGTGACCTAGGAACAGCAAACTAAATATTGTGGCCTTCAAGAATGGCTTCATTGCAAAGCCCTTTAGAGCAGAATGAAGAAATCACAGCTTGTGGGCTGTGAATAGGGGCAACACTACCTCATATAAAATATAAGCTTGTTATTTTTTCCTCTCTCCTTTATTATTAGGTCATGCAAAGATATGGACTGATGCAAGACCCACCAAAAAGTTTTGAAAAATCTATTTCTAGGACAAGAAAAAAGTTTCCAGGTCTCCATTACAAGGAGGTCTAAGGAATTTTAACAATGCCAAAGATATCAGAAAAGGTTTTTGCTGCTCTTCAGCAGAAAAGAAAATGTAAAAGAAATCATACATTGAAACAATTTTTTTGGGCGGTTTCACTGTATTCCCCAGGAAATAGTCATATCCATTTTGAGATTTTTCCCACCTCACTTCCACAGGAATTACTCATGTTTAATCAGATTCTTGCCCTACCTTCTCTAAAATCCTGCACTGGATAATGACTTCTTTTGGGAGGGGAAAGATCTCATCAAGCACTTGCTATTTAAGCAATTTCAGGTCCTGCAGAGAAAAGTCACTTTCTGACCCACTCAATCCACCAGGTTGGCCTCCTTTCCTACTCACACTGAGGTAACTTACCTTGCTGTTTATTTCACTATGGTCAATTCTGGCTAACCACAGGGTGAGGAGATTTAAGCAAGTCTCTATTGTAAATCCATGCATCCCAATTATCCTCAGATTTTCCACAGAAGAAAATGAGTAATCATAACAGAATTATATATACAGCCTCTTAATGATTCCTAACATATCTTCCTTGAAAAATTGTTTTGCAAAAGCTACATGCTCAATTAAGACCTGCTTCAAAGAGGACAAGATTCAAAAAA
Organism: Pyrgilauda ruficollis; assembly: GCF_017590135.1. Classification (NCBI taxonomy): domain Eukaryota; kingdom Metazoa; phylum Chordata; class Aves; order Passeriformes; family Passeridae; genus Pyrgilauda; species Pyrgilauda ruficollis. Next base: position 29,512,141 of record NW_024519206.1, on the reverse strand, counting down.
CACCCCAGACCAACATGGACTTTAATAAGTATTCATTCCTATATGACGAAAGGAGGTTTATGTTTTCATTCATTCAATCTGGCATTTCCAAAAGAAAGAAAGAAAGAAAAAAACATTCCTAAAACTACAATCTCCACAGAAGTCTTCATTATCCCTTTGGCAGAATCAGTCTAAAGTGCTTAGTCTTTCGCTTTTGTAACCAAGAAGAAACTAGGGCAAATACTGAAGCTGGAGTTGAATTCAACTCTGCCAGCTAGAACATATAGCTGAGGTTTGCCAAAGGGAAAAACAACAATACTCTCAATTTTATTTGCAGGCAAAGAGATTGTAGAAGAACTAACAGGGCAAAGACAACAAAAAGAAGAATCCTTTTCTTTTAAATTCTTAATTTTTGTCAATATGTAGTGGGATAGCATTGGGAAATACCTGCAAGAGAAGCCCTATTATAGGGCTATATAGCCCTATTATATTATATTATTATATTATTATATTATATTATTATATTATTATATAGCCCTATTATATTCTCTTGCAGGTATATATGACACATATGCATTATTAAAATAATTATTGCTCCAAATAACTGGCAGCCTAAATGGAAAACATAGTTGTGCTGGTTTTATATTAATTGATTTTTGGTGAGGAGGGAAGAAGCCAGTCATGGAAGTTATTTTCTAAGAGAAGCTGCTAGCAGTTTCCTCTGTGCCTGACAAAGCCAATCAGTGACTAGTTTTGAATGTTGACACTTTGTTAAACCACTTGAAAGCTGAACACACCTCTGTGAACACACATATTAAAAACACACAAACTCAGGGAAAAACTCTCTTACTTCCGGCCTTTGGAGAGAGAAACGCCTGGTGGCTGGGCGGGAGAGGGGACGCCGTGGGGTCCCCAGCCAAGGTAGGGCTGGTCCATGGCTGATAACATCCTGCCGACATTAAACCCTGCCCTGCTGCTCACCCATGTGGCCCAGAGGGGCCCAGGCCTGGCCCCAGTGGATGCTGGGCAGAGAGAAGGGAACGCCGTCAGCTTTCCAGCCCGCAGCTGGAATTGAATGTAGCAGGGGCTGGAGACCAGCCATGTGGCCAGAACAGCCATTGCCATTCTGGTCAGGCCTGCTGAGGTCCTGACACAGCCCTCCCACTGCAGCCTGGGTCATCGAGACTGCTCGATGACTGGTCCATCACTGAGACTGCTTCGTCCACCCCCCGGCCTGGGTCACGTAACCATCTGCAAGCCCTGGGCTAGATATTAACTCTTATAGTGCACAGATGAAACTTACAAACATCAATTCTCTCTCTCGAATGAAAGAAAAGAGTGAAGATTCAGAGAGAACAACATGAGACATGAAGATCAGGAAGAAGAAGTCAAGTCCCAGATGGGAGGAATTGAGGAGATGCCTCAGTCCTGGGCTGAAATCCTCTTGTGAGGCTGTGGAGAAGATATAATTGATACATCAGACTCTTTTCCCCTGTAACTCATTGAAAGGTATGGGGGATGAAGCGTTCAAATTGTAGATATGAGCAAAGGCATCTATGCTAAAGCAAGCAGATCTTGAAGTCACTGTGATCCCATGAGAAGTTTGAACAGAGAGAGAGAAGAGTGATGAAGACCCTTTGCCCCAGGGGAAGAAGAAGACCTCTGTTATCCCTGAGATGAAGATGATCTCAGAGATACATAAAGAGAACCTTTGCTCTTGAACAGCTCATCTTGAACAGCTCATGTCAACTTATGGGGTACCTTAAAATAGTACTCTATAAGTTGACTTGGCCCATGAACGTAGCTATGGAAAGGCTGCAAGAGATGGGAGGGACTTCATGATTGCAGATTCCTGGGCAGCTGCTATTCGTGGAAATTAAAAGCCACAAGAGAACTGTTTTCTTGTGGAGTAGCCTCCATAGCATGACAAGAGAGACTCCTCTCCCAAAGTGAACTGATGAAAGACTATTCTAGAGGTGATAAACTGACTGAATTGTTTCTGTTTGTTTTTAGCGGGAAAGAAAAGGTTGTAGGGGGGAGGAGAAGTGTTCTTACTAAAGATTTTATTCTTATTCTTATTATTCTTTCTTTTAGTAATTTTTAATAAAGCTTTCTTTATACCTTTTTAAAGTTTTGAGCCTGCTTTGCCTTCCTCCTAATCCTGTCTCACAGCAGGGAATGTGTAAATGAGTCTAGAGGTTACACGTACATTTGGCCAGCACTGAAACCACAACATTAATTGGTACGTTGGCTGGGAGTCTCAAATTGGTGAACCTAAACCACTACAATAGTGAAAGACAATTTTATTCCTATTAGATAGTCAAAAACTGAAGAACACAACTCAAGACAAGCTTCACTGCTACAATTTTAGGCCCCGGAATAAGTGATTATAGAACGGCAACCACTACACCTCAATTCAGCTGCATTCTGGTGGAGCCTTTATCCCTCTTCATTAACTTAAGACAAAAATTAGTGCACATGACATGTCAAAACCACAAAATCTGCTTCGTAGGATAGCCCAGGTATTAGTTCATCACCGCAGTTGTGGGCAAGAAAAAAATCTTTAGATGCTTGTCCTGTTATGGAGAAGTGCCCAGCCTGATGTGATGCATATATATGTATATATATATATATATACATATATATATTTCTTTGGGTATAGTTCAATTTATCAAATTTTAACTTGTTAAAACATTCTGAACTTCTTGAAACAACCCCCTTAGAGATAATTGTTTTTCAACATGAATAACAATGACAAGAAAAATACTTTAGCACAGAAATCCTAGAAAAAATGGCAACTTAATCACATATCAATTAATATAACAACTATTTTTTAAACCAGAATTTGCTGAAGAATTGACATTAAGTATGTTACAAAGCAAAGCCTCTCTGTAATTAGTGACTAAAAACTTTCAGAAGCGACATCTACCTCCAAGTAAAACATTTTTCACCTGTCTCATTATGTGTGGAAGAATTTAAGATGGATGAAAAAGTAGCTTTTCACTTTTGCCTTACTTTTCAAGCTGTAATTGTTGCCATGTGTTAACTAGACAGTTATTGGACAGTGATCCTCAACTCCTCTTCTAGATAGGGCTTTTGAGAAAGAATATTTCTGTGCTGACATAGCAAGTTTTCTAATTTTTTTCCAAGTTATTACTGGTAGTACTTGAATTAAGGACCCTGCATCAGAGCAAAATTTTCTACTCCCATAGGGCTTAAAGAAGTAGGCAAGAGACCATGGAGAGACCTGAATGACCCATTTCTTGGGTCTTAACAAGGCACAACTCTGCTGCAGAAAGAGGAAAATTCTGTCTGGACTATGGCTGTGGCTCAGCTCACTGAGCCACCACTGGAAGCTTTATTTCAATATGAAATTATGTTTGAAAGACAGAGCGCTGGGAACCAGCCAGAGTACTCTTTACAAATGAGGAGACGCAGTGAATGCTTTTCACAGCAGAGAATTGGGAGCCAAGCGTCTGTCATAGCAGTGAAGACAGACAGTGTCACAGCATAAAAAATACTGTCTGCAGCTGCATTCTGCATCCACGTCCTCAGGGTAAACACACATTTTTCAAAGCCAGAGAAAAGTAACCTGCAGTAGTTGAGGCCCCAAACAAAGGATGCCAGAATGACAAATTTTAATTGCTTACATGGACAGGAAATGCTTTGTCTTAATAATGACAACTTATCAGACATTGCTCTTCCCTAAATGTGTGAATCCAAGGAATAAGCTGTGCTGAAGATGATGTCTCATGCTAGCCTGAACAGTGGCAACAATAATGGTGGTGTTGATGATGCCTTGATGACAAAAAATAGGAATTTTATTTTTACCATTGAGATTGCTAGTTAACAGCTACAGAGATGAGTTGAAATTTTGCCCTAGACAAAACTTGGTCTAGAAGAGCAGGCAAGGTGTGGGAATTACCAGTGCAGAGGGAAAAGGTGAAATTTTACTTCTAGATGAGACCATGCGAGGAAATGAGACAAAAGAAGAGAAGGAGACTAAGAACAGGGATGCTCAGGACCCCACACAATTCTTCAGGAGGAGAGGAAGACACTCAGCAGAGTACACAGCAACAAGTGACCTGCTGCAAGAAAAATCAAGAGCATGAAGCTAAAGATGAAGGACGTGTCCTGGGCTGGGAATGATCTAGTCACTGGAAAACACTTTTGCCTGAACAAGTTGGGATGTCATCTCAGGATGGATGAGCTATTGGTGGCTGTGGAGGAAAGGTGTGAAAAATGAAACTAATTTACTGTCTTTCATCCAGTGTCTTCGTGGCTTCTGAAATCAAAAGAGTGCAGTAGGGACTTTCACTTGCATTTGTAATAGATGATAAGCCTAATAAACAGAAATATATCACATTATTGAAATTTTGTTCCCACGAGGGTAGCTATCAGAATGCTGACTTTCATATTATACTTGCCACCCATGATAATTTTCTTGGGCCATTAATCAAGAATAGTTCCCCGAACTCACTGGGGATGCACCAGTGTATCTAAAGCTGTTAGAAATAAAGTCAAAATTTCTCTGGCTGTGTGTGATTTTTTATTTCCATTTTTATTTCCATTTAGACCACTAACAAAATTTTAATCAGCATCCACGAAAAGGTAATCAGACTTCTTTCAATAAAACGTGCGTCAGAGCATTGTGTGACATCATTCCCTGGTGTTACAGGCCTGAAGAAATCATTGCAGAGAGTGCATTAAGGTCTGTCTGTATGAAGTGACTGTCACAGACATTGCCCCGTAGGATCAGGCCATGTGGTGTCTATCAATCTACAACCTGAAGATAATCCTCTCTGTGCCTCCCACACTCTCTGCCTCATACCAATTTTGTGGGGGAGTAATTTCAATGAGACACTGTCATTCCTCTGTTTGCTAAATTCCCTTTGTGACTGCTCCTCCTGAACAGGCAGCAAATTCATAATAACTGTGACTGTGGCAGAAATTCAGTTTGTAAAAAAGGCAGAGATGATGTAACATCAATTAGTCTGTACAGGTGGCTGAAAAAGAATATGAGGTTTCATGACACATTTTGAACTACTTGATGTAATTTACATTTGAAACTGTGTAAAACAGATCCATTTTGGGGGTTTGGCAATTTGTTTGCAAAATGCAAGCATCTGCATTTTTTTCTTTTGAACTGCTGAATTGGAAATATCCCTGCGGATATCCAGATGTTTCTTTTTGCTAAAATCAGGTCAGCAAAGAAAAAAACAAGTCCATAATATTTCCAATAAACATTAGAAAACCTTGTACACAAACAATAGTTAAAAAAAAAAAAAAGCAACAACAATATCAAGTTGTTTTTCTAAATATTTTTCTTTTTTTTTTCTGTAAAGGACAATTTTGGAGCAAGAATAATTATTGAAAAATTTCAAGTAGTTCTAATGCCTTAAATTTATTTTCAGATGTGATATTTATCTTTTAAGCTATAGAAGATATAGTTTTGGATCTAGTTTGAAAGTGCTGTCAGTCAAGAATTATTCTACTGAACTGAATGGGAAAACCGTAGTATAAATCAGCTTTGAATAAAACTAGAATTTTGATTCTTTTAACTTGATTTGTTGACTAAAGTTTAATCATTTTTAGACCCAGGCCACTAGTAATTTTCCTATTTTCCTCAGAACTCAGGGGAAGACAATCAAACTTTTGCATAAAGGTCTTTCAGTTCATGTCTATGAACTTATCTTGTCTTGCTCACAATCTGCCTGTAGTAAATTGCCCAGAGTGTTTATTTATGATCGTATTGTTATTTATGGAATAATGTGTCTCCAGCTTTAATCTACAGAGACAGGGAGAGAGCAAACTTTTGTGTGCATGCACAAGCATGGCTGAGTAGCTTTCTTGCCACTGGACTGTACAAAGGAAACAGAATTAGTAGCTTGTTGTACATTGTGAAAACTGTAACATTTTGGACAGTTTTCTTGCACATCCTTTTTCCCTCTCTGAATTAAAGAATATGGTCAGGAAGTGATCCTTAGCCCCTGATTCCTGGTGACCACCATTATGAGACCTTGAATATTCGCTTTAGGTAGTGAAGGGAAGAGGGAAGCAGGTAAGCTGGGCTCACCAGGGTGTATCCTTTGGGCACTGGCATTTGGCTGGATGCTACACTCCTGGCAGTATGTGGACTGTCCTGGGGGAGCTTCCTATGGACCTTGTCACACTCCCCAGGATCACCAGACTTTTTTACACTTTCAGGTATACAACTCCTGCATGAAAGACTGGTGGTATTCATCCCATCTATTCCACTGCTGAGGAAGGATTTTTCTGTGTCATCTGCTTCTGAGTATTTCCCCCACCTGGTTTTAAATGAGTCAAAACAGAAACATATACTCCCCATGAAAAAAAAATTTCAGCACAAATGAATATTGATATTAGGGATTTTTTTTCATATTTTGCTCTATTCTTAGAACTATTATTTCTATGTTTGTTTACCTTGCTCACTCCTTTCCATTGTGAGCAGCCTGCTTGTTACTGTAATGTTACAAATAGCATAAAGACTGAAGATCCTGAATTATGAGAAACAGATCTATATTATTCATTTGTTGCCAAAACTGCCCAAAGGATTTCTATTTTATCCCTGCAGTCTCTTGATGGTAATGTTTCCTTCACTTTAACATCCTGGTATTATATATGTTTTTCATCTGCTTCAGAATTAGACAGACCAGAAGTGATACCTTTGCCAATTCATCTTCACTTGGATTTTCTTCATTCAGCCTGTCACAGACTACTGCAAAAGGGAGACAAAGCTGGAACATGACAAATAGGCACTGTGATTGTTTTCAACATGCCACAAAAAAGTAGGACAAAATATCTTAATGTTTTCCCCTTTTCCCTCATCCCTCATTCAGCAGAGATTTGCTGTCATTTATAAAGGTCACTGGCCTATGAAGCAACTAAAAAGGCAAAAAACTTTTTCTTCCTTTCCGAGTATGTATTCAAGCTGCAGCAATAACATAAACCCTTTATTAAATGCTAGGTGTCTGCAGCAGCAGCTAGTCACAATCTGCTAAATAAAGGATTTTAGGGCATGCCTCATTTTATTTATGCCTGCCGAAAAAACACCTGTGCTAAAACCAGATGAAATGATACTTTAGCGTAGGCATTTTGAAACTGATGACAGCTCTGACAGTTTCTATTGCAACAATCACAGAATATTTTGAAATGGGGTTATTCAACATTGTGCAGAAGGCCAAGAAAAAAATCAATAAATTACTGTGTCTCACGCTGTACCTCTTGTATATGCATTTTGAAAGTGTGGCTGATCAGCACACTCTTCCTCTCCACAAAAAAAAAAATCCCTGTTTCTTCATAGAGCTCTTGGAAGCTTATGGCTCTGTGTTCTAAAAGGTAAAATATTTTCAATTGGGAAGGCTGTGATAGTCAGTTACAGTAGGTATATTTACCCAACTTAGACCTCCATCACAGTCCATAAGTCAGAGGCTTTAAGGAGAGCAGTCTCTTTTCATACATTGCTTTTCCTCTCCATCAAAATTCCTGATGGGAAAATAATCAAGGCTGTATAAAATACAAAAGCATGAAGCAACCAAAATACAGTTGTGATGATGTATTAGAAAAGTTTTTTCCCATTGAAATATTTCAACTTCCAATCAAAATATTTTACCTTTGGAATGTCTTCACTTTTCCTTCCTTATGAAAAATGACTAAGAAAAGAAAAATGAAAAAAATCTAATGTTTAGACTTGTGCTTGCCAATGACTGATAATCTTGTCACTGTGCTACCAATATACCAAAAAAGCACATTCTCAACCTTGGGTGCTTAGCTTTAAGTGGCTAAGTTGTCCTGTTTAACTCAGTGAGACTGTTCAAGTGCTTAAAGCTAAACATCCATTTACTGAGAACAGAGTGCACAGTACATTGCGTCCACTTGAGAGAATGAACAGACAGAGTATTTGTAGACTTTTTTCAAAATGTGCTTTTCTGTTCATTATAATTTCTAGTCTTTAAGGTTAAAAAATATGGTAAGATTTGAGTTGATCTTATTGATTTACTTTTTTGGTGGGAAGGGTTATGAGGCAATGAATAATTTCACAGACTTGTGAGGCAGGAATTCAGGAAAACAGATCTATGGGAAAGTAGGATCCAAAAAAAAGGACAAGTAAACTCCCACATATGACACCTGCACTTCCCAAATATGAGTGTAAGGTGTTTTTCTTAGTAGTTTCTCATGAAAGCTGCTCCTTGTCTTTGGCAGATTCAGGGTACTGTGAAAAATTTCACTCCTTATGATCCTGTAAGGAAAGTCTGCAGACTTAGAACTCAAGCTATGATTCTCTGATGATAAGGCATAGCTAGTTAAATATTAACAGCAATTCCTTTTCTCCTCACCTCTCCTCCCCCTGAAAAACCCCTCCAAAACAAGACCCTTACCTATTAGCTCAGATTTTCTCACTAAAAATTTGTGACTGCTTTCTCTTCAGAAACCCTACAGGCTTCATTATCTTTGTGCCACAAAGGCAGTTCAACTATGGTGGGGTTTTGTTTTTGTTGTTGTTGTTGTTGGTTTGGTTTTGGGTTTTTTCTTTTTTTCTTTTTTTTTTTTTTTTTTCTGTGACAGATAAATGGGTCCAACTCTCAGGCAAACATAGCAGGAGCTAGTTACCCCAAAGACTAACACAGGATTTTAGTTACTGGGTGTAGCATGTGCCAATAGGAGAAGCCTCAATGTTCAGAAGATGGTGTGCATCCCATGTTACAGGCACCGTAAGACTTGCACTCATGGCCTCACCTGCAGGGAAGAAAACTGATCTTGAGTCATCTCAGTCCATCTACATCATCCCTCAGCCAAAGGCTCAGAGAAAAATGTCATCATCCATATGAGCATTTATACAAATGCTAAACTAAAGGGTTAACATCTGCTCAGACAACTCTGAGTGGTGAAATGAGCCCTTATTTTATGAAATACTTTTTGTAGCTCTCATATGAAATAGGGTACTCTTTGTTATTGAAATGGATTCTCCCTGCCTCATTTTTATTGCAGTAAATTCTAACAATTTTTGAGGCAGCAAGATCAGGTCTATCTCAACCTCTCAGATAATCTCCAAATTTCTAGTGTTTTAGGACTTGAGCATTATGAAGATAAACTGACATATCTTGATTCAAATTTTAACAAGATATTTTGTACGGTAAAATAGCTTGGTGAACTTTAAAACAACATGAGCACAGGCAGAGCAGGCTTTGCCAGCTGTGTTTGATATCCTCACACCTCACCTGAATTTATCTAGAAGAGACTGGCAGAAAACTGTGAGTCTGAATGCACCTGGCACACATCATCACTCATGACAATACAGGCAAAGGCGCAGCATAGGACAATTTAAGGCAATTTAAACCAGTGATGCTTGAGATTATCTGAGGATCTTAACCTGTCCAGATCTATGGATGATATACAGCAAGTGGGATATAAAATTTGCAGTGTAATTGGAAGGGTCTTATTGTTTTTTGGTCTCTTTCTTCAAGTACTGACAGAATGGAAGACACACCTTCCGATAGCAGTAGGTGTAAAGCTAGTATAGGATGGTTGGTGTAATCCCTGTTGAATGAACACTGCTGAATTTTGCATGAAAACAACATTCCAGAAATCAATTTATTTTAGAGTTCTTCCAGTCATTAACACCACTTGTAGTGTAAAAGGCAAGAACAGAAATATAGTCTGGTCCTTGACTTCTGCATTTCAGTTGAGAGCAGCAGTGCGTCAGTGCCACGAGAAAAGTTGAAATGACACTGATTAAAAATCCAGAAAAGGTATTTTGGGGAAAACCTTATTTGTTACTGTGTTTTAAGCATATTCTCCACCTTCAGCTGACATCTGAATGTGAATTCACACTGGGGTAGTGTTGATCCACTACATATCTTAACCCTTAAATATATAGAGAGACTAAAACCACATAGGGACCATTGGGGTCTCATTAAGGGATTTTTTTTCTTCATTGGTCCTCATAATGGCTTGAGAAAGAAAACATGAGCTAGTTGAATGGTTCATGTTGTGGTTATTTCATGGAAGTACTTTTCTATTTTGCAGACAGGCACCTTGAGTTTATGGCTCATGTTGGTGCCTCTCATTGGAGAAGCATATTATTTAGTAATATGTAGGTGTTAAAACTGCCTTGCAAATTTCACTCAGAGTGGTTCAGGCCCAGACCCTCAAAGGTCTGACAGATTGAGAAATCTCTCTAGGCATGAAATGAAGCATGTGCCAAGCTCAAATCCATGCATCTAACTGCAGTGTCAATTGGAGTTGGAACTACATTACCTTGGATCCTGCATGACTCTGTACATACCTTTTAAGAACTAATAACAAAAGAAAGAAATTGAACTTTTTCCTTTCACAGCATTAGGGAACTCTCTACAGGACTACCTTCCTCTAATACAACTTCATTCCTGCAGTTGCCAACATTGGAAACAAAGATAATAGAAAAAAGAGAAGGAATGAGATTAGCCCTCCATAACTTTATTATTACATTGTGATTATTTTTTTTATAGAGTACAATTTTTAGCAAACTTTTTTGTCAAGCCTTTTCCAGTGAAAAATAGTCAGCACACAAGTTAGGTTTGGCTGCAATGACTCTAGTTTCCTTGAAGTATCATAATTCTTGTTATAAATATTTTTTCTTGTGAAAGTGTAATTATTTTGCTAATATGCATGAAAATAGCATTTGAGGAACAGAAACAATATGGTGCTGTTTGACTTGGAATTTACTCCCCAGCTGTTAATAACCTGCCTGTGTCTCTGGTGGAATTGTGAGTGTGTTATTCCTGTGCTTACAACAAATAGCAACTGTTTCTGAAACTAGGAGCTGGGCCAAAGGGAAAAAAGGAAGCCCAAAACACATAAACAAACCCCTTAAAGCCCATACTGTGTATTTAAATTAGTTCCCTAGAGCAGAAAGTAGTAAACAATCTCATGCGCATTTTGTTGCATTGTTTCAAGCGCTATTTAATTTTTGGAGAAAAAAACCCTTTATGACAGCCTTTTTGAAATTACATTTGGAATTACATATACCCTCTATTGTCAAATAAATATTACCAGTGATTAGGAATGTTATATTTCCAACAACTTTTCCCCAAACCACATGCATATTAGGGACTAAAAATATCTTACTTTGAAAAGCAAAGTGACATGGTCCCACATTTTCAGTTTATCATAATCTGTGAAAAACAGAGCAACTGAATACTACATGAATAATAGTTAATGCCTCAGCAATCTTGACAGCCAGTTTGATATATTTATGTTTTGGGTATGATTTTCTAATGTCAGTGACTGAAGAGTGAAGGTTTGATTTTCAAGAAAGGTGTATACCAGTCAAAATCTGATTTAAACCTACTAATACCTACTTTTCTGAACTTCCAAGCAAAATAGAAATTAAGGTTCTTGAAATATTTTTTCATTATTAGATTTTACTTTAGACAAGCAAAAAAAATTACTTACTGACAAGGTTATGTAATTGAATCTGTCACGCAGTGTGTCTCCAAGCACCGCTATTGGTCAATTTGTCACAAGAAAATTAACTTTGCTGAACATCTTGAACATTAGCAAACTTAAATGTCTCAAAGAAAAATGTAAGAAGAAGAATCAGGACATCATCAGTACTTGCTGGCCTTATATTATTTTCTTTTATTTTTTTGAACAGAAGCATTTCATTGGTGTGATCAGTAGTACCTACACTCATAAAGAAAGGTAGGTATATGAACGTCTTTAGTAGAACTTGAACTTTTGCTCCAAACTTACATCAAACTCCTGTGTATTGATCTTATGGTATGAGCTGTCTCCTTAGCACAGGAAAGTCCCATAATTTGTCTGAAAAAACACAGATTTATGTCTTAAATTATTAGTTTTACTTCCCCCCCCCGACTGACTTTGATTTTTCCTGTGCTTTGCTAAAATGACACATCCTCAGCACTAATAAAGTACATACATATATTGTGGTAGACAATTTTTCTGATTCTGAAAACACATGACAATTCTTCAAGTTCCCTGACGGTTGATGTATTGGTCAAATAAATCTTCCAGATGGGTAATAATACAGGGCACTCCATAATTCCATAATGTTCTTTTACATGTCATATTATTTACCCACACTTATCAGCAATTGCAATGCTTGCTGGAAAAAAATAAGTAGGGTTGTGTGGGTGGCTCTTGAATCATCAGCATGATTCCTAACTGGGAGACACCAGAACTCCTGTTTGGAGGTGCTAAGAGAAGGTAAAGAGGCAAGTTATTTGAAGTAGTCCAGATCTCTGGATGAATTAAATCCCATGCACAGATCCAGGACACAGATTGTGCATGAACCATGTCCTGATAAAACATTATTTTGATAATTGAAGTAGATCTCAAGTGATGCATAGTTTGCACTGACTGTTTGTAGAGCAGTGAAGAAAGTCAGGTGTGCTATTGTCATGGTTTGACCCGGAAATAAGGTTTTGGGAAGTTATGGTCAAACCAATCAGTAGCCAAATTTCAGATTAGCACCTGGTGTGGCCACTGGGTTTACCTGTGGGCCAACTCAAAGATAGGGCTGTGCACCCACAGAAGCCATGTAGAGGAACTCTGATCCTAATGTTCTCCTGCACTTTACATTTGGAGACAGAGAGGAAGTAAAGAAGGCTTGGTTTCATGTCACAGGGAATAAAACCCCTTCACTTCACCATTGCTTCGGTAAATTATCATCTGTATGCTCCTCTGTTTCTGAGTGTGAATTGGAAGTTATATGTGTGCTATTCTTGAGGTTAGCCCTCCCAAAAATGGGACAGAGCGCGGACTTATCTGTCCTTACTGGGACAAGTATAAGAAATGCATGAAAGCAATGGAAATTCACTGCATTTTTTTCAATGCATCTACTTTTTGTGGTGCATTGGTGCAAGAGAATTTAAAAACTAGGTAAAATTATTAGAATTTTAAGATGGAACTGAAAATGTGTCAAAGAGTAGGAATAAAATTTCTTCCTTGTACGAGTAGGAGATACTTGTAAAGTCAGAATTTAGGGTTTATAAGAATAATGTATTTAACTTTCCAAGTATATATTTTCTACAATGTGAAATATTTTTAATATTAATATTTAAATATTTTCAAGGAATCATAGGATAGTTGAAGTTGGAAGTGATCTCTGAAGGATGTCTAGTCCAAATCTCCCCTTGCTCAAAGAGAGGTTAGCTAGGGCAGACTGCTCAGGATATTTTCTAGTTGGGTTTTGAGTATCTCCAAGGATAAGGATGTTACCACAAACTCTCTGATAAGCCTATGCCAGCATCTGAATTGTGTTTGTGAATCTCAGCTAAAAATGAACAGGAATAGAAACAGAAAATGAAAATTACTCTTCCTTTTCCAATGTCTTGTCTAGGCAAAAGGAGATAAAAATAATTAGCAGCTACATAACTGTATTTTAACAGCTCTTCTGTTTTAAAATAATTTCAGATTATGTTGGTAGAAAGAGAAAAACAATCCATTTTGTTGGCTTCCTTTAGTGTATGCAATGAAAGTCTGCTCTTACTCTGTAAATTTGGTGCCAGTCCTTCTTGAAGATTCTGACTTTGCTGGTAGAACCCCCAGAATCTTTCCACTGATTTCAGTGGGTTTTATGCTAAAACAGATCTCAGATCTTTTAAGCAGTCATGAATTTGTCTTGCTTATATTTAACTGATATTATGCAATTATGGGAAAACAGTTTTAATGTTTAAATTAGTCAAATGCTTAATTATGAAAGTGCTGAAAGAAGAATGCTCAGCTTCATTGCACTTCAATGGCTTGCAAATTGGCAAGTGGTTTTAAATTAACTCCTGGGTTTCCTTAGGTTAATCAAATCAGATTTAATGATATCTTTGAAATCCACAGTTTAAAGGTATAAAAGTATGCATGGAGTAGAATCATAGTTGTTAATTTCTATTTTTTGTTTCTCTTCTGGTCACTATTCTTTTCCCATAGACCTCCTAAAAGATCTGAAGTGCATTATTTCTGGGAAGTGTGTCTTCAAGTGATGCTAAATGCCTGATCTCCGAAAAGAAATCCCTGATAAGGTCTTTACTTATTTTCTCTGACCTTTTATTGCAAAGGACTTTCACATTCCTCTTTAAGTCCCATTTTGCAGCCTTCCCATCTCTGAAAAGTATCACCAGGTAGACAGATTATGTGATTCAAGTAAATGGATTGGTAAATATCTTGTCTCTAGTTTGAAGACAACAAGGTTTTAAGGAGTCTAAGGAGTGCGTATTTTCTATTTTTTATCAAAGTGAATGTGAAAGAGTGTGAAGAAACAGGAAAAACCCATGCAGATCTAAGGCATAAATTCAAACCTTTCTCTGAATGTCATATGCAGCTGACTCAGCTTCAGTACCTGGTAAGAAAGGCTTGGGAGGCAAGGACATCTGGATGGAATGGCAGCCACTTTCTTACCCCTCCATACTCCCTGCTACATAAATCACTTTCTTATTAATCTGTTAACCAAGACAGCAAACCACCTCAAAAAATGTCAATTTGCCTTTTTTACTTGTGGGCTGAATTCTTACCAATCAAGTTATCAACTGTCATTTTCTTATGTTGTGGTACTTCCTAATAGCAATAACAATAATAACTAAAATTCAGGAAAGTATTTCAATGCAAATTTGGTTCCATTTTAGCATCATTATTATCCACCAAAACAAAACTTTATTGTTGTTTCAAGTCCAGATCTTCATGGAAACACAAAAATGTCAAGGAAATCTTGCTTTCTTTCTACCTTCAAACACCATAGGTGTTTACTCTGATTCTGTGAAAAGCAAGACATTTCCTAATCTTGTCTCTAAACTTCTGCAGTTTCATTCATGTATATAAGCTAATTTTGTTATGAGCAGAAAGTAATCATTTTTCTGAGGGAGGAAAGAAAGGCCTTTGAAGCAAAAGAAAGCAATTCTAACTCTTTGCAAATAATAGCAGCTTTTCACTTGGAAAAAAAAAAAAAAGGGAAAAATGAAGAATGTGACTGCTTCCCTCTCAAAAGTCTGAGCTAATGTCTGCCAGTTTTCCATGGTGAGTCAAAGGCCCTGTAAAGCCAACTGAAGCTGTGAATAGTCCAGGCAAGCAGAATACTTCCAGCCCTCCAGTTAGTGTATATTTAGTGTTCCAGCACTAATTCCATTTCTATGTTGTTGGATACCATATTCCTTCCAGCATATGCTCTCTGGCCTAAATGTTCCACAGAGAAATGGGGGCAGTACAGACATCTCTGAAGAGTAAAACTTGAAATTTAGCCCACCCCTTTTATAAGTTGTGTTTAGGCTGCCTGTTCCACTCTCATTCATACAGCGTGTAGACAAATTTTGGCCCTTAACACACTGTAGAGAAAACCCATCACAGTTCCTATTAAATAATGTGTTTATTTTCTGTGTACAAAAGTTGCAAGATAATATATAGGCTGAGGTCTGAACAGATCGAGAGCAGCCTTGGGGAGAAGGACCTGGGGGTGCTGCTGGATGAGAGGCTGGACATGACCCAGCCATGTGCACTGACAGCCCAGAGAGACAAAGGTGTCCTGGGCTGCCTCCAAAGCAGCGTGGCCAGAAGGGTGAGGGAGGGGATTCTGCCCCTCTGCTCCTCTCTGTGAGACCCCCACCTGCAGTGCTGAGTCCAGAGCTGGGGTCCCAAGGAAAGATATTGATCTGTTGGAAACAGTCCAGAAGAGGCTACCAAGATGGTCAGAGGGGTGGACAACATCTCCTGTGAGGAAAGGCTGAGAGAATTGAGATTATGCAGCCTGGAAAAGAGACGGTTTAGAGGTGACCTAATTTCTGCCTTCCAGTACCTGAAGGGAACCTGCAAGAAAGACAGAGACATTTTAGAAGGACATGTAGTAACAGAATAAGGATCAATGGACCAAAACTAAAAAAGAATAAGTTTAGATTAGATATCGGGAAAAATTTCTTTGCTATGAGAACAGTGAGACTCTGAAACTGTTTGCCCAGAGAAGTTGTGGGTGCCTTATCCCTGGAGGTGTCCAGGCTGGATGGGATTCTAAGCAACAGGATTTAGTAAAAGGTAGCTGAGGTCATGTGAGGGAGCTTAGAAATAGATGATCTTTAAGGTTCCTTCCAACCCAAACTATCCTCTGATTCTCTGATGTCATCCCAACCTTGGATAGACTGGCTAAAGAGTAACACTCAGGGTCTCAATATTCAGTACCTGGGATTATGTGATAATCGCCTGTATATACGTGATATGTGTGCATATATTATGTGATTGGCTGTACCTGAAAGTGATCAAGACCTTAAGGCCTTATTTCACACCCTCTTGGCATCAGTGACAAAGCAATAGACATCCAGTCTCACTCCTCCAGCTGTCCCAAGTATTTTTAGAAAAACTAGCAGGGGGCATAAAGCTTACTGTGATTACCCTCTGCTGGGATTTAGCCATATGCACAAAATAAGTAAATGAAATGGTCCAGTTTAAATGTAGAAATTCACAAAAGGAAAAAAATTTCCCCACAATACCCTTCAACACTGCTCACATTGCTATTCATAGCCATGAGCAAGAGTTTGTTAGGCTCTCCCTAGGTAGTCTTTTAAGAGCTCTGTAACTGCATGTCCTAGCTCAGAAGCATGAGCACTCTACTGCTCAGTAGCCCTTCATGTATTGCAGTCCTGTGACTGCTCAGACAAGACACACCTCTGATAAAAATTTGGCTGCAAAGGTGCTTTCTTTGTAGCAGCATGAGATAAATTTAACACTGACTAAAAGGGTATTTTCAGTAAGCTTGAAACACGGTGAGGAAATAATCTCCTGATTGCTTTTGGCCAGCAAACTTTGGCAGTGGGTTTTTCTTGTGTTCAGGGAAAGATATTTATCCCAAGATGACACATATTTCCTGCTTTCTCTCTCTTTTGCTTTATTACGTTTAAATAGAGATGAATTGGGAAAACATTTGTCTTTTGTAGACTGCAGGAATATTAAGAAGCCTGTGCCTGTTAGCAGCTTTCTTAATCGTGCTTTGTTTATTGTCATGCACCATTCTCGTGGAGAACATTTCACAGCACACTGTAATACAGCATCTGTATTCTTCATTATCAGCAAGAGCATCTAAGTTGTTTTCTTTTGCCTCCCTTTCTCCCTTCAGTTTTTTCAGACGTGGTTACAACAAAATAACTAAAACTTAAATTGCTGGTTAAAAGCCCAGTTAGAAGGGAAGGAAAGCCATGGGAGGTACAGAGTTCTGCTTGGGTTGTGCCAAACAATTAATTACTGCATGGTTGTTTGCCATTTTTCAGGCACCTGGATATTGGCATGGCTTCTTAGAAACACAGAATAATTCAGGTTGAAAGGGACCTTGGGAGTGAATCCAGTTCAGCCTCCTGCTCAAAGTGAGGCTATGCTTCAACAAACCCTGTTGGATAAGAGTTCTTTCAGTAGGGTCCTGAAAGCCACTGCTGGCACCACTCATTTTCCTAGTGAAAATCCATGCCTCAAATGTGACCCAAATTCCTTTGCCACTTCAGCTACCTTGGTGGAACAAACTAATCTTTATACAAATCTATGATTTTCTCCATTTCTCTGCTAAAAGGCAGGCCCCTTTTTGGAGAAAGACAGTGGGGGAGAAAGGATGGTTTTTTTTTGTTGTAAAGTTAACAAGTTAATAGACAGCCTTCCAAGCAAAGAAGCCTACCAGGACTTCTGCTGTGGAATTTTCAGTGACTCTGTTCCTCTCTCTGTACAACATTCTGCTATACCAGCATGCTTTTTATGCGACCTGGGTCCTTCTGAAACACTCTGAGGTAAAGTGACTATATGAGAGAATATATGCTTGGAATGGTTGATCAAGTTTCCAGCTGCAGTAATGAAACAATAATTGCCATTGCCTTTCCTGAGCTTTTCTTTGGCCTGTTTATTTATCTGAGACAAGGGTCTCACAGACATAACACAAGAGACAATGTGGCTCTTTCAAATGTGTCAAAAAGGCTTAGACCGGAAAGCTTTTTTTTAAGGAATGAATTATCCCTTAAAAATTATCCCTAGGTGCTTGCGTAGGATCAAACACAGAAGTCCCTGAGACGAGGCGTTGAGTACTACTGAAGTGCCAACAGCAAATAAAAAGGTTAAACCTATCACTGTGCAGAGACTGTTGCCAGTAAACAGCATGACTCTTGCTGGCTGTACTCTGTGTGTCCAGTGTGTGGAAACACATGGTAATCCATGGTTGTGTACTCTCAGGGAGCTGCAGCCTTTTCCATCACCAAGTTATACAATAGCAACATTTGAGTTGCTACACTTCCACCCAGCTGAACCTGCCGAGCAACCTTTCCATGACCTCTGTGCTCCCCAGGATGAGCAAGGTTAGTGTGTCACTGAATGCACTGCTGACACCAACAACTGTTGTTTCTCCTAAATAGCCCAAGCCAGATGTGAACTATTAGACAGCATTTGGGATTCAGATTCAAAAAGCTTTTGAGCTTCTTTTCATGCTGAAGGCAGAAATTGAAGATATTAATTGCACTGCTTATAGCTTCAGCCTCTTCATCTGAATGAGATGTTTTGTGATTTCCATAAACCCCAGGAGTATGATGCTTGAAGCTGAAATATATTTCCTGACAGATTGACAAATAGGGCAGATTTTTTTTCTTATTATAGCTATTGGAATTGAAAACACCACCACATAGAGATGCCAAAAAAAGACTCCTTTTATACATAAGGGCATTGTTTCCAGAAATGCTTTGAAAGATTTTCTCCATTAATATTCCTCCTTTTTGTCCTACAGAGGGAAGTTGTTTTCTTAACTGATTATATATTGCATAAAACTCAGTGTAAGTCTTGAAACCACTGAGGATAGTTTGCATAATGAAAAAGGCTTCATTCTACCATTGTTCAATTCTGTGATAAATCAGAAGTAATTTTACTACAGTCATGGTGTCTGAAGGGTGCAAGAGAAATCAGGATTGCAGCCAGGTATTTTTTCAAAGAAGCATTCTGGGAGATACTGACATTACTGTATTTTGGTTGCACACAAATGATTAATGGTAGAATCATATGCCATCTGTTCATGCTAATTACGTGAAATGTTTGTAATAAAACCTAAAACTCAGTGTGTTTGTTAAACTCCTAAAATTCAGACCATTACTGTGGAAGATTTATTAAGGCCCATGAATTTTATGCCAGAAATTGGGATCCTGCCATGAAAGATGATGCACTCTTTGTTGGATCAAAGGAGTTTTAATATGAGAAGCATTCTTGGTTTTGTGGACTAATCTTGGTTTTGAGCTCTGAGTATGAGTGAATTTTGGGTTGAAATTCAGTTAAGACAAAGCAGGGGTGAACTTTTGCAGAAAATAAGTTTTTTTTAAAAAAAGAGTATTGTGGTATTGTGGTAAAATCTCTTGATGACTTACTGTGCATCATCAGTGGCTTTACTCAAAGCAGTGTGCATGGGTATGCCAGAGCATGGGAGTGTGACATACAAAATCAGCACAGAAGATGAAAGCTGTCAGCTGTCCCTTACCCTTTTCCTGAAATGGCATCTGACAATGAATCTTTCTTCCCAGAGGTGCCGCCCTTTTCTCCTATTATTGCAGTACAGAAAGACAGTCAGTCCCTGCTATCCAGAAGGAGAGGAGGTTCCCAGCACACAGTACCATGCAACAAAAGGCTCTGCTAAATATGAGTGCAAATTTACCAGGAAGAGGAGGACTGGGTTCAGGTAACATAATACCTGAATTTTGAAAATCACTGCTTCATATTTAAATTAGATTGATGTCCCTTTCGGAGTAATTTCAAGGATACATAGGTGCTTAAGGACAGCCTTGGTCTTGTTAGCCTCTTTCAGAGGGGATGGGTAGAGGACCCTGCTCACAGTGTAACCTCATCTCAGAGCTTGATACAGTTCCTTTTTTTTGCAGCAATGGGCTGCATTAAATCCCAGCTACAAAAAAAAAAAAAAAAAAAAAAGAATAGATGGAAACAGAATATGCAGGGCTGGTATTCTGCTCAGCTGCAAGTGGGTGTAAGGGAAAGCAAGTGTTACTGTCATATATGAGATATAACAGACAAATTTGAGTGTTTTGCTTTTGCACATTTCATCCCTTTATTGGAAAGAGAATAAAAGTCCTATAACTTTTGTCAGATAATGAAGAAAAGTACTTGGGAGCTGCACTAATTGAATGAATAGGAAGGGCTGTACACCAAAGATCAGAAGCTTGGGTTTTATTCACATCTCTGTTATTTGCCTTTTAGTCTTTTCCATCTTCATAGTGGAGATGATAATGCTTAGCTGCCAACAGAAAATATTTTGTTATCTACAGCTGAAAAGCACTACATAAGTCTAAATATTATTTCAGTATCTTCTTCCCACCCACTCAATAAGTAAAATATGTGAGAGTTATGGAAAGTGATGTGATAATTATTACACAGAGGCTGAGCTTTGAAGTTGAAAGCATGTATAGTTGAAAGCTCATTATGTATAATACCTCTCAGACACTGTGCCAATGAGCTTGGTATAAAAACTCAATAGAACAGATATTTAGCAGGCTAAAATGGCCACAGATAGAGCAGCACAATTGCAGTTTCCTTGAACGAACAACATGAGTTAATGTCACAAGCTACTTGGGTTGCCAAGCTTCCCATCACACTTCAAGCTCTGATTGCAACCAAATGCTCCACTCTCCAGAGCTCTGGACAATGGAATGCATATGTGAATATGTTTCACATATGTGGAACTTACAGACAAAATGAGGTGTATAAGAATGCTGGGTCCTCTCACTGCTGAGTTACCAGGAGTTAAACATCGCTTCCTCTTTTTTTTCAGTCTTTAAAACCAATTTCTAGGTTTTTTTTTTTTGTTTTTTTTTTTTTTTTATTTGCTTTATAATGCAATTAGAGAGCTCCTGGAAGCACTAATTGGATCATAAAGTGCCTTCTTCATGTTCCAGCTGAGGAGAGAGGAAAAAAGGATCACTTCACGTCCTCTTTGCACCTGCTAAGATGTTTGTGAAACACCTTACAATTAAATTATAAGCACCTAGAGGAGACTTTAAATTGCATACTAGGGAGCTAGAACCTTGACAGAGACAGCAGAATTCACAAACTGAAAGCTTACAAAAGCCTCATATCCACCTTCTGGTACTTTTCTACCTCCTGAGGTGGAAAGAGACCTTTGTTTTTCCATTGCCTTGAGTTCTTAATATTCCCTCTCAAAACAATGGTTTAAGTATATCCTAAGCTAACAGCAATTTCTTGCTGATGTACAATATGTCTTTTCAATACTCTGACCCAGGAGGGAACCTGGCAGTAGGCACAACAGCTCCTGGGTAGTCATCTCTGAAATGAAACTGCCCAGTGGGTGTGAGGTGGTGGAGACTGTGGAGCCTCCTCTATGGAGGCTGGCAAGGGGAAAAGAGACAATTACGGTGTTAAATCTGGAAATTGTATGAGAACAATGCAGGTTGCAGTAACCCTGAGGCATTGTGAGGGAGAGGAGAACCAGGGGCAGAGGCAATCAGAATCTCGTGAGTCTGCTGTGCCACACTGATGTACTCAGGCTACCATAGTGCAGGTATCAGTTCCTTTCTCATACATCACAGTCTGCACAGAAGGTTCATACCAGCAGTACTATGAGAATGGGACTGTGCCTCTGGCAAAGAGGCTCTTGACTCTTCCTGTTTCTCACTGATGTATTAACCACTATCAGATCTGGTTTTATATTTTACAGGCCTCTTTGGAAAAGGGTATACAGAGACATCTGAAATCAGCATACTACCTCAGGGTTTTGGTAGCAGGACTGTAATTCAGAGAGTAGGGGAAAAAATGTCTTCTGGGGATCTAATTCAGCATACAAATACACTAAACTCTGGCCAATCAAGTAAGATACTATATCCAGCTGCCCAAAGGCCTGGAGAGACATGTCTCACCTACCACTGAGTCAGTCTGGTAGAGGCATGGTAACTGCACCTGTTCCTGCATATAGAATTGAACTGGAACTCTTTGATGGCTTGGACTATTCAGATATTTCTCCAAATACAGGATTCTTGAGGAGTGTGCAGCTTTGACTTTAGTTCATAGAAATAATTAAGATACACATACATAAATAAATTTATGAATTAGAATTATGAATTATTGAGATCAGTGTTCTTTAGGCTCCAAAACACATGTGTGAACCCAGATCTAAGCACCTCTCTTTCTGTTCAGGTAACTTTTCAACTTCTCCTTGAAGATTGTCAAGAGATTTTTGTTTCTCATGAGATTTTTGTTCCATGAAATTCTCTATGGAATGACAATGCAGAGCTCTCAGTATAAGAGGCAAGAATGATGATTTGGTGGGCAGCCTGTCTGGACCAGATCTTGAATGTGTGTAAAGTGGGTGAAAATCTCTAGCTGAATGCTAGAAGTCTGTTTCATTCCTGCTCAATAATATACTTTGATCCTTCATTGGCTTTTTGTAGCTTTTCTTCAAACTCATGAGATTTCATGGTTGGTTTTACTCTGTCAGTTTTCAATACACATTTTCCTCTCTTCTTATTAAGAAATATAAATATACTTTGCCAAGTTTGATTTTGCATATATAACTTTCTGGGAAATTATGTTCACACATTGTTTAACTTGGATCATCCTATTTCCCACATCCTGTGTATTTTTAAAGGTGGTTATTTAATTATGGTTTGTTCGTGTTGACTGTTCTTCCAGTTATATCAATTTACAATATATCATTTATTCTCTTTCTCTATAGAGTGTTTTAATAAGAAACTGTATGCCTTAATGACGACATATAGTATCCCTTGTTCTACTAAAAGGGGACTACATGCTCTTCCCTGCTCATTCTTATATGAGAGGAGTTGCTGCCTATTAATTAACTCTGGTACATCCAGGAATCCACTTAAATCACTGGACTAACAGCGGTGTAAACTTCTACGCTGCTATTGGGCAAAAACCACATCACAAATCCTGATAAAATCAGCTACTCTTTGCAGGCTGACTACACAAACAAAAATACAAGGATGGTGGCTCTTTCAAGATACAGATAGCTCAGAAAAGCAGGTACCAAATTACTCCTTTCCTGAATCAATAGCCAAAGGAAAAGCTGAAGACCACAGGCTGGTCTGTTCTAGTCTCCTTTAGACAAAAACCTTGGGCTGCATCTTAAAATTTCAAAACAAAATATTGTTTCTTTCTTATTCTTTCTTATCTGGTTTTCTTACTAAAAGACACAAAGAAGTTGAAAGCACTTGGGTTGATAGTATTCTATCAATCACAATTTAAATCAGTATAAGCTCTTTGGGGCAGAAACCATTTTATAGTTCTCTGCTGGCAGCACGCTATGCAGTGGGAATTGAAAGATGAGGATCCTAAGAGCTACTACCAAAAACTGTCATCATAAGCAAGGCAGCATTACTGAGGAAGAGCCCTAAGTAGCAATTACCAAAGCAATCAGAAGGAAAAAGTGTTGTCTTTCAAGATTCTGATCCACTTGCATACCTTATTTCCATGCTGCTGCTTACACAATAAAGATTTTTACCTTTCACATCCAAGAGATTGCAAATGACCTGTGAAATAAAATGAAGGAAATAACAGAATAAGATACATGGCAAGAGCTATTTAATTTCTCCCTGATGCTGTAATGATGAAACAATATGTATTGGGGAATTATAATCAGTGGGTTATTGAAACAACCCTGGAGCACTGCTGGGAGTAATTTTTGTTTAAGGCTGTTTCAAAAATTTTAGAAAAGCATTTATAGGAGAAATATTTTAGAGAAAATTTCTTTTGCCCACCCACACTTTCAGCTTGTCAGTCAACACGTGGGAACGTTAAGGAAGGAAATACTGAATAGGTTTTCACTTTTTGTTTTTGCACTGGCTTTATTTAAAAAAAAAAAAAAAAAAAAAAAACAAACCAAGAAATGTATATTAAAAACCACACATGGAATGTTTGACATTTTATTCAACTAACATTTGCTTGTAAGAAGAGAAAAAGGAATAAGGGGAAGTGTGAGCATGTTAGCATCTCTAATTCTCTAAATATCATGCTCTGTGACTGGGTGCATGGAAAAAGTGCACAAGCAGAAAGTACTCAAGTCTACACTAGCTTTTGATGCTGAGTCAGACTTGAAGACAACTATTGCAGTCCTAACATTCAGTACTAATGACCATCCTTACCCACTCATCAACATTTCTCACTGGAAATTAGCGACTATCTCACCTGTCAGCAACCAGGTCTGTCTAAACCAGAAAATTTATGCATGGGCTGCTTTTCCATGTTATAAAATAGAGAGGGCTACAGCATGAGTGGGGGAGTGCAGGAGAATGCATTTACTCTGGGCCATGACAGTATCATAACCTTTTGCCTTACATCCTGCCCACCCTGCCCTTCATGTAATTACTTTAGCAAGACCAACAAAAATCAGCATGAAACAATCACTGCTTCCTCCTCTGGCTGTTTCAGCGATGGTTTATAGGGAAATGTTTTCTTTTTGCTTTGCAACTCTTTTCATGGAGACTGAAAAACATCTGAAGAGTTTGTCCTTCCCTGAAGTTAGAAGGAGTCTCTCTGGTGGATAAAAGGCATTCTTTGTCACTCTATAAATTGCAACTATTGTTTAGCTGAAGTCTATTACTTTGATTTTGGATAATAGAGGGCAAGCAAGCAACTGATGATTAAAGGAGCTAGACATGATTAGAGAAAAAAAAAATCAATAAATGTATAAACAAAAAGCAGTTTTCAGGCTTTAACCAGGTGATTTATTGCACATTTTGTGCCTCCTTTTACATTAAAGTTGTTAATGTAGTCCTACACAACTTGATTACACTTTGCTTTTTTTTTCTGGAGTGCTTTATACAAGAACAGAAGAAAAAAATACCTTGTATATCATATGAATTGAAACAATTTTGTTTAAAGTAAGAAGAAAGAATAGAACTTGATCACAGAAGATGAACACAACATCACAAAACTGAATATCCACCAAATGATTTCTTGCCTGTTTGCTGGGGAGAGGTTTGAAAGCAAAATATTATACTCCCTTGCAAAAATTGCAGACAATGGTATCAAGTTAAATAGGACCTGTGGGCTATAGCCAGCTTTGACGGTGTAAGACTGAAGGGAAAGTATAATTTGCATTTCAGTGGCAGGAAAGCAAAGAACTAACATCTGTTGTCATTAGACACTAGTGACTCATTTACCATGTGTGCACATGTCTGTTAAAGACTCCTTCCATAATCTGGTCATAGAAGTTAACTTTTGGGTACCTTTGGATCATAGTTTTGTGTAGCATAGAAATATATGTCACATAAGCTCCAGCTTGTTAGAATTACATATATTCTCCCACCTGAAAGAACAGCCACAATGGGTATTTAACTGGATCACTTAATTCTTTCATATATGTGTCTACCTTCAGTCAAAAAATCACTGCTGGCACAAATACCCTTGTTTGTTCCAGGATCTTACTTTGTGCCATTCCTTTTGTTAGACTGAAAGCAGCCAGTGTTAGTTCACTAATGTGTAGACTTGCGTCATCATATTAGTGAAAACAGACTTTTCATCATTTTCAATTGCACACTGTGGAGTAAAGCCCATTCTTAGGGGACAAGGAAATGCTTAGCTGAGTTCACAGCAGCTTCCTATATTTGTTATGCAACATTCAAAAGTCGTGATGGCTGCAAAAGTCCTCACTGCTTTCCATTTCTGGAGTGTAAACTCCCTTCTGCCTTAGGTTTGATGTGAAGGTCACAGCTCAGGCTTTAACCTTGTGTTGTGACTACATTCTCATAGAGCGTTCTGCACATGATATTGTGGAACAGGTTTGGTTTGTTATATTGCCTGAAAAAGTTATAATTAGACACATAACTTTTTGTACCTAAGATATGCCATATTGCTACTTATCTTGAATGTATTCTTGACAGAACTTCCCCTACAGCTAACTGGTTCAAAAAAGTTTTGAATAATGTGAGAAATCTTCCTCATATGTCTAATCCATATTTAGCATATGATATTTTGTCTCTTTGCCAGGCCTAATTGGGATCTTTCTTCATACCTCATACAATATTCCTACTGATTCACCCTGTCTCCTTTCTCTCTGTTTGGGGCCCAGAGCAGGAATTCGTTTACCATTTAGCAGTAGTACATCAGGGTTATAGTTAGATATGACTGATAATAGTTGTCTTTTTAATGTCCCTGAGGCTGGACATACAGGTGGAAGAAGAAAATGTTAGCAGTCCAGTTCTCTGAGATCTTCACATCCCCTGCACTGTCCACCATCTGCTGTGAAATTTTTCAGAGTGCCAAAAAATTGGGTGCTAACCTTCTTTTCTACAAATTCAATCAAAACCTACAAGCCTTTTACTCAAAAAGCTAGAATATAATCCTTCAGTTACAGATAATGATTTTGTAGTTCAGTGAAATATAAGAAAATGTTATGTAAATTGTACAAATATAAATATGATTCTGTAGAGGTGGAATAGAAAATGGATGAGTACAAATGTTCAAGCATTATGCATGTAAGATGGATTCCTGAGCACACCAGACTTCCCTGATCCCCAAAATTGCTAACATTTTAGACTGCTAATGGGGACACCAAAAAAGAGCAAAAAACAAAAGGCTGATTCCCTACAGATTGACTTCGCAGCTTACCTTTCACTCAAGTATGAATAAGGAAGGTGCTTCTAGAAAAAATTGACAGTCACACAAAAGCAGAGACTTACATTGACTTCCACTTGAAAGAAAAGTTTTATGCTAGAGAAAACTTTGCCAATTAAAAATTAATTAATGAATTAATAGGTTATACAAAACTTTGAGAAAACCAAATATTTTAATGGGCTTTAAGTTCAATTTAATTCATTCCATTTTCTGTTTCAATTAGAATCCATTAGGGAAGTAATTGCCAGTATTCATCTGAAGAATTTTTGTATAGGATCCCAGATTGCTTGGCTTAAACTGTGTCACTGTGCTGACCATAGCAGAGCTTCACCAGCATCAATTTGCACAACTGAATGAACATTCAAATATGAGGCACATAAGACTCTTGCAAAGTAGATGTTACACTCTTCCTTGCTTTAGACAAACTTCATAAAAAAGGATCTCCCCAGTGTAAGTTAATCTTCAAGTGGAAGAAAGCTATTGCAGTGTAAAGAGGTCTTGTGCACCTAATGTATTCTTAGATAAATTTCATTCATATATAATGTACCTAGTGATTTCTGTTCATTTTTACAATGTTTGGAAGTTAGGCTATATGTTGGCATAATACCTGGCAAGATGTAAGAAAAACACAGAGTTACAGACATGCTTTACAGAGGGAACTAGATTTGTCTCAGCCAAGAAAAGAAGCAATTTTGGTTTCTCAATATTTTGGGAAAGATTTAATTTCATTATTGATTAAAGTGTAGGGTTTTTTATTGACTAAATAGAAATGTAATGAAAAACATTGCCTCTATAAATGAATTTTAAAATTAATTTAGTTTGAGCAGGAATGACAGTGCTTTTGGTTTTCTGACAAAGTTCCTGATTATCAGCCATGACATAATTCTAAAAATATACATACTTTAATGTATTGAATGTACACAAAGCTTTAACATGGAAATCAAAATATTCACTACCTTAGAGACCATGCATTATACATCCAAGAAAAGAAAGGCAACAATCAACCATTGGTTTTGCTTACTCATGAAAACTTGGGATATTAGACTCTATTTTCATCTGGAAAAACCAAACTTCTTGTAGAGTCCTACAGTTAGCACATGCGAATTTGCTGAAAGAGCATGTGGACAACTGCATAAACTCACATAGGGATGGACAGATGATTTGTATCATATCTGAATTCAAACTTACCGGTAAGTGGTACACATGACTGCATCTGTTGTACTTGAAACTACTGAAATCCCCAAAGGAGGGAAAACACTGAGGACACAGGTGAAGAATAACAGTATCATGTGTCTTTTGATAATGTTACAGTTCTAATGGAAATTCTTTTTTCGGCTTAAATCTCTCCTTGAGGTCTGTGGCCAAATGTGATCAACACTGTAAAACATACCAACAGGCAGTTCATACTTATTAGGATAAGAACCTAAGTAATCAAGATTAATAGGAGAAAGGCATCACTTATTTCCAATCATTCGATGAAAAACATAGGCACTGAAGGATTAAATTATTTGCTGTATTGGTTTGGTTTCAAGGTTTTGGTAGCAGGACACTTACAAAGCTGTGAGAAGCTGCCAGAAATTTCCCGTCTCAGATGGAGACAGTTCCAGCCAGCTCCAAGATGGACCTGCTGCTGGTCATCAGCAATAGTGATAGTGCCTCAGGATAACATATTTAAGTTGGGTAAAAAGGTACAGGAGCAGCTGCAGGCAGAGAAGAGTAAGAATATGTGAGAGGAGCAGCTCTGCAGGCACCAAGGTCAGTGAAGGAGGGCAAGGAGGTGCTTCAGGTACCAGAGCAGAGATTCCCCTGTGGTCCATGGTGCAGACCACAGTGAAGCAGCTGTGCCCCTACAGCCCATGGAGGTCCATGGTGGAGCGGAGATCCACCAGCAGCCTGTGGAACACACCCTGGAGCAGGTGAATATGCCCAAAGGAGGCTGTCCCATGAGGGACCCACATTGGAGCAGTTAATATGCGAGCTTCTGACCATAGCCCTCATTTCTCACCTACCTGCACTGCTGCAGGAGAATAAGTGGAGAATTGGGAAAAAAATTATGCCTTGGAATAAAAGAGAGGCAGGGGGAAGGTGGTTTTATTTCTCACTATCCTTCTCTGATTTGTTTGGTAATAAATTTAGGTAATTTACCCAAGTTGAGTATGTTTTGTTTGTGATGGTGAATGACCTCTCCCTGGCCCTTATCTCAAGCCATGAGTCTTTTATTAGGTTTTTTTCTCTCCTGTGCAACTGAGGAGGAAAGGGGTAGAGTGACTTAGGTGGGCACTCAGACAGGGTCAGCCCATCCTGTTTGCTTGTGACCACATAATATGGTACAAAGCCATGAAATTGGACCTAGACCACCTGAGCTATCTTGTGCCTATTTCTTTAAATATTATATAGCATATACAGCAATATGCTCTGATAAAGTTTGCATCTAAAGTTATGACTGTCTCATACTGAAAAACCATGGATTTTGATTATCATTCAAATTATTCAAGGTCAAGAGTAGTTTTAAAGATACTTCTTCTCCATCAGTATTACACCTCTCAGATTTAAATATTTGCAAGAAAATTATATCAAAGAAAGAAATATATAATCTTTATATGAGAAGCACTTGTCTAGATGTAATAGTACACTTAGTATATTTGATATTGTGTTAAAAAAAACCCTATAGCACAATTTTGCTCTTTGTGAACTGGCAATTGCACTCAAGGTCAGGTATGAACAACAGCTGATTTTTTCCA
Source organism: Pyrgilauda ruficollis (assembly GCF_017590135.1). NCBI lineage: Eukaryota > Metazoa > Chordata > Aves > Passeriformes > Passeridae > Pyrgilauda > Pyrgilauda ruficollis. The sequence continues at coordinate 29,482,826 of NW_024519206.1, read as the reverse complement.
TTTACTTATGATGAATCCCTGCTCATTAGAAAACTGGATAATTATAAAATAGTTTTAATTACTTAATTACCTGCACCCCCAGCAATGTTTATGTAGATGTTTCTCATGACAAGAAAGAAACATGGAGGTGTTTGCTATCACTTGCAATGCTATGGAGCAACAGCATTTTTAGGTGAAATGTTCTGGGGACAAGCTGAATCTCAGGTCAGTGGTGATTTGTTCACACTGTCTAATAATTTATATTTTCTTATAGGTTGAAATGCTAAAAAAAAAGTTAAAACCTGGAATATCTACCACAGTACCAATCCAGATCTTGACAGCAAAACCAATTTATTGCATACTGACAGGGCAAGCCATTGCCTTGAAGCATGTATGTTCTGAAGACTTACAGGGTATAATGGTGTGAAGGTGTTGAAGAGATAAAAGGTTTATTTTGAAATTTTTGGTACATATGCTGATGTTTTACTCTCTGTTCTTGCTCCTCAGTGAAATACAGTATTACAGTCCCCAGGTCCAGGAACACAATATAAGAAGATTATTCTAATGGAATAGGGAGTATTTACTGGCCTCTACACCAATCGAAGTTATAATAACACTTGGTCTTCATGCAAAGAAAAACCCCAAAACATAAAGGCATGTCTGACCTTTATTTTATACTCCTTAAAAAAAAATAAACAACCACAAAACCAAAAACTAACTGACCAAAACACAGTCTCAGTCACTACCTACTGCAGTCTGAGAGGAACTCGAGAGAAAACTAAAGTTGATTAATAGAATGCTGAAATGTTTATGTGTGAATGCCTCTGTTCTCTGTGACTTCAGCTAATATGAAAAAGAACAGAAAAGAAACAGCTCAAGACACTACAGTTTTAGGTCAAGTAGTATTTCAGTTGGAAAATTATTGAGAATTCGGTTCCAGTTTTCCAGAGGTAAGAGGTAACTTTCCTGAACCCATTTGACTGTAAAACCTAACAACGAGGATTTCAACACCTGGCTAAACTGGTTTCCAGTATTCAAGACTTCCTGAGGTCTATCCAAATACAAGCTATCTCAAATCCTGACATCTGAAGGTCAGATCTGGAAGCCAGCTAAAAACAGCTAAGATTATTTTATTGATTATTGCAAATGCAAGCTGCAATAGACCACCTTTCTCACATGTGCACATTCTCTCACACATATTCCTGCACAGCATCTGTATTTAGCTCTATCTTGGGATGGCACCTTTCTTGACTGAGATTTTAATTTTTAAGGTCTTCTTTTTTTTTTTTTTTTTTAAATATATATTGTCTTTTTTTTTTTTTTTTTTTCAAACATGACATCAGATGTCAGAATCATGTGCCATTATACAATAGGTTGATCCATCTCTTTGACTGGATGTGTGAAGGTGCAATAGATAAAGAGATGAAGACTAAGCAGAGAGCAAGACAAGAAAGAAGAAAATTCTGGAAGGTATTTTTACCTGAAGTAAGACAAGGATGTAAACCAAGATATAGTTATAATGCAGAATCTATTTTTTTAAAGACAGGTTGATGAAAAAAATCCTATAAGGACAGAGGAGAAAGAACCATTGGTGATAAGCATAATTGAAGTAGTTTCTACAGCCACATGTTTAAAATTAGTACAACTAAAATTAATAGTTAGCAAATTATTGTTGCCCTCTCTCCTAAAAAATAATAATTTTTTTACCAAACTGATCAAATATATAATAATACATGATTTTGCAGGTTTGGGCAACTGATCTTCCACCTCTGATTGTTGTCTGGGTTGTTGTCACAAAGAGCCCTAGTCATCAGTGAGAAGTCATGAGAATAAAAAAAAAAAGCTTTCCTGGGAAGCACCTTAACAATCTAACGTAGTTGTCAGTGATAAACAGACAGAGAATCTGTTAAACCAGAACATACTTCTTGTTCTCTTACTAGTTAAAGCTTTGCCTTTCCATTTCTCATATCTATTCATGGAGCTAAGAGTTCAATAAATGCATTAAACACATCAGGGATAAAGAAAGAGAGAAAGGAAAAAAAAAAACCACAACAAAACAACAACAAAAATCCTATCTGCAAAAAGATGGGTAGCCAGCAGAGATCTATGAATAATTTAAAAGGCACCTGTCTCTCCTCATATTGGCAACTTTGAACTACTCTTGCCTTGCAGATATATTTCAATTGCCTGAGCAAAAAGCATTGTCTCAAAATTCTCAAAAAACTTTAAAGTGCTTAACATTCCTCCAAGATGCTCCAAGGAAAACTTTACCATAATACAAAAGCATTTCAGCTTACACTGTGCATATATTTATTGATGGTTGTAACAGGAGCACATCACTGGAGGAAGTAGAGCATTCAGTTAGGCAGAGAGTCTTTACACCAAATTACACTTTCAGTTACAAGTTAAGTCCCAGCTCAGTCACAAGTAACTGAAATTCAGACGGAAATCCTGGAATTAATTATATAGCATGTGTTATCATGGAATCTTTTAGGTTGGAAAAAACCTCAAAAATAATTTAGTCCATTCTTTGACTGATCACCACCCTGTCAACTGGACCAAGTGTCACATCCAGTCCTTTCCTGAGCATCTCCAGGGATGGTGACTCCAAGTAGGTCTCCTCATTGACCAGTTTGTTCCATGCTTGACAATCTTTCCATGAAGAAGCTCTTCCTGATGTCCAACCTGAACCCCCCCAAGGGGAGGTTGTGTCTACTTGAGGTTGTGTCCTCACACCCTGTTGCTAGTTGACTGGGAGAAAAGACCAACCCCCACCTGGCCAAAACCTTCTTTCAGGTAGTTGTAAGGATCAATGAGGTCTCCCCTGAGCCTCCTTTTTTCCAGGCAAAATCCCCAGCTGCCTCAGCTGCTCCTCACAGGGCTTGTGTTCCAGACCCGTCCCGTCCCCAGCCTTGTTGCCCTTCTCTGGACATGCTCCAGCATCTCAACATCCTTCCTAAGTTGACGGTCCTGCAACTGGAGGTTTTCAAGGTGTGGCCTCACCAGTGCTGGGTACTGAGGGGCAATCACTTCCCTGGTTCTGCTGGCCACACTATTTTTCATCCAGGCCAGGATGCCATTGGCCTGCCTGGCCACCTGGGCACAGCTGGCTCATGTTCAGCTGCTGTCAACCAGCACCCCCAGGTCCTTTTCTGCCAGGCAGTTTTGCAGCCACTCTGCCCCGACCTGCGGCACTGCCTGGGGTTGTTGTGACCCAAGAGCAGGAGACTGAGTAAGATACCATAATGATCTCTACTGGGCTAAAAAATATAATAATTTCAGAATCTATCAAGAGAACGTCATTATCTTATTGATCCTATTGTCCAGAGGAAACACTGTGATCTGAACTTAAAGCATTTATTAGGAGCTGGGGATTATGCCCATTCTGTTGAATTAAAAGAATCCCAAATCCAAATCTTAAAAATAACCCCATTATGTGTGATTGTAATGAGAGAGTTGTGATAAAGTGCTGGTAATAGGACTCAGCATGATAGTCTGTCTTTTCACAGAATCATTTGTTGTACAGTGTTGAGTCTCACCTTCATGTCTGTTAAAGGTAATTATTTGGGCTTAGAAAATGTCATTTATCCCAGTGAAAACTAACGAAGAAGTTTATAGCAGATGGGTTAATAGACAGGTCACAGGAATTTTCCAGAATAGTATTGTAAAAGGATGAGCTAAATACCTGTCCTCATGTGAAGGATTCTGTTAGGATCTGACAATAGTTAGCAAGAATGGGCAAACACATTTCAAAAGAGAATATATATGACAATATATAAATCTGTAAAAACATGTATATTATCAGAATCAAAACATCTTGTTACGCAGAAGAATTTTCATCAGAATTAAAAGAACTCATCATGTCTCTGTTAAATTCATTTTAATTTTTTCAATTTGTAATTAAAATCTCAAATTTTATTTTAAAAAATCACTCTGACTGAGAATGACAATTTTAATCTGTGGAAATTAGTTATGACCAGTGACTACCATCACAGACGCTTTTGCATCTTAGAGGTATATTGCAAAAATAAAGGGACTGAGATTAAAAAGGTAATCCATCACCTACAAAGCCTGAAACATTAGTAGCATGTAAGGTGAGATTTTCTGGAACTGCTTTGGTATTGCCTTGGTCTGCTCTGTTCAAAATAGAGCTGTCAACACTTTGTAAACAAAAGACATTACAAAAGACAGTTAAAATCTGTGTCACTGACCTCTCTCAGAAAAGAAAGTTGGCCTAAATTATGAGGGCCTCAAGGCTGTATTTGTTCAATGTTTTACAAGGCTGAAGCAATCATCATTGTCAGCTTTTACAAGCAGAGAATAAGGGTGTTATTTGTGCAACCTGTTCCTGTGATACAGTTCTTTCCTTGAATTCCCATACAGCCTTCTCAAGTTTTGCTTGTTCCTCACAAAATTCAGATATAAGTAGTCCTAAAATATTAATTTGATTAATTTAATTTATTAATTAAATTTCTAAAATATTAATACTGAAGTGAGATTTGCTTATGATATCAAAACAGTACTTCAGTCCTGTCCCAGAGAAATCAGGGTCGAGTGAGAGGTCATTTTCTTTAGCTGAGTTTCTGGTTGAAACAGTGTGTTCCAGGGATAATGGGGCTGTGGTGGGACGATGAAATATTCTGATCTATCCTTCTACTTCTGAGTCCATTTTCCCTATAGTGATATAAAATAGAGCAGTACTGACTGTACACCTTCCTGCCTGAATCCTGGACCCAAACTGACAACTTCCTTCCCAAGCCTCTCTTCTTTGGATGCAATGCAACAGAGCAAACACAAAAAATGTAAGTTAAAGGTAGGGCAGTTATTCTTCAGGGCAGCTCTCCATGGCATCTTAGGATATTAACACGGGAGTACCAGCAGCTGATCTCAGAAATAAGGAAGCTGGAGGTACTGAAGAGAAACACAGTGGCAACACAACATTTAAAGGACTTACACTAAAAAAAAAAAAAAAAAAGGAAAAAAAAGAAAAGAGGATGGGAAACAGGCTGCAATAGAAAAACAAAACATTTTATTAGAGAAATATTGCCTGCCATAGAAATTCCATGGGTTTCTCAGTTTCCTTTTTTGTTTAAATATGCTTATGAAGGAACTCATTAAATTGGCCATTTTATAATCTTGCTATGCACTTCATCCTCTTTTGTTTCCTTTTCTTTTAAATCTTTTTTTGTGTGTGGGAACCAGTAACTGTGATCACAAACTTTTGATCTGAACAGTAAGATTTTTGCTATTAGAAAACCAAGAAATTCGGAAAGCTGGCTATAAATCTGTGAACAGATTAAATAATTCATACATAAAACCAAATCATAATTTAAAAAATGAAATGCAAACATCAGAACTTGACTTGCTTTTCTTTACATAGGAAAATGAAAATAAGAAACCCCTCAATTATCCTTCAAGAAGGTGATATTTTATGCTCATAAACACAGAAAAATACAATACAATCCAAAAAAAAAAAAAAAGAAAAATATTGAACAAATTTAATAGAGAATTTAATCCTGATAGTCTGTGCATATCTATTAAAATGTTTAGCATTTTTCAGCCTTCCTTTCTTATATCATGTTTGGAATTGAGAACTGTTGGTATTTGAACCTTACAGAGGTAATTTTCCTTTATTTCCTGGGTAGTCTCACTCTTAATCAATAAACTCCGTTTCATGTCCTATTAATTATTTTTAAAAGGTTGACATTATAAGCAAACTAGCAGAGTATTTAGTAGACTCACTGTAAATATTTCATTTTAGGAGATGAAGCTCATTTTATACATAAATCAAAATGTAATTTTCCTTGGTAATACACAAATGTAATGGGTTTCACCTGTGTGCATTTACGTCAGCAGGTACACAATTTATGAACTTCATAGAAGCAGTATGGAGATAAAATAAATTTTTAAATATATGCTTAGTATTTTACTAAATTACAAAATGAATGCAATTAGCAAAACTTTCTATTCCCTAAAATTTAATTTATTTTTCTGGAATAGATTTGTTCCTTGGATGATTAGGTTCAGTAGTCACATAATAAAAGATACACTATTCAAAAGAGGTATTATTCTTTTGAAGTAAACCAAGACTCTTGTAAAAAATTAACCGCTCCAAATTAAAAAAAACTTGGAGAGCTATTTTTTCTCCAGATAACATAACAAATATTTTAGAAATAGTTTGATACCATCTTAGAATGAAACACATATTACTGCTGAAAACAACCACACAAAATGGAATTTGCTGATTGCATGCTTATTTCTTAGAACAATAAGAAATTTCATGCAATAGGCACTTTTTTTTTTTTTCAAACAAAATGCCACATATGCAAAATTTGTACAATAAAGAACTGAAAAAGTAATTTTTCCTCCTCTTTCTAGACCACTTCTTAATTTCTCTGATGTCCCTTCATATGAGCATTCACACTAGTGGGTCTTTTTCCAATTTCCTCCTCCTTACCCCAAGAAAGCTTAATGGGCTTTGTCTTCCAGTTTTGTATTCTTGCCCTTGAATCACAGCTACAAATGTGTCAATGGCAATTAAAGCATTTACTTTCTATCCACAAAGAAGTGGTTCATTTCAAAAATTATTTCTGATGTTTTAAAGAAAGTCTTCAATTTCCTGAGGTAAAATGAACAATATGCTGTACAAATATATAATTTAAATATATGAAATGTAGCAATTATGGTAATGTTACTATCATAAATATTGTCATGAATTCTTAATAATACTTTTCATGACTATGGAAAACTCCAAATCTATACAGAAAACCAGGACTTCTTTTAGTTTTGGTGCCTCAATGCAAGTCAGTGTGTGGTATCAGTGCAGACCTGCTCACCAGCTACTGCTGAGAACTTGTGAGGGGGCTTCCACCCTGAATAAACTCACCTACCATCTTTGCAATGTCTTCACTTTTTAGGTTGCTGTCTTTTTGTCTTCTCTCTAAATCTATGCAACTTCATTGGCAAAGCTTCCTCCAGCAGATTTTTCTGACACGTGCTGGCAAAATCTTTTCATAGCACGAGAGTTACCATACAGACATCAATTCAACCTTTTGTTGTGTCAGTGCTCTGTGCAAACACAATGCACAGTTCACATGTGTCACAGTAAGACAATTGGATGTAACCACTTGGTGTCCTCACTCCTCTTGCCTTGCAAACGCCTTTGAAAATGATATCTGATGGCCAGCGGTGACTTGGCAGCAGCCATTAGTTTTCTCCTTTTATTGGAATGTTTGCTGAGAAAGGCATGATGGTCTAGAGTAATTTTTAATGTATTTATTTAATATAAATTAGATTTTTAAAAAAGAAAACAAAACAATGAAAGCCACTAAAGGTGACTCTTACAGGGACTTGTAACATCATGGCATGTACAACTTAGGAAGGGAGTACTACATGTATACCTGGGATAAAAAGGAGCATACATGTCACCTGACTATAATTACTTGCAAAAATTATGGATTTTAATTTCGGTAGACTCTACAGATTTTTAAACACATGCTTACCTCTAAGTCCTTGGACAGTCCAACTATATAACAAGTTTACAAGTAATGATGTGCACAGCTACAAAAAGTAGCATGGTTTTAAAACTTCTTCAAATATGCTAAAATCTTTGTCTGTTTGCTCCATTTCTTAATTGTCTGGTCATATTTTCTTTCAGAGTAACTCCTTGTCATATTATGGCCTCAAATGTAACCACACACTTGTTCCACTTTGTAGAAAAGCCAATGAAATTAAATAAGGCAACATTTTGTTTCTCCTTTAGCAATTCCTAGTGCAGTTCAGAAAGCATCTGTCCTTGCTAACATTTAAATGGAATGGTTGCCAGCAACCCCAGAAAGACTGGAATATCAGCCAAGAACAGAATAGATGTAACATAATCCTGGGTTTTATCATGCCTCTTATATCTGAACTAGAGAAAACATGCAAGCGTTTAAGTGCTTGTTATTCCAACTCTAGATGATTAAATAATCCAGAACGTGATGGCATTGTTTTTGAAGACAGGAATGAAATAAAATAATGAAACTCTTTAGCTCATGGATTTTCAAGTGCAGAATATGAATCTGAGTAATCTTTTAACACTTGCTGTGATATTTTCTATGACTTCTAAAGAATTGATCCTCAAAGGCGCTGAGAACTAACGTTGTGATGGTCTATCAATACATGTAAGTGTTTCTGGATTGGATTAAATTGCTCACATTTTACAGAATCAGTTCCCTGTTGGATCTGTCTTCATTGAATATATATGACTGGTCTCAAATGCAGTTGATGTAGCTAGCTGCAGTTAAATTTTGTAATTTTTTCAGGTATGGAGTGCAACACTCAGGATAGCGCCTTAAGTCTTGCTCCTTGGAACACAGCAGACTATTAGACATTGAAAAGTCTGTTGAAACACAGTTGTGTAAACATGACATTACCTACGGCATATTGAAATTCAGCTTTCTGTAGAATCATTCTTGTTCAAACTGTGCACACTTTGCATAACAAGACCCTACAACATATAACAGTAGAGTACTTCAGGGCTTGAAAGACTGGTGCTAAACTTTTGAAACTCAAAACTTTGAAAATGACACTATTTTTCTCAGAAAAAAAAAAAAAGAAAAAAAGGATTCTTGAGGTCACTTACTACTTCTTTTCATTTTGTCATTAGTTATGAAAGTGGGTTGTGTGGTATGTCTCCAAGGAAGACAGAGGGATCTGCCCACAAAAGTAAAAACAAAGGGAAGGTCCAAGCATTAACAAAACATGTCATTTTCTGCCATAATATTTAGCTCTACTATTAAGGCTTTGTGAACTAAAATTTATAGTATGAGAGAAAAACAGCAAACTCCACACTAAGCATTTTTAAAGGTATGGGAATTGCTCACACCTTAATTCCTTGGACTTTTAAGAAGCCCTTTATTTGATATCTTTAAATACAAATTTTTCTCCCTTATTACCACACTGAAATAGTCTGCCAATGGTTAAAATCAACAAAAGCAACAGGAGTAGCAAAAAAATCACTCTGCTTTTCCAGAACTCAAGGTATTATTACTGACACAGAAGAGTACATTTACCTGTTAGGAAATCTGACAAGTGATGTATGAAAAGTCTGACATGCTTCACAGAATGCTAGTAAAGCACAACATGAGTTAATGAATGTTGATAGAAGTAGGCATAATGGTTAGGGCAGCTCTATTTAATCAAAATACATGGGTTTTATGCTCCTATTCATTTGTAGGGGGGGGGGGGGGCTTTCATTTTTCCATAAAATTTACATCAGTTACATTCAGCAATCTGCTCACTTCTGGCTGCTAAATTTCTTTCTCTAGTCACTAGTCACTAGTCTCTAGCCTACTTCTCTTGTAGGCTCTGGACACTTAGAAATATGGGGGAAGTATGCTTAATAACAATATTTTAAACAGATTGAAGTTCTCCTCCCCCTGTTAGATGTACAAAGTTTTGCAAAAGCTTTCCTTGCAAAAGTTCTATCATGATTCTTTTTGTTTCTTTGTCTCTGACTTCAGCATAAGCAAATAAGCAAGGCTACAGAAAAGACTAGCTTAAAGATAAGCCCCACAGCAAGAACTCAAGTTAAGCACAGAAGGGAGGAATTTGCTGCAAGAAGATGCTTATTCCAGGCCCAGTGGAGGCAAGATCTGCTTAGCACATCCTGGTGAACATATCCAGACAAAAATTCCTACTGTGGCAAACTGTGGGAGAGGAAGCAACTGCTCATGTACATGCTGCCCCAACATCTGTGACCACCCCATGGATACCCAAAACTTGGACTGTATAAAGGTGGTACTTCCAGAAGAACCACCACAGGACCCCACCACCAGGGGCCCAGGGTAAAGAAGGACAAACATGACAACTTTGGATCCACAGGTGGTGACTGTCTTCTACTTGACCTCACTCTTTCTTTCTCCTCCCTACCTTTTCCCCCGCTATTTTTACCCCCTCTCTCTACCACACATATACTGTTAAACAAATTCCATGTTGTTGTCTTCTACATATGGTGTTTGCACCTTAATTTGGACAGAGGCACTAACTGGATCTTAACAATCACACAGGAGAAGAGGAGAATTCATGATGCTGTGAAGGAAGGGATCAAAACCTGTACTTTCCAGCTCTTCATAACAGGAGCAGCCATTCCAGGGTCTTATGCCAAAGTTAGCACATTTTTTGAGAGCTAACGCAGAGCAGAGATGATAAGGGACAAGGGAGCAGCTGCTTGCTTTGGACTGTTCTACTGGCAACACTGGTGGATTTTGCACTAAGTGGCAGTGGCTTCTATTCAGCAGCTTACAATTCTCCTCTCACTCATGCTCAACAGGAGTGGAATGCAACTGCAGCTGAGACACCACTAGTGATGAGCTAAGCTGATAAGACAGAAATGGAAGAAATAAACACCATGTAGCAATATGGCATGATAAACAAAATCCAAAAAAAACCAAAAGCCAACAAAATCTGAGCTTAAATTTCTCACAGCTCTCATTTCTATTAGAGGTTCCTGGCCTGTATTTCTTGTCCCCTACATGTAGTACAGGATCCTCTTAAGAGGAGCCCCACTCTTCTTGTGAGCCTTGGTGGGGGACAGTGCAAGGGGTTAAGGCCATGTATAGTCTGTTTTCTTATATTATTATGTACATAATACAAACACACAAAAGTTCTCTCACACACATAATTTGCTAAAGCACACTTAAGTACAAGTTTATGGAAGAGACACTTCCTTGAAATGAGTCCAGTAGCATGTTGTAAATGAATAGAGGATGAACAGAATGCTTCTGGGTGAAATAGTTCCACCTCTCAGTTTGAGTTCTCAGAAAGAAAGAATTTTTTTGTCCCGGGCATCCTGTGAGAGCACAAAATAGCCTTCTAATGGAAACAGTCGCTCCTAGAGTCTTGGAGATAGACAATTATGAATGACTTGATGAAAAGTTGTAATGGAATTTAGAACCATGTGATTTTTCTTACAGTGTTCGCTGCAAACTACATAATGTGGTACATGGAAAAATTTAGAAGACTATAAATCATGCAGGACTTTAAGGAGATCTTTGTGTTTCTTATTTCTTTGTAAGCATTTCAGCAAAGCTACCTTAACTCTGCTGAGAGATGTGACAAATTTCTTTAGTTGATGCTGTTCACTTCCAGATAAGATAATGGACCATGAGGTACAGAATGGTGCCTGAAAGTTATCGTTAATTTATTTCCTATTTCTTGTTAATTTATAATGTATTTTTGAAGCCCATCTTTTTATTGTCATGGGGTCTTTTCAGAAATGCAGCAATAAATGCACTGATTTTGCAGCTGTACTTCTCTTGAAGTAGATAGTATCTCTTCACTGACAGATCCATCCATGAAACAGCCCTAATAATGTAATTTAAAACATGGAAAGTGTTGTGCTTGTTTTGCTTCTGTATTTTGGAACCTATTGCTATTCAATTTAGTACTCTAAATGAATTCATATCATATCCCATTATTGAGGAAAATGACCACCTGCCTCCCCCATATGTTGATTTCAGTTTTAAATAGTGCCATTTGAAAATCTTGAAACTCATTAGAGTGACAGGGTTTGAGCACACAGACTCTGTCACTTAGAAAAAAAAAGATATGGGGAAACATAATTTGAATTCAAAAAAATATTTCAAAATAATTTTTAAATTTTTTTTCACTTTTTAGTCTTTGACTTGCTTGTAGCTTTCCAGATTAAGAAAAAAAATTGAAAACTAGTTACAGGCTCTGTCATTTTTCCTGCTAATTCAGAGTCTATGTTGTTGTTATTATTATCTTTTTCCAAAATTTTGGTTTTTATACACTCTTCAGGTCTTTGAAACAGTAGAAGTCTTCTGGCTGTAAATTGCTGACTTTCTTGCAGGCTACCTCACTGGAAAGAACAGAACATTGAAAATCTGGCAACCTTGTCCAGGTTTTGGATTGTCCATATCTAATGATTTATCAAGACTACTACAGGTATTTTAAAACCTACCAATTCAAAGACAAGTAGGGATATAGTCTGAAGGTTAGATCAAGACATATTCTTGAAATTGTTATTTCCTACTAATATGCAGTGGAAATGTACTAATATGTAGTTTGCACTGTGCAAAATAAGACAAGCCACTTTTGATGATGCAGGTCTTTATTACCTCCACATACTCTATGGTAATGCTTGGTTGTGGAGCAGGTAAGCTCTGGGCAGATATCTAAAATTACTCACAAGCTAGACAAAATTATAAGATCTGAGTCCTATCTTGAGGAGCTGCCAGAGGTATCCTGTTGCAAAACTCAAAACACAATCTATAGTATTACAGCTAATACTGTATGGGCAAATATGCTTGCAAAGCTATGTTGTTGTCTTGCATATATGTTATAGCCATTAATTCATTTTGCACTTTAAGATCTTGTCCAGCTTCTTGTTTTTAATGAAGGGATAAGAATTTGCCAGATACACTCACTGAAACAAATATTAAAAAGGCTGAAGTACTAAAGGAGGCACAGCTGGACATTCTGTACAGTAATCTCAAGTCTTAGGAGATAAGAGGTAACTTCTGCTTCTAACAGGGTGCATGTCCTCTCTTTGGGTATATCTTGCTAACCTTCCATGAGTCTTTGGCTGCAAAGACATTTAGACTTCTTGGAAACCTGTATTCTTTCTGTCTCCACATCCTGTTTTAATTTTCAGGGTTGTTCTGAGGATAAGGATGTTTTCAGTTATTGAAAAAGATGGAAATACTGCCTTGTTTTACAGTTTTCCAAACATTTAGAAGGAAGGAATTTTTCAGTAAAGACTGACAGCAAATCTGCTTCTCTGGTCTCAAAATTTCAAATTCCTATCAACTCCACAGGCCCCTAAATGAATGTGTTCTCATTTTTTACATCATGACACAGCTTGTTGATACCCACTGTACTATTAGACAGCTCAGACAATGCAAACCTTATTGTTAGGGGTGCCGTCCTGTAAGGACAGCCAGAAACTCTGGGATTTCTGCTTTACAAGATGCATCATTATTTTGATGACAGAGCACTCTCACCGACACAGAGGTTCGTGTCTGTCCTGTTTCTTTCTGTTGCGCGTTTACTCCTGTAAGTGAACAGCACTGGTGATGAATGACAGAAAAACAGAAGAGAGGCTGTGATTGCATAATTTCTTTGCCTACAGAAAACAGGTCACCCCCAGTAGACTACTGGGCCTGCTTTATACTCGTGTTGCTAAAGTTCTGCATGAACTGATTTTTTATTTTTTTTTTTTTTGGCGGCTGCTGTGGGGGATGTAAGCAGAGAGGGGTCCCTCCCAGCAAAACCAATAGGTTTCAGATCCATATTTTCCCTCCCACTGGTAGAAAAAATGTAAGAGTCTGGCTTTGTAGGGCTTTCCACACAGGTCTCCGTCCCAGTTGTGTCCTTTCTCCTTCACTCACCCCTACCTGCAGCAGGAGCAGCCTGCACTTGGCCCTCCTTTCTTGTCTGCAAGGCAGAAAAGCCTTGGAGTAACTTTGATAAAGATCATGGCAACTTCCCAGCTTTCTGTCCCCAGGGAGATGCCATGACAGCATGTATTTAACAGCTAGGGAGCCTATAGGTGACAACAGGGAGACTGCAAAATTGCAAGAAGCTGTCTTTAAAGGACGGCAAAACAGAGGCTGACACAGACACCCTCAAATAGCATCTGAATACATAAACAGTATATTGAATGCTCTCTGTCAAATCTTCTGCATGACCCAAGACTATTTGGAACTCACAGAAAGTGTTATCTAAGAGTGGTATCTCCACCACAATAACTGAGGATTTGAAGAAGTGATGAAACAATGAACTGGTAAACTTAGAAAACCGTCCAATTTCTGGAATTATCAAACCTGAAAAAGATAAAATATTTTTTAATAAAGTCACTTTATAAATTAGAGGGAAGGTCAAAGGAGAGTATAAATTAGAGGGAAGGTCAAAGGAGAGTGATTAGAGAAATCATAGTACCTCTTTGAGCAAATTTACTGAACAATCTCACCTCTAAAGCAAGATCACAGTTAAGATAATTTGCTAATGCAAATGTGAAAATAAAGGAAAATTTCATCAAAATGCATGCAAAATTAAATTCAAAATTATAAAGAAGAGTTGTGGTTGAAGGACACAGAGGATTTTTATGGAAAAAAACCATGGTCTTGAAATCAAAGGCCTTCTGTGAAGCCGTGCCAAATAAAAACAAGCACGTATTCATTAAGAGAATATCACACAGGTCAGATTTTACACATAACTAGATGGGATTTTGAGGAAGGAATTACAAAAACATTTGTGCTCAAAAACTCTTTTTCTAAGGAAGGTATCTTCTTTTCTTTCATTTTTCACATTTGAAGAAAAAACTAAGAAGCTACCAAGATATTTTTCTAGGATATTTTTAAGGACAATATTTTATAATCAGGTACATTTTTATAAAGATTTATACTGTTTTAAAGCTATGAATGAATTTGAAAACCAGAATTGCTCACATTTGTTTTACAAAACAGTTTTGTGAGAACTGGAGATTACAGCTGACATCATTACTCGGTTCAAAAAGATTTCTCTGCATTCTAAATTTTTAGGAGATAAGAAATCAGTAAATTCATGAGTCTGTGTATGACAGTGATGCAGTGAAAACAGGCAACTAATATTCAATCCATCACCAGATGCGAACACAATAAACCAAACCACAGAGAGACACCTGGCCAATGAGGGCCATGGCTATAATATGGAGTTGGGGCTGCCCACGTCAGCCCAAGGAGTGAGAAAAATCATCTCCATCAGGTGATTTCACTGGGCCAGCAATACCTTGGTGTGGATGCATCAATGCTAACAGAAGATGCTTTTTGGTCTCATTCCAGGACCTGATGTTATTAAGAGAGCCAAAGAGCTTGTGTCAGCGTGCTCCATGTCTGTGTGAAGGGGGCTTGCTGGCAGCACAGCAGAACCTCTCTAGTATAAACAAGGTTAAAGACTTCTTCAGAATGTGTGAGGGAAATGGGAGTCCAATCTTGCAAAGCAAAATTGCTATTGTGTAATGGTATGGTCATGGTTTGAAGAGGATCAAAATAAATAGCAGGATAACAAAGATGCAAAGATATCTACAGAGTCAGAGATTTCAGTTCATACTGGTTACACCTACAGTAGGAAGTGATCCTACCTCACTTGATCTGAAGGAAAGATACATACAGCAAACACACAATAAAAAGTAAGCAAACGTGTTCAGAACAATCATGGTAGGGTCTTCAAAGCAGAGCTAGGAAGAGACAAAGGAAATATTTTGTTAGGACCATGATGACTTCCAAAGCATGACACCTGGAAATGCAGAAAGTACCTCAACTCCTATAACTGAAAAAAAAAAAAAAAAAAAGAAAAAAATAAGAGGGGCAATATTATATCCTGGAGAGAATAAAACCAAGGCTAACTTTACATTGTAGCAAAAGCTAGGAACATCATTATGTGGAAGAGCTGCCTGACAGCCCTTTGAAACAGCTCATTTGCATAAACCCAAACACTTCAGGAAATTCTCACTGCCAAATTTCTGCAATAGATATTTTTTTTTTCTGATTTAACTAAAGCAAAACCAGTTCAGATAAAACACCAAAGGCAGGCAGCAATGATTGCTACAGCAGGCAGCTACTACAGTAATTTTGTATGCCAACAGGTAGATTTAGTGGCCCAAAAGCACTTGTCAGCCATGATAGTGTCCCCTGTACAAACCGTGACATGGGATGATAGCGCAGTACAATTTTTCTGTAAGCAACAAATATGTGAAACTAAAAATAAACCTAAGCAGATGTTCCATAAAAGTTGTATACTTGGTTAATTATTTCACCTAAATCTTATCAATAAACTGATACTCCTGCATCAGAGACATTCTGGGCAGTGAAACAGTGCAAAAGAACAACTTATCACAGTTATTCCATGTAGAAAATAGGATGATTGTGTTTATTGACAAGAAACTGAGTAGGAAGTGATCTCTTCAAATACATAAAAAAAGGATTAGTATCCACATGCTGGCTTCTTCTCCAAAGTCATTTTGCAGTATTCAAGTGTAGCAACTGAACAAGTATATAAAGAATTATGTCTAACTGAAATACAAAGAAATGTTAAACTAAGCTCATTACTTGCTGGTTTGTAGAGAGGAATAGAAAGACTCCAAGAGAGAAAGAGAAAGGACAAAGGCCAGTGAGGGTTCCTCATAGCCTTTGTATTGTTTGTACAGTCAGAAAGACCGTTTCTGAATGAAAAACACCCAGCTGTTTCCCAGCAAGCTAGAAAGAAGTAAGCATCCAACAGGTTTAATACATAAAAGCGGTCAACCAGAATAAAGCCTTATTGTAAACAGGGAGTTCTGCCAAGACTGTATTGAGCTATTTTTGGACTTGTAGACAGGACACACACTTTACACTGAACATTGTAGTGAAGGCTGCTTGCAAGCTAGGAAATTGTTATGGTGGAAGTGGGAAAATGGAGGCCAAGTGATGAAGTGAGGGTATGAAAATTCAGAATTTTCTCCAAAGGCCTGGGGACAGATGGACCTTTTTGCTATCAGCTATAAAACCAGAAACATATTACTTAGGCTACCAGAAAGGAAATAAACTATGGCACAATGCCACAAAGAAATCACAGATTTCATCAGACATAGTATTACAGCTGTAGTTTAAAGCAAACACTTCTTCGTATTTCCCACATAATTCACAGGACACTATGAAATAATTTGGAATACTGCAATGCTATACCATACAAGTTGAATGGCAAAGTTCAGATGGTAGTTAAAATAGACAAAAGCCTTCAATAAACTCTGCAAAAAAAGACACATGGTTAGTTCTCCTGAATGAAACAACTCTCTCATAAACAACAATACTATTTTTTTTCCATACTGGTTGCCAAACACACCTTTTTGTAACAGCTATTGAGTTACTACTGCTGTATGGATAGAAAGACACCTTAAGGCCAAAACTTTTGATAACTGACAAGATAGAGAGTTTCCAAAAGGACCTCAGGAAATATTTGCAAAAACAACTTTATCTCAGTATAAATTGTTCACTTCTAAGGGTGTTAATTATGCTGAACAGTTAAATCCTCGTTCATATAAGGGTAATTGATGAGCACATATTTCAAATAACATTGTCTGCATACAAAATAAACAGAATGGGTAGGACAAAGAAATATGCTCTTTTCTGACACCTGATTAACAAGATGTGGAAACAGCCTCTCCAGCATGGTTCATGACTGATAGTAATCAAAATAGAGTCTCAAAACATTGTACCACTTGAAGAATCAAATGTTAGACAAGCTACAGTTTTTGGAGAGCTAGATACAAATATTATTGCAGCCTTTTGAGTCATAGAGGAGGCTCTCTTTAGATAGAGAGGGGCTTTGGCTAAGGCTTGTAACTTACAGTACAAGGGGCAATGATTTTAAACTGAAAGAGAATTGCTTTATATTGGACGCAAGGAATATTTTATAATTAGTTGATGGTGAGACGGTTGAACAAGTTATCCAGAGAAACTGTGGATGCTTTACCCTGGAAGGACTCAAGACCATGTTGGTTGGTGCTTTGAGCAACATAATGTTGTGAAAGGTGTCCCTGTTCAAGACAGGAATGATCTTTGAAGGTGTCTTCCAACCCAAAGTATTCTCTGTGATTCGATGATGGAAGAGCGTCTTGGGAAGGATGTCCATGCTTTGACCATACAGAGAGAAACTTAAATAGGACAAGTCTCAGAAAAGAAAACAAAGTATGAGGGAAGGAATAACATTTGAATCATGCCCTGACTTGACTCCTCTCTTTTTATATTCTTACACCACACACATCCTTTTCAAGCTAATTATCCAGTTTCTTAGATAAACTTATTGACTGCTAATTTACTATGTACATTTTTAGGATTGATTATGCAAGTTGTAGTTGCAAGGCAAAGACCCTAGACAATAGTAGATATGTCTATGTTTACTTCCAGAGCTAGAGAGCATATACATTATGGAGTTCATTTTCAAAACCAGAGGCTTCTGACTGAATTTCTGTGCTATCTTGCAAATACCACAGAATTGCTGCCCTGCAGGGACATTCAGGAAGTAGTAACCATGTAATCCATCACTCCTTACAGAAACTCATATCCCAGTGCAACATTATAATAAGACTTTTGGTCCTCATTATAAAAAAAGTAGATAGAAAGCTTATTTTATTTCTGCAAAATCCACCCCAATGTTAACCAGTCAAATTAGATAAAAATATACTAATAATAGTGGCACATTTTCCTTTGTGTATTATCATTCAGCTCCAATTTTTTCTTTGTGACCAAAGCTATCTGATACACTGAAGGAGGGCTCACAGGGGCAGGACAGCCTTTTCTCAGTTACTTTTTTGCCCAGAACTCCTAAAATGCAAATCTATGCAGGAGTCTTTTTCTCATAAGATGATAGTTGGAAGAACCAAACCACTCTAGGGAGAGAAAACATAATTTTGTATCTCTCATCATTTTGAACTTGCCTAGTACATAACTTCTGAAGGAATGAATGAATAAATGAAAACACCTTGATTGGCTGAGATGGAAAGTAGAGCTGCTTAGAGCTGCTGCTTATGAAGAGAAATCCAAGTTGCAGCCAGTTTCTTACCAGAGAAGAAACCAGAGTCAAAGGAACAAGACCAAGTAATTTTTTGATGCAGCAGAGTTTTCTGTATGATAACATGCACACTGCTTTGAGAACAAAGCCTACAGTCAGCACAGGCATCTCCTGCCTTCTTCAGGAATATCAGCCTGAGGTTGTTACCTGGCTCTCAGCAGACAACCCTGAGTGTGTCCAAATACTGGATAAAGCTAGAGTAAATAAAGAAAAGTCAGATTTTATTGTGATTTTCAGCCACTTCCCCAAAACCAGTGTCTCAAAATTATCAGCCAGTACTCTCCCACACCAAAAGAAATTGTTGTATTGAAGAAAAAATTTCTGTTGTAAGAATAGTGAAATACAGTGGCAGTTTGCCCAGAGAAGTTGTGGAGCTTCCATTCTTGAAAACACAAATAGACACAGTCCTGATTTACCTTACCTAATGGGTATTTGCTTGGATTAGGGGCTTTAAGCCTCCAGAAGCCCCCTGTTGCTCTTCCATGGAGATGTGATTCTCCTCACTAACTTCTCACAGGGTTGGCTGTGATAACAATGCTGAAAACATTCATTTTAGGATATGCACTGTTCAACAGACATCATGTGATGTAACTTTGCTCTATTCCTGTAAGGACTATGCTGTTTGTCTCTGAATGTCTCTCTGTGACATGGATAAAAAAACTGAGATACATTGAAGTGCACTGAAGTAGAAATTTGACCAATTTCAGGCAGAAGCTTTTGTACCACTTTGTCTGGTTTCTTTACATATCTTGAACAGCAATAAAAAAAATATAATGAGAGATTTGAACATCACAGACAGCATAATTTATGCAGCTACTAACACCTTCACTTTTGCCCATACAGATGCAAAAAGTATACAGAGGCACTGTAGTATAAAATTGAGGTGGGAAATCTCCTATTCCAATTGATTAGTTTTAATTACTAAGCACTAACCCAGCATAACTGCCTGGGTTAGGCTCTTTTGTCTTGGATGACCCACATCATCAATATATCAATGAAGGTTTTGTATACAGCAACTAGTGATCAATCAGAATCCAAGACTTAAAAAGAAAAAAAAAATATTGTCATGCTCAGTAAAATTCCCTTTATCAATCTTCTCCAGGCCTTCTGTGTGCTTTCTTCCCAGTCTCTCCCTACCTTTCTTATCTTCCTTCCCCTTCTTCTCAGCCAGGCTTAGCCCTACCACTCCTAGGCTCAGCAATAAGAGGATTTTCTTCTTCGTTCATTTAATTTGAGATAAATGTTGAATTGGGAGTTGTACATTACCCCTGATTCAGCTGTCTTGCTGGAAAGTCAGTGGGAGACTTAGTCTGAGTTGCATGTGAATGGACTTCAGAGATACATGCCATATAACTAAAAGCTCGAGGGAGAAAAAGGCAGTTAAGAAAAAAAATAAGCTGTTACCATTGAGATGCAGCTTAAAGTGGCATCTGAGACATGTTTTTTGCTAAAATCCTTCTCTGACTTTCTGAAAGGACTGCTTGAAGCAAGATACAGATAAATCTAGCTTTTCTGAAAATCTTGAGGTAGGAAACACCCAGAAGTTGAAAGCTTTAAAATAAGTCAGGTCCTTACCAGATACAACCTGCAGTTAAAGGTAGGTCCAAATCCAAATGCTGCAAAAGGCCAGGAAATCAGAAATCAGGAATAGTATATATCCTCAACACCCATAGTAATTTATTTTTAGAGCAGAATTTCTTCCTTCTGTGTTTATATGTGCTGTATGATTATAGACATTGACATTTATATTTGTTCCAAATAAATTATAATAAATATGCTCATAATAATTATAATATGTTCATAATAAATATGTTAATATACAGCCCTTTATTAAACAACTTGACCCTATATCCAACAACCTACATATAAACCTACTTGCAGAGGCATCCAAAGGTGATATATAATGCGTATCACAATGTACTGATTCAATTTAGAGGCAGGATTTTTTTTATTCTTAAAAAAAATCCCATTTTCTTTTCATTGACATCAATAGTAAATCTAAGTAAGGCTAAATTCTTTCTAAAATAAAATTTTACAGGTTTTTCTCCAGTTGTCTAACTCGATTCTATCTGCAATGTGGAATTTTGCAGCTGCAGTGTGATTGCTTGTGGCTACTTTGAACAGAAACCAGCAAGTTTCAGGAGGAGAAAACCCCACAGTCAGACTGGCATCACAAAGTTGCTCTTAAAACTCACATGAAGATTGCTATTGCTGCAATTCAAAAACATGTAAAGTTGACATGATATTTTATGCTTTAAAATACAGCATTATTTTAGGAAGCTGACCAAGCATTCCTTTTAGGAAACTGGACAGAGTTTGATACCTATTTTCTTTCAAAACACTATAAAAGTATTTAAAAATCAAGGCATAGAATACTTTCAAAGACAATTCAAAAGTAAACAAATTTTAATCATGCAAATCATACTTAGTTTTCCTTAAACTCGATGTAATCATAAATAAGGTTTCTTTTACTTATTTATACAAATCTCTTGATTTTTATGTTAAAATATTATTTGCTGGAGCAAGACCCTTACAATAACCTTACATTTTTTTAGACTTTTACCTTTTGAATCTTGAAGCATTTTAAGAAATGTAATTTTTATTGTTATTCCTGATGTAAACATAAAATAAACTGAGTAATATCTGAATTTAAGTTTACACAGAAACAATGGGGACAAGTTGTGGGTTTTGTTGTTGTTTTTTTGTTTGTTGTTTCTAATTCCTGCCTGTAAAACTGACCCTCTAAGGTTTAAGTGCTCATATCTGCCTGAAGATACAGCTCTGATACTGTTCTCAATCGGGACTGTAGAGGGAAAGAATCTCATCTTCTCTTCCTTTCATTTAAATGATCAAAACTAAATACCGGCCATGCTGAAAGTTTGTCAGGTATGAAGTTTAGCTTAGAACTGAAAATGCAAGTGGAAATTGCTAAATTTGCCTTCTACATGTCTGAAAATCTATGAATGTCTGAATGCCTTTAAAGTTTCCAATTTTTAAAAATACCACTCACCTACTTCATTTCTGTAGAGTTAATGAGGGCAAGTATTCTGAAAAGAGGGAACTCCTTCTTATTTTCTAATGTTATAAAACTATGTATGCAATTAAATAAATATGTTCATCTGAAAAATCTGACCAATTATAGGAGTCCTCTGCTTGATATTAAGGAATTGTAATATTAAAGGTTCATTTGTTTAGGGAATATACATTGCCTGTTCCTTTCCCTGATAAACATAATCTCTAATCCTACATGATTTTTTTTTTCTGGATGGTTGTTTCAAGCTACACGTGTACGGTAGCCAAAACACATCCACTGTACTGTTTTATGCTTCACTACATCAAAAGGGTTTCACCAAACTACTTTTTTGTATATGATGGCCAGCACTTGAGGCTTATATCTGTTATCTTTCTGCTGGTGAGTGTTTCTAACTCAGCTGACCTGGTTCCAATTCCCTGGATGTAGAAACTTGTGTGTCAATGCTCTAAGGAAAAATGCAAGGCTTCTGAGGAATGCTGTGGCAGAAGATTATTCAGGTCTGACACTGCTATCAACTGACTCAGGGCTCCTGGACTTTGAGCACCAGTTTGTATAAACGGGGAATCTGGCTCCTTCTCTACTAAATGTGATGTAGGTAGGAGTGCAATGGAGAATTAATTCAGTGGCAATAACTGTAAAATAAAAGTGTGAGGGAGAAGTTGGTATATACTGCCATAGACACAGAGCTACACACACAAAAAGATTGTGTAGAAATATAAAATCAGCAAGAAATGATTGCTCAGCAGGTACACGAAGCCATTTTGCTGTCTAACATAAGAATCGGTGTCCGATTACTGGATCAGCAGGGAGTTCAGGCAGCCAACATAATTTAGAGTAACACACACGGTAATGAGGCCCAAAGAAACAGACCTGTCAAAGCAAAAAGGAATCAAAATAAGAGGGCAAGTCAGCTTAGGAGAAAATCATGCATACACAGACAGAGTGTTTTGCAAACTTAGTACAAATACATGAAAAGTGTAGAGTACCACAAATTTTGTAGGCATTGCAACTACAAGGCAGAGGATCCAAAGATCTACTGCTATCACATGATACTTTCATGCTTCATCCTGAATAAGTGGACTGCAACATGTAAGTATTATGGCAAATTGAATCTTACTAGGTGAAAAAAAACTTGGAGCAAGATACGTGACTGGAAGAGACCCTTTCTTCTTTTCCTAGAAAATGATGGGGGTTGAACTAATCTTCATATTCTTAGCTTTCCAGGGTCTCCTGGGAATTCTGCAGTGTGCTTTCTCTGTGTTTACACCAAAGCCAAATTTGGCTTTGAGTCACATTACCAATAAAAGTTTTCATTTTTTCTAGTCACCGCTTAGATTTTTATACTGTTGACAAAAGTCTTCTTAGTCTTGAAACATCTTGTTAAAAAAACATCTTTCTTTGGTGATTTTGACAGCTCAGTTTTCCTCTTTTATGTTGTATTGTGTCCTATTGTTCTTTCTGCTTGCTTCTTTTGTTACATGCTAAATTCCTTTTGCTCACACATCTCAATATAACTTGCTATTTCTAATAAATCTATTCCTCCCTGGATTGTCTATCTCTCTAGTAGAGTTATAAGAAAATAGTAATTAATTCCCTGAGCATGAAAAACTTTTAAATTTATTTGCATTTTATGATTTAATGAATTTTTTAGTCAAATTACATATTAAAAACCTCAACATCAGAAACTGATAAAAGAAACAATTCTCATTCAAGAAGCAGTCTTCCACACATCTAACATGAGGTGAGTGTAAAACAGTTTCAGTGGAATCTTAGGCAGACTTTCTCCTTTATTCAGATGTATTCTTTCACAAGATGGGTCGAAAATCCAATAATTAAGATAAATATTTAAAAGAGTTAAAACATGCAAATACAATAATTTGTTTCCATAATCTTCATCGCCTTATGAAATCAAAGTCAATCTAACACTAACAAGAGTTTGAAATCTTTTTAAACACATTAGAACTTATTTAAGTTCAAAATCTCTTATATTTGCTTTTTATATTAAAGATTTGTTATTTTCACTTAAGAGAAGTCTTCAAATATCATTCAAGTCATATGAAGTCCCACTGTACACTGATTAACACACCTATGTAGGCATTGGCATGTTCATTGTAACACATATTCAACTCAACTGTTAGCTGCTTCTTTGAACTCAACTGATATTCCAATAACAGAAAAGACAAGGAAGAAAGCGACAATTAGAGTGAAATTCTGCAACACTGCATACACTCCTGCCCATTAAAAATGGAATCTATAGCCTTTATACTTTCTAAAGACCCATATGACATAAAGGTTTCCTGAGAAGTTTTAAATTATTCAAAAAGTACCTCCTAAATATTTAAGGACATTACAAAATAAAAGCAGCTATCCACCTGAGCCAAATAAAATGGCACAAGGTTTATTACAGAGGCCAAGGATGTCACTGAGGAAAGGCAACTTGCTGGGAATTGAATCATGAGGAGACAGATGACAAGCTACTTTCAAGGAGATGCCCACTTACTAGGCACTCCAATAATTTTCAATTTACTTAAAACTGGAGACCTGCTCCCACCACATATTCTATTAGTTTTTGGGACAATGCAGCATCCTCAAAGGAAACCACACAGAAACAACCACAGAAATGCAATGTCATGCTAAGTAAGCATGTTTTGTCAACCCAGAGTTTAAATAGCATGTTGAGGCTATACTGTGCATATATTGGTGCATATTTTGACATTTTTCAAGTGAAATAGGGAGTCATTACTAGATTACTGCATTAAAGCTATCTCTTTTTCTGTGTTGACAGGGTTGTCCTATTTTAGCATGCAGTCAAAAAATTCCATCCTGCATCACAACACAGCTTTACTTATCTAGGAATAGAAGTACTGAATTCAAGTATTGGGCCTGAATGGCAAACTTCTACTCTTTTGGTATGATGTAAAAAATTATTACATTAAGATAAAATTTAAAATATATGAAACAGCAAATTGTAACAGATTTAGGGTTCTTAGCAGTTCCAAACACTACATTTTCTGTCTATCTTCAGAAAAATCAAACAATACAAATTGTTAACTATCAGACACACAGTCATGCCCACACCACCTAGGTTAACTTTAAGCACAAAGCATGAAAGTGCAGTGTCTCCAGGAGATAAGTGCTGGCTGCATAACTGGGGAAAATTCCCAAGCATTGTCAAGTGAGGCCCTTGAAAGGTCATTTTCCCCAGGGACTACTTTTTCAACAGTTCCTTTGTATTAATAAAGGTGTATTCACAAAGGTGACTCACTGCTACATCAGAGAGAGTGGAAATGCTCCAACAAAATACAGAAGTGAAGAAATGGGAGGAAATACATATTAAACACATCTTCATAATTATTTGTGAGCTTGCTAGTTTTGTAGTAGAATTAAAATACTGATGAAGTTGCTTACAGGTAGGATTGACTGATCCTGCATTAACATTAGATAAATGAAGTATATAAACATAAACACATGCATACACACTAATCAGTCATGATGGAAGCAATCATGCAGAAAGTAGCATTACATTAACTTGTCTATGAACTGTTAGTGTTAGTTCTTCATGAATCAATTGGTTTGCCTTAAGAAATATTTTTATGACTGAAATGCATTTAAATAATAACTTGTATTAAAGTTTAACAGTTACTTTACTGTATATTTACATACATACATATACTATATACCATACTGTATATGTATGTTCTTTGCAGAGCATAGTATGATCAGGTAATTTCTAGATTGCAAATTCTTTTACATTCTATATTGTATCTTTAGAAATTATACATAGTATTTGTATACTCAGAAAAATGGTCACCAGGTTTTTTAAAAAGCTAAAAATCCAATTTTTTCAAGGTATTTCCATAAATCTGTTAGCTTATTTATTCATTCCTGTGTCTTTCCATTCTGAGTTCCAAGCAAAAGTCACATGGCAGAAGTGTTTTTGTCAGCTTTGGTCTAAATGTCATATTTAAAGAGAGACCTCCCTCCACCCTCAATTAGAATTTCTGACTGTTTGTCTCAGAACTTCCTTCTCCAGCTTTAGTGTATAACCCATTTCAAATGGCTTCTTTTCTTTTCTGGTCATTGCTTCCATAAGGATTTTTTCTTTACAAGACCTTCCAAAAAAAAAAAAAAAATTAAAAAATTGTGATGTTATTTTCCATTTTGCTGTCTTTTTAGGTGTTTGAACATTTTTTACATCCCCATGACTGTCCATCTTTTAATTAAAGAGTATTATTAGGAATATACAGAGTTCCCATAAATTCTAGTGCCAGATAAAAAAATCTTTCTTCTTGGAAACAAGGAACAATGTCTGGAAAGAAGTTACAGAGGCTTTACCAAGCACTTAATAAAAAAGATTTTCATTACAAAAGTAAATATTGTAAATTTTAGTAGGACAGTATGTACCTTTACTGAATATTTGTCATGCATAAAGAGGTAAGTAAATAAACCTGATATTAATGGAGCTGCAGATCAAGTGATAAAAGGTATTTCTTACTTGTTGACATTTCTCTAAAAAATGGGTTAGTGAAATTAAAACGTGCAAAGCAGAAAGCATCAATATAGTTGACTTATTAAAAAAAGAAGGTGCTCACATCAATATATAAAACAGATATTTACCATTATAAAGACAGATACAGATGAACTGTGTGCTTTAGAGACACATGAAAAATAAACATGTCCTCTAAATCTTTGCTTTATAGAATCTGAGGTTGAAAGGGATCTCTGAAGAATCAGTACTGCAATTCTGTGCTCAAATCAGGGTCATTTACAGCAGACTGCCCAGGATCATATTTAATGAGGTCCTGTCTGCCTCCAAGGACAGAGACACCACCACCTCTGGGCAACCTGTTCCAAAGCTCAACCACACTCCAACTAAGATTCTCCTTGTGTTTAAATGCAAATCCCTGTATTTCATTTCATGACCATTGCCTCTTGTCCTGTGACTGGGTAAAACCGAGAAGATGCTGGTTTCCACTTTGCTCCTTCCCACAGGATGTTCATAGACATTGGTAAGACTTTCAAGGCTAAACAATCTCATCGGTCTTGTCTCTTTTTAGGACAGATGCCTCAAGTCCTTTATCATCTTTGGAACCCTTTATTAGCCTCACATATGTTAATATCTTTCTTACACTTGGAAGCTGTTTTGTACCAGAAGATGATATCTCTCATAAATCCAGTAAAAAAAGGCACTACACTGTCACTCTAAGACATCTTTTCAAAAATATTTATATAGAGCTAACTATAAGAAGAGAAAAGTACAGACAATCCTATGTACCTTCAGATGATGGAATCACAAGTGGTATAGCATCAAACAGGCCCCCGATCCATGCACTGCACACTGTGCAGACCCCTTTCCATGGAAGAGGTTCTGCCCCCTTGATCACTCAGGCCATTGTGGATTTTTTTACTCCAAGAAAATAGCTCTGTTGATCATTCTCAGTGTCAAACAGAAAGGATGCTCATGTGGTAACTTCTTGCCACTCTCCTAGATACAAGTACACGCTGGTGGTATAGTTGCTGGTACAAGGCAGGAGCTGCCTGGAAGATCCTCTGTTACAATGAGCTGGATGAGTTTGTCCTGCAGCCATGGGGTTTGTGCAGCACAACACTGCAGTGGAGGCAATCCTATTCAACAGTCACTGATGAGCTGCATGGTGGGAAAAAGTGCCCAGGTCTGAAGACCACACTGGTCATGCAGCCCAGCACAGGCCTGAGAATACTCAAATTAACTATCATGTATTTCACTAACTCCTTGATATACAATGGTCAGCCAGTCAAATTCAAATTACAGTCATCTAGAACTGGGCACAGCACTCCTTGTGTGGCCCCTCCAGTAATCAGTACAACAGAGGGATCACCTCCTTCAAACTGCTGGCATTTTTCCTACTGATACAGCTCAGGGTGTTTTTGGTCTTTGCCACATGGATGTATTTCTGTCTCATGTTCAGTTTTTTGGTACAATAATCAGCTGGTTCATCTCTACCAAGCTACTTTCCAACTGGTCAGATCCCAGAATGCGCTGGTGAATTGGGTTATTCCTCTTCCCCAGATACAGCATTCTGAATTTCTTTGTTAAACTTGAGGTGATTCCTGTCAGCTCAATGCTCCAGCCTGTAGTGATCTTTCTGAAAGGCTGCACAACACACTGCTATGTCAGCCACTTCTCCCAATTTTATATCCTCAGCACACATCCTGGGTGTGCATTTTGTCCCATCACAATGTCAATACTGACTATGCTAATCACTACTGGATACTATAGGGATCCCCAGCTTTACTTTATGCTACTGATTCTTTCAGAGTGGCATTAAATAATTTCTCAGTCAACCTAACTTGTTAACATAACCTGTACTTCTGTTTGTCCATATGAATACTGTGGTATACAGTGTCAAATGCATTACCAAAGTCAAGATAAAGAGTAACCCCTGCTCACCCCTCCTCCACAAAGCCAGTCAGCTCATTCGAGAAGGCTATCAGGTTGATCAGGCAGGATTTCTCCCTGTAAAACCAAGTTGACTACTCTCGATCACTTTCTTAACCTTCATGTAAGACCTTAAATAGAAATTGTATACAATGATTGAAAAGTCAAGCTCATCCAGCCGCTATTGACCTTGTGAACACTTTTCTATTTGTTTTCTCACTGGATTAGAGAAATGTCTGGGTGTAGTTTGTGTTACTACTAAAAGAGAAATAGTAATAAAATTTGAATTAGATCAGGTTTTCCTTTTTGACCATTAGCCTGTCTTCAGTTTTCTTCCTCTTTCTTTTTTTCTCCCTCTCAATTAGCACTAGGAGATTTATCTGTATAATGGCTCTAGACACTGTGGAATAAAGTCCAGTCTGCAAAGAGACATGCAGTTCATTTCAGTGGCCTTGATCAGTCACCCACTTATGGACTTTGACAAATAGGTCAATATGTTGCAATAATATTAGATCTGAGAATAATCTCTGGGATTTGGATTTAGCAAAGTTGCTGCTTGGTGTTATAAGAGGAAACATTTTTAATAGTTTACCCTTGATGTCAGTTTGAACTGAGTACAGCATTCTTTCAAATTTCAATATAGTTCGTGATTATGGTGTGATAAACAAGACTCATTAAGGCTCTTTGACATGATACAATCATGGCAAAGTTAATATTAAAAAAAAAAATGTTTCTAACTTCAGGATACAAGAGGCCAGTATCCCTTTCTCTTACGCATTATTTGGGACATGATGACTCTCGCTGGCCACCTTTTCTTCTGAGTTTGCTCAGGCTTCAAACCACTACAGAGGGCCTACAAGATCCTTAATCAATACAAATTAAACCTTACATCCTGTAACCAAAGCATATGAAGTCATAACAGCATATTGCACTTTTGAAAATTCTAATTACAATTCATTCTTTAACTTTTACTGTGTCTATGCTCTCCAAGAGAAACAAATATGTCCTGTGACTACTCATCTTAATTCTTGATTGAAACTATCCAATCTACATCTATTCTCAATGCAGCTTTAGAGGTGAAGCTCAGCAAACACCTCAAACAGATGAACAATATATTGTCCAAATGAACAAACTCTGCAGGTGTTCCAAAATCCAGTGTTTTACACGGTTTCAGAATGAAAACTTATCCCAGGGTCACTCAAAAATTTTATGTAGATTTTGAATTTATAATAAACCTTGTTACCAGCTTAGTTTAGTCATAGTATGGATTTTATAATGAAATGTCACAAAATTCTGCAAGTGATGATTCATCTTCTAATTTGTTCTCTGTATCTTTTTGCAACAGTTAAATTTTTTTCTGATTAAATACTCTGTGTGAACTGAAAAGGCTAATATGACATTTCAAAAATTAGCAATCAATATTATAATCATTAAATTAATTGGGGTTTTAAATAAAAGTGACAGAGAGTGGACATGTGAGCAGTTATCTCCTTCATTGATTTTTGTTTCCTGACACTCTAATAAAATACTCACTGGTGTTTACTAGATTTATCAGAATTGCCATCTGAAAAATCCAAATGAAAAATTGTTGTTATAGTTATTGGTTTCTAGGAATGTATATTGAAACCTTTTTTGGTTGTACTAGGGTAAAGGTGGACTGAAACTTCTCGTTAAGTTCAAAAGAAGTTAATTAAAAGATAAATTAATTAAGATTTCACTGAGTGCCTTATAATTTCATTTAAAATTTGAAAATGTGTTGATACAGTCATATTGATAATTTAATTTGAAACAGTCACATTAAAGTCTCTTGCATGGTGATGCAGAAGTTACACATCTTCATTCAGTAAAGTCATGTTTTACATTCAAACTCAAAGTACCTTGCCCTTTATTTTTAAATACATTGAAGACATCCATACCTAGCATGATTTGGATTAGAAATATGTGTAAACTATTTGACATCTGTAACAAATGCTGAAAAGGATTTTTTTTTCCTGTTGACATGGTAAGACAGTAGGTTTTCCCTGCTGATACAGCAACATGTTATTTTCACAAATATTTGGGCAGGTTTTGATGCCTTATAGGTACTGAAAGGAATATTGGTATCAAACATCACTTAAAATTTTTGATAGAGATTATGCAGTTCCTTTTTGCTTTCACCTTCACCCTGTGCTTTCTGTAGGTTTTTACACAGGTATGGATGGGAAGGTGTGCAAGGAACTTCCTCTCCCATTTTTCAAAACTGGAGTCTCAATATGTGGATCCCTCTCTTATTAATTGTATGAAATGTTTCCCCCCTCCTTCAGAATAATAAGACTGTAGGACAAATATTTTAAGCTGTTTTAGTGAGGTTTTGACCTATTATAGTGGTTGAAGAACATCCAGATCCAATCTGCTGCAGATTAGGCAGTTCTGCTGAACCAAAAGTCTCAGTGACATGTGCTGTTTGGGAGGTGTCTGCCTAAGAAGTACAACAGGGAAGTACTTGTAAATTGTGATGCAGCCTTGAATAAGCTGCTCCTTGTTTAAAGTGTTTGGTTACAAACATATTTTGCGGCCAAAGAGCTATGTGAGTGTTTTACTTTGCAATATTCTGGTTCCCTTGTTGGGATAAACTACTCAGCTGAACCACCTTATTGCCTCATAAAACAGAGCAGCAATGCTATTATCGCTTAACTGCACCTGAATTCAGGCAGAACTACTTTGTTCAAAGAGCAGTAAACACTTGGAGTAAGTTGTCAAGTAAGGTCATTGGAGCAAATAACATAAATGAGTACGAGAGATACAGGACATTTTCATGAAGGAGCTTGAAGGATACAGTGACAAGAAGGGATTCAAGTAGGATGAACTCAGCTCAGAAAAGACTTATTTCAATGTTATTATTCAAAATTATCCTTTTGCAGAAAGCCAGTAGAGGCTTTGTACAGCACTTATCCCTTATATGCCTTAAGAGCCTTAAGTAGGATCTAAGAGGTACAAAGCAACAAATTTTAGCCTGCATGGAGAGGGCTTTGATCAATCCAATAACCATGAGAAGCACTGTATTCATGTCTGTGAACTCTTAGAAAAGATAGCTCTTTGAAATATTTTCTTAAAACAGTCTGGTTTTGCACTCTTTCTTTTCACAGATTCTCAACTAAAGCTAACAAATCACAGAGTGGCTTCCCTGCAGCCACATTTAATATTCAAGGCTATTTTTGTTACTCAGTGACTCCATGTGTTTTTCAGACTTTTATCACATACTCTTAGAAATTAAGCTCACAGCTCGCTGGGCACTAGTCAGCCACTGCTCTACAAGGTATTACCTGCTCAGGCAAAGGCAAATCCAAAGAAATTCTGAACCCTATGTTGTCAGCCAGCAGGAACCCCATGGCCTTTGGTGGTAATGGCAAAAATCAGATTTACTAGGATTTACAACACCATTCCATAGAACAAGCATTAAATTTAATGCTGAATGCATACCAAATCTTCCAACTTCTCACCTGAGCAGCCCTCTTACTGTTCCGTTCCTTAAAATCAGCACTGGCTTCCCTCCACACACTACAGCTTCTTTCTGCCATTCCTCCTACCCTCAAGCACCTATTCCTTTCAGTCTAAGCTCTGGGCTCGTTGAAGATCTCTTAATATTTCATTCTTACTGACTGATTACCACCTGACAAACCTTTTCAGAACCTGTAATAATGAAGGAGCAGGATATTATCAGCTTCAGTGTTTTGCATGGCGGCAGGGAGGGTGGAGGTGGTGAGACAGAGAGAGAAAAAGACAGTGAAGCATTCTTTCTGAATCTCAGTAAGAATGGCCCCAAAAGAAATGGTATAATGGTATACCTGGTTTGGTAAGATGGAATAAAGAGTAATACAGATAACAGGCCAACCTCACATTCTTCAGAGGCTGAGAATGCTGCTTTGTAATATCACATCAGAATGACCCCATATGGGTTTTCCCACCATGCAGTGCACCGGCTTACACAGAGTTCTCCCGCTGTGCCATGGTACAGTACATTTCATTTTCTGTGAAAATCCGAGCCGTATGGTTTTCCTGGCAGGTTGGAGTGCTCTGCCTATCCTAACCTCAGTGCAGTGCAGGCTAGCATGGGGCAATCCACCGAAGCTCCTTGCAGCAGTCACTGGTGCTGCCATATCGGCTGCTCAAGGTAACTCACACACAGTGTCTTCTCACACACAGTGTCTTCTGGAAGGCACCCAACACAATCACACCTTGGATAGAACGGTGTGGATTACTGTATCCACAATTTAACTGGTATTCGCAATCTGATATGACCCCTTAAAGAAGATGTATCCTTTCCCTCCTGAAAATACTCTCTCCACTTTTCCAATCAACTCAGTGAACGACTATCCCTTGGTTTATCACTTCACAGCTACCTCTAGAGAATACTTCTAGAGAAGTATTCTCTTTTTTTTAAGTCCCAGAAGCAAATGCAACACAGTTCAGCTTCACATTGATACAATAGTGTACAAAGATCAAATGACATACTCTTCTAGGAAAAAAAAGAGGAGCAACATTAACTTTGCTTAAATATGTTTTCATAGATTTTTCTAGCTAATAGTAAGGGTGATAAAAATAATTTTAGGCCAAGTAATAGCTTCTTTCCTTTTGAATATATGCAAAGGTTTTTTATAAAATATGCCTCTGAAAAAAATCAGATGTATTCAGTATCAAACTGCAGCTGCTTATACAGGTGAAAGACCAAAGCTTGTTTCCACTGATAGAATTAACATTAAAAGGAAATAAATGAATACAAGACTGAAGT
This sequence comes from Pyrgilauda ruficollis, assembly GCF_017590135.1. NCBI lineage: Eukaryota > Metazoa > Chordata > Aves > Passeriformes > Passeridae > Pyrgilauda > Pyrgilauda ruficollis. The sequence continues at coordinate 29,450,036 of NW_024519206.1, read as the reverse complement.
CCCATGGGTTACTGTTCTTACTTACTGAGTTTAAAATTATATTACCCCCCACAAAAAGCCCTGATCAGTAAATTTAAGGTTCCATAAGAGTAAGAATCATCCTGTACTTAGAAATTCGTGCTGGGAAATGATGAATTCAGTTCCAAATATTGGTGTGATGTCTTAAGCTCAAATTCAGAAATCCCAAATTAAATCTTTGATCTTAGGGAAGGAAAAAGGTTATGCATCTCTAAAGAACCAGTCAAAGGGAATAAAATAAAATACCAGTCAAGGAAGAATTACTTAGCTAATAAGAAGCTAAACTCAGGAAATTGTCTAGAATGTGAACTTCTTGCAGATTACTCCAAGCTTTTATGCTGTCATGTTGTCCTTACTGTCTGTAAGTTGAGGCTAATAGCAGTTGTCTCTTGAGATTCATGCAGTGTTCCAAGTCTACTGTAGTAGTAAAGTATAAGCACCTTCTAAAGAGGTTTTTTATTTAATTCCCATCAATGTATTTTCCAGAAGCAAAGACTGGTTTTCTGAAAATTTTCAATTGTCTTAGGTAAGTGTCTAAGAAAATAAGTCTCTGTATCTACCTGAAACTACTCTGTATTTGTTTAAGCTGAAGAGAAGGCCATATCTTTGCTGCTGCTTTGCAACAGAAACAGCAAGGTAGTATTCTTCCTTGCCAGGATTCTGATCCTCTTAAAAACTCAATTTTACTGAGTTCCTTTTTTTAAAGTTTAGGAGAAGGAAAAAACTAAATCGTCTTTTATGGGGCTGTTTTACAGTTATCTATCATAACCCAAAAGCATTTAAAATATTAGTTAAGAAGTAAACCAAACACTAAGCTGAACTAAACTGAAATTATTTCTTGCTGTACTAAAAAAATCTGAAGGCAATTTAAGCAGGCAAGAATGTAACAGGACATTGTAAGTGCTTTCATCCTGCTGAAGGATAGAACTAGGAAATTAAGGTACTTAATCAGACTCCTAGTGTTTGTTTTTCTGATCTGGTTTTCCTGCAAAAGCTCATTTTGCAGGAATCACAATTTAAAGTGGTAGTCTATCACTATATCTAGTCCTGAAAACTGCTTTTATGACAAATCAATGAGGAGGCCCACAGTATCCTTTATTTAATTATAATTAATAATTATCTGTGATTACATCCATGGTATAGATGGAAAAAATTACTCCCTTGAATTGAAATAATTTCATTTTCATTTGGGTATGATGTAACCCAACAAATTCCTTCTGTTTTCGTTATGCTGAGAATGTCTAAGTTTCTCACCATAAAGGAGAGAATTGTAATACAGAGTTCCCTGAAAATCCCAGAAAGGTCTTTACAGTAAATGTAAAAAAATCATGGCCAGCTCTGCTAAGTGCTATTTTATAGGTGTATTTTAAGAAGCATAAGGGGAATATCTAAGAATAATTTCAATTTTTCTACATTTCAAACATTCAGACAATTACAAAGAACAGGTCAAGTTCCACTATGATTAGCTATTTTGGAATTTTTAAATGCATTGCTCAGAGTGGGGCCAGCTTTCAATAATTGTCCTGAAATATGCTCTTTTCAAGACACCTCAAACTGCATATGCAGAATTCAGCTCTTCCTGAGAAGAATTTACAAGGCCTTGAATTGGCATATGGCTGCATTTCTTTCCTTGAGAATGTTTTATGCCACAGCCATTACTCCATATTGGACTTTTTTCCTCTTTCTTTTAAAATACTTAGGACTATTCACTATTCACGAGTGCTTTCTGGCATCAGACCTATTAGATAATCTCATATGATTGGAAAAACCTGTGTTCTTACTATAGAACATGGTGTGATTAATTATGCACTACTTTAAGGATGGCTGGGAAATTTATAAAGGATATGCGAAGAAAATGAAACATACTTCGAATACTACCACTGAATTCACTTCCTTTATGGTTTTATATGTCACTGTTTTTCCTTTGCCCAAACCTGATTAATAGTGAAATATAATGGGAGATGAGAAACAGAACTTCATCACAAAATGAAAATACCCTTAGAAAATTGTGAAAAAAAATCAGAGGCTCAAAAATGAAATGTTAAAAAATAAGGCTTTTCCTAGACACTACTTCCTTTCTTTCAGCTGGTGACTTTCCATCCCTTTCCTCTGACCTTCTAACCAGCTCTTCATTATATTGTTGCTATTATCATCCATTTAATTTATATTAAAAATTCCTCACAACAATCAAGAGCATTATTGTTGTTTTATACTGAGGCACTAAAGAAAACGGATCTGTTTACTTTATCTAAAAGAAGATTAAAAGGTGACTTGACCACCACCTACAGGCAGTCACACAAGGAAACCAGTTTTTATGGTCATTATTCTTTTATTCTGACAAAACAAAAGGTCATAATGAAACCCAGTAATTGGGAGTTCACACCAGCTATACTCACTAGGGAAACACAGATGTACCCAACAAGCCTATAAAGGTAAGAGCAGTAATTCACATAAATATTTTACTTAGGAAAACACAAGATTCGCTAGGAGGTTTTTAATCACAGCTGGTCATCGGCATTAAAAATGCCTGTCGTATGGAAGTGATGGGCTTGATGTAGAAATTATTTGATAATATTTTTTGTTTCAGACTGTATGTAAGATCTGGAACTGCTTGTTACTACAGTGTGCTATATCCTTCACTGTAGATATCAGTCCCAGTCATGGAGCCAGGCTCAGTCAAGAGTCCAGATTACCAGGCAAGTTTGTGGCAATAAGGCAAGCCAAGGTCAATCCAGGGAGTTACAATTGGCAGGTTGGAGCAGAATCAGGTCCAGCAATCATAGCCAGTGTCAGATGCAGTTCAGTGATCAACAGGCAGGGTCATAGTCATGGCACAGGTTCAAGGTGAGCCAGGAAGCCTTTCTGCTTTTCAGGGTCAGGACCAACACAGTGGCTGAGCTGAGCACAGGAACTCCTATGACATAGTTTAGACTGAAGGCCCAGAGTTAAGTTGGAGTTCCTGGCCCCTGTCTGTGCCGAGTAGGGATAGAAGCCCTAACTTGGGTTGGTAAAGATGTTTTAGTGCATTTAAGACCCCAGCAACTGTGCTCCATAACGATGCCCTCAGATTTCTGGTGAAAAGGTTTACATGCTGATGATAACAAGCAGCAGAACTTCTGGAGCCACTCGAGGAACAGTACAGAATGATCTTGAGTGTGACTTTACAGCCTTGAGATAAAACAGTTGGCACTGAAGAATCTAAATTAATGTACCTGCTTGCTTGCTATCTAAGATGGCAGTCATGGGGATAGGCTGATGTTATTCAACCTGCATTAGATATTCTTATTTTTAAAGACGATCACATTATCTTAAGGCAAACAAGAGATGAGTCCCTGAACAGACTGTCCTCTCCCTTCTCTGTGAGCAACATAATTGTTAATAAGATAGGCAAATCAGATACTATAAGTAAAGGCCATGGGATAAAGTCATAGCCTTGCCAAAGATGCATTTCATGTCTGCCCTATCTATCAATGTCTAGAGATTTCAATTTCACAGGTGAAACTTACAATCTGATTAGGACATCACTGCTTATATTGCTCAGTTGCTCTGCATCACTGAGCATTCTAACTGGTGATGCTCTCAATGACAAGTTGTATAATTGTCTTGGTTTTGGTTTTCAGCACCATCTTTTTCTTGAGCCAAATTTATCATTTGCAATTGTATAGAAAGAGGCCACTGAATCAGAATCACTACACTCTAAGAAAAGTTTTATTACAGCAATAATCTAAATGTTGCTTTTCATCATTAGGATGATATTGTCAATACAATCAGGAGCTCAGCCTTTAAAAACATTACCAGGAAAAATCGTTTGTCCAGTTTTCTAGTCAGACCAAATTACAGCCCATATAAAGATTCCAAAATGATAAGTGCTCTTTCTGCAAAAAGAAAAACTTCACTGCTGGTGTCAAACATTGACAGTCTGAAGCATATTTCAAAGATTCTCATTTGTGGGCATCAGTGCTTCCTCTGACAATAAGTAAAGAAGTTTTATCACATCCAAGGAGTCTTGGGGATCTCTGAAATTCTCATTACTATGGAAATAAGTGCACATCAAAATGAAATGGAAGTTAACTGAGATCGCCTCTGATGAGATACATTGTTGTACCTGTTGTCTCTTTTTTAAAAATTGTCTGTGGTATGGACATGAACACTGTCATAAATATGAGGTATTTTCTGTGTATTCTTTGCAGAAAGATTAATTCATTGGTATATCAGTCATCAGAAAGATATATTAAAATAGGCCAATCAAATATCAATCTCTATTTCTTAAGATAATAAATTAAAATTGGACAAGATCCTGGGGAGTATGATGTAAACCTTGGAGACCACTCCACTTTGAGTGGACTGGGGGCTGGCTAGCTCATTCCCAGTCCAAGTTAACTCATTAACTCATTTGTTCTGATGGGAAACCACTTTCTTCATGTCTGTCATAAGCAAAGAGTAACTAAGAAACCTTCTTACTGGATTTTTTTGCAGTGTTTCCTGAAAAAATGAGCTTATAAAAAGTGATCAATGTTATTTCTGGATCTAACAGCCAAACCAATTCTCATGAAAGGCAGAGCTGCACCATCAGTACACTACACCAATGAAGAACTACACTGAGCTTGTGTGTTACAATAATGAGCTCCTGAATTAGTCACATTTATAGAATAATCTGTTATGGTTGTACCAACACGCAAACAAAAAGGAGGCATAAAAATCTGACAAAATCATGGAATGCTAATGCAGAATGCACATGGTGCACATCTGATGTTGGTTTTTAAACAACTGCTTGCAGATTTTTCAGGAAGTATTCTTGAAATGTTTTCTCTCAAAGTACCAGCTAATTGTCAGTGAAGATGCTACAGGTGTGCAGAGATGAGACTTACACTTTGAGGGAAGATCCAAGTTGACATATCCTCACATACTGAAGAGTTATTCCTGTGATACCAATGTTAGTTCATGACCTGACCTGAAAATTTTTGGAGAGGTCAATATTAATTCAGAAGAAATACACACGGAGGGAATTGCCAGTCTTTTGTGTGGTATCCACCCAAGATGCTGTTTCTGTTACATGCAAGGTATTGCAGAAAGAATGTAATATTAGTCTTCTGTCTGTGGCTTTCTCTTTTTCCATCTTTATAACTCCTTTGTTTATCAGCATTATTACCATTAGTTTCTGGGAAGATGTTGTATTCACTAGACACTTGCCACATATTTAGCCCCACAAACATAGCAATCATTATGTCTAATATTGTGCTGTATAGTATGGATGTTCCTGGACCATTGTAAGCACAGGACTGTTCAGCTTGGTGTTTCTGAAACAAATCTATTTTGCAAAAATTCACTATCTCAGCCAACACGCTATATTTTTTTCCCCTGAAACCATCTACTATGGTTCAAGAGGAAATCATGGAGCAAATTAATTGTTCTGGGAGCCAAGTTACTTGTCACTTTTTTCCCCAAAGATCCTACAGCCCTTTTCTCAGTACTTGGCACATGCACAGTGAGATCAGTTTGCTTGTTTCTACCGTCAGGTAGCTGGTGTATGCCTGATCATGTTACAAAAATACACACCTACATTCCATGACAGCATTTACTGCACATCCTGGCATGTAATATCAAGACCTAATAGTAAATGTCTCACATTTCAGCAGGTGAGTGATCAGCTGTACACTTTCTCTTTGGAATTTTGTACATTTTCTCTTTTGGAATTTTTAAACACATAAAAAATGTGTTTAGCTACACTTAAGTGAGTATTTAAATAGTGGGAAACTGATCATATTCTAACAGAAGAAGGGTTCTAATTAATTTCTTTAATGAAATCTACAGATACAGATTTTTATTTTTTTTTCCTGTATTTTCATCCACAAAATATTTCCAGGAAATGTTCTCTCTTAGATAAATTCTGTGGATTTAGACATTCCTGTGCTCAAGAAACATTTAGAATACTTTCACAGAATAGAACACAGTATGACTTATGGTATGGACAGATGCCAAATGGCATTTCTGCAAAGTCCAGCTCAGCCTGATCCAACAGTAATGAGGGGAAAATCTCTTGCAGGCTCAAATGGATTTCTTACCAAGACCATAATGTATAGTTAATGTAGTGAAAATCTCTGTGAGACCTGACTGTAAACTTGAAGATAATATTAAGGAGGAAGAGGACAAGTTATTACTGACCTTCCTCTGATCTGGTAAATTAATAAATCAGTGTCAATTTTATTCAAACAACTGGCTTAGTTACAACAGCAAAGAATGCATCTGTGAGCAGAGCCACCAATGCTGATATTGAGCAGCTATTTTTATAACTCTGAAAAAGTGGAAAAACAACAAAAGGCATATTCAAGCATTTAGGAGTTCATTTACTGTATTGATATAATTTTTTAAAGGGCAATTAGAACTCTAATGAAGAGTTTGTCGGTTTTATCATTGTCAGTTTTTAGATTCTATAAAAAAGTTATTTTGAGCCAATTTGCAACTGCTTCTTGTGTTAATGTGAATGCAAAGACTTCTGTCATCTTTTGTTACAGACTTTTTTCCCCACATTTTCTCTTTGGAGTTCTCACCTAAACCTGGGAGTTCTGACTCCTACCTTTTCTTTTCTGTATCATTTTTTCTATATAATTTCTTTTCTTCTCACTTGTACGTCAGTGGTCCTTGTGGTTCTGATTTAAGTCTTTCAAAAGACACTTTCATAGATGAAATAAACTTTCTCATGCTAAAAAAAAAAAGAAAGAAAGGGATTTTTTCCCCGGAGCAGAGAGAAAAGCAGCAACTGCTGTCAACATACCTGCAACTCCTCATAAGAAAGAACGGACAGAACTGCTCTACAGATCTGCTTTTCCTTTGTGAAAATTCCCAGGAAACCTATTGCTAAATAGGTCATTAATAGGTATTATCCCTGAAGGGGTCCATAGGGTTCTGTTGTGCCTGCTGTCATGATACACATATACAGAAACAGAGACATGAGGACTTATTATAATAATTTAATGTAACTTTCTGTATCTCAATGGCCACAGAGGTTCCTGCCTCAACCTCCCAAATTTTTGGTTGTGGTACATTACATCTGTTATAGAGCTATTCAATAATAACCCAGTGTTCTTTATATCTTAAGATTTCCAGTAGATAGTTACCCTCACTATGAAAAAAAACCACCAAAATTTGTCATACATTTCCAATATATGTCAGTTCAGTTTTGGTTATTGCATATTATTTTATGTCTTTCTAATCTAGGAAGAAAGATTTACAGATTTTCTTATGCGGTAAGTGTTTTGCAGTATAAATGTATATATATATATATATATAAATAAATGTGTATAATGGTCTGAGTGAGCAAAGATGAAGTCAACCTGCTACACTAAACAATTTTTAAAATATTGATAAGATAAAACCAAAAAAAGATGGAATTGGCAGGCGTATTCTCTGTGTGAAACATATGTATAGACTAGAAAGTCACATCTCAATAGGTTGTTTAAAGTACTTTAGGCCTTTCTTAGAAATGACTTCTCCAGACTATAAAGCACATTTTTTTGGGTCAATTTTCTCTCTTCACTTTATTCATGTTTTCCAAGTATGAACACTAAAATTGGCATCAGAACTTTGGTGTTGGTCTTGCTAATGGGGGAAAAGATGAAGCCATACTGATAAAATTTTCATAATTTGATTCTATTTGTCTAACTCTGAACACTTCTTCCTCTGACAAAATCCAAAATCTCTATCATTTTTGCAAGGCATGAGTAGTGTTTAAAATATTTTGAAGACACAAAATGGGGAGCATGGTGTTTTTCTCAGTTACAAAGATCATGCTTTCCCTCCTGACTCTTATAGCCCTTTTATACATGTGTGTGTTAACCTGCTGCTTTAGCTTCTGTTTCTGTTTTCAAAGCAGCACCTCTTCAGTGCATGCTTTATCACCACAATAGCTCCTCTGTCATGTTCCAATAATCTTTATAATGCCACAGATCATTTTCTGCTCTGTTAGTTCATGTCCTTCTGTCTTATTGCTCAGTTTTTAGCCAGAAAATCTAGTCACTGTCTAGCTCAGTCACATTTGAACTGCAGCACCCTCTTAATCAGCAATTACAAAAAAATAACCAAAAGATAGGCCACCCATCTTGGTAGTACCCTCTTCCATGGCCTTCCAAACTTTGGAAGTGTTCAGAACTTAGCATCTTCAAGCTATTGGAAAAGTATTTTGTGTTCAAAAATGCAAAGTAAGAAAACAAATCTAGTTTTTATTTGCTTTTCAGTCTTCTTATGGGCTTTGAACCAAGCACAGCCTATGAGGAAAGAGTCTTTATCAACTTTCAGGAGTAAGACACAAAAGGAAGGCTTGTTTAGAGAACTGTCAGACTAAGAAGACCAGGACTGTCTGGCACTTTCTTGAAGTATGAAAGCAGAGCAAGCAGAGCCTCATCCTGACACACAAACCGATGAGGCAGGATCTTGTCACACTCTGAAGGTTATTTTGTGCACCAAAATCTCATAACTCTGCCTTCTGGTCTCAGTGATTCACAATTCCATTCCTCTGCAGACCCCAGGAGGTAAGGAGCACAGCAGCTCTGAATGCACAGAACAAAGTGGAGGTTCAATCCAGAAAAGGCCAGGAAAGCAGACAGCAACAACTCTGCACTGTTATACTTGACTTTAAACTACAAGGGCAAGGGTGTGAATACTTATGCTTCTAGGTAATAAATATATTTTTAAAACCTTGAGTAGTATGCCCTTCTCCTATAGTTGTTTTTCCTGCCTGCATTTCTCCAAAATATCTACAGTGATGAGATCTTGTTTGCACTTCTATATAAAGAACTAGCTTTATTGAAATGTGATCTGCATGTTTTCAGCAATATTTTATTACAAACTTCCAGAGGAACACATATCCCACTATATGAAAAGCATACTTCTCTTGCATAAATAAGCTTCAAGTTTTATTAAAAATCAAGATGCTCCATAGTATAGCATGAATTATTAATTTTATGTTCATAACCATAGTCATAAGGTATTTCCTAAAACACAATGCAAAATATAAAGGAAATATCACAACCAAGTTTTAATAAGTTAGAGGCTTAAGATAATGAAATTAGTTCTTTTACAAAAGGTAGCTTAAGGCAGCTTTGATCACACGTCACTGACAACTCTATAGAAAATCTGTGTAGTAGTGATGAAACCTTGGTGAGATTGTCTCCCTTTTTTTTTCCCCCAATAAATCTGTCCACTGCACAAAGGATAGTTCAACAGTCTGGAGTTTTGTCCTAGAACTATAATATTTCCCCGTTCTTCCATTGTACCTTTCTTTAGCGTTGTGTCTCAGTTCAAAATTCCTTGAAATTAAATTGTTTTCTAGGATACAAATCAAGACTTAAGAAAGAGCCTTTCTTCTGACCAGGCATCTATAAACATACTTTAAGAAAATTGAGCAAGATGGCCATTTCCTTTTAATTCAACCAGTAGAGACTCTCCCTACCAACTAAACTGAAATAAAGCGCTGTGTCAAGGAAGACAAGTCTATAGCAAATGTCTCCTGAGCATTCTCCCCTTTCAATGCTGCAGCTGCCTGTGGGGCAAGGAGCTGCTGATCATGGCACTAAGAATATTCATAGTTCTGCAGTGGTTGATATGTGTGGGAATCCATAAAATCAGAGGGGTTTGGGAAAGCTGTGAAAGGCAGGCCTCAGAGACAGCAGAACTGTGATTAGAGCTAAGCAGTAGCCATAAAATAAGATAGCAGAAAAATTATGTAAAAAGTAGAAAAGGACAAATGGAACAATGGTCTGTGTATTAACACTTGTCTAGAATAACTCCCTAATCTGCAGAAAAGTGTATCTAGCAAGATATTAGGAAGTTCTAAGCTTAATAATGGAGCTCTGTGCATTGTGTTTTAAGGCTTACAAAAAGGTATTGTATTAGAAATAAGCAAGCATTGTTTTAACCGAAGGTACGTGTGCTTATAGTGGTTGGATAGAGCTACTGTCAATATGCTTTTGCTTTGTGTGATTGATCAAAAAACTTATAAAGCAAGTTGTAACATTAAGTTCTTGGTCTGCTGCCTGGGATGTGAACTGCTGGCATCTTCCCATTATCATAACCATGCAATGAGACTGATGCTAGAAAGTCAAACGGCTCAAGGCACGTTCCTAGCAGTCCCGTCCCGTTCGTGATTTGTGCATTGCCCCCGGCTGGCGATAGATATGCAAAGCCAGAGTCCTTTCTCTTGTGAAGAAGTTAACTATCACCTCTACAAATTTCTGCATTTTTGCAGTCATTGCTAAAGTAGCACCAGGGAGTAGCTGCAAAACAACAATAGTCAGGCAAGAAATTACTGATCATGTGATAAATTGAAAGGAATCACTGAATGTGAGATCTAGATTCTATCTTTGTCCCCTCTAATATCTTAAATCCAGACACTTTTGACTGTCTTCTATTGCATTTCCCATAGCACTTCAATGGAAATATCCTGTTACAAAGAGCGATCATCAGTCACACTGATGAGATACATTCCCATGAAGCAGACTTTATTGCAGAGCAGGTTGTCATGGTGGAGTCCAATTTTTGGAGTCTAGTAGGAGAGAGCTGGCTGTGTCAATGCTACTGTTGACCATCTAATCTTCAAAAGCATGGTGCAGATATGCTGTCCATGTACAACAGTTTAATCCACAGAACACTGAAGCTGAAGACAGGTAGGAGAATACTTAAAATTTCTCAGCTTGTGAATTCTTTTTCCAATAAGCACCCATGGAAAATGCCTTGTGGGATCCAAATATCTGTTGAAACTTCTGAGATATGTAGGTATCACTTTCCTCTCTTCTTAAAGTACAGTAGTCTTAATGTATCTCTAACTGATTAATTGCCATATTTATTTAGAAGAAAATGTATGCATACACATTCAGCATCCCTCCCTTTACTATTTTCTTTCAAATATCTTTTTTATTCCCACGTATTTCAAAGGAAGAGAGGAAAAACTCTTTTCCTGTTTTGTACCTAGATACACCTATTTATAGATTCCTGACACAAACAGATGCTAAAAATGCCTCTGTGTGACAGCTGGGAAATGAGAAAAGTAGATGAGTTAATTTTTAGGAAAATAAAAACTCTGCATATTAAAAAAAAAAAAAAGATAGTGGGTCTGCTTTGTGTATTGTGTTTTGAATCCCTGTCTTCCTAATGAAGACTCAAGGAGAGGCAGCACTGATGAGGAAATAGACCATCAGCCCAGAAGGGCAAGAAAAACCCAACACAGTCTCAATAACATAATTAAAAATGACTGTGGTGTGACTAAACCAGGGTTCTTGTTCAAATTAAAAATGAATTTACTGGAGGGAGGATTTTCTTAAGCAGATGGGATGAGTAAGCTCTTAGCACGGGCCTTAAACATCATTTGTGTTGACATTTTTTTTTTTAATTACTCCTCCTGCAGATTTCCAGCAATGAGAAATAGCCAGAAGAAAAGCTCTTGACTAGTCGCACACCATGGCTGCCAGCTGAAATGTGTGACACTTTGAGCAGATCATCTCATGTCACTGTGTTTTAAAGTCAAGAGACAAGAGTGTTTGCACTGAAGCATGAAGCAAGGTGCTGTCAAGGACTGCATTATGACATTCTGCCTTCTGAGACCAGTTCCAATTGTGCCCCAAGCCCAAAGATTAAAACCATTTTGGACTTTTCCAGGGCTCTACTAGCAACACATGCCAAGGCACTGTTTGCTGTCTGTGGGCAGACACTGCAGGGCACATGTTCCTCAGAGACTCTTATGCAGAGTGCTCCAGTGGCACAGAGCCAGGACCTCTCCTGCTGGTTTTCTTGGAGCTAGGGGCTCTGCTGTTACACTACTCACCACCCTCACACACTGGTATAAGGGTTCAGAGCATGTCAGAGAATGTAGCTCAAACTTGTGCTGCTGCTGAAGAAGAGCCAGGTGGTCAAAATCAGATGTCTCCTGTTACTCTAAGTACCACTAATTGAAACTTTGGCATCATTGTGCAGACAAAGAAGAGTAACATTTTTCCAGCAATCTCTGCTTCAGTCCTGTCCCAAAGGAAGGCTCCAACAGATCAGAAATGCTGGTACATGAAGAGTTCTCTCTGGTCCATTTAGAAGATAACCATATGTAATGACTTTGTCTGGATCAAAGTGACCTCCACATTTCAGGGTGCTTGGATCTCCCTTCTACACATCCTTAATAAATGGTGAACCATCTTTTCACCATCTAATGGTAAACCATCTTAGAAACTGTCCCTTCATAAGCATCACAGGCTTAGAGTAGATAAGTGGGATTCAAATGATCCATCTCCACTGGAAATGAGATGGTCAAAGCAATGACAATAATTTTGACAAATTCCTTTGGATAAATGCAGTGTGAGCACTGCAGAGAATGTAGCCATTGAATCCAAGCAAGACTCTGTTAAAAAGGCTGGAATTATAAACAGCCTGTACATTCAGAGTACATTCTCTCTTACAATCCTGTCCTCCTATTTTCTACACACCTCTTCCTCTTTCAGTGACCAAAGCTAACACTGAACACTTAATAGATCGCCTTCACTTACATATACATGGCTAACTAGAACTCCAAATAGCTGATGGATTTAGAGAGTGGAATAGATACTGTTGCTTAAATATCAGAGAAAGAGAGACAATGTGAGAGGATAAGCTGCTGTACTTTACATGAAATCTCCAGTAGCAATGGGGAGAGAATGAATGTTGGTTACAAAGGTGAATATTGATCAGGTATTTAAGTTGTACATGATAAATCCCTAAAAAGTGCATGCTTCATAACACAAAACTGTAAGAAATAGGTCTGAATCCATGTTTAAAACTGCTGATATGTGTTGGAAAGCACTTCCTCAAGACTTACCTGCCTTTAAGAACACTCTACCAGTACTAATCAGCTATTTTGAAAAAAAATAATTCAATCTTTGGTATTGTTAAATTACCTTAATAGGAATGCTCATCTTCTACTGAATGTTAATTAGTAGCTGCCAGCTTTTTCACATGCAGGTAGAACTGCTGCAAGAGCAAACTTGGTTGTGGCATTTTCACACTTTTGACTCTTTTACTTCACAATTTGAATGGCAATTTAAGTATGTGTCAAGGGAGTTGGACTAGGTGATCTTTAAAGGTTCCTTTTCACTCAAACCATTTAATGTTTCTGTGATATATATGTTTTCTATTGTGTGTACAACATTTATATTGTTTATTTGAAGAAAAAAAGGACCACAATATTACTTTTACTATTAATTTTTTTAATAACTTGGTTGTTTTATTAAAAAAAAAATTGTGAGCTTTAGTTTGCTGTCTGCTTTTTTTCTTTTAATCTAATGCCATTTTTAGAAAGCAAATCCCTTCAGAAATCTTTGTTGACACCAAAGTCTGGTGTGGACTTTACTAAGAAAAAGATGGAACAGATTAAAAAAACCTCACATTTATATCACTCTTCGACTAGTTTCTCTCTGCATGTGACATATTTTAATTTTCCTACACATATAAACAAAATTGGAGACTGCAGTGAATCACAGACTCTCCTAGAAAACCACTGGACTTTTCAAAAATTTGCTTCTTGAAAAACTACCTTTCTTATTTTTTTTTTTTTTGTCTCACTTCAAATCCTAAAGTTTTTGATCACTGTTTCCTTTCCCATATTTCAAATGCTGCATTTCACCAAAGTGCAAATGGTGTACATTGCTGTGGATCAGTGTAGTGGTGAATCCTGGGCTAGTTTAAGCAGAGCTGGATGAGCTGCACAGTGTGTACTGCATGAGATCAAGTAGACACTTGGTGTCTGTGACCTGAACTGATAGCAAGGTCACATCATCAGCCCCAAGAGAATCACACAAATTGGTGTGAAAATGTGAAACACACCCAGTATTTGGGAACAGGGGTGGGAGACCATGAATATTACGAAGGGTGGGAAATGAAGAATATCCAAAGCATGGTAAATTCCTCATAAAAATGGAGAAAAAAAAGTGCTATGAAAAATGCATCAAATTGAAAGCTGTATGCACCATACAGAGCAGAGGGTGTTTCCATGGAAGCAGTTTCCCATGTGACAGCAAGATCAGCAACAAGTGCTACAGAGAGAAACAGAGAGCAGAAATGTCACCAGGTTAAGCTTAACTATCACACTAGCTTATAAAACAATATATATAACTATTTAAACTTACCACAGTTTTTATTCCCTGGAATAGAAAGTTAATTATTTCCAAGCCAAACTATATCAGTAGATATATATAGTGAGAATTAAAAAAAAAAAAAAAGAATAATTGTGAAGAAAAAAGTTCTTTGTCTTGATATTATTTAGCAACTAGCTTGGAAAGTAATTTGTAATCTTCCTTATTCTATTTCCTGCTGAATCTCCTATGATATACAATCTAATAAATAAAATAAAAAGTAGTATTTTATGTACAGAGGCAGCTTCCTAGGAAATATAGCATTAAAGCGGGTTCCACTATTACTCTTGAAACTCATGGCCTATGAAATATCCCAGACACTAAAATTAAGGACTAATTCAGAAAGAAAAAGAAAATATGAAGAAAAGTATTAAACTTATAAAACAGACATTGTACATGGTAAGTGAAAGTGAAAAAAAAAATGTTAACATGGCTGACACTGACTAGATCTATGAGACATAAGAATAAGGCAAGACCATTATTAATAGTTTATGATGAGCCCTCTGAGGAGCTAATACTTCAGTTAGCTAATGCTCCCTTTTTTAAGCCTTGACCCCAGAGCAGGGCAATAGATGAGACAGTTACGTGGAGAAGGTTCTGTGGTAATGAAGATTACAGGAAGATATTCACTTAGTCAGTATTCATAAAGTTATGGATTATGCCCACTTCCACTTGATACAGCCTTTGTAGGTATTTTTCTGAGGTCTAAATGCAAGGCACATGTGAATGCCAGGGTCCTGTTTTCTAGGGAAAGGGAACTGTGTCTCTACTAGAAATGAAGTAATTCATACTCCTTCATAGCTGACCACACAGAAGTATCAACAACAAGCTGAATATTGTGCTAAACAAGAAAAGAAAATGTAAGGATGATTTACCTTTACCTATTCTACTCCCTGCAAAAGTTTTGTCACAATTAAGAGGTTTCTTGGACACCATTCCAAGCTTTCCTGTGATGATCAACATTATTCCGCATTCACCAGAATGAAGAAATTCATCACAGTGGGAAGACACATTAGCACATGTGGTTCAGAGGATTTCATCCAGTCAAGGGTTATGATAAGAAACGAAGCTCAGTGTTTATGCATGACAGTGTCCCACATCCCCAGAAATAAATCATATGGTGTGCACACCTGTTTGGACAGGAAAGCCATACATGCAGGCAAGGTATTTCTAGCTACTGTCACAAGCCATCAGTCACTCAACTAACAGTGGTACCAATGTTTCTACAACAGGTGTTGCATTTTAGTTGGGGTTTTTCCTCCTTTCTTTCTTTTTTTGCCCCTTCCGCCCCCCCCTCCCCCCCCTTTCATTTTTTATTAATGCTGAAGCACAGAAGACAAGACAATCCCTTGGCATAAATTATGTTAGCAGGGATGCAGCCAAGGAGCCAAGAATTTGGATCAGAAATTGATGATGTGCATAGCTAAAGGTCATAGCCATGAATACAAACAAAACTGTCATATTCTGCCATATCACTGATGCTGCAGGCATACTGACCACAGCAATGAGAGATTTCACACTCTACTAAGTCTAGATGCAATCCAGGAAAGGGCTTAGCATTAAAAAAATTACTCCTTTGTTCCCATCATATAGTTTATGGAAGGAATATGACAAATTACTGTAGTTAAAATTGACAGCATTGGTCTTGCTCAGTGGAATACATATGTTGACACTTGACAGATTAGTAGCAAAGAATGTTTCGTGTGATTTCTTTTTTTCTTTTTTTTTTGTTTTTTTTTTTTTTTTTTTTTTTTTTTACTGAATGCAAAGATGAGACTTTCACAGTTTACAGTAAACAGACAGAAGTGTGACACCTGTCACTTTTTGTTTTACTTGAGAGGAATCCTAAAGGATTGATTTAGTATCTTTATTTTATATCAGAATTCATACAGTTTTCTGCCTCTTACATAAATTCATCCAGAAAATAAAGCAATTTTGACATGATCTAATGGAAGCTTTCAAAATTTGTAGCAGAGCAGAAAGATGATCAAAAGAAATTTCTCCTATGGTGGAGACTTCAAACATGAAGGGAATAATTTACAGTTAAGACATGACAAGTGATAGAAATAAGAAATGACAATTCAATTCATGGTACTTCCAGATTTGTTTAGAATCATAGACCAAAAAAAGTGATGAAGTTTATTTATTTTGATATATGAGTTATGAAGAAGATCTGAGATTTATAGATATTTGCATAACTTCATTTTCTGTAATTTCTGTTTTACTGACATAACTTACCAACCTTGGTTTCTGTTCATAGCATGATCATGATATTGTTTTGCATTTATAATATATCCTTTAATTTGGAAGGTGAATTCTTAAGGTACTTTTTCCATTCTAGGCAACCAGTATTAAGTCTGTGATTAAACACAGGGCTTTTAAGTACAACTTCTAAATGTGTGCATCTTAAAACCAAGTATTGTTGATGGAAAGCACAGGACAATATAACTCTTTTCTCCCTTTGGTCTGACGGAACATGTTGAGAGCTAATATAAAAACCATCTACTTACTTAGTCTGTTTCCTGAGTGAAATAAATAAAAGGCTAGATTGGGTGAATTTTCCTGGGATGTATTAAAGCATTTTTTTTGTAACATTTGTGCTATGTAGTGTTTCATATTGTGTTTTTTGTATGTTTTGTGTTAGTGTTTGACAGGTATATGTAAAATTGAAATCTTAGTAAATAGGACATGAAATTTCTAGGAAAAAAGTAAACTGTTCTAATCATAGAGATAAGCAACATTTTCCATTGTCATATGTCAATATTGCAGTTCTGTAATTCTGTTGCTTGCACACTCATTGCTTTGTTTGAATGAGAACTGTAACAAAGAGTATATGATAGCAAGTATCATTCAACAACATCAGAGACATCATGGGACTTAATTCTATCACTTCTAATATTATACATCAACATTGTAAGATTTCAGCTTGTTTTTCTTCCCATTTCATTTTAAGCAGCAACCTGGGATATATTAATGAAGCATACATTTACAAAGTAACATGAGGTAAAGGTGCTATTTGAGAGAGATCAAACACTGAATGAGGGTCCTTCATCTGTATTAAATACCTGATTACTGCCCTAGTAGTGAATGTTTGGTCATACCAATTGCCATAGCAGTTGTGATATGACATCACTCAGCTCAATTGTTTTTAAGAAGAAGGTAAAAACAGATCTGAGTTTAGCACTTAAGACTAAAACTAGCTCCAATTCTTTCAATATCTATTTGATATTATCCGCTGTTTATGCTCTTAGAGTTCAGAGATATGTTGTACTCTTTCTAGTGAAATTGTACATTGCCTGAACAGTAAACCACTAAAATCTCCAACCCTGAGAAGATTTTCTGGAACCTCAAAATGACCACAGACAGAGCTGACAGTGTTTGCATGGTCAGAGAAGAGAACTCTGCAGACATCCCTGTGTATGTTCTGCTTTGCATAAATACAGCTAGGTTTTTATGAACTAGTATAATGAACTTTTTTTTTGTTTGTTTGCTGACGTTGAATTACATTTTATATGTATTATTGCAGATATTTACTGCTTATTTAAATCAGAAGCACTTAACCCCAACTTCAGAGGATAATTCAGATAGTTGTTTGGCAAAAAGTCAAAAAAAACCTATATTCATTGGTCAACTGCAACAGGACAACATGTCATTTCTGTGTCTTCTCAAAAATTTATTCCTTTGCTGGTCACAAAAGAACTATGTAATGATCAAATAAGTCTGGAGTCTGCAATAGAAACAAAATTAGTTTCTTTAAGGGGAAATGGAACAAAATGAAATAAAGAGAGACAGTAAATTATTCTACTATTCTTCTGCTCAGTGACATTTCCCCTTTAAAACATACTATAAGAATTTCCAGTGACAAAGGAAAGAAGATGATTCAAAAACTTCACATTATCAGCCCTTCTCTTTTCCTGGTGTCTGATTCATGCTTGGTGCCTTCCCATCCCACTTGATCCTGCTGCTCCCCAAATGGTGTTTACAACTCCTCTGGTTCTGTCTGCTCTTAGAACTACAGGCATTGGGATATGCAATTTATTTCTTCACAGAAGCAGATGTTTTAGGCATTTGATTTTGCCACCATTGCCAACTTGATCCAGTGCTTTGATTTAAAAAAAAAAGAGGTCAGGTAGCTTTCATACCCTAAGAACAGATGGAAGTTCAGGAGTTAAATATCGAACTATTCAGTCTTTGATTGTCAATGTTTTTTGAGAAAAGCTAGTATTTTAATGTATATTCTATTAGAATGACAGATAATACTTGAAATTTTAACACAAACTAAACCTGTGAATGTGTTTTTGTACTAAAGCTTTTCAAAAAACCAACTTCCACTCTGATTGACACAGAATGAGTCAATAAATTCCAAGATTACTGACTTTTTTCAGTGTTATTCCTTGTTCTTTAAATGCCACCACTTTTCAAATATGCTACTATTGTAATAAGTTATTTGGTATGATTAATCAGTTATCATCGAGCTGCATTTAGCTACTCATTTGGCAATAGTAATTGCTCTTTTTTTATATCTGGTTTTTTTCATGTTATTTAAGGATCAAGAACCATCAATTTGCTTGTTATAACCATTTTCCCTGATATCATTTGTTCAAAGATTTGGGTCTTCTTTTTTCATCATTTTTGCTACTCATTGCTGTCTTTGAATTTCAATTCTACTGAGCAAGAAATTTTGAAACACGCATTTTGAGGTCATATAACCAAACATTTAATGTAAATTAAATATCTAAATATTATATATTAAAAATTATAGATTTTTTTTACATATAAACTATATACTTTAGATATATAAACTACAAAGCACTTGACCTTAGAGGATGAAATTTCCTAATAAACTAATTTAAAAAAAAAAATCCAGACTGTAGCATGTCTCTGACTAGTAGTCAAATGGAATAGAACCTCATACTTCTCAGAACACAACAGACCATCTAATAAACCATGTAAAAAGCATCCCTACTTCCCTGCCTGCACTTGGGCCCAGCATCTCAAAAGTGGGAAGTAGATGAGGGCAACCAAAGGTAAATATCCATGGTCAGAAAGCTTGAAAATGGCCTTAAGAGAAAGGAAATTTGAGTGTGATGAAAGTAAAATGTAGATACCCAGTGGAAATCTGTAAAAGTTCAGATAAAAAGCTCTCCAAGTACAACTGGACATGAACATACTGAAAATAGCTATGAGTTAGGTCACTTTTGTTTGGAAGGGAAGGTTGATTGAAAAGAGTTGTCTCTTCCATCTGCTCAGTTTTGACAAAAAGTAACTGAGAGTCACCCTGAAGAGCATTGAAGTGGTGATTGCAAGCCTGTTTCCTGCCACAGAGTCCATATGGAGAGGATGTCCACACCTTTCCAGCATCTGGAGAATAAAGAAGTGCTTCCTTCTGCAGAGCATACCTTCCTATGCATAAATGATCTGGTGACCTGAGTCACATATTTGAATCTAGTTCTCCCCCAGGGCTAGGACCTGTATGCTCTTCTTCTTCTTACACAGGGCTGAGTTTGTGTCCTAATCACATATTGCAGCCCTGGAAGTTGCAGCTTTTTCTTGCTTACTTACTGTAGATTGCAATTGATGATCTGTAAGAATTACTCCCATATTGAAATTAAATCACTGGAACTGATCTCTTACTTTTGAAAGAGAAAAGCATAATGCTAAGATCCACACACCTGAGGCTAAAATATTTCACTGGAATCCTTCTGCTCTTGGATTTCAAGCACAATAGATCAAATTTATGTCTTGCATAAGTCAATTCTGAGAGAGGGAATAGTAATAGCAGGGTAAGTACAGCAGTGATCCCCTATTGGCGCTTCCAGCTCTTGATGGTGAGACTTTCCCATGTTTTCCTCTGTTCTTCCATAAAATGCATACCAGAAGTATTGCATAGTTTGTCCAGTGAAGATATTGAAAATGCTGAAGTGACTTAGGAGATTATATTTCATTTTCAAGGGTATGTTTAACTTCTATCTTTTTATATTTATCAGTCTTCCAGAGTCTGTGGGTAGTGCTTGAAAAAGTCTAGCCAGCACAAAATTCAAGTTGAGAAATCCCTAAGTGCAGAGGTTTGTATTTTGTGAAAGGGTACTTTAAATTTCCACCTATGCATAGTTTACATTTCAGTCATATCATTTACATTACCGTCACATCCCACCCACTGGCATTTTGTTGACAATATGGCACCTCTTTATAGGAATATATCTAGTTTTCTAGAACTTGATGACTTGTACTTCTTAACACATGTAGTTCTGCATAACTGCGGGCCACTGACCATAAGTGGATTCTATATAATAATTATATATCAAAGCTCTCACATAAAAATAATAGCATTAAATAGCAGAGTCAGGCACTGAAATGTTTGCAAAGGCTAGATTTAATGTTACTAGTGAAATGTAATTCACATGCTAGTGAGGATCCATTATGGTACAGCATTTAATTATATGATCTCATTCTATTTTTCCACAGGACTTCTTCTTCATTTGAGGTACAGAACGTAAGCCACTTACTTAGTCAGCAGCAATTCAACATTTTGCTTTATTCCATTTGTTTTATGATCCCACAGTTTATTTACTGCATACTATTCAAACTGTGCTTGGAAAACAGAATACTTAATTTCTTCTTAGACTTTTTCATACAGCTCATCTCTGTAATATATTAATGCTTCACTAACACTCATAAATGAATTTGTACAGCATCCCTTTGTGATAAAGTGAGAAATAAGAGCATGTAGAAACTCAGGTTAAAAAAATCTCTTTATGTATTATCACTATCATCTATTAGCAATCACTGTTATCTATTATAATTGCAAATCAATGTAAAACAACTCTCTTTTTCTAATTGCCTAACCTTATGTTGTAGTTTACATATTCAAAAATAATTCTGCTTTCATGCTGTGTGTGCTCAGCTCTTCTGCAAATAAGATGTGGGAATCACAAGCCAAATTCCCAGAAAATAAAGATTGTATGCTTAGTGACCACCTAAGTTACTGGTTACCTACTAACTACTAATCACATTGGATTTCTCTGACACGTGCAAGGATAGGATCATGTTTCTTAAGAATTTTACTGATTCAAAGATCTTCTGTTAACCATGCTCCTTTATTCCATAGATTTCTAGTTCAACAACAGACAAGCGTAGATCTTATGAAAAGCTGCTGAGTTTTACAAAACTCTGATCAAATATATTCAATTAATATACCAAATTTTTTGCCAGTAAAAGTAGTATCTAATGCCGTGCTTATAGAATGTAGCATAAAATGGGCATGTAAGCTATTGATTAAGGTTGCAGATGGCAGACTCAAACTTCCTCAAGGGGGGCAGCAGAAGGGAAGGTGCTGATCTCCTCTCTGGTGATCAGTGACAGAATACCAGGAGATGGAAGGAAGCTTTATCAAGGGAAGTTAATTTTGGCCTTTAGGAAAATGTTCTTCACTGGTCACTGGGAACAGCTTCCCAGAGAAGTGGTCATGGCATCAAGCCTGTCAGAGTACAAGGAGCATCTGGATGATGCTCTTACTCATATGGTTTAAAGCTAGGTAGTCCTGTGAGGATCAGGGACTTGGATTGAGTGACAGTTATGGGTCCATTCCAGGTTAAGTCTTCTTCTACCTGACATCCTAGTCTGACATGCTGTTCAGGTGTGTCTGTACATCCAAAGTTTGAGCCTGGAGCAAGCTGGATCTTCAGAGCTTTCTTTACAGCAGTATTTGAAAGACCATAGTAACTATAGTAAGCTTAAGATTTCAGCTTAGTTCCTCAAAGACCTAAATTATGATTTGAAACCCTATACAATGCCTTAATGTAAAATCAGATTAGCTTTATGTAATTTCCTGTTCATTAGGGTTAAACAAACCCTCCTACTCTCTTTGCTAAACAACTCTCACTTTTTCCATCATTGTGTCTGGCCTTTCCATCAGCTCTGAGTCTCATCCTTCTGCCCATGCTTTCCTTCAGCTTCTTGTCTGGACACAAATTCCCTTAAGCCACTTGATCATTTGCTGCTTTCCATCATTTTTCCAGTAGAGATATCTGGACACTCTGGTTCTCTGTATACGGCTCCTCTTCTCAATTACTTTTTTTGTTTCATTCTTATCACCATCACCTGAACTGAAGTTAGTTGACTCCTCTTTTAAATTGTTCTCTGCCATGGTACAGTGCAAGCTAGAAAAGATCAATTTGCTGTTTTTAGTGGTGATACCCGCATGAAGATCCCTACCAGGGCACAGACAATAGTTCTTAACACTGCAGGGAAAATTCTTGCCATTCAAGTCTATAGAGTGTTCAATACTGGAAAAATGTTAAAGAATATAGCTACAGACACCCATCTGATTTCTCCACAGAAAGTGTGAACTATTTATTCAAAAACTTATGTTTTGAACCAGTACTGACCTATCAGCTTTTATTTCCTTCTCTGACATATGGAAAAAACAGAACTTAACAAAAAGAAATGATTGCCATAATTTTGATATGTGAGTGAAGAAGGTTATATTTCAAAGGATTTATATAAAAAATAGCATGCAGAGTGAAGATAGAAGTGTTCTTCAGTGAGATTCGAATCAAACTTTGCCTACACATCATCTATCCTTTCACAAACTCTCTAAGAAACATAGCTCAAAATCATTTTTGGAAAAACAAAAGACTGCAAATGCTTGAATATAATTTTAAAACATCTGCAGTAGTCCTTGCAGTAAAGCAAAAAGTAGTGAGACTCCATAAGATTTTTTCAGCATTAATTCAAAGCAGAGGATACAGAATGTGACTAACTTCATTCCTGTTAAGAGATATCTCCATCAACAGTGACTTGCTTCAAGTCCTCACCTAATTAACAGCAATAAACAGCCTTGCTCTTAATGTTTCTGTGACACTTAAACACACAGGCCAGAGAATCAGTCTCCTGGAGTTAATGAGGCTCATTTGCATTCCTTCCAAGGATCATCTGCTAATACAAATAAACTAGGAACCAGGCTCAAATAGTAGTGAGCAGAAGAGGAGGTAATATGTTAATCCCATCTTTGAAAAATCTAAGCTAAATTGCTTATTCCTTTATAATTACATTGTGCTTTCTTAGAGCTACAGAAAAAATTATGACTCCTTAGTTATTAAGAAAGCCAGTAATATATTCCCACCTTAAAATGCAAGATTTCACTCACAAGTGGTAAAGAACTGGAGTTTGTAATCCTGTAGCTCATCCAATTAACATTTGTGGGAGAGGTTTTGGTTTTGCTATGTTGCATGGAAGAGGAAAAACGTTCTTCCATACTTAAATTTATTTTATTATTTAAGTGGATTTAAATACATTATGTATTCATTAGTTTTATGCCAGTAGACTCTCATCATGTTATATAAAGCAATTCATAATATATTTTATTTTAATGAAAGGAATACACAGATCTAGATTGGCCTGTCTAGGTGACAGTAACCGAAACCTAGAATGTGATCAGCACTATTTTCATAGCTTAATCTTCATCTTCACATCTATAATTTCCATTTTGGTGCTGGCCAGCTCAGACAGTTTGATTGGAAGGGAGGCAGAAGAAATAATCAGGAGAAAAGACTTTGAAAACCTTTCAGTTCTGAGCATAAAGGCTTGAAAAGAAACTTTAGGAAGTGAGAATGTAATTATCAGAAAATCATTTCTCTTATAGTTCATGGACATCAAGAAAGCAGAACCTGTTTGCTAACAGCTTACTATGGAAAGGGAATGAAGTCTTGGGAGAAAAATATGGAATTGAGTTTTATCTCTGAAACAGGAAACATGATAGCTTCTCCTGAAGAAGTTTGTCTTGCCAATTGCAGTCACTTATTAAGGGTTAATTTTAAAAAATACAGGCATAATCTGTAAACATAACATCATGTTACAAAGAATTTAAAAACAAAGAAATAAATTGGGAGGGACAATGTGTACTCCAGAAACACAGCACATGTCTTGAGCTGCATCTTGTAAAAGGACAATTATCAGTAGGAAGCATAAGGGCATACAGCAGGAGGTAGGAAGACAATGTTATTATAAATATGTATTATTCTTTTTTTTGGTCTAAAAAATTCACTTCTTTTGACACACATGTAGCTAGTTTGCCATCTGATATGTTAAATTATTAAATGAATAATTAATAAGGTTATACAAAAGCCTTCTCTTTTTCTCTCCCTTTCTCTCAATTACTTATGTTTGGTGCAACCGAGAACTAGGAAAATTCTCTACTTCTTGTATCTTCTTTGCTTCTATAAGCAAATTCATTAAAAGGACCTCTAAAGCTTGAAAAATATTTGCTGTATGCAGATGTTTTGTTTTTCACAAATAACACTGCCACAGATCTTCAAATGACAGGGTGCGTAGAGGCAGGCATCTGCTCACTGATGGGCGGAAGTCCAAGCACATCCAGCTAACGCTGATTCCAAACCTCACGACTCATTTCTCAACTCAGTGCATGAGGAATCATCTCCGTTCCCATGACAGGTAGGTATTTTCCTTTGTGACAGGACCATTACTTAGCCCATGCTGTGTGCTTTTTAGTGGATGCCCCTTAATCAAAGGTGCTGGTTTGGTTGAAAATTGCAGCTGATTCAGATTTCTGAACATCAGTCTACTTTTTATAGAGAGATAGGTATAGATTTAAGCATTCAAGGTAACAATTTCCTTTAGGTGTTTTTCACAGTAGAAGCTGAAGTTCTTTCAGTTTTTAAGTAAACAGGATCATCAATACACTATGGTATAAAAAATATAGACTGCAGGAAAAAAATCACCCATCAGAAAGAATGATAAATAAAGAGGACATGATGAATTAAGAACTGTGTATTTAGATCTCGCCTGAATGCAACTTAATTCAAATTTTCAAACATTGCTGCTTGCCCTGCAATATCCTAAAGAGAGATACTGTACTTGCAGGAGAGGAAAAGTAAAGGTAAAAAACCTAGTGTGATACTTCATGCAGGAAGTTTCATACAGAAGCCTCATTTTTGTTTACAGAACATAAAATCCTTCTAAAATTGATACCACATTACCTGAAAAGCTTGACGTATTATTTTGCACTTAGAAGTTAATTGAGAAGAAAAAAAAAAATTCTCTGTGGTCCTAATAATAAATAATTGAGAAAAGTTTCTATACAGGTTGGGGAAATTATTTTTGATAACCACAAGGACCATACAAGGCAAAACTTCTGGTAAAGTCAAATTGTTCCTTCAGTGATTAATTCTTATTTTGTCAGGTTTGTACATCTTTTGTCCCCTCTGCTTTGCAGACACATCTCACTGCAGTCACCACATCTAAGGGTCTGGTTTTAGACTTCCCTTGTATACGTTGAATGATATACTGTAGGCAGACTTTTTCAATGTTGTGTTCTTGCCTCACAGTCCCCAGTCTGCCTTTCTGCATTTTTTCCTCTCTTTTAATGACTTCATGAAACTGCAGCTAGAACTTTGAGAACCATTTTAAGAGCTATTGCTGAAATTTTAATGGTTTATTTTATGACAGTTGCCCTTTGTGCTACTAAATTTGGAGTCATTGCTATTTCTGCCTATAAACTGACTTGGATACCTGTAACATCACAGCCATGCACACCTATATGCTTTTTACTCTATACTAAAAATGAAAAGTATTTATAGATGCAAGTGTCTCCCACTTTTACTGGAGTAATCTCTATTATATTGAAAATAGTCTTCTGACTCTAGGTCCCACAACAATTGCATGAGGCTGTCAAAATGCAGGACCTGCTTCAAGGCTAAGAAATTTACTAACAATAAGCAGAGCAGATACACAGTTACAGGGGGCTAGTTAGTCCTTTTTTTACCTTCAGGGATGCATGCATGCAGAAATATTTTATCACTTTTAAGACTTAAGATTACAACAAATACAGTACCGCCTCAGAATAATGTGACTATTTTATTTACCCTATAAGGTAAGCACTGAAAAATCCAGCCTGGTTTATTTTCATGGACATTATTCCAGGTGGAAGCATGCCACATCAAAGTCATTCCTACACTGATGATCCAAGCTAGATGTGCCTATCCAACAAGCCTCAGCTAAGCAGCAAGTTCTTATAAGAGGGAGCATAGATAAAGGCAGGGATATAGGAGTCTACTGCTGGAGAAGCCCAAAAAATTTATAGTTGAGAATCAAGAGCTTAAGCACTACTAATGTACACCTACT
This sequence comes from Pyrgilauda ruficollis, assembly GCF_017590135.1. Classification (NCBI taxonomy): domain Eukaryota; kingdom Metazoa; phylum Chordata; class Aves; order Passeriformes; family Passeridae; genus Pyrgilauda; species Pyrgilauda ruficollis. The sequence continues at coordinate 29,423,736 of NW_024519206.1, read as the reverse complement.
TCAGGGATGTGTATCTGTCCCAAGTCAGAAACACCCTGTGTCTAGTAGATATAATGACAGAGAGCAAGACAGACCATAAAGGAAGTAGCTTTGGCACACATGAAGCTATGGATTTTTGAAACAGAATAAGGAGTTTCAGGCTGTGGTTAATTCAGGGCTTTTTTTTTTTTTTTAAATAACTGAGCTTCTTTTCTGTCTTTTGAACAGTTTTGGTTATTTAAAGTTTCAGGATCACTGTCTGTACAAATACAGTATCTTTGACCTTCAATGGAATTATTACTTTGAGGCAAAAAAAACTCTGCAGGACAGCAAGAGCCTGTGAGCATAAAGAGAAAATAGAGGAGGCAGCTGAGCCTTTTACTATCTCTGTGTATGTAAGAAATATCACTGAGAAGATATAATTTTTACTTCATATTAAATGTAGAGGCATTTTGCACTCATTTATGAATATAGACAGACAAGAAAACAAAAAATAATTTCCAGTGCTCTAAGTAAATTCACAGTAAGACAAAGTCTGATTATTGGTCTCAGTGGAAGAATTTCCTGTGTCTTTAGTCATATAGTCCCTTGCAAGCTAAAATACATGACAGTTTACCAAATTTGTTGGAGACTTAGTAATTATCCACTTGTGCTGGCTTATTTAAAAGCAAGAAGTATTGATACAGTAGATCTATTTTCACAGTATGATGTGTAGTTTTTGTACTGAAAAATTAATTATAGTGGGGACACCAAAAATTATTGTGGGGGTTAACACACCCCTTTCAAATACACACAAAAAAAATTTATACTTCTGCTTTCCACATTCTTTTCTTAATTTATTGCTATAATTCTGTCTAATGAAATGGGGCTGGATTCTAAAATTTTGCTGATTTGATGGTAGGGCAACTCAATTCACTGGAGTTACTTCTGAGTTGCACTGATGTCAAAAAATAAGGCCACCTCACAATTAGAAGTGAAAGATCATATCTGAAAATTCTTACGTAAAGTGGCAAAGTGATATATTTTTCCTTTAGATTAGAGAGCACTGAAAGGTGGACATAGTCCCATATCTGTGTGGCAATATCTTCTAGTTCCTGTTGTTTTACCCCACTCTTATCATTAGCAAGTTTTAGATTAGTTCTAGAACCTGTTACTACTTTATTGTAACTTTTTTTGGCTCATCACAAAAGTAGCTTAGAATTTTTGTGGGTTTTCTTCTTGCTTGTGTGTGAATGAGATTTCACTATTTTTTTCAGTTGTGGGCTTTCTCTTTTTTTTTTTTTTTTTTTTTTCAGAAAAATTCTCCCCTCTTTTTATTTTCCTAGCATAGTTCTCATCTCAGATAATATATGATTTTTTTGATAGTGAACTTTCAGTTGGGAAAAGAACAGAAAAAATACTCCAGCATTTCCTTTAGCAAAAGATTTCCTTATCTCCCTCAGTTCACTTCTGCCTGTTCTGAGTCACTGAACTCAGGAAATGAAAAGATCTTATTTTTCTCACATGGAGTTTCCTCAGACTCACAGGTTTGAGTGCTTCTATATCACTAGCAGCTTCTATGTAGTAATGTAAACATTTCCAAACTTATCTCCCAGTTCCTTCACTTTCACCTAGACACAGAATTGTATACACTTTTTCATCTGGACAAGATAAACCCAGTGCCTTCAGCCACTCCTCAGTGGACGTGTCTGCCAGCGCCTTCCCCAGCTTAGTGCCCTCCTTGGGGCACATTCACATACCCCAACGTCCTTTTTAAATTATGGGCCCCAGAAATGTGAACAATATCTACAAAGGATTCTCTGAGGGACTTTCCAAACTCTATCTAAAAACTGTTGGTGTTCCAGCACAGCCATGCACTATGGAGTACATGATATTAGTAGGGCCTGTGTGATCAGACAAGAGGCAATGGTTTCAAACTGAAGGATGTAGATTCAGACTGGACATAAGGAGGAAATTTTTTATAATGAGGGTGGTGAAACACTGAAACAGTTGCCCAGAGGGATGGCCTCATTCCTGGAAACTTTTAAAGACCATTTAAATCCTTTCCAGTCCAAACTATTCTGTGATTCAATGATAATTCATATTGTCATCCTATTTTGTGCTCCAAGCAGGCACATAAAAGTGAATGTGTGAAAAAATAGGTGATTGTTTCAAAACCAGCTTGGTACTTCTTGAAGTTGCAGCTTAATAAACAGGAGGTGTTGAGGGAAACATTGGGCGTGTATCTTCCCTCCAGAACTGGTCTGCTATCAAGTAAAAGAAAGTTTCCAACACATGGATGTATGTTGGGTTTTTAAAATTGTCATAATACAAAGAAAGGTATAATAGCTACAAATTAGCAGTACCGGGTCTGTCAAACTTAGTGAGATCAATATATAATGAATAAAATGTATCCCAGTTTCACTAGGTAAATATCTAAAATTCTACTTTGTCCATATTTTTCACCATTTGCCTGCAAAACAGATGAACAATCACATTTTTACTCCTTCTCTTTCTTTTTAGCAATTGAGACAAATAAAATCAGTGCTTACAACTTCTTTTCCTCAAAGTAGGTTTGATGTTTGAGCCATCATTGCACATAATTAGAGTATCAATCTTAAGATTCAAAAGAAGAAGGGAAAAAGACCTTTGCCTCTGTGTTCTTCAGTTGGAGACAACACATCAAGCCAAATTACTTTCTCACTTACACATGGGCAGTTCCTCTGAAAACAATTTGGTCTTATGGGTGTAGGGGTGAGGCAGTTTGGCACAATAGTTTCTGACTGTGATATTGAAAGAGGCTTTTATATTTTAAACCCATGTAGCAGTGTCATAATTTTTTCCAGAGAAATTGATTGAATTAATTCTCTCATGCTGCAGAATCTACTGTAGGCTATAGATGGTACTTTTAGTTCAGGACCAATTTTGTAGGATTTATATGGTCCCACACAATATGATAGCAGGGAAATGGTCTGCTATCAGGACTTGAGGTATTACAACACATTTTTTTTACAAAATATTTGCCATCTGTAATGCAGTGTAGGATTTCACTTGACTAACAGATACATGTGCCTACTGGGTCATCACTTATTTCAGCATTTAACTAAATTAAAGTACAAATAATTTTAGAATGCTTTTTGTCTGTGTTTGTTACAGCTCATGGTAGCAGGAATTCACAGGACCTCTTTGAACAGGGATGCACTGTAAATCTTGACTTGGAATCTCTGCTCAAAAAAGGTGAAATGAATGGCAATGTTACAAGTCTTCACAAAATATAGGTGAAATTAGATGCAAATAAATCATGCATTGACATGAATTATTTAATTTTCAAAGTTTTTGTTGCACAAATTGGCTGTGTGAACATGCGCCATGCAATAACAGATATACTGGCACTTCCTAGCTCAAGGAATATGTAGCAAGTGAGGGGGAATGCATGCACTCTAGCATGTACTAACTAGAGCAGTTAAATATTTGAAAGGATGTCATGATTATATTCTTCAAAGGTATGGTGAGAGCACACTTAGTGCATTTGTGATATTTTATTTTTCTGAATGTGAGCACTCTGTAAGACTCTCAGTGCTGCACTCTGCAAGATCCGTCGCTGCTATATACCCACCAATCACAAGCCAAGCCCGTGAAACCCTCAGGACTTGTTTTTAAAAGTATACAGTCTTTCAGCAAAGGAAATACTTTAGAAAGGTTTATCTTCCAATAGCCCTTAGACTGGATGCAAGCAAAATGTGGTCACCATGGAACTACAGAGGTGCTGTCTGTGAAGACAGACCAGGGGCTGCCCCATGCCAGACACAGCTGGACGCAACAGTCATACGAAGGGACACAGATGAGCACATCAGCCACCATCAAGTGTGGGAAAACTTATTTAAGAATGGTCACAAAACACCACAGAGTAAAGAGGGCAGAGAGAAAACAGAGAGAGGATGAAGGATTCAAGGAAGAAAGAAAGCAGGAACACCAAGGTCAGAGAAGAATAAAAAGGAGGTACTCAGCAGATCAGTAAAACAGATATACCAATAGGGGCTAAAGAGAGAAAACTAGGACGGGGTGGGGAGAGAGAGACAAAAGGAGAGAGAAGAGCCCCCGGAGTCAGAGATCAGTCCTCATGGAGATAACGATCAACGCTCGGTTTATTACAAATCTGAGGGTACATTTATACTAGCGACGTGGGAATATATTTGATTGGATACAAAGCAAGGCAAAAAGCTAACATAGACTTAGTCACGTAGCATATCTTAGTAAAAGTATCAATAGAACATCTCGCTCCATATCTTCCTTGCTTATCCTCGGAACATCCTGCTTCACATCCCTTCTCCTTGGGCACATCTTGGCAAGTGTATCCATATTGTCTTGTCCAAGGGCAGCACATCTCTGCTAGCACGTCTCTGCTAGCAGGCTCGCATGCAGGGCTGTGCAAGCAGGCCTCTCAGACCAGGGTCTGCATAAAATGCTTTCTTCAAGGGTTTGCAGCTCTTTGTGGAGAGTGAGAAAAAAAAGAGCAACTGAGAGAAACTCTTAAGTCCTGATCTTTCCCTGAGCTACCCATTACCTCACTGAAGGGACTAAATGTAATCTGTGCTGATAATAACGTGGGAGGACATTTGTCTGGAGTGGAGACGAGACTGGGGAGGGAGGAACACTGTGTTCTCCCTTAGTGTTTGCATGGTTTGTTTCCAAATATCTGATTCAGTACTTGAATACTTAGATTAATTGTCAATAAATTCACTTAAATTCCCCAAGATAAGTCTGTTTTGCTCATGATAATAAGTGAACTCCCTGTCTTTACTTCAGTCCACAATTTGTGTTTTCCTCTGGTGTGGAGGATGAGAGGGAGCAAGCTGTTGTGAAGGTGCTTAGCTGGTAGTCATCATTTCTTGATATGCTTTCCTCATTTTGTAATTCAATGTCATTGAATACAGAACAGTTTGTCTCCTTTATAGGTCCCTCTCCCCTAAACAAATTCATTCAGAGCCCTAAAATGGGGAAAATATTTTGCCTGTTGATGGACACTAGTTTTCTAACTGAGGTTCAAAGTGGTGTTCATGCTCTCTGAAGGGCTGATAAGCAATACACACTGCCTAACTTACCTTCCATTTCCACTTACCAATCTATATTGTAACACCCAAAACCAAGGTCAAGGTGGCAGTAATTATTGTGTTGCAGCTGTGGCCAGTTATGATTTTCAAAGCTTTATATTCTGTGACTCATTCACAAAAACCCTATAAAGTAAATAATATAAATAAAACTTCACATGTTTTTTGTATGGTTAATTATGCCAATTTCTTTTTTAATGACATCTTCCATTTAAATATCTGTACTAGTTTGAAAGCAAACTAGTGGGAGATTCTAAGTCAAAATTGCAATTTAATAGGAAAATTAAAATAAATGCAAGAAGACAGAAACACTCACAGTGTCAACCTGATATCCTGTCAGTCAGGGTGATGGTAGCAATCCAGTTAAATGGTGGCTGCAGGATACAGCCTGATACCCTGTCAATCAGGGCGGTGGTAGCAATCCAGTTAAATGATGGCTGTAGTCCTGCTGGAGTGACAGACTGGTGGTTCTGTTGAAGCAGTGATCCTATAGAACAGCAGGTCTTCCTCTGAAGGTCCAGTGGCTAAGGTCCCCTGTGGCGTTCCAAGCCTCAGATCACATCCAGGTAGGAATGCTTGACTCCTCCCACTGGGTGGAGCATCTCGCAATAGGATGATGCAATTTTATCAGCCATGCAGTAAGACTTGATGGGCCATTAGCAGAAGACAGCCCCTGGAGGGAATTGTCAGGAATGAGTCATGGAGATAAAGAACACTGCCCCACCTGGTTTTAACAGTTTATGAAGATGGTGATAGAATACATATTTTGGTTACATTTTATATTGTAACATAAGACAATAACTCTGAAGTTGTTATAGTCCCAGAGGATGACAGAAGACAGAGAAACACTGAAAGCTGTTCTCTGGGTATGGATGGATAACTTTTTTTTGAAGGTTTGTAGAGAAGATAGTTAAAAGCCCAGATATTCATAGCTGGATGAAGGTAAGGATAAAGGCCCTGACACAGATTTCCACTAACTTCCATGGAATTTTATACCCCAAACAGCTTGCAGGTTATGATATTCAGGGGTCTGCAGGGCAGAGGCTTCTGCTGGTCATATCAGTGATGTATCTATGTAATATAGATATAGATAATGTAATATATGTAATATAGATACATAGTAATATCCTGCAAGTCAGGACACATTGCTGTATTGCTTTCAAACCTCAGCTGACTACTCTTTAAAGCACATTACTACAGGGACATAACTGAGGTAACTTTGTGAGTCAAGATGCATTATATATGGTGTAGCCTTTTGAAAACAGGTTATATGGAATGGTTATTGTGAGAAAATAACCTGAAAACAGGTTATTGTGAGAATGTTGCATTATTATACTCATGCTTTTTACGAGACAAAATTTTGTCTTCAGTTACCATGACAAATGCCTTCAAACATGAAATCATTGCTAGGTAGCTTCCAAGATGATTAGAGACTGGAGGTCTACCTTTTTTTTAATACAGATGGAAAATACATATTTAGACTGGAAGTTTTCCACTGTCCTTCTTTATCTCCTCTTCCCCATTCTCTCTGTCCCCATTTCCACTCCCTCTAGAGTTTACAGAGTTCTAAAAACTGAAGAAGTAATTCCCCAAGAGAAAACAGTCTATTTCCCTTGTATTTTGCTAATTTTCTTGCTTCCTTTTTAGCTTTTAGCTAGACATTACTAACCAGCCACCAAACACTAGAGAGTGACCAATACAGTCATTTGACTTGAATGTGATATGTGCAGCTTCCTTGCTGGATTATTACTCTAGAGGTAGCTCTCTATTAGCTCTTAATTCTCTGTCTGTGCTTCACTGAACTGTCATTTGTGGTCTCCTGAATTGTCACAGTAATACTTTTTTGAAGAGGAATTTTCTGATGAAGACTCAATTGTTCATTCAAACAAAATAACATGCATTTTTTTTCATAACTTAATTTCCTTTACAGGCAATATTTATTCTTATAAATTCTATTAGTCTGTCATACATTCCTTGTCTTCATTGACTTTATTTCCCTTTTTCAGTGTTTTGGAAAATTAGAGTATAATGGTTCCATATTGGTCTACACAGGACCATTCTAATTTTCAGTTTTTACTTTTCTCAAATGTATTGTGCCATTTGAATCCAAATTTTGCCAACATTTTTCTCTATTCTTGTATGCCTTGTTAAAATCTCATTGAGGACAAATGCATACAGTGCTGGTTCCAGTCTAAAGGAAACAAAAACTGCAAAAAAGTGATGCCATATTTGAAGAATTACTTTAAGAGGGGAAGGCAATCAGATATATTCTAAAAGAGAGGAACCAGATTTTAGTGGCCTCAAACGAGGGACCCAGATTATGAGAGAATGAAGTGAACCTACATAGGCACAGTAAAGTGCTGGGAACAAGAACAAATTAATTCACTGAAAGTAAGCACAACAGAACAGCAAGCTTTGTGCTGCAGATTCCTTAAATTAGTTTGGATCCCTCATATCTCCCAAGGTGTTCTCTGAATAAATGTCCTGAACTAGCAGAAGTCTACCCTCTAGAAGTCCAGTGTAAAAGTTTTGTTAATGCCCCTCCTTGATTCACCAAATACTGAAAACTCCATTATTTCATGGTCAATGTACCCCACATGGTCTCTGAGCACCACACGCCCCAGCAGCCCTTTTCTGCTTGTAAACATCAGGTCAAGAGAGGCATCACCCCTCACAGGCTCATTCACCAGCCATGACAAGAAATCATCTTCCATGTACTCTAAGGATCTCCTTAAATCCTTTTTCTCCTCTGTGCTGAGTTCCCAGCAGACATCTGGCAGGTCTCTACTGGTCTGGCTACCTTATTACAACAGCAACATGATTTATGCCTAAAAGAGACTCCTGGCACCCAACAGGCATCCTGTACTAGATTCACACTGTAAAAAGGGTATGCAAAAGGAGGTAATGAAAGCATGGTCCAACTCATCCCCTCAGTGAATTGGAGAAAACACCATGGGTAATCCGGAACAGCTACACCGTTCAGAAACCTCCCCTGCCTCCACTTTCTGCTGCTTCAAAGAAAACACCTTCCTTTGGATCTTGCCAACTCTAGCTAGCCACATCAAAGGCTGGCAAGATGCTAGGGCATGTGTTTCTGCCCCTTCTTTTCACTTACAGGTAAACAGAGTGGATTGTCACGTGAAGCAACTGGTGGCCATTTGGACCAAGAGAACATGTTGTCCTCCTGACAACAGCTATTGAAACATGATACAGAAGTGCATCCTTAGTTCCTGAGGACTTGTATGCTGACTCCTAAAATGTGAATGAGATAAAAACACTTCCAGCTACGAAGTTGAAGAGCAAACATGAAATCTAATTCTATTGCTTGGACAAGGCACAAGGGTGCCTTGTTTACTGATTATATCTCTATTGATTTTGCGCATGAGCTGTTACAATTCAGCTTACAAAATATGTTTTCTATTTTCTTCTTTGTTAAAAAGTGTTATGTATTCAATGTGCAAAGAATGTGAAAAATTGGTAGAGCTTTCTATTCACTTCCCTGTAAAAAGTCAGCAAGGTATGCAAGACACTGCAATGCAATCAATACAGAGGAACTAGATACCCTCAGTGTAACTTTGCTTGTGGCTACTTTAGTTACCTTAGTTCAAATTAGTTTAGGCTTTATAAAGCCCAAACCTACAGATGGACAGATGTACTCTTCTGTAGTAGTCTGTGTGCTCTGTCATCAAAATTGAAGCTCCAAAGTTTAAAACCTAATGATTTGCCCCCTGCTGAATTCACAATTTAACCTATATGCACAAACATTACATATTGATCTCGTATTAAATGTATTCCTGGTTGGCTGCTTTTTCCAGCTTTTCCTGCCCCTCTTGACACATTAAATGTAATACTAACATCTGAAAAATATTTTTAAAAAGTCAATTGTATATGGTTCCATTATCCAACTTCAAGAAACAGGAAGAATGTGTTTTCATTTCTGCTATATTTTGGTAAAGGCTTGTATCTGTGTTGATGCTTTCTGTCAAAGGTCCTGTTCACATGAATCTAAAGAAGGATATGAATCTTAATTTCACAGGTTTTTTCCTGCCCTGAAATCTCATTTTGGATTTTATAATTCTACATGTGCTTCAATTATGCTGTTGCCCTTATCCTATATGCAGGGGATGGTTATGGATGCTGTAGCTAATTAACAATCTAAGCGCACAAATGTCTCCTTGAAAACAAGATCTGGCACTAGACTAAATGAACATTCTGATTGCTCATTAAATGCAGCAATTTCTCTGCAGGTTGGGTAATACTGACAAGATACTCTTTTTTTTCACCTCCTGTTTCCTTGCCCCTCACCATTTTTCTAAGCAAATTTCCCCCCTTTTCCTCAAGAAGCCCATAAAAATAGGCTTATTTTTCTTAGCATGTTTTCCTGATACACCCTCTCTGCTTCTGTACTGAAGAATCATGTTTCCTGGGCTGTTGGGGTCCACTCCGGCTAGCTATAGACCCTTGCCCACATGATACTTCATAGACAAAGGTAAAAGATTAGAGAAGCGCTCTCCTCCACATGGGAAATGTTGTCCTTTATTCCAAGACACACATCAGGCGGACAAACCCATGAGAGAAAAGAGGGCTCCCTGGCAGCAGGGAGCTTTTATACCCCCCGGGATGGGGACAGAGGGAGAGGTCCACAGCCAGTGGGACACCAGTGAGGAGTGGTGAGGGGAGGGGTAACCCAGGGGAGAGACCACCAGGTGGTACCGGGACAGGTGAGGGAAAGACCATGTGATGGGGAAACGGGGTAACAAACCACATGATATAACATAAGCTATACAGTGCAATATAAAACTATTCTGTGCAAATTCCCAATCACCCAGTGCAAGAGAACAACTAAACTGGTGCACCACAACACTGTACCTTTGCTGCACTGCAATGGTCACATAGAGACAAGAACTGTGGAAACAAACAGTATGCAGGGCCTTAGACACCCTGCCTTGGCTCATGGAGAATGCTCACCTGCCATTTCAGGTGACAGGCTGTCCCAGGACAAACAGGTAATAGATGCAGTCTTACAGTGACATGTAGGGTAGATATAAGTTCACTTTTAATTCCCTACTCTTACAGATCTAATGGAGCCTTGTCTCAGTGGTACGCCTTTCAGATGAAGCTTATTGCTTTTGCTTTAGGTAAGGTTATTTTAGAAAATTTATTCCTGCATAGATGAAAATAGCATTATCTGTGGAGGTATTGAGTGCTTGATGGAAAATATCATAATTTCTTGAGGGGTAATTTTCTTACCCCTATAGAGAGTTGCTAGTATTTCCTGTAAGTGTTGCCTGACTAAGAACCACTGAAAAGTAAGAAGACAAATTTCTGAGCTCAATTACATCTCAATCTGTGTTTTGCTTAGGGAATAAGACACACCTTTGTGTGCTGGTGTTCCTCACTGAAGCTTGATTTCAATTTGGCACCCATAGGCCCTTTAACAACATGTAGGGCTTTCTAACCCATATTTTTGATTGTAGCTGCATAAAACATATTTGTGATATAAAAACAATCTTTGTATATATGAAAGCTTGGAAGACATTGTATGTAAGTTCTATGCTATGATCATGACACAAAGAAATCTACCCCTTTTTAGTTTGTTTCATTTGGCCTCCATGCATAAGACTTAACTTGTCTTTGAAAGGTCATTTGCAATTTTAAGTGAAAAACTGAATTTTATAAACCCTGGATCAAAATTAATTTTTGCATAATCCAAATGTCAGTACAGATTACAAGAAATTAATGTAGCATTATTGTTTTTGATACAATCACAATTTAAGCAGAAATATTTTAAATTAACATTCTTATAATTTATACTTTAATATTTTTGCAGCAAACTCATATGCCAATAGTGGTATTGAGAACATAATAGTTTATTAAGTTTTTCTTGGAAAACACAAATAATATGACAAAGTAAAATTATATTTGATTATTAATTAGTAATAATATATTGCTGGTGTTGACATTTAAAAACATGCTCGAATTTTTCCTTTCTTGATCCCAGGGATTGTGGTGTTTTCATCTATTGTGATTGAATGCCACTGTTTTTTGTGAACTTTACAAGCTATCACATATTTTCTGAAGATAAAATCCAGTCAAGTACTGGTGAAATTAGAAAATTCAGTGTATTCAATGTCTTTGAATTAATTCTACAAAACTGGCTTAATATCAAACTCTCTGTAATTAAAATCTGGTTAGTAGATAAAGTCATTCTTTTGCTTCCCTTTTTTACATCTGCTTTGGTTTAACCCCAGCTGACAACGAAGTCTCACACAACTGCTGGCTCACTCCCCCACAGTAGGATGGAGGAGAGGGTTGAGAGAGTAAAAATGGGATAAGTCATGGATTGAGACACCAACAGTTTAATAGGGAAAGCAAAAGCCATGCATGCAAAACAGGGAATTCAATCAGCAGTTCCCATGGGCAGACAGGTGTTCAGCCACCTCCAGGAAAGCAGGGCCCCATCACATGTGCTGGTTACTCGGGAATGCAAACGACACTGCTCTGAAAGTTCACGCCTTCCTTCTTCCCTCAGTTTTAAAAACTGAAATGACTCCACACGGTGGGGCATATCCCTTTGCTCAGTTGGCATCAGCTGTCCTGGCTGTGTCCCCTCCTGACTGCTTGTGCATCCCATGTGTTGGTGGGGTGAGGAGCAAAAAAGGCCTTGATGCTCTGCAAGTCCTGCTCAGCAGGAAACTACAACACCCCTAAATTATAAACGTTGTTTCCATTGCACAAATCCAAAGCACACCCCCATACAAGCTACCACGAAGAAAAACACCTCTATCCCAAACACCACCAGCACACCACCATATTTCTGATTTTCCAGAGTCACTGGGAGAAAGTCTCATATCAGATTAGTGTTACACCGAAAAGGGAAGATTTTTAGTTACTATTCTTTTCCTTTTTCACTTAGAAAAGAGTAATTCAAATCATGAGAAAAAGTGAGAAGGTCTGTCATCTATGTGTATCACTACTTTAATGGCAAAGTCTGAGTGAGATATGGTTAGAGTCTAATCAGAACTTGTCTAAACTTGTTTTTGGTCTCTTGTTAGAATTCTTGCCCATGTGGAGAGACATATGTTACAGAAATATTGTCTAACCATTCAACATTCACTTTGGCCAGTATATTTAAAATATGCTTGCTAAGAAGTATTTAAATTCTTAAAGCACAGAAGCAAGTAGTTCAGTTTTCATAAAAACAATTTTCTAGTTCTTACTTTAAAAAACAATTATCATTCATTTACGTTTTATTGTCTACACTGACTTTGTTGTAAGTCAGACCAAAGGTGGGTACTTGATACTCTCTGCAGGAAAATATATAATAACACATGCTTGTAGTAGATCACAGAAAAAAAGGTTATATTGGTCAAACAACACCAAGCACATTTTTGCCTTGTGAAATTCAGAGTGGATATTGTCTTTTCATCTCCCTTCACTTCTATTTAAAATGATCGCACCCTGGAGGTAACTACATAGCTAAATCTATGCATACAGTAATAACATATACATATATATATATATATATATATATATATATATATATATATATATGAAGAGCATATATCAGATATTTTATGTCTGAAATTCTAAGACTAAGGTAAAGTGCTAATATTTCTAAGTAGAATACTGCACTCTATTTGCAGTCTGACAAGACAACACACAACCAGTTTCTATGTGTTTATATGAACTATAGAGGAGGCAATAATGTATATTGCTATAAATATTTTTAATTTACATCAAAATGTGTATGGAAACAGAAAATATAGTAGACTGCTTCCATAGCAGCAGTGCCTATAAACTGACCAGCTTTATCTAGAGGAGCATAAATTCAGCATCTGGGATGAAATTCTCTTCAGGTATAACATGATAATATGCCTGTTTTCAGGACAAATCCTAACAAGCCTGTCTAATTTTATTTTCTGTTTCCCACATACTAGCTTTTTTTTTAATCTGTTGAAGAATAAATATGAAAGATTATTGATTGCGACAAAATAACTACAGCATAAAGTAATTTCTTTGGATTTATACAGAACCATCACTTAAAATTTAATTTCAGAGAAGTATGTAAAATTAATTTTATTTTGTTACAAGTACATTTTAAACCAGATTTATACCATATAATTTAAAGTATACAATCTGAGAACTGATAGACATGGTAAAACTGCAGTGATTCAATTCTTGCTGAACATGAAAGGTGTCTGAAGTCTAAGTCAATCTTACATATTTCTCTAATTTATGATTCTGTGACTGACATTGTTTCAAGTCACTTCTTTTACAATCATAATTGTTTTTCCAATCAGGGATTTTCACCAAGGGAGAGTTCTAATTTTCCTTTTTATTTCTTGGCTCTAATTAAAAAACTTGACTGTCAACAGATTTGTTCAATAACTTACTAGTATAAGGCATACCTTCAAATCTATGCAAGGGTACTGGCATCACAACATGATTTCTGCAAATAAAAATTGTATATTACCTTGGCTTTTGACAAGTTAGTCACCAAGACAGACTTTTTCTTATCAAAAACACCTTAATATTCCTGACAATTCTTGTCACAATTCTTATGAGATATTTATTAATTAGTTGCTGGATGGTTTCAAACAGTTAAATTCAAATAATACTGTAATTTGGAACAAAATTTTTCAATCTTAAGATCTTAATAATAAAAGATCTCTTCAGAATAAAACTAATGTCTATTAGATTCAGGAGGGGTTTACCACAAGTAACCAAAATTAAATGTAGTATAAAATATTTACAGAAGATGCATATGCAAACTTCAGGAAATTTTACCCTGTATACTAGCACAAGTAGTAACTTTGAAAATTAATTAACAATTGCAAAAGTTGTGGCATGAATGCCCAAATTAAGGGATTTGTAACTTTTTCTTTTAAGCTAAATATATTTAGTTCACTGACACTCATCATAAATTCTAGGTTTAGTCCCTTTTTTCTCAGTATCAAATATAAGAGCAATATCACTTTTTAAATTCTATATGAATTTGACAAAACAAAGGAGCATCTTCTGTAACTGTTGTGCTAAGGGCAAATATTCAAATACCATGGCTCCCAGATCTCACTACATTCCAGAACAGAGTGTGCAACCCCACATACCCTCTAAACCCAGAGAAAGCTGGAGCATATGTTGGTATGTTTGTTCTACTGATGATCTAACTATGAGTCCACTTACAGCAGTGTTAGACCTTTAACAGCAAAAATTGATCCTGAAAAGGTATGTCAGTCACTCTGATTGTTCATGTTTACAGTCACAAGGAAAAGCTTCAACTTCTGTCCTCTCTTGGAATATGTTTGGGAGGGATTTCATTAGTGATTAGTTCTGCATTTTCAAATAACAGAGATAATGTGAAATTGACGGCTAAATGTGATTGAAGAGGAAATACACAATATGGTTTTATACCAGAGAATGACTGCAAATCTCAAATTAGGAACAGCTTTCTTTTTAAGCCAATTGGGAGAAATAGCTTTCATTAAAGATTCATTTAGCTTATTTAAGAAATTAACTGCATCATGGAGCTTCTTATTTCCCTGTATTTCCCAAATTCCACTTCAAAATTATTGTTAGTTGATGTCAACAAGTATATCTGTACAAACAATGTAATGCTTTTCCACTAATCGGTATATGTTATAAATTCTTTTATGTCAAGGAATATGTAGAAACAACAATTTTTTTGTTAGTATTAAGGACTAGCCATATTCATGTCTGGAACACAAACCAACAATTTCCATGTCCAAAATATTTTTTTGGGACTTTATTTACCTTTGAATGTAATTAGACACAGAAAGAGATAGACTTTAGGACAAACTTTCAAAATCCTCATGGCTTTATTGTAAAATAATTTACATATAGTAGTTTAAATTTTAAATTGATCTGAAAATGAAAACCAGGACCCTTACTTCTCAAAAGAAAAAGAAACCAACTTTTTTTTTAAAGAAATATGGGATGCATTGGAAGATTTTTTTTTCTCAGGAACCATTCTTTTTTTAATGAAATGTTATTTTCATATGAAAAAGCCATAAGAAATTACTGACTATTGTAATCTGAATTGTTCTCACACTAGTAAGGGTTCCATCATTACAGTGTCCAATGCAATAGTTTTATTTTGGCACTGAACTAAAAACATCTTCTTTATTAAAAATCCCATTTGATTCTTACAGTTGTATTGTATATTGTTTTTTAAGAAGCCAGATTACCACAGAAAAGTGGTAGCATTAATGATCTGAATTGACAAATTTGGATGAAACAGGCAAGATTTGGATGAGGAATGCTCTTATTCAGGACTCAAGCAGAAACTGAAAGTCTTTTTTTTTTCATATCTGGGAGCACTAATGCCCAAAAAAAATCCACAACTTTCAGTTTTATAGTTTTTTGTTTTGAGGTGAGCTAAACCATTTAAATTTTATGCTTATTTTGCAAGGGTTTTTTATAGATCTCCTTTCAGACTCTGGATTAACAGGTTAAAGAAGGGGGATTGCATTGAAAAACATATCTCCTAGGGACTATCCTACCACAGTTCTTACATTGCCATTGTTTTAGTGTCATCCACCTAAAAACCTGTAGATCTTGTGACAAAATGTATCACCTTGTGCTGTGTGCATGTGGAGAAACTGGGATTATGATAGTTCTTTGAGCAGGGTTTACTAATAGAAGAAATGATTTTGAGCTTGCAGGTTGCATTTTTTATATTAGGGTGGTCAGCTGATGTTTGTAGTTCTGCTTAAAGTGTTCATTTTTTGGACGATTTTTTTTAAAGTGATAATTTAGTGTCTTTTGTGATTATTTGTGGAAGATGTTACTTTCTTCTTTTCCTGAATACTCATCACTATACTATTACTAATGTAATTATTTCAATTTTTAATAGAAGGATTCTAGTAGCATTTTTCATTTTCATAAATATGTGTTGTGGACCAGAATTTTGTTAAACCTAAGAATCTGTGTCTCATAGCAAGTTCTGGGTTTTATTTTGTTTAATTAAGGTAAATGTTGTCAGTCCTGAATAATAACAAAAAGTGAAATTTCTTAGAAAAAGACAATTTTAGAAGAAAAAACTCCCCTACAGATTTTGTCAAAATTGTGCACTTCTATAAAAAAAGTGACATAGAGTTTACATCCTAAATTAAGTGTTTTCAAAAATTTAATTCTGTTTTTGACAAAGCTCGTGCATTCTTGAGGAACATTGAAATTGTGTTGATCTAGCATTACATATTAAACATTATTGTCTCCAATAATATTAATTTTGATCTAAACAAGCATGTAGCATGATACTGGCAGTCAAAATATAAGTCACCAGTGGCTGCATGAGAGCTAGTATCAAATCTTTATCTGGTATTCTCTGATAGCAACACAAATCCAAATGTATGTTTATTACAGTGGTGGTGATTCTGGATTTTACATATATTGCTACCTATTAGACCTATTGAAAGGCTCTGATTGTCATTTAATGCACCACTTCCTGGATGTATGATTTTTAAAAATATATTTTTTTATGTTTTTTTTTCATTCTATGTAACCCATAAACACACACCAGCAACAGAACTGTGTTTACCACAGTGAAAACATCTCCATAAATAGCAGCGTTGTCTATGAAACTAAGAGAAGAACTAGGTGAGTGGATTTCAATTCTAAACATTAATATGCCATTTCGCCTGCTTCCTTGTGCTGCCATCCGTTCCCTTCTGCACTACTGATGATAATGGTAATGACAACAAGGATTTACCGTCAGCCATTTGTATGGCCCTTATCTGTAACACAGTTCATTTCAAAAATCACTTCAGAGCATTTGGGAACACTACCTTTTAGGTTCTGATCTTGAAAATATTTTTATTTGTGCTTGGCTAGATTCACTTGTAATCCCATTGCAGTTACTGACACTACTCATGCAAACACAAAATTTTTGAGTGTTGCATTGCCTTCAGGAAGAGGTCTCTATGCGTGGTTCTCTCTTTGCACCAGTTTTCTGTCATTCTGAAATCAATTTTCCCAACAGTTTTACACCATTTATTACATGATAAAATGAGCAGAATAGTACTGCTTGGCCAGATCTTCAGACACACAGTTCCATTGACTTCAAATCAATTTACTATACCAGAGATTATCATTCTATACACTTTTTCTCTCCTAGGATTTATATATTGTTTTTCACCTCTTACTTGTGAACAAAAAGTGATTCATGTGGCTCATCTTAAATGATCAGGCCAACCTTTTTTGCTCTTGGTTATTCTATAACTTCATGAAATTCGTACATCTGTTGCAACTCATTAGAAGTATTGAGAACTCTTTCTGTTTTTGCCGGCTGACCAGAAGTATTCTGTATTTCATGATAATACATCTAGAGAGTTTGGAATCCCAAAGCGACATCTGCAATTTTTCTTACATCTCGTTTCAACTTAAGTTGCAACTCTCCCATTATTTTTTTTTTCTAGCTTCACAAACCGTTTTCCTTTGCCAAAATAAGATTTATAAAATTGTC
Source organism: Pyrgilauda ruficollis (assembly GCF_017590135.1). Taxonomy (NCBI): domain Eukaryota; kingdom Metazoa; phylum Chordata; class Aves; order Passeriformes; family Passeridae; genus Pyrgilauda; species Pyrgilauda ruficollis. The sequence continues at coordinate 29,406,186 of NW_024519206.1, read as the reverse complement.
CTGTTTTTTCACTCTCACTGATGGGTTAAGACCATTCTTTATAGTACTAATAAAAACACAGCTGCTTCTATTTTACATGTCTGGACACTTTATATAGGGGAAGAAACTTAAATAAAGATGAATTGAAAGAAAGTGGAAATTAAGTTTAATTACCAACACCAGAACAAACCACTTAAAGAATTACAGCACTTCAGTATAGATTTTGTGAACACTGCAGACAATAGGAATTTTTCCACTGACTTTAACAGCACTTGGATTTGGTCCCTGAAAGTCAATTACTTGTACAGCAGGAGAACCAAGGCAAGGGCAAGCTTACTTCCCTGATCAACAGCGCCAGTGAGCATTACAACACATAGTAGAATATTTTTGTTATATATTTGCTCATACTTAGGCATAGGCATAAGGTTATTTCCCTTACTTGTACACCACAGGTACTTTCAGTCAAGGTTCAGAATCAGTGAAGACATGATAAAATAGCTGGGAAAATAGGCTTTCAGCTCCTTTTCCAGCACAGCCCATCTAAACACTGCCCTGAGGGATGGAAAAGGGTAACAACAGCTTACTGTAAACAAAAAGGCTTTAAACCAGATAGCTTGACAACTGGATAGTAATACAACTTTGGCAAACTGATGGCTAGCAAAAAAGGCAAAACATACTGTGAAAACTGGCTAAACACCTGAATGTTCCTTCCACCCTGGGTTTTGCTGCTTTTAGTGTTGATACAAAGTGGACACACTCTCTGGGTTGCTGGATGGGGCAATGGGACCCACAGATCACAGAGGAACTGAAGAGACCATTGCGAGGCTTAGATTCTGGAGCATTTTAATCTTTCCAAAACTTCCCTTATGATCAGTGGTGAAAAGTGAATACTTAGCCTCAGTTTTTAAAATTCAGGGGAAGTTGCTACAAGCAGATGGCAAGCAGCTTCTACTGCTTTTTTTCCCCACTTCCTCCCTAGGGCAGAGGGAGGATTGTTGAAATATATTTGAGAGTTTCTACTTGAAATTATGTAGTAAAATGTTCTTTTTTTTGAAAGATGTATTTGCCTATAATAGAGATTATAATAGCAGCTCCAGGAAGGGATGAGGAGAAGGGAAACACCTTCCAGTTGTTGAAACACTGCCAATTCTTTCTAAATCCGTAGCTTTGTCTCTGAAATGTCAGTCATGATGTTCTATGGAACAACATTAAAATGCATTTTTGATTAATTGGTGCACAAATTATTTCCCATTTGATCTGTAGGCATTAAATTTAATTCTAATACACTTTCAGTGACTCTGGGACTGTTATATGAATTCGGAATGAATTTAGCCATTATGTTTTAATTTGCTCAGCCACCTTATCTAAATAGAATATTCCAAGGTTTGGAACAGCTGAAATACTGCTAGCAATTCTTAACTCAAATTTAAATATTTCTGAAATCAATTTAGAGAGAAAGTAAGCTTACTCATTGATTGAACAAATGTGCTTTCCTGATTCCTTTTCTGCTTCTTTGGACAGTAAGTTAATGTTGTTGCCACATAATTTTTTTCTAACATCCAGTATGTTGTTCAGTAATAGGCTGCTAAGAATACAGTTAAAATGGAGTTAATATTATTTTATGCATTTTTGGAAAGAGTTTCACAAGGATATTTTGATTCAAAAAAAAGTGTAAATTTTTACAGCAAGGTAAAGATGATTTATTTACTGCTTTCTGCTTTAAATAGCTCATTTGGAAGTATGTGTAATGGCCTCATCGAGAAGCTGGATATTCCTGTCTTGCAATATTGCATATATACAATCCTACATCCAGGACAGGAAAAACCTGGCTAGATATTTGTATCACTTTCTTCACTGTAAGAGCTGGACACTTTATTTTCTTTCAACATGCCAAATTCTGATATCTCAATCAGATTTTACTGATTTCATAGTAGGCCAGTCCACTACTACTTGAGCAGTCAGTATATTGGATAAATTGAAGTCACCATCTATATTTTTGTGGTTAATAATAACAACAATAATTTAAATTTAGAAACACTGAGTTTCAATTTTTTATTGAAGCTATTCCTATTATTACTTTTATTTAAGCTATCACTATTTATTTAAGTTTCACTTTTTATTTATTAATTTATTTTCACTTTTTATTTAAGCCAAATCAGATTTGTTTGACCAAGGTTTTCAACTTTTTTCCACTTTAAATAGACTTTTCTGTATTTTTCATCAAAATTTTATATATATACAGTCTTCATAACCTTCATGACCTTCTTTTATAAGGACAAGCTTAGCATGTTTTTGTTCAATTTCTCAGTGTGTTTAGTTCATAATAAGGAGAATTTCTCATTGAAGACTGGAGAAAATATATTTATTCCCAATGTAGTACAGTTTGGAATAGCTGTTAGAACCAATATCTTAATCACTTTGTATCATTCATCTTTGTAGTCTGCAAAATATTCAAGAAAGTCTTTTAGTAGTATTATACAAAAAACCACATTCCCATGACTTCTTGGCTTACTCTTTTCTTAGTGGGTGTACTTTTCACATACTTTATTATCTTATTTGCCGGAGCAGTGGCAGCCATTTGCATCTTAGAGGCCTTACATAAATCTTTAACTTCCATCTATATTATCAAAACCTATTTCTCTAGACAGTCTGTTCCAAAAAATTGAGGTTAATGAGTAGTTCATTGTAAAGTATAGATTACATATTTGATTATGTTTGATTATGCCAATATATTACCTCTTGGGATCTCTATCCGTTGCCATAACTTCCAGAAATAACATCTGCAATATTTTCTCTTGTTAAGTACAGTAGCTTAGGATTCTCAGTACATATGCAAAGTATACATTGTTATGAAAATTCACCAAAAATTTAGTGAATACGAAGTGCATGCATACTGTCAATTGATACCTGTAAAAATGACTAATAATCATAAGTGTAAACCCTTCCAGGTTCTTAACCTTGCTTGATTAGAAACAATTCCACTCAAAAAAAGAATTAATGACAAAAAAAGATGAGATGTCAGCAATATACAAGTAAATGCTTGTGGAAATTTTAATTGGTAGCAAAATACAAGTATAATCAAGCAGAAAATGAGTTATTGCTGCTGAAACAATCCCATATAGTCTTCAAATCCCCCACAGTCTAGCACAGCACTCTATTTTTTCAAGTCTGTATGGGACAATTAGTACTTATTTTAAGTCAAATGAAAACTGAGACAAAACATATTCCATATATTAGAAATATTACAGATTTTATTTAACTTAAACCAAAACACTGTTTTTGCCATATATATATATGCGACCTTACTGAGAGGCAAAACTTTTTAGTCAAATTGTTTCTCTACCAGGATTAAATTAGTGACATATGGCTATAGATCACAGAGTTATTTCCATGGTCAGCCCTTCATGTCCTGTGTAGGCTGCATCTATATCTCTGCCTCAGAGGTTTGGGATCAGCCTTGGTTTTTCATGAATGTTTTACATTTCTGTCATTCAAGTCCTGACCAAAATAAGATTTTGTCTTTTGGCCTGTAGTCTCTGAAGTAAATAATTTAGTCTGCTCTTAGTCATGGTTTACACCATGACACTGAGCACAATATTCTTATTCTTTCAGCAGTTCACACATACACACAGAAATAGTTTATAGCACATCTTATTCATACTGACAGGATAGAACCAGCAGGGTTCTGCAGGACTGCATTGTCAAAATCATTGACTTAAGCTAAAAATCTTAATTCTTTTACACAACACTTGAGTGTACAGTACCATACAAAAGGTGTAGTTACTGTTAGTGCTGGAGAAATGCCACATTGGGAATGGTCTTTGTGCAGATATATTTCTGTAGAGTTTGGTGTATAAGGTAAATCAGGAAAAACACAAAGATCCTGTCCTACTGTCACAGAAAACAGATTTATTACTTGCAAAGAGCTGTAGCTAACTGAGAAATGCTAAAGTCACCTTTAAATCAACAGCTTTAGAGAAGTGTAAATTAAAATTTTGATGCAAAAATTATTCCAATTAATCACCATGAAATAAATAAGCTATCAATCCCAAATAGTGTGTTCTAGCTTTTCTCTAATGAACCATCTCTCATTTCTTGCAAATAGTGTTTGACTAGGGAAAAAATAGCATGCTTTAAAGAAAAAAGCATCCATCTTTCTATTAATAACCTAGCTCCTCAGGGAAAGAAAAATATTCATATTTTTAGGAACATAAATACTGACTTCCTTCAGAGTTATAGAGTTCTCACCTAGTACAAACTCCAGCTTTTCTCTGCCTGGAACCTCTTTCATGCATTGTTAGCCCACAAGGCTTTGGAAATTCATAAACTCCAGGCTCAGAGACTCTTGAAGATACTTCAGCCCACTTGGACTTGTTTCAAAAATCATCAGAAGTCCTGGGGATAGGGGATTTGTCACAAAGGCTAATTTCTTCCTGAAAGTATAAAACACTGTGCAATAATAGCCTTTCTATTCTGTGTTTTGTATACTTGTCTGTTTTGCAAAGAAGTTCCACAGACACTTCATTGTCACAGTGAGCTGCTGCAAACAGTTATGGGCACGTATGAATTAACAGTGGAACATGGAAGGCTGGAATTTCTTGCACTGGCTTTGTCACTTTGTAGAATATTCCTGATACTCCAGGCTTCACTCTGATTTTGCTTTGAGGTGTTTTCTGTGTTTGTTCACCCAGCAGATTCTGAAGCCAAGTTAACCAAGAATAGTTCTTGTAATTTTGAAGCAGAGGTTGAACATCATGACAAGTATCACTGTTAATCGCTGCTTTCTTTGATGCAAAAACCTGAGATGGAGCAAAGATTTCCTTTGCAGACTTTTTTGCTACTGAAACCACTACTGATGTAAAAGACAACTTTAAAGATTTCCTATTACCAGCACTTGTTGGTCAAAGTTTCCACCACTGCTGGGTAAGCATGCCTTTATGATAAGTCTTCTCACTGGGTGGGCCTGAGAAGAGTCATCACGTGGTCTGGCTGTCAACAAAAGTGTTCACACAGTGCCCACCTGCCTTTTACTGGCAATTTGCAATTTACAGAGAGCTCCATCACTTTTGAGTTTCTATTAGGTTTAAATACATAGAGTTTCTATGGAAGATCATTCTAAATCTGTTCATTGTATGAAAACATTAGCAAAGATGGAGAAAGTAGATCATTATTAGCTCTTGACAGAGACAGAGCTTTACAGCTCTAAATAAACCAGGTGACACTTAAACACAATTGTCCAGAATTTGAGGATATCAGATATTGATAAACTATATCACATCATGAACAAGGCTTTAATTTTTTTTAAGTGTATTTTTGAAATTGTTTTCAGACATGCTATTTCTGAAGACCAGTCCTCAGGTTTCTGAGCTGTTGTACTGATGCTGTCAGGGTTGTGTTTTTAGGGGTTTTACCACAGAGTCATGGAGTCATTTGGCTTGGAAAAGACCTGTAAATTCATCAAGCCAACCATTAACCTAACACTGCCACATACACGACTAAACCATGTCCCTAACATGACATCTGGCAGCACATCATTTCTCACTGTATAAATAATATACATTTAAATTCTTGTATGTAAGTTAATGCCTTCCAATTACAATGATGGCACTGAAGACCAGAGATATGGACAGAATGAAAGAAAGATGCCACAGATGTGCGGGTATATTTATCTGTTTTCAAGTGCTGAGACACTGCAATATACATTTGTCTTTGCATAAATTCCAATCTAATTTTTTTAGCCATTTAAATGTTGTCAAGTAGGTCACACAGCAATTTTTTTGTGTATCTCTATCTGTACAAATGACTGTTTTGATTTCATGTAAGTTGAATACTGTGTGTTCAAATGACCTTGGCAGAACTTAAATGACCATATGTCCTCTGAACACATTTATCAAAGTAAGCATTTGAAACAATTAAATGAGATCTATGACCTCATTTTTTACATCCATTATACAATATTATGTCTATAATTGACATGGTCTAAATGTGCAACAGAGAAGAGATGGCTGATTTTCAGCAGGGCTTGGAAAAATTTAACATCATAGTTTAATGTATTTTGAAGTGTTAAAATTGGATTGGCACTTCCTTTCATTTTCCACAGAACATGAGACCAACTCATTTTTATATTGTTTGGAGAAATGTTAAAAATTATTAATGAATGGTATCAAATGTAAAAATGAAGGAATTACAAGTACCAAAGCAAGTGTGTCCTTTTATCACAGTTAAATAATTTTTTTAGCTTCCTCATGATCAAGTTCTTCTTTTAAGGTGACTAAATATTATTTAAACATTGAAATCGACCAAGTTCTGATTCATGTAGAGTTACACAATAACTACAGCAAACAAGCAACACATATAGTAAAACAAACAAAATGACAAAATCACAGAACAAGGTTGGAACAGTGAGTCACCTCGTCCAGCCTCGCTGCTCAAGCAGGGAAACCCATTGTGTTTAACATACACAATATTCCTGGGATGGAGAAACCAAATTCAGCCAAAATCTGTTAAGTATATATGTTGGAGATCAAATTTCTGAACAAGGATTTATTACATTTACATATATATTTGCCATTTCCTTAGATGAACAAAATTAATATATACTGAATACATTCCACTCAAGCTCAATTTCATGTTAAATAGCCAAAAAAAATTTTGAAATACAGACACAGAACATAAACTGAAATTTTATTACTGTAAAACGAAACTGTAAATAATGATGCAGTAAAGTAAAAAGCTTGAATTTGCTTTTTAAACAAAACAGAAAGAATGAGAAATATGAATTTTGAATTATGCTGATTATTTTTAATTTTATTGTTATTTTCCTAAGTACCAATAAATAACCAAATATGAAACTTCATTTTTGAAACACATGAAAATATGTTAGCTGCACATTATTTCACACTATACAATTATGTATTTATAAAACAAGTACTTTGAAATAAACTTTTTCCCAGGTATATAAGTCATACATCTGTAGTGATATATTAGTCACAGTTCTGCATATTCTTTCCATAGTTAAATCACATCTAGAATGTAAAAGGCACTAGCCTTTCTGTATAGAATTTCTATAAAATTTCACATTAATTATTTAAAATAAATAAATTTTTTCATTTTTTTCCTTAACATCTTCACTGTCACTAGTATTTTAGCTGCAAATGCTTTTAAATTTATGTCAAAAACCCATTACAATCAACAAGCAGCTGAAATAAATTCATGGACCTAAAAGGAATACAGGTTTCAGTGATTAATTTCAGTATTAGTCTAACAAATATTAAAGATGAGTACTTAAATGTGTACCTCAAAAATAAATTGTGTTGTTTCAAATAAACTGCCTTATGGTATAATTAAATAATCTATTATAATTTTTCTTTTCCTGGCAAGTAAATGAAGAGGAATTTAAAAAAAATGTGGTTATACCTGATGGTATATTTTAGAACTGCACCTATTATTTTTAGGTACCTTTTTTTGTCATTTAATAATCAAGTAGGTGCTACCAGACCAGCTTGGTCAGGTCTGCATTGCAAAATAATTGAGAAAACAACCACTGATAATCCAAAAGACCAAGACAGTTAACAGGAACCAGCCTGGTTTTCAGAACTTTTGTCTGCAAACACTCATAAATTGCATGACAGAGTGAGAATAACAAATGTAAAATGGTGTGGGTTACTTGTGGGGTGTATTGAGCAAAATCCAGTAAGATGATCATCTATACTAACTGTACTCATGGATGTCATATTGGGCAGGAAAATGGAAGTGTCTCAAGAAAGTATTTGTGTGCCTGAATAAAGCTTTTCCTTCCTCTGCTCCTATCTGTGTGATGGACCAAATTCTGAGTTACAAAACAGACTTCTATTTCCAGATTTCCAGATGTGATTTACCCATTCTTTGCTTTGTAATGCCAGTTCATGTCAGCCCCCTGTTGAACTGGCCAGAGAGCCATCTGAACTCTGAATTCATGTGCTTTGGGGACAGAAATATGCCAGGCTCATCCAAGAGATAACAAATTGTTGTTGGATTTGCCAAAAGCCTAAATGGCTCTTGACTTCAAAGACCTGGAATGACCTTATGATATGCAACTGGACTTAATTTTTAAAGCACTACTTTGTGGATTTGGAAAGACTTTTCCTCACCTAAAGTGCACATATTTTTTTGAGCAGGAGGAAGGAATGTAGAAAAAATATGATTATAAGCAAACTCATCTAGAGTGAGTTTGTAGGAAAATCCTTGAGAAAAACAGAATATAAAGGAAATGGCAATGGCTGTTGCCTTTTGTCGCAGAACAAGAATATAAGGAAAGTTATTTTTAAACAACAAAGTGCTTCAGAAAATTATTGAAATTATGGACATAAGAGTAGGCCCAGAAAAATTTAAGTGTTCTCAAACTTCACCCATTTTTAGTTTGATCTTTATAAGATTATAATTAACTGTCTTTCTCTTCACTGAGATATATTTATTTTTAGAACTTGATAACATCTTTACCATAAGAAAACAGCACAAAACAGAAAAGATTGCACTTTCCATACAGAGGGTCTGGATGCTATCTGAAGACACTAGAAATCTCACTTCAGTCTTGTCTTTACAAGACTTCCAGATCTATTTCTAGAACAAAGAGGACAACATAAACTGAGTTGCAGAATTCAAGGGGCATCTGTGATGCTATTGGCATGAACAGCAAAATTCCACAAGACAGACAGGATTTCATTACTGGTTTAGGTGAATATTCAAAATGAAATACCAGCCCATAAAAGATGTGATTATTAGTCTTTGAAAGATGCTGAATTTTTAAAATGATATATAAAACTTTTTTCCCTTCAAACAATTTTTACTTATAATAGCATGTGCATGAACTTCTTCATTTTGGATCATTTCTACATGGATACTGTACACATAATTCCACTCTCAAAGAGAAGATTGCCAGTAGTATAAACATGTCATTATGCAAAGTAATTAGATGCAGAAAAATAAATAGACCCAATGCTGAGAGCTTATAGAAGTGCAGATAAACAAGTACTCATAATGTTTTTTAATAGATGTTTAGAAAAATCAGCCATATCATTCAGGTTAATGACTTAGTTCCATCAAGATTTGCTGTTATGGGTTCAGAATATACAATTGTAATGCTTATAATTCAAAGTGAGAACACATTGATGCCTAAGTTTGTAGTGTGCTGATCTGCTGAAACAGGCTTCACCAGATCAGCAATCAACCTTTAAAATCATCCTTGTAAATATATAAAGGTGTTTTGTTTCAACTAAGGAGTGGTTCTAAAAATCCTTTTCTCCTTGTAATTGTAAATTCTTGGTCTTTTCTTAGGAGTTTAAGAAATACTGGAAATCACATTTTCTTTTTTTGGGTGAGGTACAACTGTTTCTCTTTCAACTTTGACCTGCCATTGAGATCTGTATTGATGCATCTTAGGTTCAGAGGTTTTGATGATCTATTAAAATTGAAGTTTAACTCAGCCACATTTGGTTTTGTTGGAAGTAGATAGAGATCAGGGGCTGAAGCCTATCCAAAAGTACCAGTCATTTAAGCAAGATCTACATATCTGTCAAGCTCTTACTCATTGGATAATTCTGGTATGCACTGGGAAAACAATATAAAAGACAATTGTCACAGAATTATTTGTGTGCCCGAAAGCTCTGGACTGCCTCTGTTTGATGGTCATATATGTACTATAAAGGCACAAACATGCAGACTTAAACTCTTTCCAATTTTTCATCCTGATAACAGATTTGGAATGGGAGATCAGAAAGTGTTAGTGACCCAAGTAGCAACCACTGCCTTCCAAAGCCGTTGGCATGGGGTTGTACAGTAAACAAGGTGGGTTCTGCTGACCATCTGTTAGAAAGTAATAAATAGCAAAAGAAACATCTGTGGAGAGGAGAATGGAGTAGTAGGGAGATGAGTGATATAAGTCTAGATGTCCCAGGCTGTGCAGAAACCTAATCCTGAAGAGGATCTGCTGTGTAGAAGTGAGGCTGATAGATGCTTCAAGCAGACTGATTAAGTATCTTCTTCCCCTGCACTGGCTACATGGGAAGCCTTCATATGTCTGTTCTGGACCAGAGAAGAAAGATGTGTGTAATAGAAATGCATGCAATAGAAAGGCATATACCTGTACAACCAATTTCACATACCGGATTTCACACACCTATTTCACAGGAAGTCAGTGGGGGTTTTTTCAAATAAAACTTGAGGGTGTGTAAGATAATCATGTGGTGGTATTCTTATGGTGATTTGTGTAGGTCCATAGCAATCACCTTGTTATCAGGGAGGATGTCTTAATTTTAAGAGTCCTTGGCAGTTTATTTCCTACTTTATGCATGGAACTTCAGCTTCATTCAGTGCACAAAATGGATACACAGGGCAGCAGAATTAAGGTCCCACTGGGAACAATAAATCTGGTCTGTCCTATTTTTCGAGTGCAGCTTGAATTATCTTCTATTAACAGAGAATACAGGGAGGAGAGACTGTCAGTTAATTCATTCTTATGTCATTAAATCTGTTGTCCTGAAAAAATAACTGAAAATAGTGTGTAAGCAGCCTTACTTTCATTGTGTCTTCAGGCTACACAGACCGATTCAAACTTTAAGACAAGCAGCATTTCTACGACCTCTAATGTCTCTGCTTAGGTCAGTGTTGGATAGAGTGGTGCAGGCAGGTTCTGCCCTTCCACCTGCAATGTAAAGGCAGATTTAAGCTCCCTCCAGACAGAGCAAACTGTAGATATTTTAACATGCTTAGTGTGCCTTTGCCTGCTTCATGTGTATTCTAATGATTCTATAAAATAATTTTGCTACAGTTTCAGAGGTACACTTGGCTTGCTGATGTTATCATGGAACACAAACATTGCATTTTGTACAGTGTCTGTCTTACTCATGCTGGTATCCAGCATCACTAAGTAAAAAGCTCTTCCAGCAGATAATTGATTTTATTATAGGTCAGGCAACTATCAGATAAAAAAATATGAGAAGTTCCAATGGCTGCAGAACTTTTCCATTATTCCAGGTTTAAAATAATATAACTTTCATGAAGAATCAAAACTTTGTGTGTGGTGGCTGAGGAAGTCTAAATAAACACGAGGTTGTGTCCCCTCCCCAGCACTACTGGGGGCTGAATACAACCACAGGCTTAAACAGGCTCCCTTTGACACACAAAATTTCTGACCATCCACTCCATGCCACTGCTTGGTAAGGAAGGTATCCTTCAAACTAATATCCTTAAAACCTCTTGAATTTTTACTAAAGTTAATCTCTTTAGAGAGAAATCTCAGGGGCTTTACCAACTGGTGTTGCCAAAGTGGCTTTTTGCATATGAGTTTTCTGGACTAAAACCTGTGTAAAACCTGATGAGCATTTTGAACCTTTAAGATGTTGAAAACAACTTTCTCTACAATCACTCATTGTATGGTCTGCATTTTCTGAAACTTTGAACCAATAATGTATTTTCAGCCAATGTATATGTTCATGTGCTCATGTTCATACACCTAACCCAAATTTTTAAAATAATTCTGATCAAAGTAGGTGCTGGTGGGTGCCGCAAGGGTGTCCATGAGGGGAGGCAATGACAGGCACAGCTGAGACCCTCAGTCCTGGGCAGGAAAGGGTGAGGGGGAAACGGGGAGAAATGGCCCTGCCAACTCCGAGGGGAGACAAGGAGGGGTGACAGGAGGAGATCTTTCTCCTGGAGAGCCCCTACCAGAGTAGGTGGGTCTCTCCTGAGGGAGCTACAGCCCCTGCAGAGGAGCCCATGATGGATCAGGAGCAGCCAAGAGGGGATGATACAGACACTGATCACATCACCCACTCTCCTGCCTCACTCAGGGCAGAGTCAGGGCAGGTGGGGCTTGGGAGTGAAGGAGTGAAAGTGAGCCTGGGGGAAACGTGCCATTTTAATTTTGTCTTTATTCCTCACTATTTAAATATATTTTCATTAGTAATAAATTAAAGTAATTTTCCCAAAGAATAGTCTGATTTTCCCCAGAGGTAGCTGGTATGTAATTTCCCTGTCTTTAACCTGACTCATAAGCTTTTGTCATCTTATTTTCTTCCCAGCCCCGCTGAGGATTGTGAGCGAGGGGATGACTGGATGGGGATGTCTGGCAGCTGGCTGACATCAACTTAACCCAACCATTCCAAAAAAGGATTATGGAATCAAAATACTTATTTCAAATTGCATTAAGTTGAAAAAGTACATTTTCAGGGAGCAGCTTGGAAGACAGGCCGAATTTGATGCATTTTCACAACAGTGGTTTTACCGGTAGCTTATATGTGTAATCACATTTTTGTATTAAAGAAGACACTTCCCTAACTACCATAAATTCCATAAGGTTGGTCCAACTTTTTCTTCAGTATATATTTCATAGGTGATGGTCATTGCTTTCCTCTCCCCTCTCCAGAAAGTTTTACTTGCTTCTCAGGCTTACCAGATAACACATTTGTCCTGTGCTGTGATCCTTCACCTTTCTTTAAAGGTTTCCATTTGGAAATGCTCCATGAGATTAAATGGTATACTAGGACACCACCCCCAAATTAAATGAAAGTCTTTCAGATCATGGATGGAACATAAGGTATTCATCCCACAGTAGCCATTCAAATATGCCATTCACCCTGAGTAATAAAATTTTATAGGACAGCAAGAGACACGCTATTCTAAGCACCAATGCATACACCATTATTCAAGAGTAACCTCCTTTACTCTTGTTCTAGGTCAAAAGTAACATTGTGATGTTCTGGAAATTCTGGGAAAAGGAAAAAAAAAAAAAAGAAAGTGCTGATCTTCAGGCTCACCTAAGATGAGGTATTTATTCTGAAAAACTAATAGCAAATAAAAAAAAATCAGATGGAGAAAGGTGAAAAGAACAAGGTGATGTAACAAAGTCAAACTACACTAGGCAGTTTTGATCAAATATTTTTGAATTGGAACTCAGTCTTCCACAGGGTTTCTGTTGGACAAGAGTGACCTACTGAAATTGGAAAGAACACACACACTGCCAAAAGTAGCCAGAAAAAGTGAGACAGTAATAGTCATTCTGTAAAGGTCTTGTTTTATCTTTTCTCTGCTATAAAATTAAGGGAAAAATCTGAGCCTTCCAGTCTTTGATGATGTATACTTTGTGATTCTATACATATTATTTTACTTAGGACTCATAAAAAATTGTCTCATGCATAAAATGATAGCACATAGCTGTTTCTTTGTGTCTGCTTTATGTCATCAGTGGAACAGGGAAAAAAACTAAAATATAAGAAAAACAGGTATTTGAACTGTTCTTTGAAAAATAAGCTAACAGGGTCATTGTGGTGAAAAAATGGGAAAATTAATTATTATGTATTGTCTTTAATGAGTGAAGATGTGTTCTTCCCAGCCACATCTGCTTTTCTGGAAGTTCTCCTATGCAAATCTGAAATAATTTGAATACTTCTAGTTTAGTTCATTTGAAAATCAGATTTGTCAAGATACTTCTGTGGATCAGTTCATGGACAGTGATATCTTAAATCAGTATTGTTCTTTCCAAAAAAGTTGTTTGTTTTTTAAGCAGCTCATTTAAAACACTATAGAGAAAATATACAATTGGCATGCATCAAACTGCAGTACAAAATGTTATTTTATGATTAATATTTTCTCATAAGAAAAAGAGAAAACCTGTTCCTCAGAGAAAAAATTGTAACATAATGATTTTTATGAAAACCTCTCCTCTTTTTTTATATCTACTAAATGTATTATAAAAATTAAGCAAATAATAATAAAATGAAATATCATGATGTATTTTTTAACAATTGCTGATTTTATAATTAGAACATAACAATTGCAATACTTTCATGAAAAATCCTCAAAATACAAAAATACCAGTATTAACATGTGCGGTTTTTGAGTTTACAGACCTTGTGCTATAATTCAAAGTTGAGCAGGCTCCAGGTGGATTGTCTGTCTTTGATATGTTTTAGCAACTCAGAAAAATGTTGAAATGTTGTGCCTTGAAGTGAGGATTTAGATTATGCATATTCTTCCTTCTTTATAGTTTTTCTGTTTGAAGACTAATAATTATAATTTAAAAAAGGAAATATTATATAAAATACTAAGTAGTTCATCAATGGTTGATAAAAACCAGAAGAATAGTACTTTTTTCTTAACTTCAGTCTGTTCCTGGACTAAAGGACTGATAAATACTGTTTGGCATGTTTTTTGGGGGAAGAAATGCAGAGGCTTCAACTTCAAGGAGATTTTAAGAGTTTGTGCAACCTGATATTATTGCTTGTGCTGGGATATGTGTGGCACAGGTCAGACTAAATGGTGATTACAATAAACCAGACCTACCTTGTGGTGTTAACCCAGGAATTACAGCACTTTCTTTCTTCTTATGTCCATTCTGTGGAGGAAGCAATGTAGCTGTAGTTCCAAAACTAACAAGCAGAACAATATTGGAATATGCAGCTGTCCTAAATAGCTCACTCTGGACCATAAACTTTTAGTTTTATTTTGAAACATTAGTTTTTAGATCTTAGTTTTAAGTTCAGTTAATTTTAATTATCATGTAATTAGCCATTAGTGTTGAAAGTCTTGTGAGTTCTTAAATGAAATTGGTTTGAAATTTGACCTTTGAAATTATAATTTTGGACAAGAATTGAAGAAAACAATAAAACGTTGAAGTCCTTTTCTGTTCAGAATCATAATTTTATAGAGGAAAGAGATTCATTACACCCCTAACTCCTGGTAGCTTTGCTCATGTAATAGTATTCTAAACGTTTGAGCTGGGTTCTAACAGAGAAGACAAATCATCAGTGTGAGAGTAACTAAGTTTTAATTGCAGGCCTCAGGTGTGCACTTTTATGTAATATTTTAGTCCAGAATGATGTTCCTGTAGGAACTGGTGGAACAGCCAGAAGTAGCGCACCTGAGTCCTATTGGACAAAGATGTAAAGAAAAGTAGGGAGAAAATGAGGACACTAATTAAAATAAATAAGTAAAATCTCCCCCTCTCTCACCAGCCCTTGTATTTTAAGCAAAGGTACATAATTTTCTGGACATTTTAACTCTCAGTGTTAATTTAAGAACTCAATGAGGACCACTTAGGACTTTCACAGTGTCATTTCTTTAATAAAAGAGAACCTAAAAGTCATCACTAAACCACGAATGACTATTAAAAGGGCACTGATGATTATGGAAAGTAAAAAAAGAATTCTGAAAGGAATTCTAAATACTCTTCAGAGTAGGTTATTTAAATTTAATTGTTCCACTCAGTGGGCTGTTTATTTGAGGCAACTGTAATTTCGTTTATTTTGATTTCCAAAATGAAAGCTGATGAATACACTTTCAATTCAAATCTCCTATAGGTTTTTCTTATGTCTTACACTAGAAATGGCAGTGCTGCCTAGTGAGGAGTTTGGGCATCCTGTCATCTTCAGGAATACTAAAATCAAAAATGGGTGATACAGCTGAAAAAGCTGGTGTCAAATACAGATCTGTATTCTAAACTGCTGGCAAGAGGTTGTGATTTGAGATGCAAAGGAAGGCTCCAGCATATAACTTTTTCCGTGGCTATGCCGATCTCAGTGCTGCTGATCTAAACAGCTGTGTCAGAAAAGGGCTATTGGCTAAATTATAGTCAACACAAGAAATATCACAATCTCTTTCAGAGGGTCATCTTTAAACTCTTAGTGATAAGGTTCTCTATTATTAATATGAAAGCTTCTCCCTTATTAATATGAAAGATATGGAAAACAAAAGATGTTACTGCTGCCTTGAGGGTAATGAAGCAACATCAGAAATTAAGGTGTCAAACACTGTACATTGGGTAATGCAAAGAAGGAAATGCTGATTCTTGAATGTATGTGAGATTTTATTAAGAATTCAAGATGTATTAATATCTGTATAAAAATAATGAGTATAATTTAATTTTCTTACTTACTGGATATAATTCTGGCCAACTGTGTTGTGCTTACTAGCCATGGGTAATTCTGATTTGTGTGTCGATTATCCATTAAGTTAAGCCTATTTTTTTTCATATGTCATGCATTTAGCACTGTAATACACTGAACTGCAGAAATCAGACTGCATCTCAGTTTATGTTGATATTTCTACAGAACAAATTCTCTTTACTCTAAAGTACCAGCAGGTGCTATATTGAAATAATTGCCAGAAATTACAAATAAAGCTGTTCCAAGAGGACTGGGAGCATACGGAAATCTCATAGTTCATTGCAGAGATGATCTGGATAAGATATTTTGTTTTTCTTTTTTCTGTGCATATAAGTATAGTTTGCAAATATTTTTGAAATATATTTAGTTAAAATCAATTATTCTTATTGAGTGACTGTTAATACAATAGATCAAGTTGATAATGTTCAAAGTTGTGAGAGATCTTTTGTGGACAGTATGAGAAAAATATGTGAAATGCTCATCTGGTGGAGGAAGAAATTGTATGTGTGGAGAAAGTTTTTTTAGGGACCATAGATAGGATAAATATGCACATTCGTAGTCACTTTAATTCCTTTTTCTGACATTTTATTTGCTTTCTTAGCAATAAAGAGAGGAAAGGTCCAAAAGCCTTACCCTCACAAATATGGTGCATCTCTGGTAGATGTGTAAGAACACTAGAGTCAAAAGGCTAAAGGAGTAGGTTAAATTTAGCAGGGGAGAGTAGAATAAATTTGTTATTTATTCTTTCACTGTCAGTAGAATGGGAAAAAAACCCAAAACCCTACTACGACAATTCTATCTCAAATCTTGCCGAAGGTATGTAGAGTGTGTACTACAACATAGTAAGTGCTGTCTGCAACATCACTCCATTGTTACAGTGTTGGTATTGTGGTATCCTGGTACTTTAAAATTATTTTATCCTTGGATTTCTGTGGTTATAAGAAGGAGGTAATGGGATGGAGAAACATGTGCAAAATCTTCCCATTTCTTTTATGGGTGTTCTACCAACAAACAGATTTCCACAACAGAGATGAAATCTTGGTGGATAATGTTTGACATTTTATAAAAAGGATGCAGTTTTCTGAGTGCTTTTTTTAACTAAGTATGTGCATTCCATAACGGTAGCAACTGACAAACGGTTTTGTTAATATATATTTTTGTTTCGGTGTGTCAGTTCCGTTCTGTAATATTGGTAAACTCCAATATACTTTAATGCTAGTTGACCTCACTGCTTCACCTAGATCTGACTATTTCAAGATAGTCAGAAACCCATGTCATCAAGTGAAAATTCCAGCTTATTAAAGCCAATGGCAAAACTTCCTAGGAGCTGCAGGGGCAGACAGCAGTGCGAGTTCATTGCTCCTCAGGTGGGAGTCATGGTGTTGTTATGTTTAACCATAAGTTTGGTTTATCTAGGGGTCCAAAGGTGATGCATCTTGCACCTCAGTGAAGGCACAGCCAAGTTGGGACAGTATGTACTCCTAGGGCATGCTCTGTAGGGTGCCTGCCCAGGGTTGCCAAATGGTCTCATGGTGTGTGACCTTCCTTGTCCTCTCTGCATACAGCCCTGCCTGACTTTAAATAAGGGGCAAGGAAAGTATTGCTTGTTCTTCAGCCTTCAGAAACCCAAAATTTAGTTTCTTTAACAATAAATCTGTCATAAAAGATTATGGGAGGGAGAGGTGAATATGTAAGGAGAGCTTAAAGCAGGGAGCCATAGCAACTGAACGTAAACCTGATCCAGATCTGAATACAGATTACTGCAAATCAGTGCCTAGCAGACAGGCTACACAAGTTGAAAGAGATCAGGCTTATTTAAAAAGAAGTTCTATTATTTTGCTTGATTCTTGGAGGCCGAGTTATTAGCTTTTAAATTTGGTTTAATAGTATTGCCTACCTCTCTAGTTTTGTAGCTAACAAACGCACCATACTTTGCAGGCAGATTTGAGGAGCAATTGCTTCAGTCTGGGTTTGGGGTTCTTTTTAATATTTACAATAACAAAAATAACAATAACAATAACAATAACAATAATAACTTTAAAAAAACCCCAACCCTAAACATTTTCCATAAAGTTTCTCTTGCAGTGTAACAGAAACACAAAGACAGAAGTGACGTATTATAGACACAGAGGAACTGTTAACCTTACAAGTTCTAGTAGCAGTTTCAACTGAGTTACATTTACATTATTTTTTATTCGGTTGCTGCCTTTCTGACCCTTGTAGCTACCAGACATCTGAAACGTTGTATTCCCAGACAGGTGAGAATCCACGTCAGGACATGTGATGGCAGTACGTGTCTGGCACATCAGAAGACGTGATAAGAAAGGGCTGTGTAGTGCTCACCTGATGTGCTTGATATGCACTGCAGGCAGTGATCTCTGAACTTTAAGTCCTCCACGGCAGCCCAGCTGCAGTACAGCGACCCCACACTTATGCCATGGTGGGAGCTGGTCAGATACTGTGAGTTCATCCTTAACAGCAGAGGGTAACCAGTAGTGACTGCCTTGGAGGTGCACACAGGAAAGTTGTCACAACCTGCCACAGGCATACAAAATACCTGTAAGGTCAGCAATATGTGTCTAGTGCAGAATGGATATACTTGAGAGATGTATTAAATAATCTTTTCAAAAGATCATGCATCTAATATTTTAATCTTTTTTTTTACTTTAGAAATCTATTACTGAAAGTAAAGTGTCTTTGAAGACACATGAAATAAAATTATATTGGACACAGCATAGGTTTAGAATAAGTTCTCTTGTCTCTTTTGTGCAGAAATCATGTACTAAGGTAAGGATAATTACTTCAAGTAAAACGAAACTTTATCCAATGCCACTGGACCACTCTCCATCAAAATCAGTGGAAAGCTTATATTTATTTGGTATGCAATGCTTGTGCAAAATTGTGCAAAGAGATTATTTCCTAAGTAATGCAGGCGTTTGAATATATATAGGAGTATTCACTAGAACAAAATCATACTCCCAAGGTCATAGTTACATCACAGGCTTAGTTTAAGCAGTGATTGCATAGGATTAAAAAAATATCCACAAAACAAAACAAAAAAAAAAAAAAAAAAAAAAAAAAAACCCAAAAAAAACCAAACAAAAAAAAAATCCTGTTTGGTCAAGAAATCTCTTGAAGTTCTTAGGAAGTAATGTGAAAATTGTAATTGTTAGTGCTGTATTATAAAGTATAACTAAGTTTGTAGCAACTGTGAACTTGCTGGTAGTGAAATAAATAAGTGACCTTCTCTCATTTCACATCTAGAAGGGGCAAAGCATAATATTCAGTGAAAGAACATTTTGCCAAAATACTTGTACTGTTCACTAGATTAAGAAATGTCTGGGTGGCCAGGCCAAGGCAGTGGTGGTGAATGGATTTACTTCCAGTTAGTGGCCGAACATAACAGCACACATCACTGGTGTTCCCCAGGGCTCAGTATCAAGGAGGCTTCTGTTTCTTCACATGTGATGAGGGGATTGAGTAAACCCTCAGTCAGTTTGCAGATGACTGTTTTATCTGCCTGGGGGTTAGGAAGCTCTGCAGAGGGAACTGCACAGGCTGCATCGATGGGTTAAGGCTGACTGTTTGAGATTCAACAAGAAACCTCCTGCACTTTGGTCGCAACAACCCCAAGCAGTGCCACAGGCTGGGACAGAGTGGCTGCAAAGCTGCCCCATGGAAAAGGACCTGGGGGTGCTGGTTGACAGCAGCTGAACATGAGCCAGTGTGTGCCCAGCTGGCCAAGAAGGCCAAGGGCATCCTGGCCTGGATCAAAAATAGTGTGGCCAGCAGGAGCAGGGCAGTGATAGTCCCCTGCACAGAGCACTGGTGAGGCCGCACATAAAAACCTGTGTTCAGTTTCAGCCCCCTTGTTACAAGAAAGATACTGAGGTGCTGGAGTGTATTCAGGGAAGGGGGACAGAGATGGTGAAGGGCCTGGAGCACAAGTCCTGTGAGGAGCAGCTGAGGGAGCTGAGGGTGTTTGGGGAAAATGGAGGCTCATGGAGACCTTATTGATCTCTACAATCACCTGGAAGGAGGCTGTAGTAAGGTGTTACTCTTCCAAGTAACAAGTGATAGTACAAGAGGAAACAGCCTCAAGTTGCACCAGGTTTGGGTTAGATATTAGGAAAACTTCACTGAAAGAATTATGCTTTTAATGTGTGATTAGGATGATCACCCAAATATGAAAATTAAGGAAATTTTGATTAGCATGAGAGCCTATTTTTTCTAACTGTTGCATATCAAAGTACTGATAAGATATGTTTTCTAGATGGTTTAAGAAATGCATGAGCTTTGCATCTGTAGTAAATGTTTTTAAAGTTTAAAGTAGGTGTTAGATGTTTTATGCATGCCTGTTGCGAACATGAACTAATTAGAAGCTCTGGCAGAGCAGTTTGTATCCATCACTCAGATAAGGAGCTATGTTATTTCACAGACTAACTGTGCATACCTATGACATACAAGTATTTCTTGCTTGATGCTCTAACAGGTGGAAAGATTGATAACTTTCAGTTTAACATAATATTAAGCAGTTTGACAATTTAAATATTTGTACTTATTCATCACAATAATATTTTCAGCCAACCAGTATACTCACCAGTTCCACAGCCTTGCTTTAGTTTGCAAGCATGAACCTTAGTCTATAACAGCAAGCATATGGGCAGTCTTTTTGCTAGTCTTAGACAAAAACTGTTGGCCTAATTAATTTCTCATGAACTTTCTTTTTGTCCAATTCTGTTCAGGGTCTCAGCATTTGATTGTTGCAGTTCGCGTTCAGAAGCATAGATGAGAATTGCGAAGAATGTAGTAGCACTTTGGGATTCAGTGCCCCTCAGGTTATGTGACAGTATTTCTGCTAATACCATGAGGAAGTGGGACTTCTCTCTGCACTCTTATTTGGATATCTCCAAGCCATTCATAAGCTTAGAAACTGCAGAGCAAGTAGTAAGATTCAGGATTATTTCTGTCCTTTGCTACAGACTTTGGTAAATACCATATGAGTAAGGCAGGATTGCAGGATTTTTAATTTGTTTTGTCTTGTTGGTTGGTTTCTGGTGTTGCTTTTCAGTGTTTTTTAATAATGAATATGGTGATCTTTTATCATAACTGTTATGAGGCCAAGGTATTTGTGAGTATTTCCAGTCTGTTGCCAGTTATTAGTTAGAATATCTGACGTGGTATTTAAGGAAACATTCAAAGGGTAGTTTGCAAGACCACAGCTCTCTGCCAGAGTTTTTACAGCTCTAAAGCAGGGCCACTCTGCTTCTCCATTCAAATTGAAACACAAAGAAAAAAAAATTATTACATGTTTTCCACAACTGTGAATTTTTTCCTCTGTATATCTGTTCCCTTCCATTATCACTCATGTTAAATGCACAGCAATGGATTCCTGCTCTTGATCTAGGTACATACATGTTTATTTGATATGTCATCTCACTTGGCTCTTTCAATACAGGCCTATCCCCTGGGAGGAGGGGAAAACAGAAGTGTTCATTTGATGCCTGCCTGAGAGCAGATCATCATGGTTCACAGTATCACACATTTCCTAGAGCTGAATTCACACACTGACATGGCAGTGGAGGTTGGTGGCCACAGTTTACAGCAGGATAAATTACAACAAGGCAGGATTTCTCCTTGGAACAATTAACACATCCACTCTAATCAGCTCAATATAATTATTTTTTCTGCACCTACTCACAACCCATGGGATTCTTTGCCCACAGTGTGTTAATAAGGTTTTTTAATCTTTGTATGGTGTTGGCCATCCTGAAGTCCTTCCAAAATAGTGGACACTGAAGGCACTTCAGTAGAGCAGCATTTCAGTAGCTCAAATGGACAGACCCCTTTCTGACAGAGGATGAATTCTTTCTACATCTGGACAACAATTACTTAGTTAGGACTTCTCTCTTTCAACTTTCATTTTTTATTTAACCTATTACCCCTGAATTGTGACAACTATCTAAAAACTAGTGTAGTGTCACTCATATTTGTGTTATGAGACACTTTTCAGGTGCTCCTTTAAGCACCTTGGTCCCTCCTTCTCTTCACGTAAGCAGCAGAATGTACATGTGACAGAAGTTTAAGCTCTAACATTTATTCTCTTCATTTGGGATGTACATAAGGCTGTCAAAGGATTGAGTTGTGAAAGTCTTACAAGTGGGTGTGTTGATATAATCTTGTCTCCTCTTGGAGGTCCCAAGCCCTCTTTTTGGTCATATGACGGATGACATTTGAGGGATGACTGACATTAAAGAAAAATTGAAAAAAGGACATGTGGACCCTCACCGGAGAGAATGACAGATGGTGTTTGCCAGAAGAGTTCATATTTGAAGGTTTTTGAAGTATCTCTAAAAATGAAGATGACAAGCTTATGGTATATACGAGAAAAATGAATTTTTCTGGTAGGTTAACCAAGACTGCATCTTGCAAATGCCTGAATTAATTTAGTCTCCATTTATGGCAAATGTTTGTTGCCCTTCAGAGGAATTTATAATTGCCACAGCTAGTTCATGCAGCTGACAAGTGGGTGTACATACCTTGCATTTCAAATATAATAAGTCTTTCAGGAGAGCTATTTTGGGAGCAGGTGATTTTGCATACCAATAACAAGAAAGGAAATTGCATGCACCGTTGAGACACAGGAAAGAAGAAAGAAGCAAAATTGATAAGGGTGCAGAATAGTCTTTCTGTATGGTTGGATTCTGGTTTTAACGACACAGAATGTTTAATAACAAGGTCTACACCCATGTCAGACCAGCAGGGTTCTCTCAGAACCTTTATTCTAATAGTACTCATGATGCCCTGAAATAGTCTTTTGTGGGGTTTTAGAAGGGGCTTTGGCTGTGCTGATTTACTGTGCACCAGTACAGTTACAATAGAAAGATGACACCCTACATGTGTATTATTTTCTCTGCTATTATTTCCATACAGGTTTAAATAAGCTGATAGCTTTTACAATCTTAGGAATTAGCAGGGCGTCAAACACTTTAGCTTTGTAAAATCTAAAGGCAAAGTTTTGGTGTAAACCTTTACTGAGGTGGACAGTTTTAACTCATGCTGAAATAGACAGCTTTGCTTTGTTAATCTTATCCATTCATCTACATAAAGTTGGACTTCAAATATAGAGAATTCCAACTTCTTGGAAGAAAAGAGATTATATCTGTTAGAGATGATCAGGTAGTTCGCAGCAGAACTGACTTTACTACAGCCATCATCTTTTTAGCTTTTTTGTGTATCACAATCTTTTGGTGTCTAAGTCTCCTCCCACATCTGCTCAGTGTTTCAGACATACTCATTTCAAATGTCCACTCCATGCCAAGTTTTCTAAAATTAACTCCACCAATTACATTTACTCTTGTTTTCTGTTTGCTCTTCTTGTTCATAGTCATCTTTCTTTCTCACTCCAAACAATTACCTTGTAAATGAGCCCTTGTAGGTTGTTTGTTGGGAGGAGGAATAGATAAAATAATTCAGATACAAAGTTTGGTGCAGTCCTAATTATCAGTCAGTCTTGATTACTGCTTGAGTACGGGTATGTACTCAGAGGAACAAACAAGTATTTATTCTCAGAAATGTTCAGCTAACTCTGCACAGAAAAAAAACCTGTTTTTTTTACCTCTGGTAAAGAACTTAGTTCCTTGGGTTAAGGTTTATGACTGTGTCAGCTCTGGGAGACACCACAGTGGGCGGCATTTTCTACAGTACCCAGATGTTCTTCTGAATAAAGGGGTTTTTCAGTGGAAGAATTATCCTGAGAAGGTTGTGCTGAACTCATTCATCCATTTTGACACATTGGAGATCATTAGTGAGGGACCTGCTTCATTCCAGCCATTAATGCTTTTCCAGTATACTGCCACCACATCAAAGTAAGTCCCTTCCTAGGCTGCTGGTGGTGAACTGTGACTTCAGTGTAGGTATGGTCCGCTGAGGAAGCGTGCAGATGGCTCTCTCCATCTCGTTTCTCTCTTTGCTTGAGTGGGGTATTTTTATAAAGGGTTCTCTTTGGCGTTCAATCTAGCATATTTATTGGCAAGTGTGCTATTTATACTTCAGAAGCAGTCAAAAACTGACAAGTGGAATTCACCTGGATCTCTTTCAATAAAGAATACCTTTTGTTTGTAGCTTGGCAAGTAAAGTTCTCTTACAACACTGAGTATGTTATAAAGTTTCCTTTCAAATGTGCATAGATTAGGGCAAATGGATGATTAGCTGCTAAGCTTCTATCTAAAGAGTTAGAGGTAAAGGAAAAAGAAATCTCTTTTTCTAAAATGATAACAGGAACAAAAAATCAGGCCTTTAAATACAGTTATGTGCACATATATGTCTGCATGTATTAAAGAGTTTCTGCATTTGAAAGAAAGAAAACACATATTGTGGTATCTTCCAACTGTAATCAGACAATCTGTTAGAAAAACATAAGATGGTAAAACTCTATCAACACACCTAGATCACTTCTTGTTAAGGAGCCCCCTCTTTGGTATTTGCTTATCTTTTATCTTGCTTAATAGTCACTGTAAGAGGCCAGCAAGTCAATTTCTTCTTCAGATTTCATTGTCTGTAATCCTGCTGAGTACCCAGCCTAAATTTTCTATATCTTTACTTCCCGTGGTTACCTCTGTGGGTTTTTATTGTCCTCTTCTTCCTTAAGCCTTGGCTGATGTCATGAGATCAAAAGCTCTGTGACTGTTTGAGTGAAAAGTTAAGCAGTCTTGCAGAGAAAACCTTGTCATTGTTATCCACATGTAATTATTACTTGCCTGCCAGTGTCAAAGTAAATGCAAAGTGCCCCTTTCATCTGAACTCTGACTGCTGATTCCTGATCACACCCCTACTGTTTTATTATGGGCTGATCTGTGGTGCTGTAGGCAGACATCTTAATAGAGTCAGGACTGGCATCAGTGGGAATCCGCTTGACAAAGAACTGCACAATTTCATAAAATACAGGGTATTTCCTGGTTACAGCAGAGTAATAGCAACTTTTCCATCAGGCCAGCAGGTAGGTCAGTTACCAACATTTTGGAAGCTCTGGCCATTCCATAGACATGGTAAGATGCTGTGCGACATCTGTATAATGCAAGAACCTCCAAACTGGTCAAAGCCAAATACTCATCTAGCCCAGAATGCTTCCCTTGACAGTGTCCAAAAAAAAAAAAAAAAAAAAAAAAGGTGTGGAAAATGTGCAAGAAAAGGGCCAATCAAATGTGCTACTTTGAGAAGACTCCTTTAGCCAGCAACAAACTGGGGCAGCTCAGGGATTCCAAGCCTGGGACAATTAAGTAAATTTCACTCTTCTGGGAATGTTCTTACTGTAATAAGAACTTGTAACTGTTCAAATATCCTGATTTCAGCATCTCAATGAAAACTGGCATTTTAAATTGAAAAAAAAAAAAAAAATTACAAACCAGGAAAACAATTTGACTTTCCATGATAGCACCCAAGGCTTCAGTATTCTGGGACTAGATAAAAGTCATTCTGAGAAGGGAATATATGAAGATTTAATATGCAAGTAAAAGGGAATAAAGTGGCTGTTTAATCATTGCTTTGCCATTTTCTTTACTATGAATTTAGGAATAGAATAAGGTGTGGAAAGATTTTTAGGAGGAAAAAAAAAAACATAAAAAAAGCAGACAAAAAGAGTTAACTCATATCTAATAATTTTCTTGGAGGTGGTTAGATTGGGGGAGTGTATTTCACATTACAGAAAATTGAGCTATAGATACAATCAAGGGCAGGTTTACTTTCAACCAAGCCTGTTATCTTTAATAGGACTGTTTATGCCCATAGAACTGAGTTTACAAAAAATCTTTGCTGATTTAAATGCTTTAGACAGGCATTTAAAGACAAAAAACATGGAAATTCCGCAGATTTGTTATGAAAAAAAGTATTAATATTGCCATTGACAGATACAAATTAGTGAGACAATCATAAAGATTGTAGGAAAATATTCCTTGAGTATACAAAGTATAATATAATATAATAATAAGATTCAAGTTCTTTAGGAGAATTTAATGGAATTTGTCATGGGAGTCCATTGTTAAAATTAATGGCTTATGCTGCTTACAGTGATATGTTATCTAGCAGTCAAATTTGGTTTTGATTCCTAAATGACCTTTTCATGAAGTATACCACAGCTTCAAGATTAGAGATATTTTTTCTAAATTGTGGTGTAATTTTTAGCAAGTTGCTAGCTTATTCTTGTCCTTCTCTCAAAATAAAAGAAAAAAGATAATAGACATAGTATCAGTCTTTTCCATTATATCTACTAAAATTGTCTTGCAAATAATTAATAAAAATTACATATAATTCACTCATAAGATGTTAGACTTTTCTCCTTCAGAATAATTGTACAAAAATGAAGAGCATTTTTTTTTCATTTTCTGTAGAATTCTTTTTCTGTAGAATTCCATATTCCATAACTAATTTTTCAGTCAAAGTTGGTTTTTTTTTTTGTTTTTTTTTTTTTGTTTTGTTTTGGCGGGATGTTGTTTTTATTCTCGTTTTTTATTCCAACATAATTTGAAGCTTATAGGAAGCAAAAAATTGTTTCCCAGATGTAATATCACTCCAGTGTGTGTAGGGAAAATTCTGAGTTAGGGAGACTGAGGATAACTTCATCACTTGCTTAAAGTAAGTGTTTATTTGTCACAAAACCATCCTTCCGCAGCAGTTGCATATTTGTAAATGGAATTGGATGCTTCGCTGCTAGGTCCATGCTTGGACACAGTGACGTTTTTTAAGGCCATAGTTTTACCCTTATGAGCTACTTTTTCAAAAATGCAGAGCAATGTTGACAAACAGCAGAGCCACTGGTGATTTAGAAATGCACTGTCACATTTCTTCTTTTCTGTTGCTAACATTATTTTCAGTTGAACATATTAACTGAAATGTCTGCTTCTGAGAAAAATAGAACCTGTTTTTCTGATTTTCCTCTTCATTTATAAGATCTGCAATGAGTACTTTTCTTTGCATTAACCCTTAAACCATGGTCTTTAATTACATAGATATTTCTTTCTTAAATCCATATATTTATGAAGATGTTACTATGACTCCTGTGGAAATAGATTTGATTTTGCATTACTTTCATTTTGAGACAAAAATTCTTAAGGATTGCAGCTTGTGATATCAGGAATCTGCATATCTCTGCCTTTGATATGTGTGCAAAACTGTGTAGTGCAACAATTCAAAACAAGAAGGAAAAAGCTGTGATTCCTTCTTTCCTAGAGGCTTTCCATCATTTATATTCACCAGCAAAAGGTTGGCATGCACCTCAAGGACTAATGATAATGAAAAATGTTGTATTAAAGACGAGAAATCTTTCATAACTTGCATACTAACACACTGAACTCATTACAGCTTGTCTTACTACAGCATGCTCTTTTATGTCTGCTGTAATGCACTTCATTTTCAAGAGACTGTGACGTGCAGTGATTCTGTAAACACTTTTTCTCTTCCTTACTTTCAAAAGCTGCCTTTGGTTGTCATAAACCACTCAGTTATTGGAAACAAATTAGGCACTAGGGTTTTCTGTAGTTTCTGACTAATATCATGATCTGAAAAAATATATTTAAAATGTATCTGGGGCAAGTAATTGTTTTCCATTTTCCTAGAGCAGAGTACTGGTGATATTGTAGCTCAGGAGCTGCCAGCAGCCTCAGCAGTTTTATTAAATAGTGAGTTGTTTGTGGCATTGGCTGTCCTTTTTTCTGGTTTTGGTAGGATGTCCAGGGAAACCGTGTTCCTAGTTTGCCATTCTAGACATTATTATGCTTTGAGTAGTCAATAATAAACATATATTTATAAAGTGTTTATAGATAAATTGCAATAATTAACTCCAAGTTGAAATTTGCAACGACTTGGAGGTGAAAGGTTGTTTTGATTTGTTACATACTATTTCTATAGGTGTGGCAACAGCTCTGGGGGTATACCTCCAAAATTTACTATGGCACCTTAATTTGCCATGCAGTAAACTGTTCAGTTCTTTAATTTTCCTCCTTTAAAAAAGACAAAAACAAAAACAAAAACAAAAACAAAAAACAACCACAAAAACAAAACAAAACAAAAAACCCAATAAAACAAAAAACCAACAAAAAAACCCCAAAAAAACCCAGTATTAATATTCCTAGCTACAAGTATCACAATGAATAATTCTTTGCTCTCAGTGTGCCTCTATTTCCCAAGCAACTCCCACTGAACTCTTGACTCAATAAAATACATAAACACATTTGACTTTAAACCAATTTAAAATATAGAAAAATAATGGAAAGGTTGGAAATGAGCTTATGAATGTCTGTAACATGATTCTCAAAAACTTTTTCTGCAATTGATTTTAAGTGACCTGTGTCAAAATCTTGATGAAAATGGAAAAATGTTATGCAGAGGGACAAAAAATAATTGAATACTAGTTGCAGTTTTGCAAAGAGCTCTGCTTCAGTAACTATGAAATCAAATTGCTCTGATTAAGTCATAATAAAAGTATGTTTAAGATCTGAAATCATTCCATTTCACTTGTCCTAAAGGACTTTTCTGTGAGAAATACACTTTGCATGTGAATGTGTATTTTTACATTTTGCATTGAGTATGTCCAACTCGATTCTTTATAGTTCTATGAACTCTGTGTTCTGTGCCTCTTTCAAAGATAACAGAGCCAGCTTAAAAGAAACTCAGCTACTTGACATCATGCTTTAATGTAATATTATGATTGACCTCGACTGCTGTTCGCAGTACGAAAGTGACTATAAATATGATATGATGAGTTTTCAGAGAGGCAAAAATAAAATTCAAATTTAAGTTAAATAAAAGTTTAAGCTATCAGAAAGCCATCTTTAGAACACTGAAAACTGAGTCTTGTTTAGTGTAATCTTAAACTCTGCAAGTAAGGTAAGCATAATTTACTTTTATTCCTATAATTGAGCAAGAAGAAGTCTACATAAACTAACATTACATTTCAACATACTGCATCAAAAGATACTTGTCACCTGCTCCTATTTTAGATGGCATATCCCTGAGCAATAAAATAAATTTTCAAGAACAATTAAGAAGTCAACATAAGTTGAATGAATAGAGTAATAGCAATAAATAGCACATTACTTCCATTCACCATTAAAAAAAAGAAGAAAATAGTCAATAAAGTCAGTTAGAACCTGCTTACCTTTTAAGACAACTTGGAAGAGAGAATATGTAAATGACAAAAAATTGTGTGTTCTTCATACCAGGTGGCTTGTTTTGGTTGTTTGTGCAGATTTTGGGGTTTTTGGTTTATTTTGTGGGTTTTGTTTTTGTTTGTTTGTTTGGGTTTTACTTGGAAATAAAGGCAAGAGGAATAGAATGATGGAAAGAATAATATGCTGGTAAAGAGAAAGATTAAGCTGTGTGCAACTGAGGGTGAGGTTCTTTGGAGAGGGGTTTGGAAAGAAGTGGTAGAAAACCTTTAGTAGTCCATAATTAAACACTTGTGTTGACATCAGTGTTAATGGCGGTATCAGAGATCTACATGCACAGGTTACAGAATGCTTCAGAAATATCTGTTGCTGATACTATTGCACTGTTTGTGACAGTATTTTTATGTTACTCAATGTTATATAATTTTCAAAATGTAACCTAAAACCGATTATAAAGTCTATCAAATTAATTGTGAATCTGAAACCTGCCTTTTCTGAGCCCTACACCAAAACCAAACTGCCAGATGAGGCTCACCAAAAATTTGACATTCTCCTGGATTTAGGTAGGATAGAGTTATGTCCTTCCCAGTAGTTGGTGCAGTTCTGTGGTGTGGATTTAGTACAAGAATAGCATTAACAACACACTGATGGTTTAGTGGTTGCTGAGCGGTGCTTACCCTAAGTCAAGGAGTTTTCAGCAGTCTGGGGGGAGCCTAGACAGGACAGCTGACCCAAACTGGCCAAAGGTACATTCCATACCCCAGAACACCACATTCAGAATAAAAACTGGGTGTAAACTGGCTGGGAGCCATCAGTCCCTGCTAAGGGACAGGCTGGACATCCATCAGCAGGTGGTCAGTAATTGCATTGTACATGACTCAGTTTTCTTGGGGTTTAGTCCCTCTTTCTCCTTTTCATTACAATAATAATTATTATATTATAATTTTTCCAATTATTAAAATGTCCATCTGTCAACCCACGAGTTTTTACCTTTTTTTCCGAGTCACCTCCCCATGCCATCAAAATGGAGGAGAGGAGCAATTGAGCAGCTGCATGGTAAGGCTAAACCACAACACAGATAAAGAAGAGGTAGGAGGAGAATAGTTACGGAAGCAGAGATCACTGAATTTAGACAATGCAGTCTCTCAATATCAGAAGGGGATTGATGGGTCTGGTATTTTTGCCTTTGTCAGTCCTGGCTGAACGTTGCTCAAACTGGCTTGAAACAGCACTGCTGTCTTTGCAAGCCTGAATTTAAGGTAAATCAGAGCATATGTTTGCTCACTATAAAATGCTCTGGTGTCTACTCTGGGAACTCAGAAACTGAAGAGTTGGCAAAAAACCCCATATTTGTAGCATGCCCTTGGAGGGAGAAGTGCACAAGGTAAACTGGTCAGCCATCCGAAGCCTTACTTTGACTTTCTGAAGGCAAGTTACATTGTACATGGTCAGTTACTGATGCTAAACTGACCTTTGGATAAGTCAAAGATACACTCAGCATATTAACATCAGGTTTTATTAAAAAAAAACAAAAAAAACCCCCAAAAAATTAGGCCAGTGACAGAACTTTGGGTCCTGCAATTCACAAATATCTCCTTTTTAATTATACACCTTATATACTTCACTGAGCACATTTTTAAATTCTGAAAGTTTCCATTAAATTTTGAGCTCAAACAGCAAACCAAGATAGGGATTTAATCCTTCAAACTCTGGTGATATTTGCAGGTCTAGGTCCTTGACTGACTTCTTTTTTATTTTATGGAAATTTAATGCAAAGCTTTTTTCATTTCATGTGCTACATACCAGTGACACATCAGAAGTAGTTACGATTTTTCCTTTCGTTAAGAAATAGAAAAATCAGAATCTGAATTTAAATGAAAATACCGAACCAATTTTAGGTATTTCTTAATGGGAAATTAAAACATGAAATTATATCTTCATGTAAATGCAAATCTCAACTTTACATTAATGAAAAATAATTTTTTAGCTATATAAAAGCTTGCATGAACTTAGTATGAATCCAGCAAGGACATTTTAAACAAATATGTTGTAAAGCTCTAGTGAAGTACAGGTTTTGCTCTAAAATTCATCATAAAATTACTCCTTTGAAATGTACTAGGCATGTTTTACTCTTTCTTCCACTCTTTATTAGAAACAAGTATTTACATCCAAATCAGTCTAGATACATGAAAGTAATCATATTATACAGCAAAAGGAACAGTCAAGATGCACTCAATCCCTTGTGTTTTTTGGGGAAAAACAAAAAGGCAATGGCAGAAATTCATTTACTTTGCTCTTATTAATGTTTGAGGTGACTGAATCAAGGTAAGGTACAGAAATGTTCCATCATTTTATGTGTCACAAAGGCAGGGGAAGATATTTTTCCAAACAACTTTGCTGATTGGAAAAACAATCAAAAAAATGAGAGCGTTGTGTGAGATTGAAAATAGTCTGAATTTAGAAGGATAAAGCTGAATCATTTGCAACTATGAGAAACAAGAGGACTGAAAACAAAACTGGGAAAAATTATTTAAAGTATATGTTGCAATAAGGCAAGATAGAAACTGTGTCTTCAGAGTAATCATAGTTTCCTAACTGGAGATATTAAGTCTCTCAGAAGCTCAAACTCCCCACACACACCGTCCTCCCCCCACCCCCCCCCCCCCCCCCACCACAACAAACAAACAAAAAAGCAAACCAACAACCAAACACACTAGTGTCAAGCATAATATACTTTGTTACCTTTTTAAAAAATCTGTTTTATAGAATAACTGTGCAAGTATATTTTCAATTTTTTTTTGTTTTCCTGAACATAACTGTTAGAAACCTGACTTTATTTTTTAAATGAAAGTTATATTTTTACGTAATACCGGGCCTGAGACATGAGAAGAACAGCCATGCAGGGAGAGATAGGGCCCAGGGAAAAAAAAATGCTAACTGTATCAATTAGCATTGCAAATACTAACAGTTCTCTTATTTTGAATTAATTTTTAAGCATTTAGAGACACTTTAAAACTGTAAACTTGGTAAACATAATAGAAAAAAAAAGATTGTGTTGGTAATTCAGTAAAAGGTGTTTAAAACAATAGAAAAAAATATTCTCTGGCTCAAGTTTACACAGAACCTGCCATAATTTTACTGTATCAGCAAGTAATGATTCAGAGACTTGCACAGATCATAGAATCACAGACTATCTCAGTTTGAAAGGGATCATAAAGTCCAATTTTCTACTCCTTACAAGACTACCTAGCACTAAACCACATGGCTAAGAACATCATCCAGACACTCTGAACTCTAACAGACTTGGGCTGTGACCACTTTGCTGGGGAGCCTGTTCCACAGACCAGTGACCCTCCCAGTGAAGAACCTTTGTCTAATGTCCAATATGAACTTCCCTTGATGCACTTCATTTCCTCCCCTCATGTCTTATTGTCAGTCACCCAACAGAGGAGATCAGCATCTCCTACTCTGCCCCTTGAGGAAGTTGTAGACTATGGTGGGGTCACACCTCAGTTTTCACTTCTCCAAGCTTATCAAGCCAAGTGACCTCAGCTGCTTCTCCTAACACTTGTCCTCAAGACTTTTCATCATCTTGGTTGTGCTTTTCTGGACACACTTTGATGATTGATATTCTCCTTATATTGTGACACCCAAAACTGCCCGCAGCACTCGAGGTGAGGTGGCCCCAAAGCAGAGCAGAATGGGACAATCCCCTCCCTTGCCCAGCTGGTGATGATGTGCCTGGTGCACCACAGGACACAGGTGGCCCTCCTGGCTGCCAGGGAGCTGCTGACTCATGTTCAACTTTCCATCAGCCAGGACCCCCAGGTCACTTTTCATGAGGCAGCTTTTCAGCTTGTTGTCACCCAGTTTATGTATATAACCCTGATTATTCCATCCAAGCTGTAGAATCTGGCACTTGCTCTTAAATTTTATATGGTTGGTGATTGCCCAACTCTTGAGTCTATACAGGTGTCTCTAAGGCCTCCCTACCTTTAAGAAGTTCATAGCTCCTCCTAGTACAGTATCATCAGCAAACTTACTTCCTGTACACATGACTCCTGCATCCAGATCATTTGTAAAAGCATTAAAGAACACGGTCCCTAAAATTGAGCCCTGTGGAAGCCCACTGGCAGCCAGCCTGATGTAACCCCATTTACTATAATCCTTTGAGCATAATCTGACAGCCAATTGTTCATGCAATGTATTATGAATTTGTCTCTGGACTAGTACGTGACACCTTCTAGCCAGAAGCGTACTGTGGGAGAGAGTATCCAAACCTTGCTAAAGTCCCAGACCACCATATCTACCATCTTTCCTTGGTCAGCTAGGTGAGTGTCCTCATCATAGAAGGAAATTAAGTTGGTTAAGCAGAACATGAACCTGTGCTGGAAATGGCACATGCTTGTGTTACCTCTTAGCTGTTTTCATAACTTCTTGTAACTTCCAGAATAACTTTCTCCATGATTTTGCCAGGCACTGAAGTGAGACTTACCTGCCTGTAATTAGCAGAGTCTTCTTTCTTATCCTTTTTGAAAACTGGGACAAGATTTTCCGGCTTCCAGTTGACTGGAAAATAAAGGAATCCCAAGACTTTTGAAAAATTATGGAGAGAGGTCCGAAAATAGCATCAGCCATCATCATTCTGGGATGATGAAACAAAATTAAACACAGAGGAATAATTTTTAAGAGTGTAAGATGTATCTAAATGTTACAGCATTCCTCTGAGTAAGTGATCTGGAATACCTTTGCCTTGATAAACAATCCTGTATTTGGCTTCATGTAAAAAAAAAAATTGTGTTAAAAAGTAAAAAAGCTTTCAGGAGTAGCAGTGATATACCACCCTGAAAGGCACTAGCAATTAGCTGGGGTAAGAACAAGGGGATGCATCAGATAAATACAGAAAAAGACACTGCATTGTTAATCTTGCAACATCTCTATGAATGGACAAATGGCCTCTCTTTGACAAGAACACAATAAAGAATTCAGTGCTATGGATATCTGTGATGGGTAAATGCCATGCACTTACGAAATCATTTATTCATTCCTTTTTGGCTATAGTTGAGCAGAGAATGGGGATAGGATACTCATGGGGAGAGGTGAGATTAGGAGAAAACATTTTAAGGGCAAAACAGGTTCAAAACTTTAAAAGGTATAAAGGAAAAAAATTATTAACAGAATTAAAAGAAGATAATGAGAACTAAAATGAGCCTTTAGAACACCTTTCCACCACCTCCCCACCCACCTCCCCAGCCCTTATTTCCTTCCCACTGACAGCTCAGGGAGACAAAATATGGGATCTTTAGTGTTTGCTACTTAAGTTTTTTCTTCAGTTCGCTTAAGGATAGGAGTTTCTTTTGCTGTGCCACAAGGTCTTTCTGTGGGAAACAGTTCTCTGTGAACTTTTTCAACATGGTTTCAATTTTCACGGCTAGCAGTCCGCCCACAGCCTGCTTGCAACATGAAGTTCCTCCCATGGCTTGCAGTCTTCTCACAACTGCTTTTCATGGGCCTTTATGGGGTGCAGTTTTTAAGGACGAGCTGTTTTAGTATAAAAGGGTCTTCTTCTTCTACCTCTGAAAGCAAGAGTTCTCTGATCAAGCCATCTGATCACAGCACGAGTGCCTTTTTTGCATGGGCTGCGTGAATACTGCACACCCCCATGCACTTAATGAATTACAGGGAAACAGTTTGTTGTACTATAATCCTCACCACGGCTTGCAGAAGAATCTCAGCTCCAATGTGCCAATTCTCAGAGCTAACCAGCTATTGGTTCTGCCAGGCACAGAGGAAGCTGCTAGCCACTCTTTGCAGATAATTACTTGCATGGCTGATTTTTTCCCCTCTTTACCAAAAATGAATTATTGCAAAACCAGCACAACATCAAACCATATTATTGCATTCATGAGTATATGGATGTGGGTTTTTTATTTTTTGGCGTGGCCTTTTTTTCTTCCTTGTCACTGGATAAATTTCTCTATCAGGAAAAAATATTTGTTAAGATGATGTCAGTGCTGACAGAGAGCACTAACAAAGTTGGCATGACCCACAATAAAATAAGCCATATAATGAAAAAAACATGTTTAAAACAGATAAAAGTATTTTAATTAGATTCTGAGCATATAATGGTTGACTTACTTCAACTTGGTGTACAATAAATTCGAAAGTATTTTGCTATGTACATTTTTGAGGAGACAACCTATTTGAGGGAGGACAGAAGTTTTGGGGTAGTTGAATCAGTTTGGGATGTGGGCTTATTTTTCTTTAGAAAAGAAATTATGTATTTATTTTTTCCCTAAGTTAATATAAACTCTAAGAAGGACATGATTACATTTATTAAAGAAAAACAAAACCCCTTAAAAACTCCATCAAAAACAAAAAAACCCCCACACTCTAAACAACCTGAACAAACAAAAAAACAAACAAACAAAAGCAGCTTTGTGATGGTGTTGCTAAGACATTGACTTAGTGAAGTAGACTCTCAGAATTGCAGTGTGTGTTAGTGTCACCTGGTGAAGTACAATTGTTCTTGTAATGCATCAGCTATTAAGAAAATGTATGGTCATTCATATTCACAGTGGGACTTCATCCTCATCTTTGTGTTCTTCTCTTTCTCATTGGGAAAGTGCTATGATATTATGTGTGTACATGAGTGTAACTACCCCTAGTCTAAAGAGTGATGTCACTTGAATTATTTAAGGAAAGAAAGAAAATATGATAAATTGGAGGGTAGTTTTGTTTCTCAGGCCATATCCTGTCTCTGAAATGCTGATGCACATCAATGGAACTACTCAGTGTGTAAAATAAAACATGCTTATAAGAGTGAGGTCAGAAATTAGTTATAGCAGCAGATAAAACAAACACATTTGACTTTGTACTGAAGGGGACTAGGAGACACTGCATTGGCATTTATAGTTTATCAGGGGAAAGTAGTGACCAGCTAAAATAAAACCACTTTTTGCTGACTGTGTCTAAGGCTCAGATGCTGCAAGACTAGTTCTTATTTGGCTCCTAACTTTTCATCTTACTAGGATGGAAATATAGATGTGAAGTAGCAAATTAAATATCTTGCTGAATTTGGGGTTTCACCTTCTTGGAATCAGCATAACGTTGGAGGTAAGGACTAACAACTTTATTTTTGTTACTGTAGAGCCCCAAGTCTGACTTAGATGTCTGTCTTTGAGTGTGAGTACCAGTGATAATTGGGTTGCAAATTACCTTCTCCTTTGTTTGCCATTTGGTTTATTTTAAGTTTCTTCTACTATGTTGCATATGTTTACAAGTAAAGGATAATTAGTCTATGATTCGTTCTATAGATAATATCAGGATCAGGGATATGCTGACACAACTGTTTTTGAAAACAGAAAGCATTAGCAACAGTGATAGTTGCTTTTTGTGTTTACATATGAAAATAAAGATGTTCTGATTTCACACTATAGCTGGTATGGGTTGTCTAATAAAGAACATCAGCAGATAGAGTAAATCACCATTTCATTGTTATATCAAGAAACATGCTTAGTCTTTGACATCATGGAACACAGCATAATGCTCTTGAATACTGAGTCAGCCATTAGAATTACAGGTGATTGAAAGAACATATTCTAGTAGTACATATGGTCTTTCTCTCAGTGTACATACACACATGTGCATAAAGCAGTAAACTAGCTTTAACTATTCCTGTTGTTCTCTGGTTGGAGTTTCAGGTTTAGTGGAAGTATAAACCCCCTGTGCCTTTGAGTCTAGATGTCACTAATCAGGTCATGTGTAGTGCTCAGCTTCTGGGAAATACAGTAGATCCAGAGCTGATACCTTTGGAGGGACTCGGGGACTCAGAAGGTACATTTAATTCCTACTGAATCCCTGTGACAATATATAAGCATCTTGAAATAGTCACCCCAGTGAATTTGGAAGCCAAAAATTTGCAGTCATGACTTTGCCCTTTGGTTTAGGACAAGTTTTGTCCCCAGTGGTTCAAGTTCTTTAGAGGTCCATTAGCAATTAGGTCTGTGGTTGTCATGTGTACTGCATTCTTCTTCTACCTTTCTTTCCTTGAGAAGTATGAGTTTAGTATTTTGAAATATATTTTGACTAGGGCCTTTTTTTCCCCTCCAGTGGAAATGCTGATAAAGGGTGTTCAAG
Source organism: Pyrgilauda ruficollis (assembly GCF_017590135.1). Lineage (NCBI taxonomy): Eukaryota > Metazoa > Chordata > Aves > Passeriformes > Passeridae > Pyrgilauda > Pyrgilauda ruficollis. The sequence continues at coordinate 29,368,991 of NW_024519206.1, read as the reverse complement.
GCAAATGAAGAAAAAGGTTTCTTACAGTTACAGAAGACATTGAAGTTTATGATGGCCCCTATTTCTTAGGAGAAACTATTTCATGGTTTTGAACCACCTACCTGCTGAATGTCTTGTCTTATACAGGTGAGCTAAATCTTTATGGTTCTACTGCAGTGGAAGAGAAAGTTTATGACTGAGATCTTTATCTTGGAACTGCAGGTCATTTATTAGCTATGCTGGTCTTATGCCATGAAGCACTTTAAGCACAAAGAATATAGTTTGAGACCGGGTCATTTAGTCTATCCAGTCACGTTTTTCCTGTGTAGAAAAAGAGAGGAACAACTTTTATTACCTAGACTTTTCAGTTTGATTTGACATTCTCAGGGAAAAAAAAAAAAAGTATATAAATGCAGCATTATTGTATATTGACTAGTATCTAGAAGGTATTAAAAGCTGCAACTTCCTCATGCTTGTAAGAAACTTGAGACCTATGTATGCTCAAGGATATGCAAGCAAACAGAGTGCACCATATATCTGCTGTAGCACATACACACATATAAAGATACTACTATATAAAGCATATTAAAATTACTGCCTATTCTAGCAAACACCAGGTTCTGTTATGCTATGCCAAAAATGCAGAAGACAGAAATATTTTACTGTTTTTTCATACCTGGACTGACTGTTGAAGATGTATATAGAGGACTTTTGTTCCAGAAGAAGTATTCAGGATGAATCAATAAATCCTAATGTCATCTATGCTGCTTTCTGCAGTCTCTCATTGCAAGGTTGTTAAACTTCTGCATTCCAGCCAACTAAATTAATATGGGCAGCCTTTTTTTTTTTTTTTTTTTTTTTTGTCTGTCAAAGGCTGGTAATCAGCTTTGGGAACTCTGAGAACACAACATCCTCATACTGGTGCTGAGATTTTTATAGGCTCTGAATATACTCATTTGCTTGACAATATTCATTATTGTTTATCAGATAAAGGCTAGAATTTGCCTTCCAGTGGAATTATTGCAAAGCTCCTCTGGTAAATAATTAAACTAATATGCATTACCATTCTGCAGGGGAAAGAGGGAATCAGTCTCTCCTTTTCTTACTGCATTTAGAAGTAAGCTTGTGAGTCTGTGATGAAATAAAGACAATGTTACATTCCTGCTACAGATAATATAAACTGAATTTATGGGCTGCTAAAGGGTGATCTGGTATAAACTGACTATGGGATCAACAGTGCAGAGAAACCAAGAAAAAAAAAAAAAAGAAAAGAAAAAAAAATTATTTACTTCAACTTATACACTTTATGCAGAATCAGTTATTGTCCAGAAGCTTAATTCTAGCTTGATTCTGGAGACAATATCACTTGTTGTCTCACAACTGGCATGAAACTAGCATAAAATTAATGCCATGTACAGTGGTTATTTTGACAGAAATGCAATTGTATCCACATTCCTGAACTAGACTGAATGTTCACTCTCAAGTTATCCATGTGGTTAAATCAGATATCAACCTGTGTGAGCCATAGCCTGGAAGGGACTGTCCTTTGGCAAGAACAAAAATATGGTTTCACTGCAAGTAAAACTTCCATGATCTCAGTAGAATTATATGACTGTTTTTCAAACCACTCTCAAAGAGTGCTGTAAAAATGTAATGCTATTTTTTAACCACTCTATCCATACTCCAGTATAACATTTATTTGAGAATCCTAACCTTGAAGTTTAAAGAAGAAGGGAGGAAAGCCCATGATGTTTACAGCCATTTCCTTCCCATCCCATAAGAAAAGTAAGCTTACTATGACACAGAGCAGAGGGCAAAATCTGCAGTACTACCTGTGCACACACCTATCAATTTCAGAATCTGAATTGCCATTCTCTTGCAAAGGCAATAAACACAGTAATATGTCTTGGATGAAAAGCAAGAAATAATAGGATTTGCTAGGTAGCAGACAAAATATCTGCCTAGAAAACATGCAATAGGGTAATCTCGTTACCACAGAACATTCAGGAAATTAAAACTAAAAATGTAATGTGAATATGTTTAAACTAAAGACTGTTAACCCCACAAATATTTGTATCAAGAGTAAAATGACAGATGACTGTGGCAGCATAATTTTCCTTTTTCAAAAAAGTGGTGGTTTCTAATGTTCTGTCAATTCATTTTCTGTTGCTTGATTAGATAAATCTTCTGCCTGTATCTCACAAGTCCTGTAGTAAAGGCGCATATATTCTTGTGGTGAAACTGTAGGGAGGAATAGAAAAAAAATCTGAATAATAGAATGTCTGTCTGTGTAGCTTAACTGCCACACTAAAAGGGCTCATGTAGAAGTTTTTTATGTTTTGTAAGGCATATTGTCTTTGTCCTTTATTGAACAGTAGAAACACTAAAATAAATAAAATGCTTATGACAAGAATACCAACCACTATTTGTCCATGCAATGGAGTATTAAGAATTGCTGTCTTTACAGATTTTTTCATTTTTCTTTTTTATGCTCCTGTAAATGGAAACTTATAGTTTGAGTAACAGATCTTTCTCTTCTTGAGCTCATGTTGTCCTTAAAAGAAATAAAAACTATTAAAATATTTAGAAGCAATTGTTTCTACTTGTCTGTTTTTCATCTCTCAAATCTTCTGCCTCAAAAATTGAATGGTGTGGAAATGATTGATAGTTTAATGCAACTTAAACTGTTCTATTATGTTTCATATGGGTTTAAAATATTTCAACCAGGAGCATTATCAATGTGCTGCTTTCCACATGAGTCTGGGTGTGTCAGCAATGAGTGGCTGTCACCTGTGTTTAAACGCTCTCATGCAGCCAGGTGTGTTTTCACTGTCCCGTGGGTCACTTTGGTTGTCAGGCACACTGACCACTTCTTGCTGTGCTTCTGTATAGGAATACTACTATTCTTGAAGCAGTAGTTTTTCAGCAGTGTCTAAAGTCTCAGCTCCTTTCAGCTGGACAATGAAGTCCTCAGCAGAGGGAAATTAGGCTCCTTTTACCCCAGTCTGTCGAAGTCCTGTATTGGTGCTGCACTGCTCCAGCGCTTGCAGTTCCCATTCTAAGAACAATACATTGTATACATAGAGATATTTATATTTAAGCACAGCAACTATAAGTCTTCTTACTCCAAACTTTGAAAACAGATTTTTTTCAGCTCTGGAATGAGCCCTGCTATAATGTCCAGGAAAATATTTGGGTTTTTTTCCGCTTGCAGGATAATTGTAGGAGGACAGTGCTTTCCTTTCCAGCTAGCTGTAGTTTGTTTCTTGAGCTCAAAAGTGGTGCTGCACAGCAAAAAGCTCTTCCAAGAGAATTCTTCTCTGTCTTAGGTAGTACCTCCTTTCTTCTGCCCTTCTAATGTCATTTAGTCAGCTGCCAATGAGAGGCTAGTTTTGGCTGAAGCTGCTGCTTTAAAAAACTTCTGCCAAAACTGCAAAATCTATTTAGTAGAAACATGTCAGATATATAAGTCTAAGGGGCAATTTGCAGAAATGTGATAGAGGACACAGCAAGAGCTGGCTAGCCTCTGCCTGTATCTCACTGTGTGTCATGGCAACAGAATTGCACAAGGAGCATACCTTGGGCAAATACCTGTTGTCCGTGTTGTGACCGGTGTACCACAGTGAATAGGCTGGATAAGGCTTTGAGCAATGTGGTCTAGTGGGAGGTGTCCCTGCTCATGGCAGGGGGTTTGGGACTACATGATTCTTAAGGCCCATTCCAAATCCTTAGCATTCTGTGATTCTCAGAACTGGCTGTAAGAATTAACATGCTCATCAATTCAGAGTAATTTTGCAAGCAAACATCACTTCATTGGATCTTAATTGTCCAAGAGGGTGTACAGGAGAGCTGGCCGTCACTCAAGTTAGCCTGTGCAAACTGCTAAAGACACACAACACTTCAGGCAGCTCTAGAAACAAAAATTTGGAGATTGTCATTTCAAACAACAGCAGTGACTAACAATTCAAAGGAATGGATGACCTTAGGATTCAGCTGCTTATCCCAAGCATTTCTTGCTGTGAATTAAATTAAGCTGAAAGCAAATAGAAATACATAAATACAAAATCCAGAAAAATGTAAGGAAGGGATGACTAGGGAGGGAAAAAATAGAAAATAAATGAAACTCCATGCTTATGTCTGTCTAGCATATGAGTTCTCTCTCAATTTTTCTGTTCTTGTGATTCTGCTATCTGGCTTCTATATGATTATGGCAATAATTTTGCAAGTACTTCATAGTATTCCTAGCCAAGGAGCATTGCTCTCATCCAACCTTTAATTTTTCAGGCTGTATCATGGGAATAGATCTTAAACCCAGCATATTTTACACTTTCATCAGTTTTTCAGAACATAATCTAAACTCACCTCTCTCCTCTTTAAATATATCCTTCCATTAACCTAGACATAAATTGTTTATTCCTTCTTTGTAGGTGCTAATGCCAGAGCCATGACAGTTTTCACCTAGCCAGACAAACAGGGTGAGATTCATCTCACCTAGTTTAGACATTTGGAATTATAGAAGCACGTAGAGGTTTGTCTCTTAGATACCTTTGGGTTCCTTTGTGAACGGAGAACAACATACATATTTTTGGGGAATGAGTCATCAGCTTTATTTTAGACATCTACATTCAGATGAATTACTCTATAGGAATACTACTTTCTTTTAAGTGAGCATAAAGGAAGCCCGAGGTGGCCAGATAAGAGGTAGATATTATTGGTCAATAAATCCTTATTTTAACAAATTTAACAACCACTTTCCCATGGCTGGCCAAGCTTTCAGGAACCTATATAGCTGTACAGAGCACAGCATTCTTTCCTACAGGTCTGGGAAATGTTTAATCCCAAAGCAAATCTTTCTTACACATGAGCTTCAGAGTTTATGCATGTGCACATTAATCCTAATTGTTCAAATTAAATGATCAAAAGTCTTACATTCAGTTAATGGCAGGGCTTTGTTTGTAAACAGGCACAGTAGTGACCCGTGTTATTGTCAGATCCTGTGCAGGGTGCATTTCAGCAGCTTTCTTGCTTCAGTCATTCAGTGCCTCTTCTAACAATGGTTACTTTTACCTTTTCTGGAAATAAACGTAGCACAGTTTTTTTTTCCTGCTTTTGGTCATTAGATTTGCACTTCAGATTTTTTCACAAAAAGAATCTGTGCACTTACATGCGATAGCTTCTGCTGCCTTGTTTTTACAGTGTAAGTTGCAGTTGCAGCTGTTGTCTATGCTGTGTTTTTAGCTGTCTTGTAAAGTTTTATTTAGAAACAGAAACAGAGAGATGGTAGGCTGAAATGTCAGTATGTGAGGAAGGAGCACCAGGAAAATATAGCAGTGAACAATAGTTTTTCATGATTAAAATAGCATTCACATCTTATCTTGAGAAGAAATAGTGAGAACTTAAAATATATCTATACATATCCATCTATTTATCTATCTATGTATCTATATCTATATCAATATATAGAGAGATTAGATATAGATATCGACTAGATTAGATATAGATATATATATACAGATACATAGATATAGACATATATATACAGATACATAGATATAGACATATAGATATAGATATATAGATATAAATATCTTCAGTTATTTTCCCTTCTCCTTTTTCTGGAAATAACTTTTAAGAAATCAGTATATCTGAATCCAACTTCTTCCTCAGATTATGTCTTTCTTCATAGCTTGGGCATTTCAAAAATATCATCACCTTCCTCTTCCTTGGAGAATAGCTAAACCTAGACTGGAAATTTCAAAGCAGGTGGAAGAATTTTACATGAAATAAAGGTTTCTAAACAAGTTTAAAGGGACAGAGAAAAATGTAAAGACAGTTTAGGAAAAAAATAAACAAAACCAAAATTAATGCAGGTGTATTAAAATTAGAGGTGAAATAACAACTATTATCTGGGAGGCTGACTGGTTATAGGAATTCTCTTCCAAGTCTAGGCTGACAAACATCCTCATCTCAAAACTATCATTCAAGACCCCATTCTTGCCTAGAAGTTATCACTTTGAATATCCTCCCCTTCCTTCTTCTTTGCCTGCTTTAGATACTGAGCATGACACCACGTGGTGTGGGATATCCCTTTCGTCAGCTGGGGTCAGCTGTCCTGGCTGTGTCCCCTCCCAACTTCTTGTGCAGTCCTGGTGTTGGTGGGGTGAGGAGCAGAAAAGGCCTTGATGCTGTGCAAGTCCTGCTCAGCAGGAACTAAAAAAGCCCTGAATTATAAACAGTTTCCACAGCACAAATCCAAAACACAGCCCCATAGTAGCTACTATGAAGAAAATACCAAAACCAGGACAGTTTTCATAAAACTGGTTTATGTCTGAAATTATACCAAAGTCTGGTACAAAGAGCCTGAAATTTGGTATGACTTAAATAGCACTGATCATAAAAACATAAAATATTTTTAATTTTGAAAAAAAAATATTAACTGCAATAAAGAATTATAGTTTTGTCAAACATTTTACTATAATGCATTCAAATAATCATTTAGAGGTTAATTAGACAGATACCTGTGGTTAATCTTTGTTAATCTGGAAAATGACAACAAATAATTTACAGTTATTTTAAGTCTAATACTTAAATCCATCAGAAAATTTTCTGATGATATTGACCATTACTTTTATCATATGAAAAAATAATTTTAAATAAAACTAGTGTTTAAATGATGAAAGGAATTATATTTGTTAGCATATGAATTAACTTTGATTCTACTCTTTTACTGAAGGTCATAGAGTTTAATTGACATTGATGAAGTCTTATATTCAAGGGACCTATGGTTGACACTAATAATGACAAAATCTTCTTTCTGGAAGAAGAGGATTACTGCACTAGACTTTAAATAACTCAGCATTTTCAGTGAGATGACCTTGTTGTTTGCATTATTCATGGTATTTCTGATGGTAAATATAAAGGAATATAAAGGAATATAAAGAAGTGATGACAGTGAGATGCCCAGCTCCAACAAGTGTTTAAGGGAGTGAGCAGTCTATATAAATGTACTGAAATATGCTATATCTGCCCATTCTAGTTGGAGTAAATTTTTAGGAATGTTTCAGAAGCTTTTAACATCTTGGGTTGGGTTTTTGGTTTTTTGGGGTTTTTTCCACTGTCTTTGTTATGTTCAAAACTTGCAAGAAATAGAAATTTGATAATATGAAATGAAGAGATTAATTGAGTCAGTGGGAAGAAGAGATATGATTTCATGCTTGTGTGAACACACTTTGGTAAATAAATGACATGAATACTCAAAATATGATAATTTTAGCTGCATAACCAGAACTTAGTATCATGACATCATGGACACTATGAGAGAGACATAAAGGGAGGTGGTGAAGTTTTACAGCACAAGACAGAGAGCAGTAAGGAAGCTGGCAAAGATTCTAAGAAGGAACAGCAGTGGTCAGCCTTGGGGACCTATCCTGTGCTTGTTCAGGATGTATTGTGGCAGAAGTGGCAGAAGTGTTCGTCTGTGCATTCCTGAGTGTGTGTATCAGTAGCATATCACTTTACTGGGCTTTGTTTTAAAAACAGTGTGGGGGCTGAGGATAGTGAACCATAAAGTATATTTTGTAAAGCTGGGCTTCTTCTTATTCCTAGAATATTTAATGTGTGCTGGAATACATAGACATTGAAAGATTTTCAGGGTTTTCAGTATATCCAGAATACCTAGACATATTAAGAAATATAAAATTAAAAATTTCAGACAGTAGCTAGATGCTAGCACTGTTTATTTAAGAAACCATCAGACATAAAAGTCAGATAAGTTATGAATATGAGCATCCATATGCTTAGATGCAAATTACTGCTCCTATTGTAAATGCCTCTCATGCTCTTATTCATGCAAATGAAGTCAAAGTTAGTTTTGTATTTGAATTAAGAGAGAGCTAAGAATATATCCTCTGGAACAAAGCCATCATCATCATAATCATCTTTACATTTTAAACCTATATGCTCATCTCCCAGAGGTAAACATACTGATTCACACTGTCTCCTTGGAGCCTAGAAGTTAAATCCTAGGCATGAGATCAAGCCCAATTCCTTACACAGCCCTATTGTTTGAAAAGTACCAGTGTTGGGTAGTCTTCAGCATAAGTCTGCCACCATTACCCCAGATTCTCTGTTTTCTGTTCCTCTGTATCCCCTTTCCTCTCTGTTAATCATAGGTATAAGCAAACATGGAGGAAAAACCAGACTTTTGGGGAAAGTGCTGTGTTTTGCTAGTGTGCAAGGAATCTACACACTGCAGCTGAGTCCTGCTGTGGAAATAAGAGAGTATCATACGAAAGATATAGTGTAGGCTCTGAAGTTCACTACAGATGGGGGAAAAGCAAAGAATGCTGTTTGAGGATGACCTCACAGTTAACCCCAAGAAGCAATATAGATAGAACCTTAATCTGCGCACTGCAAAAGTAATGGAGCTCATATTTTAAGGCACATTCACTAGCACCTTCATTTTCACAGTATGCTAGTATCTGTCAAATGAAACAACTGTGATTTTTCTGGACACCTTTAACAAATGAATCCCAATTCTGTAAAAGAATGTTGTGTTGTCATATCTGAAAGGAAACCTCAGCAAAACAAATACTGGTAAATAGTGAGATTTTCTGTACAATGACAGCCTATAATTAAAACTAAGTATTACATTGCAGAGGAAATTCTGAGTATGAAAGAAACAGTCTTCAAAATTGTAGCAATTCAATACCTAGTCTGTCAGACTGGCAAGGACTCTCTTCTTTATAGAAGAAAATGATGCATTAAGATAGGTATATAGATAGATGTAACATTTTGAGGTTGCATTCATCCTATACTGTTTCCGTGTCATGCTCCGTTTACCAGCAAAACTACAAATAATTTTTCATTTGTTTTCTGCTATTCTTAGCCCTGAAGGGTCGGACCACTTTATGAAAATCAAGCTCTACTCTCTTCTTGGCTCTATCTATTGTCATTCTGAAACTGCCAACATGAAGACGACCCTGATCATACTGTTTTTATTATCAGGTTGTTGTTGTTGTTGTTTATAATTTATGAAGCAGGAGGATACTGGGTATTTTTTTGTTTGTTTGTTTTCCTCTCCATAAGCTTCACTGATCCCGTAGGTCTGAGAACAATATTAATTTTGACTGGTAAGCTGAATAAATACAATTTTTTGTCATAGGTGTAGAACACTTATCAAAACCAGGGTGTCACTTTGAAGAAGTAACTTTTCTAACCTAATACTTTGAAGTTATCTTTCTTTTCCAATAGTAAATACAATACATTATAAATCTCAGGGTAGATTCAGCCATTAGTGTTTACAGGTTGTGACAGCAGCATGCTTCAATTTTGAGGCTAATAATTCTGCTTTGGTGAATACCTGCTCATTTTTTATTATGTCTTTTTAGCTTGTAAACCTTCTGTTTGGCTAACAGCTTCCTGAGCTGAAAATAATTGTCCCTTGAAATGTTCATTGTCAAGCACTATACTGACTTGGCAGACAGAACAGCAGTGTGTTTGCACAGGAGATGCAAGTTTGGGGAAGAGAGAATCCCCTTGACTCTTAAGCTGGCAAATGCTAAAGCACAGCTTTCTAGGAGAGGAATTATATAGTGTTTTGAAAGGAAATGTGAAATACTCATTCATTCTGGAGCCATAATAGTCATTGGCTTGGGACTAGGCTGCAGATCTTTAGCCTGAAGTCTGAAGCTCTCTGGGTCTCTTAAAAGATCCCACAAATCTCTTACTAATACCATACATACTCCATGACTCTTTATAATGCCCAGGTGGATGTGCTGGCCAAACTGTCGAGAGCACATGGATTGGTGACAATCTCTTCCCCTTGACGAAAGTGAGACTATGAAGTGTGGCAGAGGGGGAAATCAGGAAAAGGTGGGGTACCTGCACTGTGATAATTCAGCCTGCCTTTGGTGCTTTGATTATCCCAGGAAGTTTTGGGCCCTGTTGCATGTTATACAATACACTTGATATCCTCCTGTTTCAGAGTGAAACAGTAAAGACGCCTCAGGTATCACACAATTCATGTGCATTTGAAGAGAATTAATCTATGATGAGAAGGAGGAATGGCATCTTACTCACTTTTGCTAGCAGAAGAAAATATTTGATTCATCCATCAGTGTTCATTATCACTGCATGGACCAGGATACACATGTACATCTACAAATAGAGGCACAGACAGGTTACAAATTCACTCAGCCATTTATCAGAGGTTTCCTGAGGAAGTGTGACTTCTCTCTGGGCCTAATTCTCTTGGGTACCACTCCATGTTAAATGTAACCACACAGTAAGACTGTATCAATATGGGAGGTGATCGTCTCTACACAATATAGAGCACAAATGAAATGAAGATACCAGTGTATGTACCCATACAGATAAAAAAAATGTGCCTCACAGAATGCTGTTGTGGAAGGCTGGGTGGTAGGAAATTAAGTCTCTGCCTTTGGTAAGGCCACAGGTATTCTCAGAGACACACAGAATGTCTGGATGCACTGAAGGCTCTGAAAGTCTCCAGAGCTCCAACATAATTCACAGTGTTCAGTCAACCCAAATTTCATTCCTCAAGAAGGATGCTTCTCCATGACAAAGTGCATGATTCTAACTGAATCTTGATTAGTTACTTAATTAAGTATTTAATCTTCATCCATTGAGAAATGCCTATTTTTTTTCGCTTTCAGGGATTGCACATATAACAAATACTAGCCCATCTTAAACACAAAAATAACACAGCTTCCTGAAATGTTTTTATGGGGAGACTGTCTGATAATACGTGATTATGTGTGACTGATTTTTTTTTCTTTTTTTTACTCTTCTTACTAAATTGGTAGCAAGAAGAGAGGGCACCTGATAATAGCGTTTAAGTTGTATGGTGCATAGTGGTTTAAAAGAAGCAGCAACCATTTTTCCTTGGAGTCTAATTACTTCTTGCCAAATTTTTGCTGGACAGTCTGAATTGCTTCAGTTACCTGCCACCTCTTAGAATATATGCCAGAGCTAAAATTTATAGATGACCTTCACCAACCTGGAGAGCTATGGAAAAGGGAAGGGAAAACATTGGAAGACAGTGAAATTTGTGGCTGCAGTATGAAAGGGTGATGATGCTGGATGAGTTGTGCTTGTGCAGATTTCAGCCCATATTCCCATGGCCATTAGTCAAATTAAGTTATCTGTGTGTATAAATTCAACTCCAGTTAGGAACAAGATGGGCTAGAACTTAAGCTAACACACAGATGTGCTTCACATCAACAGGGAGAGGTATAAATGAGTGAAAGTAAAGGGTAGCAAAGTAGTACAAATTTTGTCTCAGCTATCTCCTTATTTGTTCAGTGGCAGGCAGAAGAAGACACTGACTTTAGCATCATGGTTTCTTGAACTTACACACCTTATGCTTCTTCTTGGCTGTGTTGGTGGGAGAATTTTCTCATTTCATTTACACTTATGAAAATGGCGGGATCGGCATGCTACTTTTCTTCTATATCCACAAGTCAACCATTTGATAAAGAAAATGTTACCTCACCTTAATAAAAGCTACCAAAACTAATATAGATAATGTAAAATCAGATGGTAAAAAAAAGTTTTCTTTTTTCTCTTTCTTTTTTTCTTTTTTTCTTTCTTTCTTTCTTTCTTTCTTTCTTTCTTTCTTTCTTTCTTTTTATAGCCCCTGCTTTCTAACATCTACAAAGCAAGCAGGTGTTACTGCAAAGGAATTTTATGTTTAGCAAGTGTGCATTTTATTTTTCAGCTTCAGTAAGCAAACCAATATTTCTGACACTGAAAAATGTGTCTTTAACATTGTTACCTTCCCTTCTAAATGTACAAGTTTGTTATAGCTATCTTCTCATTTTTTACATTGGCCTTCTTTGCCCTGGGTGGAAAAAAATAGAGCCAGTAATGACATGTATTATAAAGATTAATCAACCATAAAGACTATAATTGAACACACAAGTGTAGTCATTACTTGATTAATTACTTCAATAAAATAATCAGTCTTCTACATACATCAGAATAATATTCAGCAGTGGCTAGAAGAAAGTATGCAGAGACCAGGATTGCCTTCAATTCCTATATCAAACAGAATTTTCTACCTTTGCTTTTGTTTGGTTGCAGAACTTGCTTTCATTTGACTGTTGAACTTGAATGAACTTGCTCTATTTCACAGTAGAATTTTGTCATCCTAATTTTGACCTTAAAAAAAGATACTGAAACCTCTTATGTGAACTTTTATTTTGAAGGTTATGTGGTGATCTTATAAGCCTATGTGAAAAAATAATTTCTATGGAAGTATGTAGAAAGTGGGATTTAGGCTGAAGTTCACAGAAAAAAATTGTTCAATCTCCTAGACTGGAAGTGCTATTCAGTGAGAAACAGTTGCATGCTGATGTTTGCATTCCTAAAGTATGCATCCTAAACTGAAACATGGGAATTCATACTGTAGTACAGAAGTTCATCCATTGCTGCATTTAAAGAGCTCTGCTGGATCTCAAGGTCATGAGAATGTGTTTTCCTGCAACCTGTAAGGGGCAAGGGTAGAACAAGACTGCATATTTACTAAAAATGTAATTATGTAAATCTAGCTCACAAGAATTTGAACCTGAGAAATTGTATGCACAAGTCTTGATGCTATAGATTAAGAGATATATTCTGATATCAGTTGCTGTAATATTTTCACAGAAGGGAGATGAATAACCTCCTTCATTCTTCAGGGGTTAATTACAGTACAGTGGTTAGCTAACAGTATTAACTAAGCAGGCTGAAACAGATACTACATGATTCCGTGTTTGAGACATAGTCAAAACCATGGCTGAACATTGAAACTGAAAAAGAAAAGTAGCCCATGATGGCTGCTGCTTAACCCTCTGAGTTCACACCAGGGTGTGAACTGGCATTTTAGAGGCCATAGGAATTAACTGATGTGCAATTTATACTTGAGTATTATGCTACAAAAATATATATGCCTTCTGCAGTTGGACATTGCAAAGTAAGCCTCATTTGTGTATATGTGGAATGCTAGTAAAATGATTTATCTATGTTTTAATAGCATGGAGTTCCTGGTGTATTTATTTATAAGCTTGCCACACATCTATCTAAAATGCTCAGTGCAGGGAGTACCTATGTCAGTCATTATACATAACAGTGTACTATACAAGGCCTAATTTTCTCTTGCTCCTAGGTATGCTATTCCTTAAATAAAATTGTTTTGAACTAGCAAAACATGTTTTGTTTTTTTCCTTGGGCTGACTGCAATCACAAAGTTCAGCTTTCTACAAGCATTCTTGTAGTTTTTTGAAGTGTTTTTTTGAGTTACTTAAGCACTAAAAAGTGCTGACTTTTTAAAGCATTATTGATTATAGTACAGAAAATTTATACACTGCTGTAAATTGATTTAGTACTTCAGAAAGCCTGAAGAAATATGTACGAAAGGTATGTTTCTATATTTTCTTCCATTTTTCCTAGTATTATCTGGTTTATTAATAAATAGATTAACCAGAGAGGAATAAAGAGTTAGTTCAGCTAACTGAGAGATATCTATGTGAACCCTTATAGCAGGGGCTGTTCACCTAAAGCGTTGTGAAATTCAGCATAAGTGAAGTTGTCCTGCCAAGACACATCTCCAAATGAAAACTGAGGATGCTCAAACTGCAGATGAGTGTAATTCAGCCTCCTCAGAGGCTGGATCATTCTGTGGTCCAGTGACAAACCTAACAAATTTGCTGAGGAGAATTTAATCTTGATTCTGGTTTTCCTGAGTATGCATGATGCAGGAAGTATCATGAATAATCAGGCATAGAGAATTCCTACTGTATTCCTTATGAAGCATCCAATCTGTGTTGTGAGTGGGTTGCTGGCAACCTTCTGAGAGAAGGTTAACAGTATCGTATGTAGAAACAGTCTATGTTTATAAAAGGGAAGGCTGTATTATCTTCTGTGTCTGCATATGTGCTTTGGCAGTATCTGCTTGCTGATCTGATCTACTTCTCTCAGAAGCTGTCCACCATTTCTGTAGGAACAGTGTTCTTTCTTACATGTTACTATTTAGTCTGTTACTCATTTACTTTGGAAGAAAGGACAAAGAGACGGCAGAGAATGAAATTTCATTTTTTCCATGGAGAAAGTAGATTGAAAGAAAAACTGTAAAGCTTTTTCATCTTGTGCAAGGCTTTTCTGTTATTTCAAAAAATAATGTGCTACTTAGAAGTTTGACTCTGGTGGAGCCATGTTTTAATAAAGTGAAGGCCAATAATAACTTGTGAGGCATAGATAAAGGTTGGAATATCCCTACAGCATTGCTGTATGGCTGTCTCACTGGGATTCACCCTGCTTGAAGAAAGCCTTATCTGCAGCACTTGGGTAGGAACTAAGAGTCCACTTTGAAGACAGGGAGTTTATTATTAAAGTGAAGAAATTTATCTTCTTATAAGTATATCATACACTATTACTTATCTAAAGTCTAAAATCTTTTCTGTTTGGTTTGGATAATCTGTACTGGCAGCCCTTCTCTTCAAGGTAGAAGCGAATAGGTGAACAGCAAAACCAATGTCAAAGATTAAGTCTCCAGAACTAAATAAGGACAGAGACTGCAAATTATTGCTTTCATTGGCAGCTTTATGAAGTCTTTACAGTTGACAAGAGAGCTCAATGGGCAAAATTCTGAAATTTGTTTCTAGACCATCTTTGCCAAGTTGATATTATATCCAGCATGGCTGGTCACAGATTAATTTCGTTTAAACTGACATAAATGATAGGTGACTGTGATCACTAAAGCAAGCACCTCAGAAGTACTGCTGGGGCAAAACATGCGTATTGCCACAGTCCTGCTTACACTTTATAACAGAAAACAAATATCCTGCAAGGTTGTCAGTCTGCCACCTCTCATGAACAATGAATGTTCTTAAAAATATGAGCAGTGAATAGGAAACAACATGCTATTTGTTACTTGTGCTACTTAGCAGTTTTGTATTATCACTTTTGCAAAGCATATAGAAATAGATGATTAATGACTTTGTACAAATAGAACCTCTTATGAGTGTGCCAGAATTTGGCCTTGAGTGCTAAAATTCAATATATTATTGAAATGCTTGTCCCCAGAAAGCCAAGACCCCTGTGGCTATTTTTGTAACCTTAAATATAATAGCTTGTCAATGAATTTAAATTATGTTCACTACAGTTGTCATTTCATTAGAATTCTTTGAATGCTTAAAATATGAAGAAATGTCAAAATTCAGCACTAGTACTTAAGTAAAAATCTGTTCAGAGATTTGGAGCTCTAGAAATAATACAGTATATTCATTCTCATTAAATCCTATGTTGCCTTCCTTGTCTGTCAGCAAAATATGGAGTATGGAGTTGGAGGAGAAAATCTGCCAGTAGTTTTTCCCACACCAAAAAGTAAAAGAAGGAATCAGGTGCAGATATGCTAATTGTTTTTTCAAAAGGCATGCTGCTATTGATTGCTAAATCTGAATGAGATACATGGAGTTGTGCATTATTTTAATATCTTAAGAACTGAGAAACAGCAGGAACCAAGTGTTATTTTCAGTTAAAATTTTAAGTTCAATAATAGCATCAGGTCTTCTACAAGGTTCAAGGTTCAGGTCTAATATAAAAGTTTAAGACAAGTTGCTCTTGTACAGGACAATAACAGCTACTTATAGCTGCTAATTTTTGGTGAATATAAGACAGAGTTCTGATTCTGTGAAATAATTATATAAATTATAAAGTTGAATCAATATGCATTAAAATCTAATTTTATATCCTGATTAATCCTACTGAAATTTTCCTCACAAGCCTCAGAGTGTA
Source organism: Pyrgilauda ruficollis (assembly GCF_017590135.1). Taxonomy (NCBI): domain Eukaryota; kingdom Metazoa; phylum Chordata; class Aves; order Passeriformes; family Passeridae; genus Pyrgilauda; species Pyrgilauda ruficollis. Next base: position 29,353,217 of record NW_024519206.1, on the reverse strand, counting down.
GTATAAAGATGGATTTTTTTATGTCCACAAGAGCAAACTTGAAAGCCGAGGATCCCTACAGAGGTGTCTTATCAACAGGTTGTTTTAGAGATATGAATTTTGAATCCACTTCCTGTAAATCATTAATGTTAGATTAACTTCATTAGTTGAATTCATATTCTTCTCAAAAATGAAGCAGATACTTTGTGTTTAACAGGTAGATATAATAATAATAATAATAATAATTCCTTGCATGTTATCCTTAGGCATTTACTCAGTTATGATAGTAAAAGTAAAAAAGGTGAAATTTGAGTAATGAAATAAACAGTTATACTACAAGATCTTCTCTTTCCCTACACCATTGAACAATCTTATCCCTCTTGATAAAAATTTCTTTTGCTTGACTTTTCGTGTTCATTTTTTGCTTGTGCAAAACATAAGTAGTGTACAATAGAGTAAGAATCATAATAAGGAAAAAAACAGAAGACTCTAAAGGACTTTTTGGCACTATCTGCTCCAACTACACAGTCAAAAGAGAGGCATATTCAAAGCTGCATTCATTTGTTCAGGTCTTTGTCTGACTGCTGCGTGTCTTGTCTTTAAAAGAAGTCTTGAATAGGTCAGAGAGCTGTAATAGATTCTCTTGCTTTGTACATATAAATAATTAAAGTGATCAGGGAAGAGTCTTATTTTACATATACATCAATAAAAGGTTAATCTTCCACTTTTTGTCAGCTTGAGTCATTTGGATGCTCTGCTGTACACAAATCTTTCTGTACAAAGATTTCCACATCTTGTTTTAAGATTGAATAGCTAGAAGGATAATGACAAGCTTACAAGGAGAGTGTGGAGCTTAGTGGTTTGGCACAGCACTCAATGCCAGATGGTTGATAGATTTTATAGTTGTGATACTGAAGCCAATCCAGAAAGTATTTACACATTTGCTAACCACTTCAATCTTTCCAAGTATGGTGGAAGTGTTTCTTTTACCCCCAGGTACAGCAAGCTGCAACCAGAAACAAGACACTCCTGTGATTGTGACTATGGGAAATGGGAAAAAAAAAGTTGTTGACATATATGATTAAGTAATGGAAAATATTGTTCTTTGAAAATCTGAGGGAAGTAGAGGTCATTCAACAATTTTTGGAAAATTGAATTCTCAATCAATCAGAACAGTTTTGCTAGTCTTCTACTTCAGAGGTCTTTGTGGGAATGCAACCTTAAATTATGCTTTGATGAACACAAGCACTAGGCTTGGATTCCTCAGTCCAATATCTAATGGTCTGTTGTACCTGGTGCCAAAGAGTGAGATAGTCTCATTAGTGTTTGGCAGTCTATTTAGTAAAAGATTGGAAGTGCAATAACAAGGAGTATAGTAAATTAAAACTCTGCTCTCCAAGCTACATGTGTGTGTTCAGAATATCCCTGATCACTGTATGATTAGTGTAGGATGATGTTATTGATAGAGACATGCTCTTATTGTACTTCAAGAGGCAGAGTATTGCATCAGCTGGTGATCATCAGAGTGAGCTTGGTGAAGTTTTAATATTGGAAATTGCAACTTTCATGATGTTTTTGTTCTGATAAGAATTTTCCAAATTATTTTGCAGTTTAAGCTCTAGAAATTCTATTGGTTTTTAATGGTTCTTGTGCAGTTAAAATGTATAGTTGCCTATGGTTTTGCTTATGTTTGTGCTTAGTTTTAAGGCTACTTAAAATATGATGTTGGATCTGTAGTAATGTTTTCAAAGGGGGCACTCAGATGGAGCTGATATGTAAGCAGTGCCAGAGGACTTGCCAATGTCAGTAGGCACAATGGTGTCCCATGGATGCTTAAACTTATTAAGGATGGAAATGTGTCCTGAAGCTCTCAGGACTTACATCTTGCTTTCTGATTTATTCTTGTAGCTTTTAAACAAGATTTTAAAATAACATAAAATTTATTAATAAATAAAATAAATAAATAACATGAATAACATAAATAAATAACATAAATAAATAGTTTGGGCTGATCAGTAAGCACGTCAATTGTAATACATTAAGCACTCTCAGGAGGCAGAAGTTCTAAGAAGGATTTTAAGTAAGGCCCATATGTTCTGTGTAGAGAGAGAGAGAAAGAAAAGAGTAAGAACAAATAGACCAGGAAAGAGTTGGCTTATAAAGCTGATGAGAGAAATGTTTCTGTAACTAAATGAAAGGCGTTTGAGAAGAATGGGAAAAGGAGAGAAACTGAGAATCAAATAAACTGTACTTTTCTTCCTAGAAGAACATATTTCTGTATAGCAAACGAAAGAGTCAGAAAAAGATACTGAAATGTTGGAGACCAGTTTCAAATTGGAAAGCAGTGTATTACAGCTTGAAAAGTAGACTGACATGTAGCCAATTTCATGGAGCAAATTTCATGGAGCAAATTACTGTGGTCTCTGGAGTTTAATTCAAAGCATTTAGTAGAAGAACAAGAATGGTAGAAGCAGGTGATTGTGGTGAATTTTGGACTAGAAATAGGATCTATTAACTCTGTGTGGAAGAGAAAATGGGCAAAAGGGGTGGGAGGAAAGGAGCTATGAGCCAAATGTAGAAATTAATAGAAAATGGAGGCAAAAAATAAACATTTTCTGTTTGCATTGATAGTGCATGTTTCACTCCACAAGAGCAATAGGAAGAAATGTCTGAGAATGAATGGTGTCCACTCCGCTCATGGCCAAATAGCAAAGTCATAGAAAAGTTGAGTTATTATAATGGTGAAATATACATACCGGACTAGATAATAGCTGAAGAGAGAAAGAGGGCTGATCAGGCAGAATTGGAAAGGAGGGAAGATGAACATGATGAAGGTCAGATCACATAACCCTTCAGTGACTGAAAAGACAAACCAGCCTCAAGATCCATACCTATCCCTTCACTTCTATTACTGTGTTTTTTACTTTTTCCTTTTGTCAAAACCAGCTCCTGAGTGTCAGATTAAAAAAAAAAAAAAAAAAAAAAAAAAAAAACAACCAAACAAACTGAACTCAAACAACTTTCAAAGTCATGTTGTTTAAAACATATTTGAAAATGCATCAAACAGGTTCACCAGGACAAAATGTAAGTGCTGTAATTGCACGACCCTAGAACTCTGCTTTTTTTCTAGGAGAGAATTACTCCTAAATTTTTCATTAATTGGTTGATATTGTGCTGATATTTATGTCAGCCTTTTCTAATATCTTTTTTGTGGGAAGGAAAATTCTTAATTGGACAGGCTTAAAATCAACAATGGTGAAATACTGCTAAGTAAAAGAAGTAGCTGCAGTGAAATTAGTTTCTCAGCTAGATAGTGATACCCCACAATGTGACAGAATGAAGAAAAAGAATTGGTTTGGTCAGCAGTTTCTTTTCTATGCCATCTTTGTGCCTTGTTTTTTTTCCTATACTCACCACACCATTCCTACAATCCAAAACAACTCAGCTCTCCTCCAGTGTTGGAATTCCTTGCATGCCTTTGCTGATTGCAACATTCCCAAAATAAGGGGAAAAATTGCTCCTGTAAGTATATCCTTCTTCAAATTGCTTCAGCACCATTATCTTTTTTATGCCAAACACTATTAAAATTAGGAGTACTGAATTGTTGTTTGGAAGCTTAAGAAATTTGGTATATCAAATTGCTGACTTTTTCAATTTTTTTCCCTTGTATTCACAGACCTTAGCAACCTGTTTGTCCTGTTTCCTTACCCAGACTCAAATCAAAGAGCTAGCTACTCTAGGCCAATCTTAAACTTTTTTCAGATTGGGTTTTTATGTCCAAGTATTACTATAGCTGCTGTCTGTTCCTTGGCCTAATTAAGGTTTAGATTTTCCTTTAAAGCAGTGCTGCAGGTTTTTATGGAATCAAAGACTGACCTGTTTGCAATCACTTCTTTTCTCTACAGTCCAAATTTTACAATGGGATTTTCCATTGTGACAAGTGGACAGCCACATCAGAAGGGCGTGGTGGAGAGTGTCAGGAAAGAAATAAGGGAACAGTAAATGTGAGTGCAATTTGTTCCCACCTGCCTGTTAAAATAACATACTTTGGTTGGGCAGAAATCACAGAATCTGTTCTTTGTGGTCTCTTTGCAAAACATTAATGAATTTCAGTGATAATGAAATATACCATTTTTAGTATTTAGGAATACAGAAATGGTTGCAGGAAACTAGTTTGGAATCCAGCACACTTTAGAGAGAAGTCTTTACATTCTGCATGTTTTATTCTTAATTTGCACAAAGGCCAACTATCCTCACTCTTTCCTCAGTGTAGTCATTTAAGGAATAGAGTGAAAAGACAACATGCTTAAATCACTTTAAGGCACTCTCTTCCAAATCTGTGTACATCAAAGTCAAAAGCTCCAGTGAACTATGGCATTGATATAGAGTAAAGGATATGAAATATGTACTAGTTTACTTACTTCAGCTTCCCAGGGATATCAGGGATCTATTATTAGTGATATGATATGTGTATCTTTTTCTCATGCTATGTAAGACTTAAAAGATTTTTAAATTTAATGTATAATTTTAGAAACTGTTATGTTAAAATACTAAATTAGTTTTGATTTTTTTTTCTGCTGTTTTTTGCTGGAGTTTGTCCCTAAATAAATTTTATGACACCTTTTTATGAAAAGGGGAAATCTGAGCTGCGATTTCTGTATGTTCCTATTAATAATTCTGTATGTTCCTAATTAATTCCTTGTATTAAACTACAAGGTTTTAGCTGGTTTTGCATGGAAGAAAATATGGATACAGGAAGATTTTGCCCATGACCAAAAAAATCCTGAAAGAAGCTAACAGAGGCAATTCCCAGGGTGTCTCAGATAAGAAAAACCTTTTCACTTACTGCTGAAATAGAGACTGTATAACAGAGATCATATCAGAATTCCCAGCTGACAAACACAAAGCACATTCATGAAAGCTGGGAAAAGGAAGAGTTTATTCCTGGTGTTTGTTTTGGTTTTTTTTTTTTTTTTTTGCAAATTTAAACCAGAATGAGGACTTCCTCCTCAGTTGCTAATACAGAATAAAGACCTACTGATTAGTCTTATGTTGCCAGTAATGGTGCCATTAAAATCTTATCCAAGCATAATGGATATACCAAATTTTACACTGAAGGAAATATCTGCTACATCTGTCATGGTATTTTTATTTCTGCAGTGCTTAGAAGTCTTTGAAATACAACAAACTACAGGAATTTCCACATGCTCCATGCAAGAGTGGTTCAAAATATTTGCTTCATAGAAGTAAACTCTTAAAGCCTGTCATTCTTTCATAAAAATCAATTACTCATGAAGACAAAAATTTATCAGTGATGTTTTAATCTCAAGGACTGGTTCTACTGGCCTAGTTCTGTGAGAACTACTAGTGGAAAGAAATTCTACTTCTAGAAGGGCCATTAATATAGAAACAGCCAGCGTTGCATTCTGTATTTCTAATTTCCAAAACGCTATTAAAAATAGCAGTTTGGAGTGACAGTTCATCTACAGTTCTTGGGAAATCTAAAAATAAACAGCCACCTGTGCTCAAAATGCTAGTAACTCTACTTGTAAATCACTTAGATTACTTATTATTTGCAGATATTACTTTTTTCCCTGACACTTATGTACTACACAAATCAACCTGGTATATACAAATCAAAAGTTACTCAATTAACATAAAAATAGCGGATGTCACATGAAATGTCATTTAATGTCAGGTCTGGAATGAGCAAATAAATTGCCTCATCAGTTTAATTAACAAAAAAGGTAACCAAGTCAAATTAATGTACTTCAAATTATATTAGATCTATTTTGAATGGGATTGCACTGTTGCATTTTAATTGGAAATTCACTTTATAGGACAAGGAAATACATTATTTTACCTTGGTGATCAATACTGGACAGACAGGCAACAAACTTTTCTTGACATATTAGAGAGAATGGGATATATGAGCTTTGGTATGTCATGGTCTAGGGACTCCTATTTAATTATTATATTTATAATACAGATTTTTTTTATTTTTAAATCTAAATTCTCAAGAATTCTCTGTGACTTTCAGTGTTCTGATGACTATTGTTAATGTCAAAAGACTGGGCTTCATGATGATAAACACCTTACAGAGAGAGGAGAGAACCTTTGAGGAGATCAGACCAATGGTGATGAAAAAGAACATTATTCTTAACTGTGAAGCCAGCTGAAGCATGGAGAACTCAAGTGACTTGACTGGTTAACAGAAGTTCAGGAGATATGTGGCAAAACTGGATCTGTCTGTCATCTTAACCTCAGTAACTTAATTGATCTACTTATAATGATCTATTTTCATTTTTCACTTGCTTTTCGTGAGAGTAACACATAGAAATAAGTTCAGGTTGTTGGAGGGTTTAAATTAGAATAATCTGGTGGTGTCCTTTCCTGAATACTGTTCTTTGGCTGATGGGCAATTGGAAAGGAAAATCGCTAGGTGGAAGGAAATAAAAACAGTAAAGTCGCATTTGGAGGAATGCACAGACATTGTTATCAGCCACAGAAAGACCAGCAGAAAAAGAAACTTTCTCCTAGAAATGAAAATTTTCCCCCTTAATATATATACAAGATACTTGATACAGAGAAATGAATTTATGTATTATTTTACTGTTAATCTGCCTGAATAATCTAAACATGATGGAAACACTGTAGGAAACCCTAAATACTTAAAAATCAGGAAAAAAAGAGATTAAAATTTTCCCAGTAATTAGTGTTGCCTGTAATCATTACAATTTATATTTTGACTGCAAGCTCATATTCTGCAGAGGGGTAGGTCAAATCTTTAAAACTTAATACAATCACCTTCTTTCCTATTTGAAGTGAGTTCAGTGTTCCCTTTCCTTCTTTTTAGGGTTGACAGCTCTCTCAGAGAAATGGAAATATATTTCCAGGTATTTCATGTAAACAGTAACATTTAACCTCTCTATTAGAGGAGAAAAGGACTTAATCCCTTGAGGTGTTATTCCTAGTTCCACTGCAACTGTAGTTATTACTAAATTAAATTACTTTCTGCTAAAAAAGTTGTTTGGACAATCAAATTGATGTGTGTCTATACATTTACATAATTCAATCAATCAACAGAAGGTTGCAGAAGTGAAAACAAGAAAGAGATACAGTCACTGCTATGGTAACCTCTTATTACCTGGCATCCTGGAATATTTATAAAAAATTAGTTGGCTTGGACGGAATAGCACTCCCAATGAAGTCATTTAAGGCTTTTGCAAGTCTTCAGTAACCAAACTAAATAACATATTGCTTGGATTTAGTGATTAGCATAATTCTAGATATTTCTAGCTGGTAGAATAGCAGCAGTGCTTCAGAGTCAGTATTTTAAATTGCTTCTTGGTAGAAAAAAAAAAAAAATCCTGGATATTTTTCCTAAAAGAAACTTACAAACAAATATGAGTTGATGATATATCATAGTGGTCCTCTCTGCTTTCCTGCTCAAAAGAAACAAATTGTAAGAAAGTGACTTTAGGATGCTTTACATTGATACAACTCTAATAATTTAGCTGCACTAACTTGTTTAGCCCAAGTATGGTCTTCTTGCAAATACCTAGCCTAAGCACCTTTTCCAGTTATGGAAACTCTAATCTTTAACTGAACCAGAAAAACACAATATCTGTATATTTACATTTGAAATATGTACAAAGAAATGGATGTGTTTGTGTTTACTCTTTACCCCAACAATCAGAAAGTTTAAAGCTGACCAGGAGATAACCTCATCCCATTATATGGTTTGAGGGTGTGAGATCGCAAAACTCAGTAAAGTTGATGCAGCTTTCTCCACATCTCAAAGCATTTTCCCTTATTCATAGTCAAACTACTTAATTTTTTAGCTTTGCTTCTCTTCGATAATATATAGGCAGTATAGAAACAATTGAAGCTTTTTTTATTGATATATTTTTAGTCTCAATTTGTAGCCTTTTGGAATATTTCAGAATTAGCAGAAGATCTTACTAGAAACAATCATTGTCTAAATCAATTTATTGTTTGAAGAAGAACAACTTTGGCAGGGTTGTTAAGCAGAGAAAAAAATAAATTAACTGGATGAAAATATAAACATATGTTGCTTTAAACTCACAGCCAATGATATTTAAATCCTATTTAATTTAGACAAAATTTCCCAGAAGAGTAAGGAAGGAGAAAGAAGCAAGTGAAATAAATAAACACAAAAATGTCAGATAAAATTCTTTATAGTTTCTGTTTACAGTGGCATGTGATTGCCTTCTGCACAGTGTGGTGTTGGCTATATAATTATGCTGCATGAATAAATAGCTGTAATTGCAGCAGATGAAGTTGATTATTTATCTGCCTCTACACTGAAGACATTTGATTTTACATCCCTATAACACAGAGGTGTGTACAAATCAAAGAACCTTCTAAAGGTGTTGTGGTACCCTCCTGAATTGTTTCAGCAGAGAAATATTTCTGATGCATTTAATGCTAGTAGTAATAGAAGAGAACCTCCTCAAAATTTCTGTAAATTTATTTGGCACTCACTTCCTATTAGACTTCTGCTCTTCTTGGTTTTCTTCTATGATTCATATTGGGTAAAAAAAGTACAACAGTCTGGATAGATCAAGGAAGGTCACTGACATGCACAGTTTCCCTACTCAAATACGGTTAGGTATGAATATGCCAAAACATCATAAAATTTTCATGAACACATGACATGAAATTTGCAGATTTTGATCTGCCTAGAACTATTTAAAAATGGTTGTGTTAGAGCACAGTGGATGAAAACTGCATGAAAGACAGGTGGGATGGGATGTTGTCAACCATATTCCCAACCAGGAAAAGCAGAAAGAAAGGGAAAAACAAAAGGTGGAAGATAGGAAATCTAAGACTTAACAGGCTGAAGGTTTTTGCATTGAAAAAAAAGAAAAAATTCTTCATGAGACAATATTTCCATCAACAGTTGTGCAGATAATTTTTTTGAAATTTTCAAAAATATTTGTTTCTTTGTTTATGCTTTTTCTACCACAAACTGTGCTTAAAGTTAGTGTTTTTAAGAGAGCTTAAATTATAATGGAAGAATTATTCACACTTTTATAAATTGCTATATTACAGTTAGCATGATGAATATGGTTTTTTTTTCTAGAAAAATTCCTTTTTTGGACCTTTCTGTGATAATCCTGGTGTCCTTGGAAGAGCATTTTTATTTCAGTTGAGGTTTTTGCCTTGAATATTCAAAGTTATTTGCAAACAACATATCTGTAACTCTTATCAATTATTCTTCATGTGCCTATTTTTCCAAGTATTAAAATATGTGTTATTGTTTTCCCTCTGTGTATATCCAGTATCTTCCTCGTAATTGTTTTCAAACTTAGGGGAATTTAACTAAGATGGATTCCAAGTCACATGAACATATACACAGCCATATGTTGCAGAGATTAAAATGCACTTGCAAGTAAGATAAAAGAAGGCTGTAAACATTCTGAACTAAAGGAATTTTTTTGGTCGCATATTCCTCACATAAATACCATTAAAGTGTGTTTTATAATGTTAGTATCCTTTTCTCTAATACATTAGGAAAAGGCCAGGTCAGAGTTCCTGGTGGATTGCAATACCAGTGACTGGACAACCAACGTGGACAACCACAAAGACAGAGTTGTAAAGCAGCATGCATTTACCTACCTAGTTCTTCTTTTATGCTTGTTATGTTTGAATATACCTCTGCAAAAGATATTTGAGGGAGACAAATGCATTTAAGGATGGCAATTCCCCTACTGAAATAAAATCAGATGAAATAAAGATGTTGTTTACTAGCTAGAGTATGCAAGTTTGGGAATTGGTTATTACTATAACTGCAGCTTGGAACAATAGTGTATATTGAGTTTGAAACTAATTTTTATTACAGCTAACTGAAGTATTTAATCTGCCAAAGTCACTGTTGCACCTCTACATGTTCACTAAGGGGTTATTTAAGCAAGATGCTTTGTTTACAGGAGCTTTTCTGTGATTATAGCATCACATTAGCTGATTATTTCTGTGTATTCAGGACATACTTCTGGAAAACTTCAAAGGATGGAGTGGCTCCAGAGCGTGCAAAAAAAAACCCATCTGGGCATCTATTATCAAGCCTGGCTATTCTCATGGTGAAAGTCTCTTCCTAACCATTCTGAGACTCTTTTCTTTAAACTAATACCTTTTATGCCCTGCCCTGGATCACTTGGTCTCAATGGCTTCCCAGCTGGAGCTACTGCTTCTTCATGCTGAACCAGCCCTAATCCCTCAGCCTCAGCCTGTAGTGCAAATGCTGGAGTGTCAATTGCCCTGTGATCCATTCTCTGATCTTGCTGCAGTTTGTCAGCACCTTCGCTGTGTTGGGAGGTCCCTGCATTTGACCACCTGTGTGTGGTCTAATCTAATGTTATCTAATGAGCCGGGGAGCAGGATTGCACCAGGATTGCACCTGTGAGGCCCAGGCTGCTGTTGATGGGCATTTTTGCTGAGTATTTTTGCTGCTGGGGGATGCTCCTGACACATTCAGGAGTGGTGAGCTGCCTGCCTGGGGCTCCTAGGGCCTCTCTAGCACAACTATTTTGTTGTTGTTGCAGCAAGGACAGCTTGCAGCACAACTGTGTTGCTGCAAGGACCTTATATTCCTGGGTAAGGATGAGGTGCAGGGTGGAGAAACACTTGTGGAATGACTTTGAAGACCCAGCTAATCCAAGTGTCTTCTAGCTGTCATAAAAACCAAAAGTTTTCAGCTGCAAAGGAAAATAATTTGAGGGGTATTTACTGATAGTGTGTTGAAAAGGTGATGAGAAATTTGAATAGCTGAATAGTGGTGGGTGTTTGAGATAAATAGTATTACCTGTGCCATGTTATAACTGCAGCTGTCTGCTTTGGAACAATTAGGACATTACTACGTTTTTCCCTGGTACATGGTCCAGAAAACATATAAGTATTAGCAAATAAGTGGCATGATTGGCTAGGTCTAGTGGAAGGTCTGAATATTGTACTCTATTAGGAGAGTGCTTCCAAGGATTTAAACATTTTTTGTAACCAGACAATCTTTCAAAATGTGCTTCATTTTAACTGTAGACATTGGCACCAGCATTAATAAATATCTCAGTTTGTAAATGGTCTTTCAAGACCAATAAAAACTATTGTCCTTTCTCAGCCCACTTACTGAGCCAAGTACATGATACTCCGTGAATCAGTAGGTGAATTTCCCTTTCTCCTATAATAGATACAAATTTCCTCAAGTTTCCTGTTGGTTTTCACATTGCCTTATATTTTTATCTCTCTTTATTTTCAAAATGGTGATTAATCGACCTACAGCTTTTAATATTCAAAGCTGCATGACTTCTTCTCATTATGCAATCAGTAAAATTAATGAACGACAGCTCTGCACCACCAGGAGGCCTAGCTGAATAGCAGAGGGACTATAGAAACAGGTTATATGTGGGTCACTGCCAGAATGGATTTAATTTTATAGTACAGAATATTTCTCCTAATATAGAAAAATGTTTAGTGAATATTCTTGTGTTAATGAAAACTGTTAAATTTATGCTACTTCATATTTGGCATAATTTCAAAACGTCATTGCTGCACTTTGTTAATTTACATTTGAATTCATTTCAGCATGTAACAACAAGACGGGAGAAATTAGGGGAACTTGAAATCTTGAAGAGTGAACCTGATGACTCTTTATAGCAGCAGATCAGTTTGTATTAGGCTATGGATCTGGGATATTCAGTGAAAATTCTTAATTTTTTCTCCTGTGGGTATTGCAGCAAGCCCTAAATCAAGATACACAGTTCACACCTTTTTAGTTGGGGCTGATTCTCAGATGGATGGAACTGATCATTTTTCCTCAGCATTTCTGTATAGCACCTTCAAGTGAAGTTTCACAGTTAGTGAAAAGTGAATGTGAATGGCACTCGCACGTTCACATGCACGGTTCTAAATGCGCTACGCTAGACACATAAAGCAGAAATTCTGTATTGAGCACAGCTGAAATTAACCTTATGTAGTATCATCATCATTTTGCCTTCTGCCATATAACAGAAGGTAACAGTCTGTTCCCATGTGTTGGAGTCATTAGTCACCACAGATGTACATAGATGAAGGGTGATGTTATACAGGATGCCAGCTCCAGAAGAAAGCCAAATTGATCATCAGATTTATCAGATCTGCATGGTGCCACTGAGTTTGCTACTCCAAAAGTGGGTTAGATGAGCATAGTTTCTGGTGATAAAGCAGTACTATAATGGGAGCATCAGAAATGTGTTCTTTCAGAACACAGGGAAGTATTCAGGTTACCTTGAGAATATTTTGGTGTAACAAAAAGGCAGCCTGGAAAAGTGAAAAGGAGGTACTTAGGATAGTCTAAGAAGAAAGAAGAAATCTCAAAGAATTGCTGAGAAATTACTTTTCTTGCAGTGCTCTCTGTGGCATTTAGCATATTAAAAACAAAAGAACATAATTATCATTGGATCTCTGCCATCTTCCAAAGGAAAAACTAAAAAAATGACAAAGTGAACCTTTTTTATGGGATGAGAATCTACTTTCTCAGCACAGAAGCAGATGTCCTTGCTTGTGAAAAAAAGAATAAGTTAACCACTATATAAAACTTTAAAGAAGACGAATTGCTACTAGGAGATTTAGGATTATTTATGATGAAAGAGATTACATTGAAATTTCATTTCATGGGAGGGACATGTGGAGCTGTTGTCTGCTATAGCAGTGTATGGGTGATTTTAAGGAGCAGGGATAACAAGACAAGAAAGGGAAAAAGGAGATAATTATAGGAAAAAAGTATAATACAAAAAGTGAAAGAAACTAATCCTGCAGTCATGTACGTTGTAGTCAGTAAAATCAGTTTCTAAATTTAGTTATGATTAGGAACCAAGCACAAGCAGATATTTGAATTCGAGTTATACTCACCTGTCAAAAAAAACCTCATCCATTTATGCTTCATATCTTGAAGTTAACATAGAACTAACCTCAGAGGTTTTAGAAGAGTTCTCATCCTGCGTTAATGCTGATTTTTCCTTAGAAAATGGAGTGTCAATAGATAGAATCAAGGAACTATAATGGCTTCTATTTTAAAAGTTCCTTTTGACACAAAATGAAAAATATATATTTTAATATCACAAATTCTCTTAAGACTTACAAATCATTTACATAAAGTCCTCAGTCTTAAAAAATTGCTGTCAGATTTATAATTCCTTGTTTCCATTAATCACCAAGGGGTTAATTCTTTTCAGGATTGCATTCAGAGTGATGAAAATAAAATGAAGCTCTGAGTTTGGAGTCTGAGAACTAATAAGCTTTATCTTCTATGGCATTTCAGTAAACAAAACTATATCAAATTTCCACTGGATCTAAGAGAACAACGTATGTAGGTTTTGTTATTTTTATCTTTTTATTCTATATTTTTAAAATGTTTTGTCACTGAACTAAAAAATTTGGAAAATCAGAAAAAGTCAAGTCAAATCAAAATTTGACAATGAAATTAATACATTTACTCAACTCAATTAAGTATTTCTATAAAATCTGAAATCAAATTTGAAATTTTCCAATTACTTAATCCTCCTAACAATTTTTATTTCTTTAAATTAATTTTAAAAACAAAAAAGAGCCACTTTAAGAGATGAATTTTAACTTTTTCACTATGAAAAATATCTGGACACAATAAGAAAAATTCTGGACATTGATGACTGACAGTATCTTTTTATGTTGTCTTTACTAAGCTGCTGTAGAATTTTAACAGATTTTTTTTTCTCTCTTTGCGAACTAATCTTTCCCTATGAGGGAAAAAAGAATTCTTGGCTCTCCAATTTTATCCAGTTGTAAAACTAGGTGACTCAAAATCAGTGGTCCTTTTTTGGGAAAAAGAATATCCTGGTCTCCTTCCATAGCCATTCCTTTGCTAGTCAATATAAAACACAAAAATAATCTGAGACAATTGCAACACTGAACATATTCTTCCTGGAAAAGAGAAGGGATTGTGCATCCTCCTGTTAAACCAGAAAAACTCATAGCCTGGAGGCACAACCTGCTTTTGGTATTTAGTAATCTGGTCATCTCAATAAAGTGATCTGTAGCTTCTCCTTTTGCTTCAGCATCTTTTTAAAGTAAGGCTGAATTGGGCTTTGGGTTTTAAAGAGTGAGGGAGTATTAAGAGGGTTTTGTCCTTCTGACTCAGGGCTGCATAGGCTGTGTGGACAGGAGTAGTGTGTTTTAACAGCCTCCTCTATGACTGGCTCCAGTCTAGTGGTTCCTTCCTCAGCCAAAGCGTGGTTTAGATCCAGTCCTGGTACATGAACAATTTTTCAAGACTGGTGTTTGGAGAGTTTTTGTTTATTCAGTCTAAGTTTTTGTCTTCACTGATCCACTTTGCAAAGTGGCAGCCACTAGTGAGACAGTAAATATGAAAGCTAGGAAAAAGATACAGAAACCTCTGTCACTCTCAATAAAGGACAAAGCATTCCTTCTCATCTCTCCCATTCAGAAATGTTAGTGGTAGGGGAACAGTGGTTGGTGTAGGAATAGTGTTTCTCCTGTCCTTCTGCTTCCATAGTAAGCTGGATGCAGAATCAGGATCATTTTTCTGTACATAAAATTTGAAAAATTTTCCTAACTTTCATATGGTCTTTTAAATTAAAAAAAAAAAAAATCATTGTTCCTGGCCTTTGACTTATTTTTGAAATATTTCTAGAAAAATATAAAAGACACAATGTGCCTTAATTTATCATTTCAGGAGTTGCTGAATTTTGCCACAGTTATAAAATGAAGAATTCCTTCTATAAAATGTTCCCTACAGTCAAGCCAATTAAAAAAAAAAAAATAGTTTATAGAGATGTTTACACAATGTGAGGTTATAAGCTAGTATAATTTAATTAAAAAGTGTGAGAGGAAAATACTGACATATTATGAATGGAATATGAAGGATATTATGAAGGAATATTATGAAGGAATAAACTTCCTACCTCCGACCACCCAGACTCACCACTGGCCATACAACAGACTTGGTCAGTCCTGTGTTTTGGCTTTTTCTTTCTCAGAATGAAATGTGCGGCAGAGGCCATTTTCCTTCTTTCTGTAACATATGGTTATGCTTGCAGGTTTATATCATCTTACATACAAATGTAACAAGAAATGCCAGTGCAGCCTAGGAATGAGATACATCATAGACAGGATTAGTCAGAAAATCACTGTAGAGATCAGTGACTGGAAAATTGTCACAGAGGGTTGGATTACCCAAGAATACATTTACCTTAAATTCAATTTGAGGTCTTTGAAAGCTCCCAAAATTCAAATGATTTTTGATCCAGGGTCCTTGTTTGCACATCTACACAACAGATGCCCAAACATAGACGCCAAAGAACAGATACCTCAGAATTTATTTAAGAATCTAGCTGATGGTGTTGAGGACAATAATCTAAGCTTCCAGTTCCTCTCTGTTAGTCAAGAGAAGTAAAAAGCCATTAGAGGTTACTGAGGAGAGCATCAGGCAATAACTATGGGTATGAGAACATCCAAGGAGTAGATTATTTGGCATCTGGAAACAGCTCTACATTTAGGTATTATTTATCAATGTTATACAGTTACATTTTTGTCGAAAAGCAGACAATGTGTTTGAAAGAGAGAACACAGCTTGTAATGCATGACAAAACTTAAAGTTAGTGAAAATAAATTAAAATATTGCTGTTATAAAAGACTATGCCAAGCAAACTGATTTCCAGAAATACTGTTGAGGTGGAAAGGAAGAATATGCTCCATTTAAAAAGCAAAAGCTGAAGTGCTCGGCAGATGTCATGTTGTACCAGGCTGGTGCAGGTAAGTGCATTACGCATGTTATAATGGGCAGAGCAGGTTAGTTTTCACTTGTGGCAGGGTCTTTAGGCCTCTAGGGATATGTCCAGCGATAGACTGTTACAAAATGTCATCTGACAGAAGATAGAAATGCTCCTTGCCTGTGTAACCTGATTGGCTTCTTCTACCTGAGACATTCAGAAAACTGTGCAAAAGAAAAGAAGGCAGAAGCAGAGCAAGAGTAAGAGAAATCAAGACGATGATCTTGTCAAAATATGCAAGGAAGACAGTGCAGGAGATTTTGCTTATACTCACATGTGGAAAGGTGTTGCGGTGCGTTTTGAGGTGGGGGCTCAGAATATACCATACATTTTGGAGGGGTGAGACAGAGCATACCATTTAAATAAAATGGAATACAACAGAAAGGTTCAGCTATAACTTGTTAAAATCTGATTATCAAAAGAGAGAACATATCCTACAGAACATGACTGGCAGAAAACAAGGAGCTTGCTACTCTGACAGTTGATCTACTCAGTATCTTTGTGTCTTGCTCCTGAACATTGAAGTACTCATGGCATGGAAAGAAATGTCCTTTCAAAAGGTATTTTTTGCTAAAATGGACTTCCAAAGGGTGTTCAGCTATGCTGAATTGTGAAATGTGTGAAAACAGCAGGTATTATGACACCATGGCTGAGCGAAGAGGTCAGTGTCATAAAATCAATGACAATAGATTACAACTAGTAAAAAAAGATCTTGGCCAGAGATGCACATTTGAAACATCTATGGAGACTAAGCTATTTTCTTAGCCCCCTGAGTGTTTGGTCTTGTTAATGCAGTAATCAACATCAAAAAGCCTGTAATTTACCAGTGGACCACTTGGTGAATAGCTATCTTCAGATCTCTTAAGAGCTTTTCTTCACAAACAGACACAAATTGTTGGTATTTTGTTTTAAAGCAACACAAGACTTCAGGGCCAAATAGAATCTGTCTGCACAATGTTTTTCTTTGCTTGCTAGAGTGTTTTCTTGACCACCTTTGAGCAGCAGTACTTTTTTAGAAAATTTATATTTTTATTTCTGTGAGAAATCTACAAAATTTAGCACTCTTTCTGTCAGAGGAGGCAGCAGAGTATTTTGAGCAGGGATCATTCACCTTGTCAGTGCAATGAGGAACTCCTAGTGATGTGAAACTATGCAAGCTGAAATTTAATAGACTAAGAAAGGTACAATACCAATCCAAACTCATACAAGCTATGACAGAATCTATAAGACTTTCAGTAATGGTAATGATGGGGTTGCAATCTCCATATGAGGAAATCCTGGAACTACTCAATGGAGGAAACTGAACTGAAAAAGAGAAATAAGCAGGGAGTTTCAGTAGAAAACCTCCATTTCATATTCCTTATCTTTCCACTTCCGGATGTTGGAGGAAGTAAGTTTGATGTCCAGTCTGCCTTAATAAAGCAGTTTAACAGTAAATTGATTTTTCCTTTATGATATATATTCAGCTTTATTGTTTTTTAGCTTCTTTGTGAGGCTGCTTCTCTCATTAAATGCAATGCAACACCTCCTTCACTGTAAAGGAAGGTGCATATATAAAAAAGCTAGTCTCATAAGGAACTTACTCTAAGGGAAAAATGGTGAATTCAGGCTTCTGTAAGGCTCATGCATTTAAAAAAGGAGCTTTGAGTTGAAATGACTTGAATTGTTTTAACAAAGAATAGAGAACCAGTTATTTAAAAATACTTTATATTTACCAGTCTGTAAATATACAATGTTTCGGTGTTTTGATTTTGTTAAAATAAATTGGTAATAGATTAGTAAACTGGAACTTGAACTTGATTAGAATATATATCACATTTTTGATATATAATGGGTAATTGATGGGTAAAAATGGATGGGTAATGTAGTAATAGAATTAGAATTTCTTAGACAGACTCTGCTCATCTCTTCTGGAACTTTCACAGTACACCCATTACATAAATACATACATGGGTTTTTGCACTGACAAGAAGGATTATTTGCACAGAGGGGCCCTGGACTGTGGTTTTACCCCTCATAGAGTTAATACCTTCCTTTTTGAAGAGTCAATTGTGGATATTCCATATTGTTTTGGGTAATGGTATCAGGGTCTTGGCACCTCAGTTTTCTGTTTTGAAAATGTGTGTGTTTGGTGGAAGGAATTTCTCAAACCACAGACTATTAAATTTCAGATATTATGGTTTCCTAATTTTCACTGTGTCTGAGCTTTGTTGTTCATGATGACAGTTAATAATTCAGTATCCATTATATGCTACTTATTGATTAGCAAAAATCCCTTCTGTTAAAAGAGAGTGACAAATCCTTGTGTAAGTCCCTCTGACATAAGATTTTCCCAGGTATTTCCATCAATAAGTATGATCCCATTTTTCATAAAAAGTGAATAATAACCTTGGACTGCAGTTCAGTTTTTAGTAGCCACATTGATGCATGCTTTCCTACCTCCAGGCCAGTTATAATAACAGCTAAAAGGAGGCTTTGGATTTGGCTCAATTTTAGTGTGCATTATCAAGACCAATAGAGGAAGGTTTTTTCTCCTTCTGCCATCGAGAACCTAAGCAACAATATAACCAATGACTAATGCAAGAGGACAATTACTGGTTTCATCAGCTGTCAATTGAAGCCATATGGTCCAGACACCAGAGAGGTGCTAAGTGATGCACTAGTAATTCAGATGCAGATGATACCTCTTTGATGGTATAACCTTCATGCAGGGAAATTATACGTGTTTTACAATTAATCAACACATTCATTTGTGTGGCAGTGAACGAATTTTCTGTGGTAAGGATGAATTTTGTCAAATGTTTCACTCTTGTTAATAAACTGATCCTAAAATATGACTCTTTTTTATTGTGTGTATAATATTTTAAAATTGGATTACTTTTTTAGTATCAGAGAATGTGAGGGTTTTGTCTTGCCAATTAATTTTAGGAAGAAAAGTATGAACAAATGTGAGTCAGGTTAGACATTTTTCACCTGCTGCCTTTGAAAACAAGAAGACACAGTAGAGTGGTTAGAATGTTTTTGTATTCTTTGTGCCTGACAATAAAGTCCTTGATAGTTACTCAGGGTAATAAAGATACAAATTGCCTTGAAGATTATTAATTGCAAACCAGTAACTGCTGTAGAGAAAGGGAACCAATAGTTAAGGACAGAGTTGTCATTGGCATAAGAAGCACAAGAGGAAATTTTTCATTTACTCTGTTAATTGAAAGTGGTACTGAACAGCAAACCCAAATGCATCTCAACTAATTTTGTATCTTCTAATGGAATATTTCCAGTGCAGAGTTTCAATGCAGTTTTTTAATGCAATGGTAAAGAATTCTGTCTAGGCCCATGTTGCTTTATTCTATTTGCTTTTTCCATGTATATTTTCATATCTCAAAGGCTATACATGGTCATATAGCTGATGTGTGGGTTAGGGTAAAGATCTCTTACTGCAGCACCAAGTCCAGAGGGGAGCCTCAGCCCTCCAGAGTGGGCTCAAAGAAAAGCCTGTCCTCTGCACTTAATAGAGTAACAGCAACATTGTTTCCAGCTGGCTCTTGCTGACAC
This sequence comes from Pyrgilauda ruficollis, assembly GCF_017590135.1. Lineage (NCBI taxonomy): Eukaryota > Metazoa > Chordata > Aves > Passeriformes > Passeridae > Pyrgilauda > Pyrgilauda ruficollis. The sequence goes on along the minus strand of NW_024519206.1, from coordinate 29,333,865 downwards.
TCCTACCCCTCTTCTTTCCTCCTTGAAGCTTCACATGCAGCTGATAATTTATTTTGACTACAGCTTTCTATCACCTTCCCCATTAAAAATTGAATAAATAGATCCTCTATCCATCCTAAGGCAGAGTACCTCTTAACCTCTACCTGGCTGGAAAGCTGACCACTAATCTTGTGTCGTTCTGTACTTGTTGATTACTTATCAGCCTTCTCCTTAATTACCAGGCTGCATCTATAGGGCAGCCACAAGGCTTGAAAGCTTAGTCTGCTGATGAATGCAACTTTGGGGAAGATAGTGTGATTTCTGAGCCTGGAAATGGCTCTGAGTGTATCTGGGGAAGTTATGAGAAGGCAAATCAGTGAACAGAAAAAGTTCAGGACCTTAATGTAACAGAAATGTATTGCATAGTTTCTGTGTGTAAGTGTCTGGGCTTTTTTTTTTTTTTTTTGGCGTACAGAATGCATAATTCTGCGCTTGGCATTTGAATAATTTTCCCCTCAAGGAAGCCCTAAAGGTTAAAAGCTTGAGGGGGCTGGAAAATGTTTTTATTCTCTCTGATCTATTATTTAATAGTGTTTAAAGTGATACCACCCCACCAATATTAAATATCACAAGAACAAAATATGGTGTGATTTTGAGTTTGGGAATTTTTTTTTACCATACATTCAGGACATGTAAATAAGAAAGAGGAAAAAAACCCAAGTTTAATGCTGTTAACATTAGGTGTATTTTGCTTTAGGGATAAATTTTTACACCTTGAAAAAGGGTTCCACTAAGGTATCTGGAAAAATAAGGCAGTTAAACACATGCAGTGTCTTCTTCATTTATCAAAGTGATTTCTGAAGCATGAGGAGGCTCAAATTAATCTCTGATATAAACCTATTGAGTTTAGGAAGGAGAGTGAAACAGCAAAAAAAAAAAAGGAAAGGAAATGGTAAAATCAGGACATATTTTCATACTCCAAGTTACTGTTGATTCATTTCTCAATCCAAATTAATAAAGCTGGAAATCCAAGAAAAAAAAATGCTAGATTGCCTGTAAATTGTTCTGATTTCTATCAAAACAAAATCTATAGTGATTATGTATAATGATCTTCCAGGGGATTTTAGAATTGGGACAGCAAGAGCAAGTCTCAAACTTGTGTCATTATAGAAAGAAATGTCATCAGGGGACATGTCTTTCTATCATGAAAACTTTGGTTTTGCATGGGTATACACTTTACAATTTTTTTTTTAGCGATGCATCCACCAGAAGTGTAATTCCTAGTTTATGGGGTGGTAGAAATAAAATTCCCATTTCATTAACACTTGTGGAAGTGAAAATCCAAAAATTTACTTGTGCCAATACAAATATCAAAACTGCTGAAACATATTCTAGTGCAAACTTGTAACTGTTGGCTTAAGTTTGTCATAGATTTAGGAGCTGAATGAGTTTTTATTGATCACTGTACAAGTTCTCTTTTTGAGTTATTGTTAAGAGTGAGAGCTCTCACTTCTATCCTGCTGGTCTCACTGATGACAGACCTAATGAGAAGTGTTTAGCCTAGACGATTGAAAAAGGATTTCCTATGAATGAAATTTCAGTGTGGGTGTGACTCTGCAGCTAACTTCAGTCATGGAAACAATCCATATACTCTGGAAAGACCTCATTACTCTTGGTCTAGTCTGGCATGTTCCACTCTCTCACTTCAACCAGCTCTCAGAATGGAGTTCAAACCCATGTAAGTGAGGTGGTTCTGCACTACTAAAATAGGGCTGCCAGGCTCACAGCAGTTTCAGCATTGGTTTGAACTTCAATGCCTATTCAACCTTAAACCAGAAGTAACCTTGGACTTTGCTTGTTATTTGTTGATTCACACATTGAAGTATGAGTGGCATCTTGTAGCACCTCCTCTGGCTGAATTAATCACTCTGCCATTAAAAGTTGGAAATCATGTTATTATACAACATACCTAATTCCTTTTTTTCTCCTGAAAATTACAGTGCTTCTGAAGATGAATCCAGCAGAACAAGCCTAAATTTACTAAAAAAGACCTACGTGTGATAGCTAGACACAGAACCTCCTCCAATCTATTCGAGATCAATTTGTCTTGTTATGTTGTGCTTGTAAAAACATGCCTCTCCTCTCCTCTCCTTCTCCTTCCCTTTTCTCTCTTTTTTCTTCAGTAATATAAAAGCGCCAGATTTTTGTGAAGTTAAATCCAACAAGTTATGAACTGCAATTGAACTCTCAACAGGATGGTTACTGAGGCAGTCACAATGGACAGATACTGACAGGCAAATTGGTCTAAATTCCTGAGGGATTAAATGAGCTGCAGCACACTTCAGTTAAAAACTTATCTGTCGTTAATGATGGTGGTTTCATTTTGGTTTGAGTTGGGGTTTCCCCCCATTTATATTTCACTCTCAATCTTTTATCTCAAGCAAGTCTTCCCTGCTGCCAGTCTGGCTGCCCATGTTAGTCCTTACCACTGACTTTGTTCATGCTTCTGCTCTAGTATTAATGTTCATCCTATCTTTCTACTCTGACTCCTGTCCTGAGTCCTGTGCCTGCTTTGGTTCCTGCCCTTCCTGCGCTTCCTCCAAGTCCCTGCCTATTTTCTTGCTTTTTTTGTTTTCCCCTTTCTTTGGATCTAATCTTTAGACAACAGAGCTGCCTTGACCCAAGACTGAAGACCAAGGAAATAACCCTTGGGCAGAAGAAGTGCATATCCATTTATGTTTGATGGCAGAACAGGGAGTAGTGGATATATTAATGATTCTGTGTGGTCTCTCGTGACCAGTTCTATTTGAACACAATCCTTCCCTTCTTACATCTCAGGGAGCTTAAAAAATGTCAGCAGTCCTGGAGGGGGCATCACATGATGTGATCTGAGGCAGCTGTAGTTGTAAATGGGGTCAGCTCTGTTCCTGCATGTTAATCTCTTTCTGATATTCCTGTCAAATCTGCAGAACAACAACATGCTGGAAGAAGTGAATGGTAGTTCACAGACAAAAAAATTAATCCCCCCCATACCCTAATAGGACTCCCACTCCTCCAGGGCTGATGGCAGTGTATGAGCACAAGAAGGCAAAGTGTGCTGCTGCAGGTAGGCGTGAAGACAGCAGTATTGAAGACCTCTTTAGAAGCACTAAATCTTCATAACAGCAAGTGCCCGAAGCTGCGTAGGCTATTAAGACCTCGCAAGTCACAAACCGTGCTAGTCAACGTGCAAGTCACAAGTGGCTTTTTGGCCACTTTCCAAAAGCATATGGAAAAGTTGGAGGCACAAATCTGTTACTGTAAGAGCTCTGCTTGCTTGTCCACTTGCTTAATTAGCATGTGAATCCTCAGAGAGCCAAGGCACGGAACTCAACCTCAGGTGCCTTAACCTTTCTCAGAGTGTTTCTTGGAGCTGTTTCAGCATGGGACTCTTTGTTAAAAGTCCATCTCATCTAGCTGATGGGCCTGAAATACAGGGTACCTAGAGAACCAAAATAAAAGCTAAAAGCAATGGACGGTGCAGAACAAACTCTATTTTAAAAAGAAGGTATTATTTTCTCATCCATGTGCAAAAATAAAGAAAATGGCCAAGTGTAGGGAACACAGTAGGGTAATTAGAGTGCAATCACTGATAAACAGCAACCATCTTTATCTCTTCTGAGGGATCAGATGCTTTCACCTGACACAGATAAAACTCCTGCTTATGAGGTAGAAAAACTTATGCCACCATGGTACTGTATTATAGGTAAAGTTGCTGTATTCATAGCCTGCATTCGAGGACAGGACTTGGACAAACCTTTGGCAGGTCAAAAATTTTGGAAAAAAATTTTCCTAGGTTCTTCCATGTCCTTAAAGAGTAGGAACTAGTTTTTACTGCTTATCTCAGATGAAACTTCTTGAAACAAAATGTAATGTAGCATGCCGATTGCTACTGTAAGAGACTTTGGTGTTACAGCTTTGAAAATAGGGTTCAATTGTTCATGATTCTGAATAATTTAATTTGTTGCAGACAGTGACTATTGGCATTTTGAAACATGAACTTAGAAATTACTTGAATCAGACATTTAATTCAAACAACAGGAACTGGCTTTGTTGCCTTCGTTAGAACTGCTAAAGTAAGGTTGGGAAAATCTCCTTAATGGGGCTAATTCTCAGAACCCTTTCTCTTGCCCCATTTCTCCAGAGGATTATAGGGTCCATGGCTTTAATGAGATAATCATAATTGTTCACGTTTCTTTGTTGAGGTGATATTCATCTTAAATGGTCTTTCAATTTCAATTATAGATATTAATATGGCAGTTAAAGGTCAGCAAGTGCTTCAGGCTACTGCTTTGTCTATCTTAGACAGTATCAACTAAAAAATTGCTCTGCCAATTCCAATGAGAGGTGTTCAGACAATGGCTAAAGGTCAGAAGAAATGCTTCTATAGAACAAATTAGTTAGAAAGAGAAGCAGATATAAATAACGTGCTAATGTTTATATCCATTTTGTTTAGAATATACAACTGCTTAACTGGAACATTTTGAAGCATGTTAATTTCTCTTAAATAAAGAATCTGTACTCAGATTTAAGGGGAACAGATTGTCTTTCTCTCCTTCTCTGAATTACTACTTCTGTGCAACTGGAGATTCCTCCATCTACTTCTCCAACTCCTTCTATCATTTATTGCATAAGTGAATCCTTCTGTTGCTGCATGCCCAAAAGGACAGTAGGCAGCTATCTTGGTTTTTAATCTTTGAAATCATTGAAAATTGAATATAAAGTGGGAAATAGATCACAGATAGATCTGTTTACCTTTATTTTTTAAAGTACCTTTATATTTGAAATGTACAGCTCTTTTCAATAGCACTTAGGCTGGGATAGTGACTGGATAGTGCCCTCACGCAGGTCTCATTAGCTGAAATCACATTCACTTTTTTCAGAGCCCAAAAACCAGGATTGTGGGTGCTTTTTTTCATAGCTGATCATACCTGTGAAGTGTGATGTGATTGATAGGTCTGGTGACACCTTTACTATGCAGATCTGCTTCAACCTGGCTTGGAGTTGCAGTTTTGTGAAGTCTCTTGGGACAACACTCTGGTCCATAGTCTTTGCACCATGGAGGGATTTGTTTGCCAGACACAAATTTTCGTTTACTGGGGTCTCTCTGTTGCAGATACACAGAAGTAGTAAGAATATAATTCTCATTGGTCAAGTGCTGAGTAGTCCTTACTTAGACTACCGCTTACAGTGCACACAGTTAAAATGTGTATTCCCCATCTCTTCTTGTTAAACCAATATGCCCTTGTACTATTTTAAAACTTATGCCAATTTTAGAAGTTGGAGGACAGTGCTAACAGCTCTGAGTGTATTGTGATATGAGACCCAGGGGCAACAGTGCCACCATCCATGGATATCATATAGTTGAGATAGAAGTGACAGGATCTCCATGTCTGAGTTAGCAAAATGCTGATTAAACAATTCCAACTCCCTTATCCCTCTTGCAACTTGCCATTTCACAGCCAGTTAACTCCAGCGATTCATTGGCTGTGGAGAGGATCTGTTCTCAAGTGCAAAGGACAACTTTTTTCATATCCAGCCTTCTGTGCTACTTGTGGCTTTCAGAAGGCAATATAGTACTTCTGCTGTGGGTGACACTAGAAACAAAGCCTTCCTGCTGCTAGGCAGTTAAGCACAGTTTGAAAGGCTTCATAAAATTTGGGCACTGATTTGGTAACTTGAGTTTGTACTCAGGCTGCCCAACAGAGGAGGGAGGAACACCCACAAAATAACCTCAGGATTCATTTTACCTCTTTATAAACTCTGTGTTTTCTCAAGCAGTGCAATTTTACAAAGTAGGAATAATTTTGACTGGAGTAAAGATATTGACAGACAGTAGATCTACGCCTTCAACACTGTCTTAAATTTTATAACACATTACTCATAATCTGTCTCAGTTCCAGTACTTGCATTCTCAGGAGTCCTTAATCAGCTCAAGGTGAAGAGGAAAAACAGAATTGCACTTCAAAATTGTATATATTTTTGAAATTTAAATCACTGCTTCATCCTTTTTTCTATTAGGATTTCAAAACTGTTTTCTAATCAATGACTCTTCTAATTGGAAACATGTTTATATATACACAGAACTAATTTAATGTAGCCATTTGCAGCATCATAAAGATATCCAGAAATTTTTCTTATGATTTTCCCTTTTTGTGGATATAAAGGCAGGCCTTTAGAAAACCGTAACAAAAGTACCTTTTATTTTATTTTATGACCACAGATTCAAAAGGATGAGGAGGACCTTACTACCGAGTCCTGAGGTTCAGAGTGTACCCTCTTGCTTTCTAAATTCCTTATGGAGCTTAGGTGTGTCTACATCTGATCTTACTTGCAGACTGGGAAAAGTGTTTATGTCTAACAGATTTATCTATGCAAAGTTTGTAATAATTAATATTGAGTACCTACGTGGATTAGAATTGTTTCATTAATTCAGCATGCTGTCAGTCACTTAGGAAGTATCTGTTCCAAGTAATGGAGAGTTATCTGGTGTGCAATCTGTCTTATTCAGGGAAAGCTCAAACTGGGCTCATCCTGGTGGTAAAATTTATAGACTGGAGTAGTTGTCTGCCAGTCAATATATAGACAGGATAGATGTCTTTGTTTTAGCTCTGGTATCTTGTTCTGTATGTTGATTATCCTGCATTCAGCTTGCAGATTCACCACAGGACATGACCGTTACTTCCTCTTTATAATTTTGCTCTTTTTAGTTCTCTGGAGATTGGGATGTGTCTCAGAGAGCAATGAAGAGCATGGAACTTTGTGAAAGGTCTGAAAAATCAAGATTGTCAAAAAGGAAAAATTGAGCGAATCACTCACAAGTGCAAAAGTGTACCATTGTATTTAATCTCGTGAGATACTCTTTGTTGCACCAGTTGCAAGCAGTATGCCAAGTGTCTGGAGAGCTGCCAGAAGGGAGAATCCCATTCATCTGACATGGGGTCAAAAGAAATAATATTATACACACTTGAAAGTGCAGAAACATAGCTGAAGAGACTTATTAGTTGAACACCTGTCTCTTTACTAGCTGTTTCTGAACTGTACTTGACTAAAGTGTAGATCACAACTTACACATGCCTGATACATAGATGGAGTTCACCTTACTTTTTATTATTCTGGTATTTTTAGCTGGAAATATTGCCTCTCACATGAAAAGACTACAGTAGGTTTAGTGCCTTTGCATATATAACAGAAGACTCTCCACAGATCTCAGTCCTAGTCTTATATTTTAAAGAACACTGGAATAATATCAGTATTTTAGAGACTGGGATTTAAGTGTAATTCTTTTGATTATGAAATATCTCTCTGTTGGCAGTCAGTCATAGGACAAATACCTCCTGTGCATTTAGAAAGGAATATTTCTGAATCTCTAGTATCTCCATCTATTCCATTTACTAATGGAATATTCTGTAATCACTTCATACATTTAGTCATTAAATGGAGCAATAAAATTGCAGGTTTATTCTTGGAACCTATTGAGGCATTGTACTTATATGTGTTTGCAGAGGTGGGTGAGTCCTGGGAGAATGTTTCTTAGTAAATCAGAAGTACTTATGCCACATGTTATTGTTCTACTGAGCTCATGTGGTATCTGTTTGAATAACACATTCAGTGTGAGGACAGATTTATTTGAGATTCCAAGGATGGGGGTAAAGATTCTCCCAAAGAAGTAAAGTATACATCTGAGCATCTGCGAAGTGTTTCACTTGTGTGGTAGCCACTGTCAAGGTGCCGGTTCACTTGCCCTCTGTAAATGCCATGAAAAAGAATGAAACAAGGTTCTTTAAACAATGTATATACAAATGCCTTCTTATCCAGAAGTTTAGCCTTTGTTGGATCTTTTTTTCCATTTCACCTAGGATTGACTTGATTTTATAAATGTTCCATAGAATTGCATTAGAAAGAGTATTGTTTTGATTTTATCCTCGTACAGGTGCTATAAACTCAAAGTATTTGGATGTGTCAGTAAGAAAAGGAAAATAGAAAACCACGGCTTGTATTTGGAAATAGCATACTGAATTAGTTATTGTAGAATCAGACAAATCTTTATTGTTTAAACCCATAGTAAAAAAAAAAAAAAAAAAAAAAAAAAAAAAAAAAAAAAAAAAAAAAAAGGAGTGCAAAAGAAAAGTTATGGTGTAAAATTGTCTTGTAATCCTGGAAAGTAACTAGAGTTTGCCTTCATCATTTGTTGAGATTCCATTTTGAAAGATGGGATGTTTTATGTTGCAATTTTTCCCTTGTAATTCCTACTTAGAATAAGATATAAACCATGTCAGTCTTTAAAAGCAAAACCAAAAAACCCTCTTTAATATCTAATGATTATATTCCTTCCTAAATTACTTTTTGTCAGTGATGCTGTCCATTTTCATATAGAAGACACAAAATTATGAGGTGAATATGAACTAATTGATTGTTCCCAAAATGCAAATGTCCTTGATTTGAAAGTCGTATGTGGCAGTCACTCTGATTTTAGAGCTGCCTTGGCATATAAGCAAGAAGGTACAATCAGTCAAATAAGCTGAGTGCAACAGCTCTTCATTAACTAGGACATTTTTCTCTTTGACATCCAAAGTTTGCTGTGCTGTGGAGTGGAAGTTTATGATAACAGTGCATAACATGATGTTAAAACCAAAAGTATTAATACTTTTAAGCTGTGATGGTGATGAAAGATAGTCAGGTGTTCATGTGCCTCCTCCCTCACCCCCTCCCCCTTGGCAGTGTCTCTGATGGGCAATATGATGTGCCCTAAGATTAGTACTCCAGGTGGGAGATGTCCTAAGATAAGATGACCAGGTGGGAATTGCAGAAGAAGCTCTCCGGGGATGATTGCATAATTGATACATTCCAGAGATGGGGGAGCTGTGATGATTACAGTTGACTTTGGAACGCATTGGCCTACAAAAGGGCATAAAATGCTGCTGGAGACTGGGCCAGATGGACTAACTCAAGACTGGTCTCCCAGTATTGCAGGTAGCCTTCAGGTGGATCTCTCCACTCTGGCAGGGACACCTGCAAGGTAAATCCAGTTCAAAGGTGGGCAACACTAACTTTTGGATAGATGAGTAAAACAGCTAAGAAGCAGGCACATATGGAGATAAGCTCCTAAAGCAGCTCCACAGGTGCTCCATTGCTTTGAAACTGTTCATTCAATAAAGCCAAAGACTTGTACATTTCTAACTAAACCCTCTATTATGACACTTTAGACGTGTGTCCTGGTTTAGGGCAAGCTGCTTATGTTATATACTGCATTGGCAATATTTAGATACTGTGTTAGTAATAAATATAACCATAATCATTTGCATAATCAGTGTCATATTTCTTATGCCTGACCAACAGTCTTCTCTCTACTACTCTGGTACATAAATCACAGAAGTTTGCTTACTGTCTCCAGAGGTGGTCCCAATTTGGGGCTTTGTTTGTTTGAAACTAGCACACTAGCACATAATCAGTGAACAGTGATCTTTGTACAGTTTCTTTTGCACACCTCTTTTGTTTGCAGCAGTCTGAATGCTGACTCACCTTGCTCAGAGGCTATGCACAGTTATTGCCTTTCACAGAAGTGTACTGTGTAAACACGAGATTTAACTTTGTGCTTTTGCAGAGTCAATTTCAGAACTCCTTGACAGACCTTTTCCAAAGGGCAAATGCTGATGGACAGTATCATAGAAATGGCAATAAATTCATTTAGCTTCTAGGGCAATCTAAATAATTGGGTCAGGAAGAAACTAAAAAACAGAAGTGAAATTCTGTGCGATAGTCCAGCAGCTTTTAAAGTTATATGTAATTTGGGAATGTGTGAGATGGGACAATTTTTTTATATAAAAACAAAGACATGCCTTTGAAGATTGACAAACTTGCACAAATCTTGTCTGTAGATACGGGTTGGCAGCAGCAGCTCAAGAAAAAACAGGTGGAAATTGTCTTTTATTTGGATTCATGTTGTTTTTGTTCTTTTACAGTGACAACTACATGCCATTTCAAGTACCTGAGACATTCCAGTGATATAAAACAAACTCCTAAATTTTAAAATTGCTTTTAATGAATTTGGTGATAGTTTAAATTCAATAAGTTGTTCAGGCCCCCTTTGGAAAATAGAAGGATTCTTTTCAAACTGGAAAATACATCTGAAAAACAATTTCATCTATCTTTTAGAAACTATATTCCTACCCACAATTAGGTATTGTTCTAAAGATCTTTATGCACAAATGGATATAAATGTATCTGCCAAAAAAAGGTATTTAAATATGGGTTAAGCTATTTATGTGACTATATGACCTAACATAATAAAAAATATCAAATAGAGGCTACATAATCTAATGCTACATGAACTAATGAACAAGTGGATGGCAGTCAGGACAGATGGGTTCTAGCTTTGGCTCTTTTGCTGACTTATCCTTGAGGAACTGAATTCAATCTTCTGTCTTTTTCCCATCCTGTCTGTCCAGCCTATTTATTCTTTTTCACTAGGTATTATACACCTAAAAAGCATTCCACCCGATGGATCTCCAATCTTGACTGGGTCCTGTAGGTGCTGTTGTAACGCCAATAATTGTCACTGATATAGCAGAGAATGAAGAATTTCTCAGAGAAGTGAGTACTTTGTAGCTGTAGTTCTGGGGATGCAGTAGGCAGTCTTTGAAGGCATGAATCATTCTTTCTTCCCTAACAGTGCCTTGTAAATCATAATGCATTTCACACTAAAGTTCCAGTCCCCTGATTACTCTACCCTCTGAAGCACTGCATTCAGCATATTAATTCAAAAAAGCAAAGTAAAACTCTGCAATAGAAGACTAACATATAAGTCAACTTCTTTAATTTTCCTTATGTGAGATCCAAGTTCTGGATTAACCACATTGTTTAAAGCCAGATGGCTTTTCCATACGTTTTCATGAGTCTCAATGGGCTTTGATGTGGGTCTGCACAGTAAAAACAGATTAGTCCAACAAAAAATTTAAAATTATGTATTGAAATGGGTTTCTTCTCATGAGACGCAAACTACATAGAATACCTTTCATCACAGAAAACACTACTTGTCTTTGTTACTTTTTAGTATAGTCCTTTTCCTTTTATTAAGGGATGTATTTAAGTATAGCAGTTGTGCTTCATTAAAATTCAAATGACAGTAGGTGGGCATCAGTAGTAGACAGTCAAAAGTCAAAAACTTCTGGAAATGCAGTCACTTGTTCAGCCATGATTTTTCCCACTTCTACATGTGATTTTATCCTGGATTGTGATGAAAACCTCATATTTTTTAAGTTACCACTCCTTAAAGCAGTATGTAGGCAGAGGGTAAGTCATGAGTCTGGTGTCTGATCAAATTCAGAACACTAATTTGTGTAATATGTTTGAAGAGTTTTCAACAAAAGGCCTTGAAGAAGGGAAAGAATGGCCCAGCAGTGCTGATGTTGGTCTATAGGAGAACGGAATAATTTTGTCATGTGAAGCTCATGTAGTATAAATGCAAATTTTAGTGACCAAAAATATTAATTTGATCTATATCAAGATCAAATTGAGCTTAACATAAAAAAGCATGAAACAAATCACACATTAACTTTTTGTCTTTGTAACTTCTTTCGTTATTAAATCTGACTCAATTCTATATATGGAGGAGTTAAACTTCTCAAAATCTAAACAAGTCTGAGAATATTTTGGAGGTTTGGAGAGGGTTTTCTTTTGTTTGTCTGTGGGATATTAATTCGGACAATGAAATCTCAGGATTTCGGACAGGTTTAGTTGTAACTTGTGCATGATTGGATATAAAGGACCTGCAGTATTGTTCTTTCTGTAGAGGGTCTCTCCCCTGCCCCCAAACAGAAAAACTTCTTTGTATTTATACATTGTATAAATCCAGTGACAGAGCACAGCAGGAACTGAGGAACTAAAACGGTTTTCTTGGGGAAAAATGAGCAGGAAACAAACTGACTCAAAGATGAGGTAAATTAATTCTCCTGGTGTTTGAATAATTACAGAAAACTCACTCTGACAGAAAGTTCACCACTTTAATATCGCACCATTACCTCACTATTTTGTCTTGAAGTTTCCCACATTCAAGAGCACAACAGGTTGGTTTAATTAACTGGAATAAAAAGATAGGAAGGCCATCAGATATACCTACTTTAGTTACAGAAGCTTCAGCAATTCTGAATGTGCTGTCAGCATTGGGTGATTCCCTTCCACTACCCTCAATGCTCTGTTAGAAAAATCTTTTTGGCTAAGAATAGAGCTTACAAGAAAATGAAAGTACTTTGAACTCAAAAGGAAAAGAGACAGCAAAAGAAATCAGAACTGTAAATAAAACATACCCAGCAGTGAAAATGCATGTGCCATATGTGGCACTGAATAGAATACCCTGCTGCAAATCTTTGCTATGTATAAAGATATTTTCTTTTTTTCCTCCAATCCTTTCACTATTTCTGCTAGAGGCGAAAGTCTCAGTGGCACATGTTCAGCAGGAGCAATCCTAGGTGTCCATTTTTAAGTACAAATTATTTTTTTGGACTTGGAGTCTTAAGTTTAAACTTTTGACTTTGAAAAGCATAGAAACTTCTGGATGTTTTTTTTATCTGAGGGTTTTTTTGACACTGAACTGAAGAATAAATGCCAGTCTTTCTGGGACACATTATTTAACAAGTGATTAGAGGTGGCAGGGTGTGGTATTTGTTTTACATGATCTTATTTAACTGTGTGCATTTTACAGACCTCCAGTATCTGAGCAGTGGTCAGTTCGCAATCTTAATTTATGTTCACATCAACCTGTTTTGTAAAGGAGGAAGATAAAAACCTAATAATATTCCTGTGTCATAAAGGGGCACTTACACCCAGAGATTAAGGGTTTAAGGAGGTATTAAGACTCCAAGCCGGAGGCAAAAATTGGAATCTTCAAAGACCTGTGTAGAGATTTACAGACAATCTTTTTGCCTGATATTTTGAGGCAGAATGGTAAACTTAATAATATTGAACTCAAAATAAATTTAAAAAGTGAAATTACAAAACTTCATGTTATACTAGCTGGCAGACATTGCCTTAAAAGCCTGATAGGATGTCAAAAGATTGCTTTTAATGAAAGAGCAAGTGAGAAAATATTGAAGGAAGATTTTTGAAGATGTTCAGGAGAATTTCTGACAATATCAAAGAAAAAGTAATCATTACTAGTATCTTTCTTGTTCTCTGCAGGGAGAAATAACTAAATGGCTCTACCTTATACATAGACTGAAAAAAAAGGTGAATAAACATGAAATAAAGATATCTTTCCTTACCTACAAGGGGGAGCATTCTAGGAAAGAGAGTTGGTGATTATTTTATTGTTTTATTTTGTTTGACATATTAAGAGGATTTTGGCATTGCTTTACTTCAGCATTAGTCCCTTTGGAAAAATGTTGCTATGTGTCTATCTAGAGCAGCAGTTTTAGTTTGTAAGCCTAAAATAATGAACCTTATTTAGGTGTGATCAATTTGAATGGCAGGACCAATACATTTTAGAAATTGCTGAAAGGAATTCAGTAAATGTTCTCTTTGTGCTATGGAGACTTCTTTTTTTTTTTTTTTTTTTTTTTTTTTTTTTTTTTTTTTGAGGGGGGGGTTATTTTTTTAATATATCACCCTGGGTTAAGGCTGTTATTTTGTGATGCACTGTTTAAAACATTTGACAAAAGCTTGATGGTGAACCTTTGACATACTGATTTGACATAAAAACATGACTTACTGTATGTAAAAGCATGACTTAGGAAGCAAAAACCTTTCTGGTCTGTAACATGAGTGACAAATATTCTAAGGATTAAACCTTTAACACAAAATTAAAAGATTTTAGTACCAGTTTGGTGGGACAGTGATACCTGTTACTGATTGTTATTATATAAGTAATACTACTATCACTGATTGTTGCTATGAAGAAGAATTCTCTGTAGAATATTCATAAGGAATCTGAATGGTTACTCTCACGTTGTCAGAAAAAAAAATCATTTTTAGGCACCTTAAAGATTACCTAATTCTAGCCCCTGCTGCCTGGCCTCATGAGTGTTTGAAGTGATGCACAAGTAGGAACATTTCTTGTCATTGAGTTCATGATTGGCTGGGGAAAGAAAACAATGGGAACATATTGGAAAGTTTTGCTTGAACCAGTGTGGATTGGCTGCTGGTATTTGGCTGAGCCTCATGTTAAATGATGCTGGTCAGCAGGAAATCATCCATTGAAGGACAGGGCCTTTGGCAGCATTGCTATTAGATTAATTTCTAAGTAACACGTGCATAAATTTTCAGTAAGAATGAAATCATACGACATTTATTCAAAGAACATAGTAATTTGGAATATTTTCTGTGTTTCAAATGGGTTCTTGTAGCATGGAGTTAGTAGTAGTTAGTTTGGTAAGTTACAAAGATACTGGAAAGGAAGAACTTTAATGAGTTTTACTTCTTTAAAAAGTATTTTTGGTGTCAATGTTTTAGGTGTCAATTTCTTAGTTGCATCAGTCAACACCAAGATTAGGGTAAATGCTGTCAGTATTGGATTTTGTCTAACATAGATGGCATTCACACTTTATTCCTGGAATGACAGCTCTTTGCCAGACTCATAAAGTTAAGGTCGCAAACAGAAGTCTTCTTCTCTGCTCCTCTTCCTTCAACTTTTAAAGTACAAACCCCTTGATTTTCCTCACCTTTTTATCTTCTTTCTTCTTTTTACTCATTAGAAGTGATTTCCTCTTGGTAAAAATGCAAAATTGATGAGTATGGACCACCTTTACTGTCTAGAGTGGCAATTATAGAGCAGAAAAGTCCAAATGTCTATTAGCTCTGACATCCCTGCTAATGACTACAATTTCCTAGTGTAATTCTTCTTCCAAAAGGCTTAGAAAAAAAGACAAATTAAATGCTGGCTGTCAAACACTATTTTATGATACTCTGCTTCAGGTCATATTACTTCTATGAATCTTTCACAGGAGCTCAAGGCACGTGTGTGCCACCCAAAAGGCAAACTGCTGATCAACCCACTGTAGTGTTATTAGCTCCACTTCAGAGTCTCAGTTCTGCTGCTGCTCTGTTGATTCCCCACCAGCAATGTAATCTGCATTAGACTCTGGATCCAGGTGGTCAGTGATTGTTCTAGACTCAGGCTGCAAGGGCTGCTGCATGCCGTGTTTCCCATGAAGCACGTGTTTCCCTTTACAGCACTGGGTAAATAGTGAGCTTTATCCCATTACTTACACATCTCTGTGTAGCTCTCTATATTTTTCCATCAAGCTTGTTTAGCAGTGCTAAAATCCAATTTTTGTGCACGTAAAGCTCTCCATTTGGTTGGCAAGGTGCCTATTTGACTCTAGAAATTTTGGTTGCATTTTTAAAATAAAGATTCTGCAGAAATCCTTCTAGAGAAAGAGATGCTACAGAATTCAGTGCTTTCTTGATCACAGTGCTTGTTTTTGTGTAGAATAAAGAAATCATCCCTTTGTCTGTAATAAAAGCACCCTGATTCAACGAGTTCTGAATAGGTGATACAAAATAATAAATCTTACATAGCAGAAGAGTAGATTTTTATGGAAGATAAACACTGAAACAGAGGGCAGGAGTATAACACAATTTATATAAAGTTGCATCTCTTTCAGGGTTTGACTATACTCCTCTCAATTTGCTTAGCTCCCCCAAAATATGATGTCTATTAATCATAAGTATGGGTTTCAAGCCAACATTCCTCTATAAAACCTGCTTTCTCCCATAACAGCAAACTTGAAGTCACTACAGAGTGATAATATTTCACTCTCTCAATACAACAAACATGACCAAAGAGTTGAGATGAATCATGCAAGGTACTGGTCTTCTCACCTTAAGCTTGCACAGCACAGTGGTACTTTATCCAAGTCCCTGGGCTGAAGTACTCACCTACTTACATTTCTGCCTTGCTTGCACGTTCTGTGGGGCTGGAAGGCTCAGTGTCATCTTTAGACTGCATGCTCCAGAAACAGTGAACTAGTTATCAAAATGCCAGTGGAAGAGTTTTGAGAAAATAAATGTGCAATTTTTCCTAGACTGTGTGTATTCATCTACCCTATAGCAAACAAAGAGAAAGAAGGGAAAATAAAGAAAGAATTAATATATGGTTATCAGTATCTTTTCTTTTAAGATTTCATTTCATATGAAAACCTAAGACTACTCAAATAAAATTTATGCCATGTTGTATAATTATAATAATTTTCAAATAAGAAATATTCTCATAAATGAAACCTAAAACATAAATGAAAGAAGTCAAGAGGTTTTTGGGGGACATTTTGGTGCAAATGAATTATTCCCTTAAATAGTTTTTTTAGAGATATTCTCTTTCTCTGTAAGTGATAATGGGTTTTAAAATCTATTGTTTTCTTTTGTTATGAAATGTATTTCTGTTGTACATACAGATATGACTGATGGAATCTCTTTTATTTGTTAGTTTGTAGCTGATTGTGGGATTTTTACTGTGTTTTCCTAGATAAGTTAAAACTTCCATGTTCTAAAACAAAGGTGGATTAGACACACACTCTGAAAGGTTTTTTCTTTGCGCCTAAAGTAAAGAGAATCCTAGAGGTCTTGCTATCTTCAAGAGAGCATGCTCAGACTTACTGCTACACACAGAGTAGGCTCCTTCTAGAGTAGATTAGTTTATTCAAACCACACTGAAGTTGTGCAGCTGTTCCCAAGTCTGAATTTTGAGAGTGGTGGGTGTAGGGGGCGAGGCATGCAGGGATATTTCCAGTTCAAAGTGTCCTGAATGGTTTTAAGATTGTGCTGCGGCTCATGACAGTGGTTTTATTTTACCATAAAATTGCAGGTATGTGCTGTATGAGGTCTGTAATAGGTACTGTAATAGCTAATTGCCAAAACTGATGTACATGATTGTTGGTGTTACTTTTTGGTAGTACTTTGAGGCATATATATTTCCCAAGTTGTGCATGGACAGTACCTGTTCTGCAGAGAGCTAGTTGGGATTGTTGAAAACACATCAGTTAGATAATATTTAATCAGGAAGACAATATTTGAGTCAATCTCATTTTTTTTTAAACAGTTCAGATGTACCTGTGAGAGGACACTGCGTGCAGACAGCTCATGGTAGGAGCAGAGATTACGAGACATAATATTTAAAATATATTGAATGCCAAGTCAAATTTCAAAAGAAATTTGAAAGAAAGATTTTACTGTTCCTAAAGACTCAGAGAGGACTTTGTAGGGTTTGTTGCAGCTAAGACTCCACTAAACCATGGGTGATCAGACACAAGTGTAAGGAAAGCAAGAAGTACTAGGATAATGCTTGAGGCAGGAAGGACATGACACACTTCTTTACTTTGCACCCCCAGGCCCCCATTTCCTCTCACTTGCATTTTTTTTATCCTAAATAAGAAAGAATAATAATTTCTATTTATGTAACAATAAGATCAGTACACAGTACCATACAGGCTGCTGTGAAGAAAGTTATCTCCATCCCAGACAGACCCAATATGAAAGTAATGTTAAAACCTGGATTTAACAAGCTCCTTCAGACAAACAAGTAAGGATTAGCAGTAGCACTGCTCTGTATGAAATGATGATGAGTCTGAAGTGTCAATATATATTTTCAACATTAAAACTTGCTGCTAGGTCTAAGCCTAAACATGATTTGACTGCAAGAACTGACAGACTCCTTTTTGGCCTAACAGGAGCATATTCTGTATGGAATAATAAGAGTGATAAAACCATCAACAGTTTTTCGCAATTGCATATAACTGTAAGGAACCAATAAATCAAACAGACACTTAAAGACTTGCACTCCTTTTTTTCTTAAAAAAGAAAAAGGGCAATTGGGAAACTGAAAGTTATGAATCTATCTTTCTTTTGGTCTGAATTTATAGTTATGCCTGTAGCCTCATGCTGGAAACTTACAGATCATGAAAACTCTGAAAAATATAAGTATACAAAATATTAGGTAATTCTTTCACAAATTATCAGGTTATTCTCAATCAGCATATAATACTGTGTAAACAAAAATCTGGTGGAAGGATCCTGATTCCATTTTCATATTATGGACCAAGAATAAAATTGCTTCAGAATTGAAATTGTTGTATGTGAGGATTTTCAAAGCTGATTGTGACATCTAGATACACAGTGGCCCTCAAAACTAAGGAAAATAACACAACTGCTTATTTGACTTTGAAAATTTGAACATTGACACAAGGATCGAAACAACAGTGCAGGCTGTGACAAGTTTTGCTTGCTTTTGCATCCTCTGCTTTTTATCTTGAAATTGAGTAGCACATGTCCCTATTCCTCCACTGTTTATGGAGTATTTTACACATTTATTTTCAAATGTAAAGGAAAGAAAAGCTCTGAAAAGTGCTCAGGTTACTTAATACCAAACTTGGGTCGTTATTTAAACTGCCCTCCCCTCAGCACTGAAATACCCTTCATTTGGACTTCAGAAACCTAGTTTTCACTGCTTTAAAATTAGCAGATGGAAAATTTATCTACTGTGTGCTCTATGTAAGTAGTGACTTGGTAAATACATTTTGTTTATCCTTTTTTGTAGAAAGTATTAAAACTTGCTGATGCAATACATTAGAGACATCATAATATAGTCCTTGCTTTGGGGAAATTTGTCTGGGAATCATAATATTTCTAGGAAGCTAAATTTATGGGGTTTTTTATGGCAGGAAGAGAGAAAATGAGCTCTAAGGCTCCTTTGAAACCAGCATCTTGTCAGGAAATTTGTACCCATTTGGATATGCTTTGTGTGTTATGATTTAGCTGCTGAATTTACTTATGATGCATTTTTGCAAAAAATATCAAGTGGAGAATTTTGTGCTCTTGGTGCAGAATAGTGAATTTGATTAGCCTTGTTATTTTATGTTATCTGTGATTTTATCCCTACCACAACTACTGTGAAGAAGCACTTTGAGAAGCAGAAAGCTCCATATCAGTAATCACAAATAAAGAGCAAAATGACTTGATTAGTTCTGTGGAAATGGTCGAACTTAGGCTGTGTGTTTGCTGGGCTGCAGGGGTTTCTCACACAGTCAAACACATGCAATTGTATGACAGAAAGCCGTGAAGGACATTGCAGGTGGGTGGACAGACAGACTGCATCTCCTGTAAGAGATCTCTGAAGTGTGGATTATCTGAGGAGGAGAGATTTATCTCTCAGGGTCCATCCTTAGTGAATATTTCTGTCTCCCTAACCATGGACGAGGGTGCTGCGCAAAATGCCATCATGGCTCTGCCAGGAACACTGCACTTAGTAACACTTTACTGCAGGTTTAAAGCCCAATCATGGCTGAATTTTGGCAGTTCTGATTTGCTAGGATCAGGCTGTCCAAGGCATTGTTCTAATATCTAGCCAGGTTATTGGAGCAGCTACCATAATTCATCTATTCTTTCAAATTCTTTTTAACTTTGGTCATATTATTTTTAAGGTTTTCCCTCCTGTCAGAAGAAATTAATCAAAATTCATGACATTGAAGTTCGGAAGAAAAAGATAGTATCTTCAAAGAAGTACCAGTGGAGCACATGCATAGCTTTTGGAAGCATTCCCAGCACTAATTTTTAATACGTAGTATAAAATTAGGTTTCTTTCAGTTCAAGTTTAAAACTGAAGTGGATCAATTTAGCAAATGTGTGCGGTGATGGAAGGTACTCGATTTATGATTCAAACTTTAGTATTCATTCTTTTCAAAGAGCTGAACCTTCTAAAATTCACAGCTTTTTAAAAGTGTGTGTTGAATGGGAGGAGAATAGAGGAGGAAGGGTGGTACTGTTCAGTTCTTTGTGAGTCTTCTCATAGTGGACCTAATATAAAGAGAATCATAAAATGTTTTCCCTTCCTTCTTTCTCCATGCTGTAGCTCTGTCTTACCTTAAAACACATATTCTAAACTTTTACCACTTGTTTAGACTACCTATGTATCATTTTCATGAAAGAGTATAGACAGTGACTAATCTAAGCCTTTTAGATCACTGATTAAAACCCTATCACCACAATGTTCTCCAGGTTCTATTTGAGAGAGCTCTACCTATTGCTGTTTCATTCATGTGCAAATAATCCCAAATAAATCAGTGAACCTATTTTCTTAAGTAAGAAAATAGACCTTATATTTCCATATAAAATCAGAGCATGACATTTATCTAGGCCTTTACACTTTGAATACCTCTCCTAGCAGATTGAGATGCTTTCAGGACTATATACCTGCATTATGCCAGGGCATGATGCTAAACTGTCTAAACTATCATGCTTTTCTGTAACATGCATAGCCATATTTTGTGGGCTAGAGTCAGCAGTCCTTTGAGAAACTATATGATAAAATCATTTGCAGCTATGCTAGGCCCACTTCTTCCTTAACTTGTACCTTTGCTCACTTTCTTGCCCTCTTCATGTCTTTGGACTGTAGAATTTTCAGGGCAGTGACTGTGGTTATTTCACCTATGTTGGTCATGAGGCACATTTTCTGTCCATAAGACTGGATACTCAGTTGTGGATAAAAGGAACAAATGTTTCTCCCCTACCTCTCAGGCATGTTGGTCCTAAGAACAAACTGGAATACTAATAGCTGGGCTTTGGAGAGAGCTGAGCTAGCTCCTCCGGGTACATTTGAAGTACCTTTACACCTCAGTGCAGAAAGCTCTGTTCTGAAATATTTTCTGCAATGAAAAAGTAATCATTACAGTCAAAATCAATAAAAAGGAAAACGTAAATTTTTGGAAAAGCAATGTAAATATATTGTGATATATTGCTTAGGTGTTTTGTATAACAATTCTGTGTTACCTGTAAATTCTGTGTTCTGTAAATTTACCTCTCTTATCTGTGTAAAGTAGGAAGAGATGTTTTGTTAGAGTTTGAAACTATTTTTAAAGAAATTACCTATAAATGAAAATACCCATGGTAAGAAAAAGTTTCTGTTTGTTTCAAAACACTAGAACAAGTATCTATTGAATGGAGGAGTCATTTCAAAAGCTTCAGATAAAATCATTTTAGGTGAATGAATGGAGGATTGGGAAATAGTGTGTTAAAAGTGGACGAAAATTATTAGTAATTTGAAACTGAAAACATTTGTCTGCTTAGTGCTTTGTTTTCTGCCTTCTAGTTAATTTTCAGATTTTCACAACTTTTTCAGATTCCTTTCAGCTCTCAGTGTTTTCTGTTGGGGTAGCTATAGAAATAGAAAAGGATGCTTTTTGCCCCTGGTTAGCAATAAGGACTCATAATACTATATCATTCCAAAAGCTGCGTGTATGTAGGCAATGAGTGTACAGTGAACCCATTTTGTTATTAATCATTTGCTGGAGCAAATACACTGTTACAGCAAGGGCTATTCAGAGGCGTAAACTGCATAATATTTACTATAATAAATCAATCTGTACCAGATACCCTAGGGGATCCCACATCATTGGAGGAGATCCAAAAGATTCCAAGTAAGACATCTTACAAATCTACTGACAACTGAAGAATAAGGCGGAAAAAAGCTATTTGTGCCAAATATGTGAGACACATGAAGAGGCAGATTTATATTGGAAACCCATCATAATATGTATGTTCATGAGTAAAGTCCATTTCTCATTTAAGAGTTTTTTTAAGTCTGTGATGAACCATGGCCAGTGAAGGCATATTTGAGTTTCAGCTTGTAGCAAAAGAAAACAATTCAGTTATTTGATTAACTATATAGTTAATGCAACAGAAAAGTTGCATAGCATGTCTGTTGGAATAAACAATTGTAAGTAAAAATGGCACATAAAACACAGTGACATAAGATCAAAAGAAATATGTAATGTGCTTACATAGCTTAAGCTGTAGTCTTTTTGTTAACTTAGGTGAAAATGTCTGAAACACACCAACTGGCTAATCTTTTCTTTGTTACTATTTTTACTTAATACTTGTACACTCCCAAGCACTCATAGAAATTATTTTAAATTATGATTTTAAAGCTAAAGAGTCACTTATTCATAAGTCAGGAGATGCCAGAGTTAAATAAGGTTTCCTGTGCAATGTATCTTTCCACCTTGTTCAGGTTATTTATGAAACAGACATTTATGATATGATGCCACAGTCTCCTTTCTCCTATCTCTTTAGCCAGGTCCTTACGCATTTCACTACCCTTTGTTTTCTTTCCACATAGACTGTCTAGACTGCAACACTCCTGTTAAAGTTCTGTCCCTGAATTCTCATCCCATCCACCTAATCCAATTTGTTTCTTTTGTCCTCATGTTTCCAATTTGCTCTTCTTTGCTTATCCCCTCCATCACCCTTCCTGCGCAATTTTCTCTGTCTACTTCCTTGATGTTGTCACAGCTTATCAAGGTATTTATCTCTTCCTCTCTTGTACTAACCCTGTGAAAGAATCTGTGCCATTTTGGTCTGATTACCAACCTCAGCTCCTTGTTATACTTTCTCTAGCTTGTCTTCTACCAGCTAAATCCCAGGATCTCTTCTCTACTTTTTGATCTTTGCCCTCCTTCCACATAAATCTTAGTCTCCGTGTAATCTTTGTTCCAGTCTACTTCCCTCTGTTGAGCCACCCATTTACACTCTTTGAATTATAACAAAATGCTGAATGGTTGTACTCAACTCAGCTTCCAAAATCAGCTCTAGATAAAATACCTGATACAAGGTGCAGCCAGACTTTTTTTTTTGTACACTGGGCTGAAAACATGTAATTTCTCTGTAAAGGAGGCTCTTGCATGTTATCCTGATCAAGCCTGAGAACACTGGTACAGTCAAGTGTCTTCAGTTAATGATGGAATTATTTTAGACTTTATCCACTAAAATGGAATAAAAATATATTTTTAACTTGGACAAACTCTGTTTTATTTCCTCAAAGATCTAAAGTTATCTAAATCTGGGACCATGGCCACAGGATCAGCCAAGGCACTTCCACAGCATCTCTAGTGTGCAAGCTATTTATTCTTTCAAATTTTTTCACTGCTGTTAGGACAAGTGCTCTAAGTGTTTTCAGAAATATGAGAAATGTCAGGCAAATGAGACAGCTGGGGCATCAGCAACTCTGCCTTTCATAGCATCTTTTTAACATGGCTTGATTTGGTGAACCTTATTAAGTCTATACTCTGGGCACATCCACATACAGAGACTTCACCTGAGCAGGCTTTTCCAGATACTTTATGATCCAGAACTAAGCTGGCTGGTTATTTTTGTTGCTATTGCTATGGTTGGTTGGTTGGTTGGTTGGTTGGTTGGTTGGAGTATTTTATTTTGGTTTAGGTTGGGTTTTGTATTCCGCATCAAAAATGGCAGACCTAAATAACATTTGCTTTAGGGAAACTTGATATTTTCTCGTTTAAAAGCCTGTATCTACCTTATTGTAATTCCGCTCCACTTGAACTATTCAAATTGAAAATGCCCATGTGCCCAAATTTTTTTTCTAGGTATTTTAACCAAACCTTTTCAGTTTGTGAGGCTGGGAAAAGGGAGAAGGACTATGGTAGCATGTTAAACACAGGTATTGTTCCTTTTGTTGGAGAGTGCAATCACACTGAATTTGATTGGTGTAGGAATTGGGAAAGAATTGCCCTGGCTTCAGGGATGTGCTTGTGCTTCTTCAATGAAAATTTGTGTAGATGTAGTTACACATTCAATGAAGAGAAATGAAGCTCAATTTGTTTGAACCCACCTTCTCCAGTCCATGCCAGTTCTTGCTTGATAAATAGACTGTCCACCTCCATTACTGCCCCCATCTTCAGTCCAAGACTGCATGAATACTTGGAATTACTTGGACTGTAATTGAGCTTTATTGTCATGAATTGCCTTATCACTTGCCATAAAAAATTAGTACAAAATTTTGTGATACAGGTGTAGCAATACCAGCTTAACACATTGCAGTCCCTTCAGGAAGGATTGCTCTTCTTTCATGCTCCTCTTTATTGCCAGTGAGGATCTATAATGTTGCTAATCTTTTGTTTTTGAACACAGATGAGCTCAATTATGCCATTCACAGTTTGATGCCATAGCTGTCATAATATTTGTTGTCAAAAATCAGGATATTTTATGCTCCCTCCAGCCAGCCAGAGGTGTAGGGACAGGAATTCTTTAATGATTCTGCCATGTCTACTTCTATGTCTATAAAAATTATATACACAGATTAAGGAGTCTGTGGCCTGTACTGTCAGTGTTTTTCCAGGTGGTTCCTAGGCAGCAAGGAGGAAATTGCTTGTGTCAAAGGTAGACAGGTGAAGAATGAGCTACTTAAAGAGGTACAGGTTCTGTGAAAAAAATTAACTGAGGAGAAAATATTTCTCCTGGACTTCTCAAATGGTTCGGGAAGAGCTGAATGTCATCCAGTCAGGTAATACCATCAACACAAGGACCTCAGGCTGAAGCCAAAATTTAATTTTTCTATTTTTCATTGCTAGAGCTTGAAATCTAGTGTGTGTGTGTGTGTGTGTGTGTGTGTGTGCGTGTGTGTATGTGTCTAATACATCCTATTGGTTCAATTCCTTCTATAACTATTTTTAGTTATCAAAATTTTCTAAGAAACACATCAGAAAGAATGATCATAAATGAAACCACATTCACATGACAGTAATACCACAGTGGTGCTTTAAGGATCACTTGACATACTCTAGACACAGAGTTTATTTCATGAAAATTGTAGTCAGTATCGTGTATCAAAATAGGTAACTGCAGGTTGATGCCTGAGCAGATACTTTTAAACTGAGAGATGCATTTACTGTAGTATATCTTTCTGATTTGCCATCCTCCTTCAGCTTTTCATGTCTTCCTGACTCATCTTCTCTGCCTATTCCTACCATAGTTTTCTAATCCATCATAAAAATGTGCTTTTTGCAGCTACATTGTGTAATATGAACACTACCTGCAAATATTTTCAGTCAGCTGTAGGGCACCTCATCTCTGGAAGGGATTCTAAAATCCCATATTAAAACTTATATCCTTCAACAATAGCATCATTTTTGTTTGGGAGTCCTTTTTATGGCACATCTTCTTTTTTTTGTGTGGCTCATTATACCTAATTTGAACATCACTTTTAAGAACTGCCATATGGTGCCAATAAATAAGTCTTTAGAGGCTTTCACTTATCTTCTAAATATGGTTCAATAGTGACTAATTAAATCAATATATTAAAAAACTCCATGGCCTATACAAATCAAGCATCTTGAACGGGTTAGTTTAATATTTAGATCCTGCCTTATTAAGCACTCCTTGAAGATACATCGTTCAAGAGAGAAAATGAGCTATTTCCCCATCCCTTAACTTTTATTTTATATTGCACTACACAGTTTTTATTGTATAATGAACTGTATAGCACATTGGTATTCTTATTTTTTGCATTTATCCATGTTTTCAGTCTCAGCTGGGGTCCCAGTAAAAGCTTCATTTACATGCCTTCCCAGCAAAAGCAGAATTGGAGATTATAAAAGGGTTCTCCTCTTCATTCCCCCCTCTCCTCTGCTTCACTGTGAGGTAATTTTGTGAGTGCTGCATTCTAATATTAAATTGGGTAGCAACTCATCATCTAAGGGAATGATGGCAATGGCTGATTCAACTCTGCTCTCATCTCAGACATAATTTGTATCCTTATGTCTGGCACAGAATGTATTCAATGTAGTAACTCAGAACCTGGCCTTGACTAAAACTCTTGTTGCTCAAAGAGCACTTTAATCTCTCATAGTAGAGGTTAAGCAAATGTCACCTGTGTCTGTCTTAACAAGAATTAGATTTTAAATGGGTAATCATCAAGACATGAATTCTGTATATCCCACAGGCCTGTCTGGAATGCTTTACAGCTGATGGAGCACACATCCTATTCCCTCCTCAGTTCCTGGGAACAGAACCTGCTCCTTTGACTTTGGAAAATACAAGCCTCCAGCCCTTTTACCTTCCAAAACATCCTGGATTCACACTCCTGTGTTCTTGCCTTAAATATTTCTTAGACATCTTGCTTGTCTAGATAGAAAAAAAGCAATCCCATAAATATTAAATTCAAAGCTTCTGTTTTTCTCTTTTAGATATAACAGCTCCTTCCCTCTCTGATGACTCAAATGGCTGTGAATGACTTACATGGCTGTGTATCAGTAGTGTGCTACAACCAACCATCCTTCACCTTTGTGACAAGATAAGCTTGATAATACCAGAACTGGTTCTTTCTATGAGCTCTGGTAGCGAATCTAAAAACTGCACTTAGATATACAGGTGCTTGCTCCACAGTCTTTTCCTTCCCACAGGCAGCCGTTACCAGTCTAGTGAGTCCTTTTGGATATTGTGTGCAAAGGTAGGAAAGAAATTTAACATGAAAGTCAGCTTTCAAATCTCTGCATATCTCTGCTTCAGTACTGATAATCAAGCTGAAACGGTTATTTACAACAATGGTTTCCAAAATGGGGTGTGTGTGTTTCAGGGACTGAGCTAGAAAAGCCATTGGGAGTGGGAAGAAAATAATTTTAAAACATATTTTATTATGTTTCTAAAAATCTATGTGATATTTATTTTGTTTTTATATCACATTTTAAAATGTTTTTAAGATTTTAATGTGCATAATACATAAGCATAGTAATGCCTGTGTATGGTTTATAAATAAATCTATATAAATACCTGTAAGTGAAGCGCACTCAAAAAGTCTTTACTGATAAGGTTCAATGATCAAAAGATTTTGGAGGCACTATCTTTTCAAAAATGTAAGTATCAGGAAACAGTTAAATTATTACAGGAGCTATAGTAAAAAAATAAACATATTTTAGCCATTATTTTCCACAACAAAATAAAATATTGCTCTTACAATTTTCCAAAAATTCATGGTATTTATTAGAATGTTTACAAATGTGTTGCCAAAATGGTGGTTTTAACATGAGAACAAGAATTTAAGCAGCATAGCAAAAATGGATGAAAGAAGGAGAGAACTATTTATTCAAGAACATTTTCTTCAATGAGAAAAATATTCAGTTTCAGCCATTCCTAGGAAAGAAAGGTGCAAGCCACAAGCTGGCGAGCAATATCAGGTAGTGGTAATTCTCAGAGAAAATGGTTTGAAAAAGAAGTCCAAAACAAGTGAATTTGTAGATGAATTTAGTAAATTCTTTGGAAGTTTGAAAATATTCCTTGGGACACAATACAGTTTCTGAAAAAGGAGCTCCCCTGTCTTCTTCTTGATTATAGCATTCATATGGCTACAAAATATAAAATCACTCTGAACAAAGTGTTTAGATTTTTTAGTTGCCGAGAAGAAGAAAAAATCATGACTTGAAAAAGAGTATTTTTGCATAGATTTTGAGGAAACTCACAACTAAGTCTGAGCAGCAAAACAATAATCTCAAGTGCCTGGTAACAGTTTTTAAATAAGCAATGGTGTGTTTGTGGTTCAGAAATACGTGCATTCACAGGGAGCAAAATCTCTTACATAACCTTAGATAACCACTGGAGCTAAAACTAAATACAAGATCCAAATACTCGTCACCCACAAGGTATATGGGTTATGATGCAAGTGAGAGAGAATGGCATGTGAAATTGATCTAATAACTCATGCTGTGAAATTTGCCAAAGTCCAAGAACAGTAAATGAAGTGAAAGCTCATCATTACAGAGTTGAGCAGGTCAGTAGATTGATGAAAACAGCCCAGTTATAGACATAATCCTATGTGCTTTTACAGAGTGAGTTCAGAGAGCTTAAAACCCTGCTACCCTCTTCAGCTGAGTGAAGCACTCCCTTTGTAATGATTTAAGGTAATCTGCAATTTGTTGCTTCAAAGTATAGATGAATGGCTAATTTCAGCAATAGCTCACTACCATGGGTAAGCAAATCTGTGGGTAAAACAAGGCTGGTACATGGTAAATGGAATTGTTCAAGCTGTCCATGGCAATATATCTCATACTCTGTGTCTCATGATAATGTTTGACCAAGTTGAATATAAAGGATTAATTAATATTCAATGAGATTTAACAGCCCTCAGGTTAAACAGCACAAAGTGGGGAAAATATACAGAAACGATGGGAAAGTATAAAAACACCAAGGACCTCCAAAAGTTGAGGAACCAGGCTATACCTTTACTGTTTTCATGCAGTATCTATTCTCTGTTTTGAGACTATGTTAATTGCAGCCAAAAAAAGTCTAGTGTGGTTTCAGGCAAACTAGTTTAAAGATGTCTTAATCTGATGTGGTTTATTTTCTGTCTTTTATCTGAGTTACTTCCTTACAGATGCTTACAGCTGTACATGGTGGCATCCACATTTGGAAAGTTGTACTGTGTTATGTAGATTGGTAGAGTATAGCAGAAGAACTTTTGAGTGTAGATATATCCCCAAGGAAGTTTAAATGTTCAAGATGAGACAGCAAGCCAAATCTAGTATAATAAAAAAGAACTTGGTATAGTACCAAAAAGTTCTTGATGAAAATTTGTTACTTACAGAGTATAAAAGCTGTTTAAACTTAATACAGCTGATGAGATTACAGCTTGATGTGCTTCAATTAGGAGAAACTGCTTTTAGGGAATCCTTGAAATCAATAGTTGCATGGTGATGTGTGAGTTACAGAGGGGATAGAGTCAGTCACCTTCTGGAGAGGAGGAGATAAGGAAGGAAAGGTACAATCCAGTCTTCAAATGTGAAAACATTTCCTGCTTTCTCAACAGAGGAAAAACGTACTGACCTCTTACCTTCCCAGCTACAAAAAATGGGTAGCAATTAAAAAATAAATGAAGCATAAGTAGCAAAGTGAGTTCAGAGAATATATGAAATATGAAGCATTAAAAAACCTCAAAAAAATTAAACTACTATAATTTAAAGTAACTTTCAAGACCAAGCAAAGATTTACAAAGCTTTATGTATGATAATTATTTAATAGTTTTAAAATGATGCCTAGAAATGCCAAAGACACTAGTGGTCTTAGATGCATTGCTGCAAAATTGTTTAATTCCTTTCCAAACATAGATAGGTTCAACAATATACATAGGTATATCAGATAAAGTTTGGAAGAAAATTTCTGTTCAGAAAGGGAAGTACAGGAATCTTTGGAGCCTTTGTCTAGGGTCTCAGAATGACTGTGTCAAAGCTAGGTATCTTTTATCTTGGATAATATAATAATCCTAAATATAAAAGCATGTGAGAGAAATAAGATTATAAAAGCTAGATACAAAATTAGACTTCATCATAGTTTAAGTTGTTTTTAGCCACTTGTTACAGTTTTATGGTCTGCCCTTAGCCCTCACAGTTCCTCAGACATTCTTACAAATCCTGTGGTAGTGCACCTCAGAGTTTTTCATGTCACTTTGTCACTTGCCCCATTGAGCAGCAGACCCACATTTTCCTCAGCCTTTCTTCTGTTTCTAATGTACCTACAGAAGTCCTCTTCATATCCTTTGCTAGTTTGAGCAACATGTGAGCTTTGGACATTTCCATCACAATATCTGCAAGCACTCTATGTTTCTCCTGGGTAATTTCTCACAATTTCTTACTCTGTGTACTTTTTTATATTTGAACTCAGTTGGTGTTCCCTGTTGAATCATGCTGGCTCTCTGTAACATTTCTGTTTTTTACAGAACATTAGATCAAGCCATTCTTGTGCTCTGAGGAGGTTGTCCTTGAAGATCAGCTGGTTCTTCTGGTGCCCTTTGCCCTCTAGGGCAACATCGCATGAGAAGTTACCAAATAGGTCCCTAAATAGGTAGAAATATGCCTTCATCAAGTCCAAATTTGGGATTCTGCTGCCTGCCTTACTTCTCTTGATTTTAAACTGCACAGTCTCATGATTTTACCAGCCAAGTCCATCCTTGAATTTCATATTTTTATGATTTATTTACTAATTGTGATCCACAGTTCAAGAAAGTATTTTACTGAATGGCTGATCAATCACCTGCAACAATGGATTATCTTAAACACACACTAGAAATCTCCTGGATTGTTTGCACCCAGCTCTCCAGCCCTTACAGCGGACATTCAGATGTAGATCCTTATGAGAGCCACTTTGTGATTGCAAGTCTTTTTTCAGCTGTCTACAAGCTTCGTTTACATCTTAATTTCTTCTGCAGCACAAGCCTGTGCTGCCCATGACAGTCTCTTCTCTAAGCTTACACATAAATTCTCAGCAGACTTGTCACCACTTCCTCAGTGGTGATAGCTCTGTGCACTCCAGCCATTTCCTTTCCTTCGTCCCCACCTTTCCAACTTGTTTCTGCTGAAAAAAAACATGCATCAGGTTATTGGGATGCTCTGGTGAGACCTACTAAACTACATCTCTGTAAACCTAGCTGGGTCGTACCTCTGCAGCTCCCATGTGTTTCCCAAAGAGTGAGCTTTTCCATCCCATATGGCCTTGTTTTCTCAAGGGTAAAGTAGAGGAAGAATGAAAAGATGCAAGTTCTATTTCCCTCTGGTGTCCTAATGCTTTTTTTACTCTCCTTACTCACCGTGCCCTCTCTTTGGATTATGAAAACACCACCCCAATATACCTAAGCTACAGTTCTCTCCAGGTTAACCACCCTGTTTGCAAAAACACTCTTGCCCCATTTCAAAGTACTCGTTCCTCAATCACAGAGGCCAAAATATTTCCTGTGCTGCTACTGATACAGCCAGGTCTTCATCCCATGGGAATGTGCACACCTACCTGAGCCTTTTCTTTCACTGTGAAGAGTGGCAAGAAGATGTTTCTTGGAATAGCTAAGCTTTCCAGAGACTGCCATTTTAAAGCTAGAACATTTGTATTAAACTGTTAGAGAGTCAAAGTTTTGGAAGTGCCTTTGTCAGACACACAGCATCAGGTGTAATAGTCAGGTCTTTTATGTATAAAGGGACATCAGAAAATAATTTATTCTGAAGGGTGCCTGGACACAGTAATAATGTATCAAGGTATTTCATAATTTTGTAATAATGGAAAATGGAATTTGTGGTACTTCTGCATGAATTACTTTTAATTTTTCTGTTTTAACTTAAACACTTTGTTTTTCTTTGAAAAAAGTAGATACCCAGTGGATGATTTGTTTAAAACCACAAACTGTCATTGAGTTTTTAATTAAAAAAAGTGTTAAGTTCATTTCTTGTCAGTAAAACAAATATTTGTTATTGCTAATACATTTTCAAGGAAAGCATAGCACTTCATAGTGTTTATAGGAATAGTGTATGTAGTGCCCTGCTTCATCATGAATTCATGTCAATCATTTCACTGTTGCAATAGAACTTTTCTGAAAGCAAATACATTACCCAGTCACAAGCAGGAAATT
Organism: Pyrgilauda ruficollis; assembly: GCF_017590135.1. NCBI lineage: Eukaryota > Metazoa > Chordata > Aves > Passeriformes > Passeridae > Pyrgilauda > Pyrgilauda ruficollis. The sequence continues at coordinate 29,302,691 of NW_024519206.1, read as the reverse complement.
GAATTCTAGTCTATGAGAATTCAAGGGACACCTGGCCATTGAACCATCAGATTCACAAGCTAAAGTAACATAGTGCCTTTTCTTGTGCTGCAACTGACATCAATCAATTCTGAAATACCATAATATTTAAAAATCTAGCCAAAAATTCAATTAAAATGGACAATCTCATTCACTGTGACAATAACTGTCATAAGACAAGGGAATTTTGTCTCATTTCAGACAGATTTCTGGCTCCATCTTTTTAACATGTGTAACTGCTTCTTTCTCATCACTATGTGATATTCAATAAGGAAACTAATACTTTATCATGAAGAATAGAATCTGTCTTGTTTCAGTTCACACCTTATTATCTAATAATATGGTCTGATGGATAATATAACTGGTTATTTGTTTGATTTGCCATCATCAAAGAAGACTAACGTGTGATGTTTCCAATATTTGTACAGACTGGTGATGATTGTATCTATGTTATTAGAATGATACATTTTCTTTCTTTGGCTTAATTTTAGAAGGGCTGAATGTAAATATTATTAATATCCTCTGTATAATTTATACTCCCTTTGGCATTTGAAATGGGTAAGTTGACTTTGAAGAAAGTTTTCACAATAGTTTGTGTAAAACTTGGAAGAGCTGAAGTCAGAAAGCCTGATTTTTTTAATTATTGTTATTTTTTTTACTGTAAGTATTTTGGGAGCTGTTTTGGCTTTTATTGAGACTCCAAATTTGTGGTGAACTATCCCAGTGAAAATTGTTGGTATAAATGCTTTTTCTTTTGATTGTAATCAGGAACTTCTTGTCAGTGGTAAACCCAGATAGGTCCCGATATGCCTAGATAGGTCTTGAACTTTTGAAAGTTTTCTGTCTGGATGGTCAGCAGGTGAATTTACAGTTCAGGCGCCAAAAGTATCAAGTCATTGTGAGAGATCTGTAGTGACAAAAAGTGATTATTTGCTCAGGAATAGTCTATAAAGTCATTAATACATCCTTATAGTATAGAGCTCTCAAGCTTTTAGAAGTTTTTAACTTCAATCTTCTGGATTTAAGAATATTAGGGAAATATTTAAGATTTAGGGAAAAAGAATAGCTGTACAATTCCTGGGGAAAGCATCTTTGGAATCTATAGTTTTTGTCTACAGCGAGATGTATCTGCATGTAGGATGATGCTACCATGGCTCTTTCTGTTGTCTAGAGTGGGGTGAACAAAGCCTGCAGAAAATAATTGGAAGTAGACAAGAAACATTCATTCCCTCTAAAATTTCCAAATAGATGTCTAGGGTGTGAAAAGGAGAAAAGGTCATGGGAAGGGGAATAATTTATTTCAAAAATGCTGCAGAACAATCTATAAAAATGTTGTAATTTCTCTAAGGGGAAGATTTTCAAGAGAAAAATTACTTATGAATGAAGAGGAATGTTTCTGAGAAGTAATACAATCCACCTAAAAACTTGTGGGTTCTTTTGTTAAAATGCTTGTACTAAGCCAGTGCAGGAGTGAGACCATTTGCAGTCAAAGTTTATTTTTCTATTTTTTTTTTCCCAAATAAAACAAACACAACAACCAAACAACCAACAAAAAAAAAAAATCCCCGAAGGGAAAAAAAAAAACCCATCACTCAGGGCTGTCTAAATAGGACTGCATACACTGTACATTCCATCTGCATTTCTGGTATAATTTTTTGTGGCAATTGGCACTACTCTTTGCTTGTTGTATTAACTCCTTCAATGCCACTTCCAAGGGTGCCCTGATTTTTAAATGAGTGAGCTCTCAGAATTGTAAGCTCCTTCATATGCACTCACACTTTTGTAGCTAAATACTAAATAGGCTGTTCAGTCACAGAGCACTTATTTCTTTTTTCCTTAAAACTAGTGAGATTTCTGACTACAAGATCAGAGAAAACAGAGTTTCAATATACCTGATATGAAAATAAACAGTCAGGCCTCTTTTCAGCAGACAGATATTTGTCAAAATTCAAAGAAATTTTTTAAGGTCTGAAGAAAAAGTTTTCTTTCTTCATACCTTTTTCACCCTTGAATATTGACATCTTTTCCATCACTTTCATTGCAGTCCCTCATCCAGGTTTGAGGTTTATTCAGTACCTGTGGAACCAAGAGCAACCAGAAACAGAAACCACACTAGAATAAATATACGTTTCTGTTTCTCATGTTAATGATCTAGATAGCAAACTCTACTGCTTCAGGTTTCTGATGCAGAATCTGCTCATTTACCCTCTATACAAGTCATCAGCATCCTATTGAATGGAATCAGATGCATTTTATTTCCCTCTAATAGGGAGGAACAAATCAACTGCTGAATGAAAATAGCATACTTTAGTGAGTGGTTGGCTATGAGCTTTGCAAATTAACTTTATTGTATGAATCTCTACTAGACAAGGCCTTGAGCAACCTGCTCTGACTTTGAGATTAACTGCACTTTGAACAATTTTTGAAGGGGCCACGACCTCAAATGGGCCCTTTCCACCTATATTTTTCTATAACTTTATACGTGTAATATGTATGTATTTGTTGTCAACATGCATGTGCTCACCGCATAGATACATGAAGGGAAAATTCAGTGTCTGATGAAGCAAACTGCATCAGTGTCCCATCTACAGGGAACCCAGTTGGAATACTGATGTTGAAAATGTGCTTGTAGCTGTGTCTTCCCCTATTTATAGATCTTCTGCTCTAAAAAATGAAGAGAACACAGCAGGCTTTTGCTAGAGTACCAACAAAATCTGCAAGTTAATCCAGAAAATGGAAAACTGATATAGGAATGCTTAAAGTGTTTTATCTCTTACTAAAACAGTGCAAGCACTTCCAATTTTATTAATTTCTCCTTTGGGTACTTTCTTGCACATCCACTTTCTCCTAGTGTGCAGTTTAGGGAAGCATTAATAGTTTATTTTTTTTTCTAAAATTATTCTAAATGGTTGTGTCATGCTATGCTGAAAGTGTCAGAATCTGCTTGGGATGCTTCTTGCCTTTCTGAAATGGATTAACTTTTCTTATATTTACATTCAAGTTTTCTAACTTCAACTGTGTTTAGTCTCTTCTGTTGATCATATTCTACCTGACTCTGTGCAGAAATATTTGTTTTATTGACTAAACAAAACAAAAAAAGAATGGGACTGATACTTAAGCTATTTTTTGGTCTTATTCCTAGAAATCTACTGGTAACAGATACAGACAGGAGTGAAATATACAGACTTTTGGTCATCCTTTCTTAAAACATAATTGTTCCACCTACAAAAAAAAAAAAAAAAAAAAAAAAAAAAAAAAAAAAAAAAAAAAAAAAAAAAACAAAAAACCAAAACATGATTGTTCCACCTACAAAAAAAAAACAAAAAAACAAACAAACAAAAAAACACAAAAAACCCTGGGGTTTTAATAAGCAGTTTTCATACAGCATCCTCCATTTTCAGAGTTCTCAATTAGTGCATCCTGTAATCCAGTTATGGCTAATTTATTGGATGAACTTGGTGAAAGTTTTAATTGAGCCAAAGTTATAGCACTTTAAGACTGATAAAATTTCATACCTCTTTTTGGTTTGTGTAATATTACTGTACTTCTGGTTTCCTCACAAGACCCATTTTTTAAATTCTGGTGTTTGACAATGAGATAACATTCAAAATGCAAACAGAGACTTTACACATTGACTGCAGTAAAAAAGCATTTTCTTCTTATTTACAATACATGAAATAATAGGGGAAAAGTGATCCCAACACCATCCTAAAATGAATTTAAGTTATCTCATATTGCAGGAAAAATGGCAATTTAAAAGAAAAATCTATAGCAAACACAAGAGAACTGAAATAGCCTAAGCTATTAAATTTTTCTTTTTTAATTACAAAATATAAATACATAAAATGCTAATAAATTGACCAAATGGAATAGGGCAAATTGAAAAAGATTGGTTCCATTTTCCACACAAGAAATTTACATAGGCAAATTTCAAAGCAATGCTTGTGAAGTTTGAGGTGAAATTTCAAATTATAAACATCATCTACGTCCCTTTTTTGTCCAATTTGCTATTTAGGAAAACACTGCTTTTAACAGTTTTATTACTAAGTCAGCTCTTCAGTAGAATTTGAGAAAACACACCCAAATGATGTTGAGATATTTCACTGTCAAACTAGCAAACACAGAAGTAGGAATATGAGTTGAGAGCTGAAACAGATTTCTGCACAGCCTGATCAGACCAGGGCTGATACTTCTGAGAAGGAAACATCAGGCATCACAGAGATGTCTGAGAAATCAGATTTCAGTTTCTGAGCTTTGTGTAATGGCCAATAGTGACTCTAACAACTATCAGCTCACCGAGGTTTCCTTTTTGATGGTTACCAGGGTTCTTAAATGAATGGCTAGTTTTGTTTCTGGGTTGCTCTCCCAAAGCACATTGATTTTCCACGGTTATGTATTTTGATGAATGTCAGGAAGCCACATTGTCCTTTTGCAATCCGTTTGGGTTTTGCTGTGCGTGGGTGTGTTTCTTTGTCAACAATATTTTGTTTTCGGGGAAAATTGCCGAGATTTTAAAGGAATTTAAGAAATAGAATTTTCCTCTGTTTCACCATGTGCATGCTTTAGAAAAATGAGAATATTGTATTAAGAGATTGTGTCCCCAGATTCAGAGGGGACTGAAGCATAAAACAATCAGCTTCACTTTCCTTCCTAGTTTCTTTCTTCTCTGATACAATGTATTTTGTCTTCAGGATTAATCTTTCTGAAAATTTGCAAACTGAAATCCTTTTCAGTTTGAACACAAGATTACTCAGCCTTCCATAGCTGGTTTTATTGAGACTAATGAGACAAGAGCCTGAAATTGTCCAGACTTTGACAAAGGTTAATCTTGTTCTCAACTCCACTATCTCTACAATGTAAAATGCATAGTAGTCTTTTCAATTTTATATTGAATTTTGTATTGCTAAGTAATGTGGTACACTTTGAACTTACAGGGGAGGCTTGGGAAAATTAAAAAATAAACCAAATTAAAAATGCAGTTATCTTACCAAATTGTATGAAAAGTACATAAGCAAAGTGAGGAAAGTCTGGAATATTCTATGAAATGAAGGAGTAGTGGGAAATTCTACAGTCCAGGCTTGAAGAGTTGGAATCATGTAAAAGAATAATGTATCTAGCCAATAAAAATGTATTGTAGGAAGGAATGGTAACTGAAATTTGCAAGTGCAGTGAAACATAAAAAATTTAAAATAGAGGAGAAGATAGTCATTACTGAAGGAATTTGAGGAAGTGAAGATACTGATGGAAAATATGTCAAGTGCCAGGGTAATAAAGAAAAATTTTGAAGCATTTTTTGTAAAAAGATGATAGGTATGACATTATACTTGTGTCACTAATATTCTCAGTTAGAGGGAGTCAAAGAAAGTGCTAAAACCAGTAGTGTTTTGTCAAAGAAATATAAGTTTTAACACTGGAATAAATCACTGTGATAGTTTAAACACAGGACTATTAAAAAAGTTCTGGGAAGATATGGCAATGTTAGCATACATAGTCCAAATGTCTGGAAGAGGCCTTTGTGCAGCAACCTGGATAGAATACTGGAGTACATTTCAGCATCTATTACAGTCTTCATCATTCAATAATGGTGTCTAATGCTGAAAGGTGAATTACTAGGTAGCTGAAATGAAATGCTCTGAACTCCAAAAAGGTTTATATTTCACACATTTGATAGCATGCTGATATTGCATAATGATTTTTCTCATCTCACAATACTAGTTTCTTGGTGAGAATTCAATTATAGTGTTTTATAAACATTCTTAGTCCTCCTCTGGCATCAGTTAGGCTTTAGTTATAATTAGTTTTTCAAATATATAATAAAACATATGATGCAACTTGGAATCCCAGTCAACCTTTACATCACTGTGCTGTGCTCTTTAATCTCTAATCTAATGCCTTCAATACATGGCTTCGAATAAATGTAGATTCCTTTTTATTGTTGTCAAACAGAAATTATGTTTAAATCTGAGATGGAATATATTGACCCTATTGTTTACTCTGTTAAGTGGATTCAGAAAAACCAAAAAAACTGTTTGTCTTACCAAATCTTAATTGCATATGTCTAATCAATTTCATTTGTTACAAAACTGTAAAAATTAGTTGTGAGTCAAGTCTGGTTAAACCCAGGGGCAAAATGGAGTGGAATAATGCTAATCCAATTCTTTGCTTTGTTAGCTATCTTCCATTTCTATTAAGGCTCAATATAACTCAGAGCTGACCTTTGTTAATCCTTAGTCAATTTATATTAGCCCAGACTTTTTTATTTTTACCAAACTTGCATTTGCACTAGGTGGGACTCTGACTTTTGCTGTGACTGTGGATTGCTCCTGTTCTGCTTCCTGAGATGCCAGTATGGGATCAGAAGTAGCAGTCTACTTTTGCATTCGGAAATACTTGTGCCAGAAGCTTTGCCTCTGCCACTTCTCCACCTCACATCTTCCCAAAATGGGTCCATGTCACTACTCTTGTGTACAGAAAGCAGACATTGACAGGATTTTAGAACCCTTTTTGAGCTCTGTCTATGCAAGACATCACAGCTAAGGCTGCACAGCAACACAGAAGGAAATCCATCAATGGTACTTTAGCCTAGCACGATGGCCGTGCTACACAGTCAGAGAAGAAAAGAACCACTTTATGGCATTCTTTGAACAAAAATGCTTCAAGCTAAGATAAATGGGAGAAGTGACTTCAATTTGGTGTAATTATGTTGTTGAAATATTTTCAACACAACGTGATGCAACTTAACCCTTATTGCCAGTGCTAACTAGGCTCCTTTAAAGAAGAAATAAGTATTTATTTTGGAAAGAGATTATATGTAATAGAGAGAGACAAGATCTAAAACAATCACAATCTAAACCAAACCCAAATGCTTTGGAGAAAAGGAGTGAAATTGTTACTAGACAAGATGCCTGGCTGACTACTACTCAAAAAGTCCTGGGCTTGAATTTATTTGTACAAGAACTGATTTATGTAAGACAGAGATTCTCTTAGGTCTCTTAATGCATCCAGTAGGCGTTGTTTTTTCCAGTCATGAATGTTTGGAAGGGTAAATGTTTCAGGTCAGGTCATGAATGTTTGTGTGAGCTTTCAAACTACCAAATAGTAACTTAGATTTTTCCAAAAGCCTTATATCATCTCTGCAAATGCTTGCAGTGTAATTGAAATATGTACAGGAGCCCAGAAGGGGCAGAAACTACTATATGGGCAAGTCTTGCTCTTGTTGTCATGATAGCACAACCTGTGACTGTGTTAGAGAGTTTCCTACAGACCATATGCACTTAATCATAATATAAAAAAATAATAAGTTAGACTAGTAGCGTCTCAATCTGATGACCCTTTTTTTCTGTCATTATTTTACTGATAATGCTTATTTTCCTTTTTTTTGTATGTAGTCTTTTATTTTTCATTACTAACATGATTTTTAAATTTTTATTTCCATCTAATTTTATTGCCATTTTAATTGCCATTTAAAATTAAATTTTGCATAAAACAGCTGTTAATGACCATGAGACACAGACTTACAGAACCTAGAAATTACATTTTCTTTTTGAGTTGAGAGCTTCAACTCTGTTTTCCCATGGCATCAGTATTTTCAACACTATATTTTTTAGTGGTTTGATTTAATTGTCTTGAGTAGAAGGAATATTAGATATGACACCAGTAATATTTCAGCTGGCTTGTTTTCTAGAATTTCTTTTAATTTCTTTTAATTCTGTGAATCAGAAGTCACTAAAAAAATACATCTCCCTACTTCCTAAAGTAGAACTTCACAGACAATACATTCCACAAGGAATTCTGTTGATGGAAGAAGTATTGATGGGCTTCTAAGATTCTGTGGGGGAGAAAAAAAGTGCTGGACTGAGTTTGTCTTTGTTTTAGACTCTTGTTCCTTGCCTCATAGCTGAGAGGAAGACATGGTGGGTTAGCAGAAGAAAGAATAGGTCTGTGGCCTGAGAAGTTTTGGGCTGTTTCTCTGCTTTTTTAGCTTAAGAAGTGATGAATACTGTGAGATAAAGCTGTTAATTGTTATGTGTAAGGCTCATTCAGGACAGATTCCAGTTGTCTTTTACTCAGAATCAGGAGGAAGAAGGTGGGTTTTTTTAAGTGTTATGTTATCCTGAACATAACACCTCAAAAAAACCTGGCTTTCCTTTCCTGATATGAGAAAAAACAAAAAAAAAAAAAATAAACCCCAAAAAAAAACAACCACATTTGTGCTATTAAATGCTTTTTTTCTCAAACTTTGGGCAAATAGCCCACTTTCTTTTGTTATAATCTGGAATGCCTTTGAAGCCAAAACCTCCAAGGAGGGTCTGAAACAATTTCCAAGAAAAAGACTGTAATTACTTTTTAGTGCTTTGTTCAGTGAACTGAAACAAAGCCCTAGGCAAGGGAGAAGTTTGTGCTTGTTTGCCTGTAAACTCCATGTATGTGGTGCCAGCACCCAATATCCTATTGTAAGGTGTGTATATGATGGTCCTTATCTCAACCCTGATTGGCTCTGCACATTTTGGTATTGCTGCCTCATTTACCCAGGGCACCTGCTTTCATGATTCTTTCTGTCAAATTGACATTTGCCAGTAGGTCCCAAAAGCAACAGCAAATTGCTGCGTAAGCATATTTCTTGGGAAGAAATAATGAAAATTCACTGTTGAATTATCCCACATACAGGACTCCAGCCTGAGTGTTGCTCAGGATCTCCTGGAATGATTTGAATTCTTAGCCCTGTTAAGAACAAACACAAGATGTGTTTCTGAAAACACCAAACTATGAAAGAATATTTCATTCACAATGCTTTCGAAATTAGCTTCTTTTCACTGCCAGCATAGTTCCACATAATGAGACAACAGTCTTTTTTCCCCCCTCCTTCCCTTTTCCCTCCTGGAGAAAAACACCCCAAAAAAGAACTTGTTTCTTCTGTCACATTTGAAATGCAAAGCTCTTCTATACCAGAAGTCCATGTTAAGGAAAATGTCTTTTAGTCCACAGATTTATAATTTGGCTACAAATACATAAATTTTAAGAGAAGGATCCATATTAAGGAAGTGGGTTATTTTCCACAGGTTTAGTGGTTAGCCATTTAAAAAAAAAATTTAAAAATCCTTTCTGATGAAAGGGAGAGCCCTTAACAAATTAATCACAGAGTCTGTACAGCAACTTAACGTCATTTCTGGCCCTTACTCTAGCAGATATGCTGTAATTCCAGAGGAAATGTGGTAGCTCTTCAGAAAACTCCATGGCTGCTTTCCCCTTGCATATATTTCTGTTTTGAGAGAGAAAAAAAGGGGCTATCAGGAATAAAACCAGAAATTTTAGGTGAGACATGACTGAAAAAATAATTGAAGCAGTTGGTTGCAAGCCTGAGATTGCATTAGAAGTATCACTGAAATTGATTTGAATCTGTGCTATAACATTATGATAATGAAGTCTATGGCCTTACCAAAAGATTATAAACATGACTTTTAAACTCCCTTTGATATTCTTTTTACAACTGCACTTAAATTCATTATGAGTTGCTAGAAGGTCATCTTGTTACAAAACATGCATAGTTGGCACAACTCAGTATGCTATAGTAAGTTCTGAAAACCAGCTGAGTAAAGAAAAACATTTGAAATAAATATACTGGAAATCAGATCTTAGTTTCCATTATACTAAGGGGGCAATCTCAGCTTTGATCCCAAAGGCTCATCAACACCATCATAAATTTCATTTGCTGACCATATTGTTCATTCTATTATAATAATGTTTGTTCCTTTCCACGGGACCTGGATCTTTTGTTCTTAAATGTACTCACCTCTTAAATTTGCCATGTCAATGGTCACTTCAAACTTTAATATTCTGGGGAGTTTTTCTTTGATTTTGTGGATTGCTTTCATAAAAGAATGCTTGGAACATACCTGTACTGCTAACCAATACCTGTGTTTGAGGTTTCTTTTTTTATTAAAATCTGAAGGAATGTAGAAGGTCTTAAAAAAGGCATATATTTCAAACAAATTATTTAAATGTATTTCTGAGCTGCTAAACTAATTCAGTACCGTTAAAACATGAGTTACTGGTCTGGAAAAGGTAAGATTTTTAAATCCCTATTTAATATTGATTTACTTACTCATAATAGTCTGACTGCTTTGTAAGATCATTGGAAATAAAACACTTTTTACAATATTATAGTTTTTTCAGTATTTTAGAGAGTATTGTGAGGTAACCTTATTACATTAAAAATTGTTTAAGAAAGTTGCAAGGTATTTGACTCAAGATATTCATACATACGGGAACTGTTATTCTGTCTCCTAGTACTTGTATAAAGGCAATAGGCTAAAAGATGTGTACAGTACACAAAAGTTAGGAGAACCCAGTAGGTATCTAATATGAAAACAATATGCATAAGTGTTTAGAAAGTCACATGTGAAAGCTGAATAAAGTCTTTGTGATTCTTCAGGAGTTTTATCTACAGGTAAAACTATTCCAAAATAGTCTTTTGCAGACTATTTAAGCAGCAGGAGTTTTTCATGTTCTTAGGAGCATGTTTTTCCTGGTACCTGTCAGAAGTGCCCTGGCTCCTAGCAGTGTCAGCAAGGATTTCTAAAGATCCTAAAATCTGCAGAAGTTTCTGAAGGTTGAGAGAAACTGAAAGCCTTCAACAGTCATCTCAGTAGTGCTATCTTCAGCCTTTCCCTTTCAAACTGCTAAACAGCCTAAAGACACATGGCAACCTTTAAGGCAATGTCTGAATGCAAAAATGGGACTTGAGGTAGCAAAGCACCGTTTTTAGATACTTACAGATTAAGACAGACTAATTCAGAAAATCCAGAGGAACTAACAGCTCTAACTGATTTCCAAAAATCACTTTATCTTACGATGACACACACATGTCCTTAGGGAAAGTATCATCATTTATTTTTAAGGTATTTGCTGGATAAATTCTTTGGAAGTCCTATTGTAAGGTTCAGTTTTCTCCAAACACAAAAAAATTCACTCAGATTATGATATTTGATATCTACCTGTTTACTTCTATATTTATAAGAGATGAATGATGGAAGGAGGTGGGAGGTTCCTGCTCTAGAGGACCACAGGAGCCTTTGATACTGTCTCCCACAGCATACTCCTGGAGAAGCTGGCAGCCCACGGGCTTGGACAGGAGCACTCTTTGATGGGTTAGGAACTGGCTGGACGGTCGGGCCCAGAGAGTGAATGGTACTGCATCCAGCTGGCAGACAGTCCCTCAGGGCTGTACTGGGACCAGTTCTATTTAATATTTTTATAGACAATGTGGATGAGGGCATTGAGTCCTTCATCAGCAAATTTGCAGATGACACAGGGAGCTTTTGTTGATATATTGGAAGGGAGAAGGGCTCTGCAGAGAGACTTAGATCAGTTAGATAGATGGGCAGAGTCCAACAGCATGAAGTTTAATAAGTCTAAGCGCCTAGTTCTACATTCTGGCCATAAAAATCTCCTACAATGTTACAAGCTGGGGACAGTGTGGCTGGGTAGCATACAGGCGGAAAGGGACCTGGGGGTGCTGGTTGACAGCCAGCTGAACATGAGCCAGCAGCGTGCCTTGGTGGAAAAGAAGGCCAATGGCATCATGGCGTGCATTAGGAATTGTGTGGCCAGCAGGTGCAGGGAGGTCATTCTTCCCCTGTACTCGGCACTGGAGAGGTCACACCTTGAGTGCTGTGTCCAGTTCTGGGGCCCTCAGTTTAGGAAGGACATTGGGATGCTTGAACGTGTCCAGAGGAGGGCAACAAGGCTGGTGAGGGGCTTGGAACACAAGTCCTGTGAGGAACGTTTGAAGGAGCTGGGGTTGTTTAGCCTGGAGAAGAGGAGGCTTAGAGGTGACCTCATTGCTCTCTACAACTTCTTGAAGGGAGGTTGTAGACAGGTGGAGGTCGATCTCTTCCACTGGGCAGCAACTGACAGAACCAGAGGACACAGTCTCAAGCTATGTCAGGGAAGGTTTAGGTTGGATATTGGGAAAAAATTTTTCACCGAAAGAATAATATAGTACTGGAATGCTCTTCCCAGAGAGGTGGTAGAATCACCATCTCTGGATGTGTTTAAAAAAAGGCTGGACATGGCACTTGGTGCTATAGTCTAGCTTCTGTGTTGAGGTGTTAGGACAGAGGTTGGACTCAATGATCTTAGAGGTCTCTTCCAACCTCATTATTCTGTTATTCTGTGATAGACAGGTCACAGCATGCGGCAGTGAGATAAAGAGGTGAAGAAATCCGCCAGCAGCCTGCAGCTATGAAGACACTACTGGGAGAAGGGATGATGGACCTTGGAGGCGGCAAAGACAGTCAATGCATAACTTGCATCTCAGAAACATACTGTAGTATTTCTGTATAACACTCTGTATAGGAAAATTTGAAGCAAGGAAACTCTGAGAAGACAAAGATTTTTGTATCTGTCTTAAATGTCCATCTTGATTTAAAAAATAAAGTATTCCAATTTATATATTAATGAAACCAGATTGATAAAAGTAATTTTATATTTTAGGCTATTCATCATAAAGAAAAATTTTAGATAAATTTCCTCAAAGCCCTGTCTGAATCTGGGTCTTGTCACAAAGATCTACAAGTGAAAAACCCTTGGAATATGATCAAGGAAAGAAATAATAATATTAATAAAATAAATATGCTTCATTATTATTTGAACGATATATTTATTATTATGAAATATATGTGAAATAATATGGATTGCAAAGACCATGTACCTCTTCAAAGCATCTCATCTTGTTTTAGCACGGCACCAAATTCAATTTGGATCACAGCAAAATTAGTTTTCAGACATTAGGGCTTGAAATGTGAGATTTAGAAAAGAATGTAGGTAGTTGTCTGACAGATCCTCTGGTCTCCAAAACTCTGCTGTGACCTCTTGGCCACTTGTGACTTGTCATTCAAAGTCCACTGAAATCGGCAGGAATAATTCAGTGAATTTCACATTGGTTTAATATTACATTATTACTCCTATTAGATTTTCCAGGTGTAGAAAATCATTACAGTCTGAAGAAGTGCTGAAGGGAACTTAACTGTCTGTACTACATTATCAGGAAAATAATGGAAATTCTGGGAGCTCCTAACAATAGAATAGTGATAGATCCCCCAAACTGTTCTTTATAATGGGAATGTTATTGTCTATGAGCAATTTAATTAGAGTGTTCTACTCCGCAAAGGACAGTCATATTGCACAGCTTTAGGATGTTTCTACATGAGTGGTTTGACTTGCTCCTTATTCCATTTCCAGACCTTTGCACACTTTGCACATATGCTAACTAATTTCTGAACTCTCTTCTAAAGTGACTCAACCACTTCCCTCAAAGAGAATACCTGATTACAGATGATGGGATAGTATGCCTCAGAGCCTCTACTAAACATATCCGTCTGGGGTATGGTTTATTCCAAGTTTGGCTCCCCCAGCCGCTACAAACAATGTATATGGAGACTTTTCCCTTCGAAGGCTTCCTGTCTTGCACAGAAACTCTGGCATCTTGTACAAACACTGCACGGGTGGGATGCAAGAGCAGTTATTTTGGTACAATGAAATGAGAAACCATGAGCACAGACTTTTATCTCATGACTACAAGGAGTAAAGTGTGATTTTGGGAAGATATAGACTGAGTACTATGGGAAGTAGATGAATCCAGTTTGCTAGAAAGTGTGACAGCCTGTGAAAATTGGAGATGAGCCAGCTACCAGCAATTCACTAGGGACTTCTGTTCTACTTAAGAGTGCTATTCACAATACAGTTTAGAAAAATATTTAATAATTTTTACATTTAGTTTTTACATTGAAGTATAGCAGAGATTTTGAGATTCAGTATGAATTTCAGACTTTCTTGCAGAGTCAAGTGTTCTAATGAATTCCTAATGGATTAAAATTTTTAAAATAATATATTTCATATTTGTAGAAATTAGTTTAATATGACATTGTTGTAACAGTTAAAATGTGGAAACATCTTGCTGAGCTGCTCACACAATTTTACAACATGGTGTATGGTAAAATGCACTATAGGTGCAAAAGCTTACCCATAAGTCTTCATCTAGAAACACCTTCAAACTGTAATCACCTTAATTTAGTAGCTTCACCTTTACTATGTAGATTTTAATAGCAGCTGGCCTTGTTTAGTAGCTGCACTTATTTAATAGCTGCACCTTTACCATGAACCTTTCCCTTGCAAGCTGTAGGGCAAAGTAATTAAATTTAATGAAAACTGTGCTTTCCAAACAAGGATATATAGCTAGGCCTATGAAATGGTCAGTAGGCTAAATCATTTGTGGAGAAATTATCCACAGTACAAAGGTTAAGGTACTGCATCTCAAAATATGAATTAAGACTATAGCGTAAAGAACACAAATTGCAGACATTCCTTGCTGACAGCAACAGAGGTACTATTCCCTTCCAAGGCATGTATGTCCCTGCAAGCTCAGGAACCCATGAAAGCATTAGTGAGTGAATGAGGTTGGAGGCTACTCTCTGGAGCACTGTGGAAATGCATGGTTTTTCAAAATAAGCATCAAAATGAGAATCTGATTCTCAGACTATATCTTACTCCTTCTCTTAAGGGTGCTCTTAATAGCAGTCTTTGTACTCTGCTCCCTGAATTATGTTAGACAAGGACAGACTTCACAGCTCAAAGTGATTTAAAGAATAGAAAAGAAACTATTTTATAAAAATAAAATTATATACTATTGATATACTAGCTGAGACACAAGAGCACAAGAAATAAATAAAAGAAAATATTGGTCTTAAGATTCTCACCTTTTTTACAAGAACGATTAAAAGCCCTTTCGAAAAAACACCAACTTCATTCTGCAGGTGTTATTTTAAGACAGAAGCAGTTAAAGATACATGACCTCACTAAAAGGACAATCTTGTTTCATCTTTTTGATCAAAACGGATGAATGGAACACAACACAACAGACGGTGATGGGTCACAAGGAAATAAATTTTTCCTTTGTTTTCTAAGGGAATTTTAAAAATAACATTGTTTTTATAAAAGATATTTTCTTGATGATGAAATAAGTTGGCTTTCCACTAATGATAACAATAGTACTATCTCTGGAAATACTTACTTTTTCACATCAGAACTTTGTGTTCTGGGAATGTAAGCTGTGGGAAAATCTCTTGGAATTTTACTTACTAAAAAGTTCCCTACTATTTTCATCACAGTAGCATAGAAGTTTCATTACTGGTATTGTTGCTACTTAATATACAAAACATTAATGGAACCATAACACTGTGAGATTTTTATATTTTGAATTTCAGTTCTCTCATATTGCTGTGCAAAATGTGCAAGCTTTTCCAGTAGATAAAGTGATGTACAGCAGCAGTGAGATAAAAGCTGCAAACAGCAGTTATGAGATGCTTTTGATAAAAAATGTACTTCATTTGAAAGATAAGCCTCAGAAATTCACCTCAGCTTGTAAATGCACAAAAATTTATTCTTTGTTGTACAGCAGTAGCAATTAACTGAAAATATATTTATTTGAGTTAGTAGTTCTCTCTTTTCTGAGAACTGAAAATACTAATTAAGATAACCTTACACGGATACTTTCATTGCTGTGATATTTCTGCTTTAATGGAATTAAAAAAAAAGGGGGAATTTTTACTTATGTATATCCTTGGGAAGCCTGATATTACTGTGTTTCTGGCTGGTAATGTGTAGAGAATAATACATTTGGTTTAATTGTTTTAGAAGAATGTATTGCAGTTGCTCATCTTCACTAGAATAGTAGGAATATTTCACTCTTTTCCTCAGTTGTGTAGCAATCCTGCTTATGTTTTGTCTCCTCATCCATGCAGTGTGCAGCCCTTGCCTAGCCCAGCAGTCTCAAGCATAATGCTTTTCACTGGCAGTGCAAGATGTGCCTTGCCCTTGCTAAGAGCAAGAGTGACTTTTTAGCAGACCACCTTTAGTGGGGCTCATGATCCATGAGCCTGTGCTAAGCAGCCCTGAGAGTCCAAGAGCTTATTACCCCTTACAGAGCATGCACATTTCCATTTATAAGAAGTGAATTTCTGAGGTAGGGGCAGGAAATGCAAAATGTTGTGTCTCAGTTGTGTTTGCTCAGCACAGACCACCTTGCACATTCTCTTTTGCCACAGGCAGTCATTTTATCATAAAAGCAGCAGTTAATGGCCCCCTTACCCTTAACACTACTGCCCTACATAATCTCTTCACTTGAAATATTTCAAGAGAAATACTGATCTACTGTACCATGACAAATGTCACAAACACTGAAATCTTGGTAAGAGTCTCTTCTCTCATTTGGACTAGACATTTCATTCTGGACCAATAAAATTCTCCTCAAAATAAATGTATTTCTGTGAAGTGTTTTTCATTTTGACAAGTGGGAGTTCCCCATCCACTCACAATAAATGCATTTTGTCAAAAAAGTTTTGGTCGATTCTGTCTGAGAGTATTCATCTATCATTTACCTGGTCGTATCTATTTTTCTGCTTTTTTTCTATCATAAGTTGCTATTTGGTACATCTGGTCTCTCTGAAAAAAGCAAAATTCTGCTTCAAGGCCAGGTTACAAATGTAAGATGGAAAGAAGCAATACAATGCTCTTTAAGAAGTTTGCTCTATCCCCTTTACAGGGTTTAGAGCAAGCATTATCATAGGTACCAGTGTCCAGCCCCCTAGCCTTACCTGCCCTAATCCATTGCAGCTTAGATGTTCATGCCTAGTACTGATGTCCAGGCTAATAGTACAAGGGCTTTTTCACCTTCCTTTCCATGGTTGCAGTTCATGTAAAACACAGCTGAAGTAATTAATGAAGCCCATAAGCTGCAATATTACCACAGGGCTATGAATATGTTACAGATTTCAGAGGCAAAATAATGAAAAGGAGGAAAGAAATTTCTCTTGCTATGGTAAATACTGATTTCTCTGGTCTTTTTGAAGAAAAATTACACAAGAGAAGTTTTAATCACACTGTGGAGCCATTCTCAATAATTCTTATCTGCAAAATCCTTTTTTGCAACAGATTTTTATAGTGAACATGAGTCAGAACACCTTGTTTGTGAGCAGACATCTTTTCTTCTAAATGTGAGCTTGCTGACAGTCTTACCCGCAGTCCCTGAAATGCAATTTGTGAGTCTTGAAGAAGGGAAGGAGAGGGAGGAAAACACTATCCAATCTAGATTTTATTATCACACATTATTCCATAGCCCTCAGCTTGGGGCAGAACTGGGCTTCCCATATGAAGTGGAATTTTTGCACACATGATTTGTGTAGATGCCTCAGCAGAAGTTTTTAGCTTTGAAATACCATGAGATGATTTTGTCCAGCTTTAAGCCAATTTTCAGATACAAAGAAAGTTGGAGATTTTTGCCACTATGAACATGCAAAAGCATTAATAAAGGCAGCTTGCTAGAACTTACATGGAAAAGATAATGTATAAGTGAACCAGGGAATGAACTTTGTTGGTTTTAATATTTTTTCTTCTAACAACATACTCTTTCATGAGTAAGAAATACCATTGTTTTGTAGAAGCTGATTTTGGAGAATTTAATCAGTCACCTTCTAAGGAAAGGCTGCGTAGGGGTTTTGGGTATATGTAGGCCTGCCTTGTTATTGCAGTTGGAAGGGAGGGCCTGCAAAAACCAAGTCTAATAGTATATGAGTATGGGACTGTGAGCTTTCATCTTCAAATAAAATATAGTACTAGTCCTTATGGGGGAGCATATAACAGTGATCCTTATGGAGGAGACCACAGTTTCAGGCTGTCAGCTGATCCCAGTAGCTACACTGGAGTCTTCCCTGACTTTCTTCCATTCTCAACTTACTTTTATACTATTACTTTGTGTTTAGGTGGAGCTTGAGGGACTGTAGTCATACTGATGGTGTAAAGTTCCTTTTAGTTAAAAGAAATTAAATTCTGAAAAATAAAGAATCATTGTCACTGATTGGGGTAAAATTCTCTTGCTTTGCACTTAGAGGTCTAGTCAATTAAATAGAGAGCACATGCCCAGTGTGCGATGGTTGTATCTTGGGCCAGGTAACTTTGGGATGGAGGTGTGCATTAATATTGCAATTGGGTTATAATGAACCAATTTCATCTGAGGAGAGTGATTTTGTTACTGTTTCTGGCTCAGCAGCAAGACATCTTCTCCTATCCCCCTTGACTGACAAGTGCTATGCAGTTTATCAGCTGCAAAGTTCCCTCTCTGCAAGGATGTAAACAATCTGTTCCAAACTCCCTTCCATCCCCCTCAGCAGGTGCTAAAAGTTTGCAGATTGTGGTGTGGGGAATCATCATGGAATAGGTTTTGAGTATGCCAAGAGCATTCCATCCAGGATGCAGCAACTGCATCTCATCCTATAATTCCCATACCATTATAACTTCTCTTAGGAAGTGAATATAACACTCAGTTTCCTCTTATTTTACCCCCAGCTATCTTTTCACATCAGAGTTCAACAAAACCTAAATTATCACTTTACCTCTAGCATTACAATTCAATTACCCCCTCAAATCTGAAGTAATTTTCGAGAGTCCATCTTTTGTTGTATTTTCAAAGTGTTCTAACAGAATATATTTGGTTATTTTCAAAATGTTCTAACAGAATATATTTGGTATCTGTAACAGATTACTTGTGGTTAGTCAATATTCACAATTCTCCTTGGCTATGTATGTAGATTATTTGACAAGTGCAAAGGAAACACCACTGAAACCCTGGTGTTTAGAGGTTATTGGAGCACATAGATGTGTCTAGACAATTCAGCTTTTCTCATGTCCTTTTTAACTATTAGTAGTTTTATCAGACAGAGAAGTTGCATCTATTTAATTTCATTACCCTTAGAAATGAAGCATATAATATATACAGTAGAATCTACTTCTGCACCTACTTACTGAACATTTATAATTAACAGTAATAGAAGTGTGGTATTTAATTTAATAAAAGCTGATCATTCTAATCTATGAAAATATTTACATTGATAATGTATTTATCATATGGACTATGTTTCAGCACAGTATTGTTACTATACATTGATTACTAAATTCATTAATTTTATAAATGATTACAGTAAACATCAAAAAATTATTGTGGATAAAATAGTAAAAAGAAAGAAACAAAACACGTGAATTCATGTCTGTTAAAGTAAAGGAGAAGGTTTCTTTTGACTTCTATTGTCTTTAGATTTAGGTTCTGCAAATCAGAGTCCTTGAGCTATGCAGTCCCTGAGATGAACAAAAGGAAAAATACTATTTCAGGTAGCTGCTGTAAAGCTGTCACAGAATTCCTGTTCAGTGGAAAAACACTTATGAAGAGAACTGTGATCCCATGGTATCTTAATTCCAACATTGAAATTATAATCTATCTGTGACCCTATGCCTGAGTATTGATCTCTATATTTGTGAATCTATATTTGAAAATGTTGACATGATTTTGAAAAGATGTTGAAAAGCCTAAAGGCCAAGACTGAGTCCTTCAAAATAGCTATTGAACTGCGTGTTTGTTTGCAGAATTAAATTTTATATACATATATATAGGCTCAATATTTCTAGTGTATTTTGTTCAGCATTGCCATTTAAAAATCAGTTCCTATTATTGGTGTCCTCGTTATAGACATTATAGTTTGTGTTTTCTTTACATAGCAGTATTTGACAGTTTTTGCCTGCAGTAAGCTGAATGCAGATGATCTGACAATTCGTTGTGCTAGTTTTAAAATTATCCTTGGACAAATCCTAATAATTCTACAACTATTTAGATTTTCTTTGGGTTTTGATTTGTGGGTACTTTGATAATTTTTTATTGAGCAAAAGAGAGTATGGCAGTTAGCAAAATGCATAATAACAGATTTGCTCTTTTAGTTGCTGAGTAGTGTAAATGTTGCAATTTTTGTTCACCAATCTGGAGATCAAACTCTTTTATAGATAATGGATGTGTTGAGTTAAATTACATGGATCTGCCTAAGGCAGTTTCTTCTTGTATAAAGCAATGAAGTGTGTGTTCTAAAAATTTTTATGTCTGTTGTAGTCCTTTCATTGCTAAAAAATTGTGATTTTTTTTACTTGGCTGAATTATTCTATCAATAAGTCCTATGTACTACTGATTGTTTCATTAAAGTGTACGAGCAAAGTACAATATCACAGCTCAGTGTTAACCATGTCATAGTCAGCAATGAGATATATTTCCAACTATAAATAAGAATTATAACCTTTATTTGCATTGCATATTTTTTTTCTTCCGTCTTCCCCTAAAAAGTTCTGATGAAAGTTCTGAAAGGTGGCTGTCAATATCTTGGTTCAAGGCCTGACTCCTGAAGAACATTAGAAAAATAAAAAAGGACTATTGATATTATTTATGCTGAACAATTGGATAGTGTAAAGTAATCTAGCTCTGTTAAAGCTGATAGAACCACACTAATAAATATTGGATTTAGATCAAAGTATTCAAACACTTACCTTATTTCTGCTTAATTGAAAAATCTATTCTCTTTGCTGCTTTTTCTTTGTTTCTAATCCTAAAATAATTTGACTTATGACCTCTAAGTAGTATGCTTTTTGCTATTTGCTAGCATTGTCAAAGAAAAACCCCTTTTAAAATTAAATATGTGGTTGGAGGTATAAAAAGTCAAATAAAGACCTTGTGACACATTATGCATAAATGTAGAACACAGCGAGAGCAGACAGAGCGAAACATTTCTCCGTGGGGTAAGGACAGTAAAGTGACAGAAATAGTGAAAAAACTCATCCCTCCCCACTTCCCCTTTTATTTTTATAGTAAAAATGAAACTGTTAGAAGAGCAGTGCAAAACAACATGTCTAACTTTTTACACAAACTTTAACAGCAAGAAGTGCACTCTGCAAATGCCTTATCTGGCTTTTCCACATGTCCAATTTAGATGAAACCATAACACATTTTTCAGGAGTGCCATGCCCAGTGCTTTGTCATGTCAGCAGTATTATGACGGCCATGAAGCCATGCCAGGAGTATTACCATTATACTTCCTGGAAGGTAGAGTTAATTTTTCCTTCCTTTCTCAATCACATCCCTCAGTTCTCCTCTGTAGGTGGGACTGGCTGCCTGAGTTCTTACTGGTTTAGCAGATGGAAACAAGCAATCATTCCAGTGATTACATTGAAATGAATTCTTCATGCGGGATCTAAATCTCCAAGGCATTATGGATGAAAATCAATAGATAGCCTTCCTATTGTCTAAGTGACAACATTTATGGTGAGAGAGGGTGGAGTTTAGCAACAAAGGAGACCAAAAACTGGAGTAAAAATGAAAGAGGAATCTGTCAGACTAATATCCAAGTAATAAGGGGCCTCTTACTCAAATCTAAAAATAAAACCAAAAAAAACCCACAAAACCCCCCCTTCTTTCATTTCAGTTCCTACTCAAGAAATATTTTTTCAGTGACTCTCATTATCCACCATTCAGCCTCTCTTTGAAGTCTGAAGCTTCTTTCAGATAAATTTGACTGAATGCATGGAGTTACAGATTCACAAAATTTTATGCAAATGTATGGAAGATGGTGACGATTCAGTTGTACTGATAACAGATTTCTATCTAAGAGATGAGTACTAGAGTTATTCAGAAATATCTGATTTTTAGCTAAGTTCTGTCTGCACTCAGATGTCTGACTAGACAAGTGGCAGCCAAATTCAATATAAACCTATGATCAATGGCTCATCCTTGGAAGGGGGGCATGCATCCCAAACACCTGAGTCCAACATTCAAAGGAGATTTGAACTAGTTGAAATTATTTCAGTATGTTTATGTTCAAATATTTCAGTATGTCTAAATGCTATTCTGCCATTAAATATTTGGAAAAAGCTAAAATAGGAGAGGAGAGGAGAAGAGAGGAGAGGAGAGGAGTGGAGAGGAGAGGAGAGGAGAACTGGGAGGGATCTACAACAGTCATCTGATTCAACTGCCTGACCTCAAGGCTGACCAAAAGTTACAGCATGACATTAAGGACACTCTCCAAATGCCTCTTAAACACTAACAGGCATGAAGCATTGTACATCTCTACACGAGATCTTGGAAGGTTTCCCCAGCCTCTGAGTAAAGAAATGTCCCCTCACATCAAGTCCAAACTTCATTTGATGGATGCACCTTTGACCCATTCCATGTCCTTGCACTAGATACCAGAAAGAAGAGCTCAGCACCTCCCTCTCCACTTCATTTTCTCAGGCAACTGTGAGGTTGTCCCTCAGCCTCCTCCTCTCCAAACCAGACAAATCCAGAGTCCTCAGCCACTCTTCAGAGGACATGTCATCTGGTTCCTTCTCCAGCTTTGGTGCCCTCCTTGGGATAGGTTCATGTACCTTAAAGTCCTTTTAAAATGGTGAGACCAAGCACCATGTTGAGCCCCAGGGAACACCACTGGTCACCAGCCAGATGTAGCCTCATTCTTTGCAACTCACTGAGCCCTGCCCTTCAGCCAGTTCTTCACCAAGTGCACCATCTACTTGTTAATCTCGCACTTGGACCACTTGTCCAGAGGATGCTGGGACGGACAGTATCAAAATCCAGAAAAACTGCATCCCCTGTCTTGTCTTCATTCACTAGGCAGGTGATATAATAACAGAAGTATGTCAATTATTTAACATATCAAACATATAAATACATATTATTTATTCTTATTATATTATTATATACTATACAGTTACTAATAATAATTTAAATGTGTATATTTAAATAATATTTTTTCCTGGAACATACACATTTAGGCAATCATTAATCTCTTCCTTTAGAGACTTATATAAGAGTAATCTATATAGTGCCTTGTGGCAGGAAACTGACATGGTCCAAATGAACTAGACATGGTAACAGAACAACCCTGTCAGTGCTGATATACCAGGTTGCAAAGGAATGCAGAGCTCATTTCACAGATACCTACTAGCACAATGTCCATTGTAAAGTGAGCTGGACAGATTCAAAGTAACAAAGCTGTTGTCTCAGAACTGGACAAAGCACCAGCATTTTACTCTGACCTCCAAAGCCTCTGACTATCACGGAGTAGTTGGCATTATCTGTCCTCTGTAAACTTGACAGTAGCAGGTGTCTTTGGGCAGCTCATACACATGCAGGTCAATCACAACAGGTCTGCCAGAGCAATAACAAATGGATTATAGTAGCAGCCAGTCTTGATCTCCCTGAAATAAAAGTCAGTGAGCTTGGCCTTATTATAGAGGTTTAGCCTCTGGGTGATAATTGCTTGCTCAGAGGACTTTTCTTGCTTGCTTGCTTTAGCCATGGCCATGCTGCAGGGACAGCTAATACAGATTCAGATTGAAACTAGTTGCTGTTGAGTTGATTTGGCCCTTCTGTGAAGCTTTCTCCTCCAAGAGATGTGTGCTGGTAAGGAACTGCGTGCTTTATTCAGCTCTAAGCAGATATCTTTTAGATAATCCCCACTTTGAAACTCTCTTTTAAGACACAGTAAGAACGGTAAACTGCCCCCACAGACTGGTAGTTTAGATCTTCATCTATGAAGATCTACCTTCTATCCCATGTCCCACTGTGGTTATGCCTGGATTTAGGGCATTTACCTTGTTTTGGAAGCAACTCTTCCACTCACAAAAGGACCAGAGAACTGCCTGCTCAGAATAAGAGCAGCATAAGACTGATTATTGAAAGGGAAACATATTTTGCCAGCAGACATTACTTGACGACCAGACAGAAGATAACTATTTTTAAGGAGGGAATGTATTCAAGATTGGAACTGAAGCCATGTCAATAATTTATTTTGAAGTTTAATAGCTGAACCCAAACTGTTCCCCAAGTTCATGTTCACTCTCTGACTGATTCAGAAAGAGAATTTTAATGTAAGTCTTTCATCTTTCAGAATAATACTTTAGTCTTCTCATGGGCTATACTGTATTCATAAGCATTATTTTCTCTCCCATTTCTGCTCTTCCATTCTGCAGCAAACAGATAAATATTCATTTAGAGAGAACATGGAGCTGTTCATGAGGAATCTGCTTGGAAGCAAGAAATATAAGTCCAAAACCCTGCTCTAACATATATCTTGTGGCAGCAGCTCTCTGGCCACAGAGAGCAACACACAACTTTCCCAGGCATTGTCCTGGGAAAGACTGTGAGAAGATCAGAGAAAAGAATGATAAACAATTCTTATCTTCACTTGCTGCACTTGTTGTTGTGAACATGTGGAACATGTTATGGAGATTTGTTTACCAAAGGGTGGTTTCTTAATTAGCCGGTGGTGGTGGTGTTTGGATTGGAAGACCAATTAGGTCCATGCGTATCATAGTTGTCTAAAAAAACAATGGATTTCTTAAGAAGAAGAGAATACAAATAATAAAGTGATTGATCAGCCTTCTGGAATCATGGAGTCAATGCTAATTACTACCTGGCTGGGGACGTCATACTACAACAAGAACTCAATCTTAGACCCCAAACTCCTGAGGCTTTAGGACTTCAGCATTTCATTTGCTTTCAGTATTTCACTTGAGGAGCTCTAGATTCCTATAGTTTACTGGTGAGACTCCCTAGGACGACAAATATGAAAACAAACTTATTGATGGTATACTTAAATTCACTATACAGGGTTTGCTGCTCAGCTGGACAGGGCTGTAAGGCTGAGAAGACAATGAAAGTAAAACTAATTTTTAGAGGGAAACTGAGTATGAGTATTTCTAGGTAATGAGTATTTCTAGGTATCCACTCTCTTCACCCTGACCTCAGCATGGGGGTTTTAAACAAGAAAGCACAGAAGTGGATGCTGAAGATTCAACTTCATTTTGGTCACTGAAGAAGAATGAGGCCTTTGAAAGTTCAAATGCTTTATATGTAATTCTTCGTTCCAATTGAAAGGAGCTATGCAAAGAGCTGAGGAATGCAAAATTCTGTGGAAAGCAGATCAACAGAAAGAAGTAGTTGCATTCAAATCTATATTAAATATTTTCTGCTGAACCTGCAGATGGAGTATATTCAGGCAGTACTATTTTATTTGTGTAGATTGAAAAAACAATTCAGGAGAGTAGATAGTAGTACCTCATAAGATGTCACCTGATAAGTTTTGGAGTTAATAATGTATGTCATTATAAATAATTTAAACACAGGATGGAAAATAAAAGTAAACCTACTGCAATGAATAAATGATCTATAATTCCTCAAGTTTGTGGGAGGTAGTTTCTTGTTCCAAATACTCAGTGAGAAAACAAGAAAGGATGGCCTCTTAGACTCATATTTTTACAAGTTGAGAAGGACTCATAGGAGATGTAATGGTAGGTAACTGTCTTGGCCACAATCATCCCAAGATGGCTGAATTTAAAGTTTTGGTGTAAAGGTCAGCAGAACTGCTGTCTTGGATTTCAAGAGAGAAAACTCAAAGCTGGTCAGAGAGCCAGTTAGCATTGTCCCCTGGGAATCTGCTTTTGCAGGCTAAGATGTCCATGTGTGGTGGGCAGTTTTGAAGAGCTACCTATTAACAGCAAAGGATCAGACAATCCTCTTGTGTCCTAAGCCAAGAAAGTGTGTCAGAAGACCAGCTTGGCTGAACAGGGATCTCCTCTTAGAAGGCAGAAGGAAATATTAATTGTATGATCTTTGTAAGTGAGGTCAGGCTTTACAAAAAGTTCACAGGTGGTCAATGCCCTTTGCCTGTCAGTGTCTAAGAGCCATTTGGACAATGAGCCTAACATTTGGTCATTCTTGAAGTGTTCAGGCAGTTAGATTAGATTATTTTTGTGGGCCCTATTCCATGCAAATTATTCCTTCCTGTACACTCCCTCTTTTCTTCTTCCCCTTTCTTATTTCCCTACCAGGATGTGCTGAGATAACCTCTGACGATATTTCCGCCCAGCCCTGCAGTTTTAGAAGGGATTGAGTATCCATAATCATGCCCCAGCCTAGGCATTGGGTCTGTTACCTCATGTGATAAAGGTATGCACCTTGTGATGGGGGTGAGAGCTGTGGGTCATCTTGAAGTCATTTGACCATCTGTGCAAATTTGCAAACACCAGGTGTGGAGCGCAGTTTTTGGAAGTCTTCTGTGCTCATCCAGTTTCTCTATGTTTCCTCCCACACCTCAAGCAGGGCATGATCCTGAACTAAATGTTTAAAACATTTTTGGAGGTGAGCAATACCTGTTCATTACCCATGGAATTTTTTTATCTTCTCATACTGATTTTTAGAAATGTGTGAATTGTTTCCCATGGAAAAACATACCAAACTACAAAAGCCAGAACAGCAGCATTCTCTCAGAGGGAAGGTCCATCTGGCCCAATACTTTGCCCCCAAAGTAGACAGTCATCAGTCTCTTAAATTGACAATAAGAGTAGTGCAAGTCTGCTTCTGTCAGGGTTCTGGGGGTGGGGATCTCCCTCCCTTTGGACCTCCACTTCCCATCTCTTGTCAAGGGCCCAGGGGACATGTCCCAGCTCAGCCTGGGACCTTCAGTCCCTGCCTGAGCCCTGCTGTGGGTGTGCCCATCTCTGCCTCTGTCTCCTGGGTGGGCCTGGGACCTGCACTGCAGAGCTGCTCTCTGGGGTGGAGCCCTCAGTCCTGGGTTGTAACTTGTCATGCAGAACTCTGGGAATAACATGACTGTCCTTTCTGTTCCATTCTATGCCCTGCACTCACCATGAGTCAAATAACAATGAGCCTGTTTCTTACTTAAAGTTCCAGGGGGTTTTCAGCTAAAAAAAAAAAAAAAAAAACAAACAAACAAAAAAAAAACCACACACACACACTTTAAAGGACACAGAGAAGTTGCGAAGTAGAAATGGAATTTTATTTTAATTTTCTGGATTTTTTTCAGAGGTCCACATCCAAGGGGAGGAAGCTTTGTAGACTCCCAGTGAAAGCCTCCAGGGTGGGTCCTTGAGCCAGAAAGTTTGACCATTTTCAGACCTACAATATTTGGCTCCACAACCAAAGTACTGCCAGGTAAAGAATAATTCTCCCAAATGGGGAAAATACCCCATTGCTGCTCTCATTTTCACATCCTCTTGTCCCACTGAAATCAAGGTGTTTGAATCCTCTATTAAACACATCCATTGGCCATAGTTATACAGGATACTAAACATGCTTCAGCCATGGGTAAAAATCTTCTCAGTATATGACTTCAATCTTTCTGAGATATTTGCTTACTTTGATCAGTGCAAAGAAGTTCAAATCTTTTCTAAAGCCCTAGGAAGTTGTGGGGTTTTTTTGTTTGTTTGTTTGTTTTTTTTTTCAGTTTGTTTGTTTGTTTTTTTCCTTTGGGATTTAGTATTTTGAGTCCTGAAAAATAAGGAAGGTACTATTTTGTGCCATTTTGCAGGTTAGCACCAAAATTCATCTGTATGTTCAGACTACATAAATAAGAGTATTTGCACCTTATACATTCACTGATGTCTGGAGCTTTGCAGTGATGTAGAAAGCACGGAGGATTCCTCGCCATTCCTTATAATGCACGAGGAGAAATTTGCTACTAAACCCCTTATGGTGAGGTCTT
The DNA here is from genome assembly GCF_017590135.1 of Pyrgilauda ruficollis. Taxonomy (NCBI): domain Eukaryota; kingdom Metazoa; phylum Chordata; class Aves; order Passeriformes; family Passeridae; genus Pyrgilauda; species Pyrgilauda ruficollis. Next base: position 29,275,251 of record NW_024519206.1, on the reverse strand, counting down.
CTTAGAAAGAAGGAAGGAATTGTTGTGTCTTCTTGACCAATGTTTTCCTTGCATTTCGATAGCTCTTTTCCTCCTTTGGCATTCATCCTTGATATCTTTGAAAGACTCCATCCATTCCGTTCCATTCCATTCCATTCCATTCCATTCCATTCCATTCCATTCCATTCCATCTAGAATTGCAGTACTCCAAAAGTATGTATTGTATTACTTTCTTTTAATCTACCCTGAAATTTTCTAATGTATTTTGCACACAATGTAATGTCACTCTTAAAACAGCAATTAGTGCACGTTACTAATTAAGCCCATTTAGCTATTGTAAGAGTCATACTAGAAATGTGCCATTTTCCTCCCCAGCTCCCTCTGAAATGTTTCTTCAAGTCTTTGTTTTAAGGGACTATTTACTTTCATAAGCTATCCCTTCAAACATGTGCCAATTTGTGGCTGTTAACTTTCTTCTCTAACCTTTGGTAAGTATCAAAGTGCATCTTTTTATGTGTCCAGAATACACGATGAGTGATTTACATTTTCATTGCAATTTTTTTTTCATTATACTTATTTAAACAGTTCATATGAAAATTCTACACATGAATCTTGTTAGGATTTTTCATTAAATCCATGTCAATATGCCTTAACAACATATATGAAATAACAAACAATTGCTTGCTGTGTTTTCTTAGGGAGATTTAGAAAGCTGCAGTCCTGATTATGCAAAAATTGAGCATGCAGGCTGATCTTAACACTTAGATATGCATGGAATTCTACTGAAGGAGTTCCTTAAATAAAAAGCATGTGTTGATTTTACATATATATGGAATTTATAGTAATTAAAGGAACTCACTGAACCCTCTATTTTCATGTTTACATCGTTTCCATGAGGTATAGTTGCAAGAATATGGTACCTGGCTAAGGCATACAACCACCATTGTTTTGCTGTTCCATTCCAAGTTACACTAAATATTTTTGATATTTGGCCCTTGGAAAACTATATTATGTATAGAAAACTTTGCAGGAAACTGTTCATTGCACAAATACATCTCAATCAGACAAGACCTGAGCTTGTTCCAAATGCCTTTGTTCCACTCATGGAGAGGGAAAGAAACAACTTTTCTAAGCTTTCTACTCCACTCCTCCACACATAAATGAGCTTTTAGTGCTGCAAATACTGGCAGAGGTTTTTTCTGTGGGCCCTGGTTGTGGACCTTTCCCATCTGAAGGAAAGATAAACTCTCAGTATAAGACTTGTGCGAAGAATTCACCTTCAAAACTCCAACACCAAAACTAGAGAAGGATTTTATTGGTAATTCTTGATGAATTTGGGGCACGTGGGAGTTTCCCCTCACTTTTCAGGATTTGATCAATGTGTGGTCTGCTTGATTTTTTTCTATACCAGTGACATTATTTTCCTTCTCTGTTACATCTTAATGGCTAATAATTTCTTTCATAACCAGATAAAGAGATTGTTGTGGTTGAATAGCATCTCCTTTGAATGTGTTGCACCAATGCAGCATTTTCTAATTAATATTTTGTTCAGTGCTCTTCATTATAGCATTTTGTTGTGCTTAACAAAAAAAGACAATAATAAATTTTCCATCAGGAGAAATCTTTTGGTAAGTGCCAAAGCCATTTGTTTGTCCACAGCTGGGATGTGTTACAGTTTAGCCTTCAGAGGCGCCATGCCAGCAATTTCCTATGGAGACCTGGAATTGTTCATGTACATTATGCGCTGAATATGCCATATACACATGGAAATTAATTGCTCATTCCCCCCCCCCAAAAAAAAAAAAAAAAAAAGTCTTGATTGCTCCTTTTCCAGATTAATTCAAAAAGCAAGAAAGCAAAATACTGAGAATTTCCACGGTACATGAGTGCCTGAAATCACCTTGTAATTGGGGCTGTAGTACAAGGTGTTGGCAAGCTCAAATATTTTATGGAACGTAAAACAAACCGGAAGGTAAGATTGTGTGTTCCCAGTATGACCATCATGGTCATGTTTAGAGCACTGAGAGCTGTGTATTTTTATTCTGTTTGATAAATTGTTCTCTGCTTGACATAAAAGTACCTTTGTTTCTTCTCTGGCTTCTTTTTATTCCATTTGGAATCAAAGCAATACATTTATTTTATTTTTATATTGAATATTAAGCTGTTTGTGATTCCATCCAATATAAAAGTTGGTGCTTTGGCTCCAACATAATTTCAGCAAATAGCTATTTTTTATCTTACTACAAATGCAATTCTTTAGAAAAGCCATCTGGCCTACCCTAACCATGATGTGTCAAACTTGGAGTGTGACAGAGCTGGGTTTGAAAGATAAATGAGTGAGTGTGTGCAGTCCTCTTGGAATTTCATCATCTGCAATTCCTGCTTAATATCCTCTTTCCTAATTATTTTGATACCTATATAGCTGAGGAAAAAAAAAAAAAAAGAAAAAGGTATGATTTATAGTCATAGATTCATAGAACGGCCTGGGCTGGAAGGGACCTTAAAGATCGTTTAGTTACAGCTGTCCTGCCATGGGCAAGGACCCCTTCCACTAAACCATATTGCTTAGAGCCCCATCCAACCAGAACTTGAACACTTTCAGGGGTGGGGGTCCACAGCTTGTCTGGGCATATTTACAGTTGTGCTTTAAAAAAACCAAACCCCAAACCCCTTTGTTCATTTGATAATCAGTAGCATCAGAACTCTTGACTGTCTTCTGTGTATTTGTAAGCCTCCAGCTTAAATAAGAGAGAGATCGCTTGCCTTAAAGTATCTGCCCTGTAAACTCAAAAATTTTCTTTTTATCAGTTTTTGGGAGTTCAAGAACATTGCACATTCAGTGGTCCCAAGCATAATTTTCTTTTTTGACTCCCCCAATCATTGCATTATTCTCTTTACAAGATATTGTTTTTGAATGGAGTAACTGCCTTGTAGTTAGCGTAAATCAGGGATTCCTTAAATTCTCATATATTGAGTGATTTTTCAGGCATATAATTTCTCAAAAGACATTAATTGATCACATTGCCATAATTTACTTATCATGAAGAAGGATTTTCCTTGGAATCCACAGCATGTGAACATCTGTGCTCCTCGTGGGTGGCATTAGAGTGAAGGTGGTGAGGAACTGAATTGAAGAGAGTGAAAAAAATGTGGAAATAACCTATGCTGACCATCAGAGTTCTGTTTATGATCTGCTGCTGCTTTTCTCTTCTTTTAAAAGTAGCACCTGTTTATCTCCTGAGAAGAAAATGAACTGATGTGCTATTTGTTTAATTCTTCTGAAATAACGTGATAAGCATTAGTCGCCACAGCAAGACTGATATTCAGTACTTGCTATTTCCAAAAGAGTCCATAATCATAGTTCCTGAGGTACAGCTAATGTAGTCAATTTGCAAATGATAGAAACAACAGAAAGAGCACGGTCCCTGTTTTCAGGGTGTCATTTTCACTCCTACGGATTGGAGAGCAACACATCTAGTCATTTTTGAAAACTAACTGATCTTATTTTGACTACATATTTTTTAAGCAGCTTTAATTAGGAAGATTTGATCTGAATGATTTTTCTCTTTTAAATACCCAGTTATGTTAAGAACAGTGGTTGAGAATAGGGAATAGTCAGCTCTGAGCTGTCCATGGTATAAAACTGCCTGACTATGGTACTTAATGTTACTAAGTAAATCAGGAATTTTATGTATTTTTTGAATGTTGTTTTCATCATATGATAAAACATAAGGCAACAGGAGTGCAGAAGAAGAAATTGAAACTCAACAAGAAATGAGGAAATGCTCATTATTTTTTCTTAAAATTATATTTATGACCTTACCTTTAACTTCAAAGAGACAAAAGGAAGAATCAGGACTGAGAGTAGCATGTTGTGCAAGGTTCAGTCACAGTAGAAATCTGGGGATCTTTCTCCTCCCTTATTCATTCTCGTAACCAATGATAAGGCTCCATTATGTTATTTAAGCTAAGGGAAATTGAGTAAGAAAAGATTTATTTATTTCATTTTTATTTTTAAAATAAAAATAAAATAAATAGGGGCAAGTAATTGCCAGTTATTCAGTAATTTACACATCAGAGTTTGGCCATGATCTTTTTGGCTATATAAACAAATGTTGCAACAATGTTAATGCAAACCCAGGATTTCTCTTTTTCTGCTGTTTTAGTAGTAATTTTCTGTTATTTATTCCATAGCATATAATTTTAGGAAAACCACATTCAAAAACACTAGCATTGGTTTTCCTCATTAAAAAAAAACCCCAAGAAAACAGAAAAAAAATTGCATTAATTTGATTGCAAAAGCATCAGCCCATGATTTCTGTATCTTTTTTGTTACCAGTAGTGGTTCAAAACTCTTTGCTAGAAAATTAATGAAGAACAATGAGATTCCTTGGTTGGGTAAACATTAATACCAATGAGAAGATGCCTCTGGTAGAGATTCTTACATATATACATTAAAGAATAAAATAAGAGTGCAGATTTCTGAGATGGAAATTTACAGAAATAATTGGAAGGGGACAAGAACCCCCAAACCTAACACCACAAAATCAGCAGATATTATGAAAATATAGTTCAGGTACAGAGATTATGGGAGAAAACCTTGTCAACAATACCTGGGGACCAAGTCCTTCCATGCATTGACAGAAGTGCATATGCAATAATAAAAATGAAAACCAGCTTAAAACTTGTCATAATTACAATACTGTAATTTATAAAATGCTATTTACTTTGAAACATTTCTTGTGTTTACCAGGTACCCCTAGAATATATTAAAATTATAAATTATGAATAGTTATGATATTATTCTATCCCCTACTGTAGAATTAACCTCATAACCCTGCTTTGACTGTCAGGTTTCCAGTATAATAGAAACAGGACTTGTGGAAATATTCAGAATACAGAACTTTCTTAAAATTAAATGCTGCTGACTGGCAGTATTTAGCCTAGAAAGGATTTAGCATAGAAAGGATTGCTCTATCTGGACTAATTATAATACTGCTAATTGGAATTGTTCAGTGCTGAGTTCAGTTTCACAAAGGGGAGTAATAAGAATCCCGAATGATTTTATTGATGAAGAAACTCAAGTGGGGCAAATGAAACCATTTGCCCTCATCTCAGAGCCAAAGCCAGTAAATCACTAAGTTACCCACTGGAAATTTGCAAATTATACTTAAAATCTCTTAGCAATGCTGGGGGGCAGTTTGAAGATTGCTACTGTAGCAAAGAAGTTTTTGAATGCCTATGAAATACTTCTCACAGCCTATAGAAAACTAGGGGCTAGGGGCACAATTCTGGCTCTTCCTTTTCCTTCCTATTGCTACACTGTATTAGCAAGCAATAATTAATCGTAATAATTTCTTTTGTTGTTTTTAATGGCTGCAGTTCTCCAGAGAGCAGTGTGTACAACTACACATCTGTAGTGAGAAGGTACTATTCCCTTCCATCTTGAATGAAGAAAGTAGGTAAATTCAGGGTTATCTTTTACCAATGTGTGATTAGCAATATATAATCAGTTATGATCCAAGCTATAGAGCATGTAGAAAGCTCTTCATTTTGTGTTCCTACTGGCTATATCAGTATTTGTCAGATCTCTCTGTCCTTAAAAATCTACTTGTTCAACTGTAAAACCTCTGATGAATGTGATACTGCCAAGAATGGAAATTATCACAAAGAAAAAGAACACTTAGGGGAAATTTAATGCTCAAACCATCGTGGCCAGTAGTGTGGTAAGGAGCGTGACTTATTGTTTAACACTTTTAGGGAGCTTAACTAATGAAAGCAGTTCTTACCGGAAAATAAATCCTGCTTGTGAATTACTCTGGATAATTATAGGTATTTATTTGGCCCCAGACCAATCAGATAACCTCACGGAAGACAAAACTTTGTGAATTTACAGTATTGCTGCTCGTAACACTACATGGCTCACGCGCCACCCCGTGGACAATCGTGGAAAATTTAGTATTTCTTTTTACCGCTCCTGGTAATTCATTCATATGCTCCCTACGTTCCGGGAGAAATTTCTCTGACCTTCCTTTTTTTTTTTTTTTTTTTTGATTCTATAGTGCCATTCTGTGTAGCACTATTCTGTGTGCCTTTGATGTAGCAATGAGTTTCCTACACAAATGAAGCAGCTTTCTATGCACCTTACTTAGTGCCAATGCTTTTCCTGATAGCGCAACTTCTCACTGCTACTGTGTTAAAGTAGTTACAAGGAATTGAAGAATTACATTTTAAGATCTGAAACTTCCATTAGGAGTTTATTATTTTTATTCCGTTTCTTTCATGGCAAAATTATTAATAACACAAGCTAAATTATAATTTTCTCCATTGAAATTGATTAGTTTTGAATGATTTTTTAATAAGAGGAAAAGGAGCCACCTATAATGGAAGGCCACATTCTCTATTTGTTGAGAACATATGCCAATATTCTTACTGAGAGTAAGGATCATCTTCAAGGACTAACTGAAGTCAGCAGTGATGTGGTGACAAAATCTGTTCCCATCTGATTACTCTGGACTGTGAAGTAGTAGATACTTCAGATTTGTTGTACAATGTTGCTGTTCCATTGATATTACACCCAGTGTTCTGCATAATTTTTATGTCTTAATAAATTTTCTTTTGAAATGAGAAAAAATAACTAGTATATGGTGTATGAGACAATGCTTGGGATGAGAAAAAATGGGAGAAGTGGACAAAGGGACAATTCAAAATATTAATTTCAAAATTAATTTGACATGGGGATATCATAAATGGAACACAAAATTTTTGATTAATGGCAATGTTAATTTTAGGGCTGTAATGTACTTCTGACCAGAGTAAGAAGTTATTTAGTTTTATCAATCATTTTATACAGTCAGAATCAAAGTGCTTATGTTGTCTGAGGAAAATTTTCAGCCTACAACAACAGATGTGTACTGGAAATGTTCATCAGTGTCTGCAAAATGTAGGTTGTCTATTAGTAATTTCTTCCCCTTTACTACTCTTTGGTGACTAGTAGATTAGGGAGAAATTGGTTTTGACACTGCACATAAAGAATTTTTTTACATTCTTTTCATTCCATGCATAGAACATATACAGGCTAAATCTAATCCACCTTCTCAAATGCTTGAATTGGTGTTTGTGTCCAGTGAAATCTTTAGCCTCAAGCAGTTGAAGCAATAGAACAGTATTGTGACGAAATGGTTAAAAAGGGAAGAATGGTGAGGATAGTAATTGTGCTTAACTGACCTTGCAGGTGGGAATGCCAAGACTTTCCGGGTGAGAAAACTCCATTTATTATGCCTAGTGTTGTTCATCCTCTGCCTGTTTCAAAAAAGTAGAGTCCCTGTGTACTCAGAGATGTGCTTGAGCCTCCTGCTGGGAGAGAGAGATAAAAGGCTCAGGGGTTATAGAAGCACAGTCTTTTGATAAACTGTGCATGCATGGAGCCTTTTGGTACATTGGAGCTGGCAGTGCCCCTCCTGCCCAGGAGGATGAACTGACCCTAATGGATCCCTATCCCTGTGTGTCTGTGTCCCCCAGGATGAACCAAGCCTAATGGATCCCTATCCCTGTGTGTCTCTGTCCCACAGGATGAACCAAGCCTAATGGAGTCAGTGCCCCCGTGTGTCTCTGCTGCCAGGCGTTGTTAGCAAGGGAATGAAATAAAACTGTGCTTTGCATTTCAGCTCTGCTTGCGTGCATGCCCTGCCTACCTGTATGTGCCAATAAACACAAATACCTAATCTATTAAAACAGTTTCAGCTATGAGATTGGTTTGGTTTGGTTTGGACTTTTTTGTACCCTGGTGAACCACGGACAAATATATATGCTTTTGGAGATACAGAATTGTTGGACACCATTTTGAGCAGGCTTGGGATGGTTCTCAGGAGTAAACTATCACAGATCCCTAATTCCTCAACAAGGGTTGCTTGGTCCTGGTAGGGTACCTTGGTTTATGACCAGATATATTATACATTTTGCTGCCCGTAGTTTACACAGTCCAAAAGTGAGGAGGAATTAACAATATTACAGTGTGTGGAGAGCATATTCTTTTCCAATATTACCATTTTTTTAGTGAGGGGACAGCATGCTTGTTTTATGTGAAGATTAAAGACACAACAAAATTATGTGATTATTTCTATCACTGTTATGAAAGGAATCAAACCCTGTCTGAGAGAGCTGAGATACAAGCTGTCACCCTGTCCTTTTCCTACCTGTGGCTGCACAGAACATCAACAATAAATATGGCCACTGTAATGTATTAATAAAATATATGTCATAAAGCAAAAATAGAGAAGAAGAGCTTATAAGCAGATTCTGTGCTCCATATATACCAAATTCTGCATGTATTGGCAACACAAAAAAGTTATAATTTTGAAGTAAAATGAAATTAGACATTTAGTGCATAAATACTCCACAGGTATTTTTCCCAGTGACACTTGTAGAATGGGGCTGCAATCTCTCTTCCATCCTCTGTGACAGAACAGGATGAAAGTATTTTTGCCTAGAATGTGTAACATGAATTTTGTTTCTGGTTTTCATGGAAAACATAGGTACTCAGAGTAATTCAAGAAGCTTTTACTTGGAAAGTTCATGCTCTTGTACAGCTAGGCAAACTGCAGGAAAGAAAACTCAAACAGAAGAGAATACAGAAATATTTCATAAAGTTTTCTTAAAGTTTTACATTCCTTTCTGCTTTGCCATGTAGTAATTGAATTTCTCTTGTCTATAGACCTCAGCTGACATGTACATAAGGTGAATGCTACCAGTGACCAAATGAGTCAGAAGAGTCATTTCTCCTTTGCTTTAAACATTAAGGAACCTACATAAACTAATAAATCACTCAGGAGCAGGAAAGCTGAATCCTGTGTGAGCAGTTTTTTACTTTGACACTTGAAAAATACCAAGTTTTGGGTTCCAAATAAATTAAAGTCTGATCCTACTGTTTTCATAATAGCTTACCTTACATTACCATCTTCCTTTGAAATTAATAGTAGTGACAGAAATGTAGATTGGGTACCCTGAAAAAGTGGACTGAGATGTTTAAGAAAACACATATGTAGAACTTTGCAGAACTGAAAGACAGCACAGTTCTCATGTGAAACATACATCTGAAGCATCATTCTCTAAGCACAATATTTTAAACAAAAGCAAATGGCCCAGAAAGTGTCAGTTTCTGCAGAAGAGAAGATTAAGACATATGAGGAGTTAAAACATTTTGTGTTAATTTCCAGAAAGACAAGAATGGTTTACTGTATAAGTGTGGCTCTGCTTTTCTATAAATGTACATGGCTGTTGTGTTTTTTTTAACTGTGACCACAATCACTGTTAGACATTTTTAGCATCAAAAAAAGTATAAGGAAAGCCCCAATAGCTCCCATTTTTTTCCCCTAATGTGTTTGAAAGTACACCAATGCCTTTATTATTATAAATAGCAATACACTTATTTTATTTAAGCCCATTTTTCCACCCATATTGCAGCCAAACATTTAAACTCTCAACAATTTTTCTTGCTATTAATCTGCCTGTGACTTAAGAACAATTTCTAGATAAGGGGTAATCTTAGCACTTATTAACCACCACAAAGATATTATGGCTGAAAATTCAAAGATTATTAGAATGTTCTAATTCAATTTTCCAAAAGGAAAAAAAAATATGGAAAAGTTAAGAAATTTCAAGGTGGAATTCTTGAAACCAAAAGGGGTTGAAGTTGATAGATCAGGAAATCTCTTCTGGTCTTTGATTCAAATCAGGAAATTATTGTCCTACATATGGTCTTGTAGGATTTTTACACCATCTATCAGCCTTATTACTTTTTGGGTAACTAAATTTATGGTGGGTCTGGATGCATGTCAGTTTTTCTCAGTGCAATTATGTACAGATCCATGGAGCAGACTTCTTGCTCAGTAATCAAGCTTCATGTTAAGATGGAACTGACCTAGTAAGAAGTGTGTGTTTTCCAGAGACACTGGAAAATAGAGTTGGATGGCCACTAATCATGGAGTGTTTTCCCAAGCACTATCATAAACTATGTCAGTAAGAGATAAACAAGACAATATAAGCTCTACAGGATCACAGACTGAGCCCAGCTCACCATGAAGCCAGTGAGGGATTTGGCCATTGACAAATAAAGGCAGAGAAGACTACAAAAGGCAAACCAATGCAAATGCTCTCTCTGTTGGTTCAGTAAGGAACTGTGATTTTGTTTTGGTGTAGCAGAGAATGTCAACAAACACCATTCCCAGCTGTCAAAAGAAATTTGGAAATACTATAAGTATTATATGCATACATAAGATTTTAATTGGTTTTATCTTGCACAGGCTGGAGATGGAGGAGCAATTGAGCATATCTAGCCTGCCACCAAAAAATGAAGGAAGGGTTTACTGTGCATCCATGGAGGTGATATTTGTTCTGGTCTATAATTGTCAGTACAGCAGGGAAGGGTTGACACTGGAGTCTTGTTAGGAAATCAGATTGCTGTATTTCTTGTTGTTCAGCAATCCCTCAGAGCCAAGGATTCAGTATCTCCAGTTCTTTCATGCTTTACTTTGAGAGTTGACAATAAAATAAATGGAAATGTTGGAAGACCTCTTGAGGAGAGAGTAGCCTGGCACATAGGTTGGTATAGCATGATGTTTGGGTTTCTGAAAGAAGATGCGAAGACCAAGGAATTTTCTTTTGTTTCATTTTTGGAAGCAAAATAGAGATTATAATTAAATACAAGGAGAACACACATTATCTCCTTGAAAAGATTATTTTATTTTGTTTTTAAAGCAAGCCTTTTTTGTTTCTTAATTTAGATTATTTGCAAGGTGTTATTCCAACAAAAAAATCTACAATTTGCGTGGGACCTAGCCATATAATAATTACTATATCAATGCTTTTGTCCACCCAGTATGTGCATTAATTACAGGGAATTCTTTCATTTTGATGGTTCTTAAATTGCTATCCTGGTTAGATTCAATAAGTTACATATCTATGATAAAAAGGAAGAGAAAAAAATAGACTGAAAAACAAGGAAAAGCCAGCACAACTGTCTCTCTTCTTTAATTTCTTGTATGGGCTGCAAAATTGTAGAGTATCTATTTTTTTACTGCTAAATGCAGTATTGTCTTTGATTTGTTCAATGATCATATTTTTCCTTCCTCTCTGTTATTTGCATTGTGAAGCCTTCTTAGTTTTGTAGCATTTTGGGGTTTTTAAATTACAATTATTATTGGTATTAATGTAATTTTTGGCTAACTACAAAAATTGAGTCTTGGGATTACTTAGCAAATTTAAAATTTGGGCCATTCTTACTAGGCAATTGTGCTTGAAGCATCTTGTTATGCACAATGTTTCACAAGTTACAATTTGATCCCACTATTTTCCATGTGGTTATCCTCATCTTAGTATGAGTAAGCCAGCACAGTGTTTGTGGGTAGGCACAGTGGTAAAGCAGAGTGTGTGAAATGACAGAATTTCTGTTCTAAGGCCCATGTTTCAGTGCCTACAGCTGTGCTAGGTTCTCAAGGGTCTCCCTGTAGTTAAAGGAGAGGAACTTTAATGGTGCTTGACTCATCTGATCATGTCCAAACATCTAGTTTAGGGTAACATGAATCTTATCTGAGATGATAGCGGCAATACTGACTACTCTGTCAAGAATAAAGGGAGACTAAAGTGACAAGCTCAAAGCTAGATGTCTATATTCAGCTGTACCATTCCTTGATTTGTGAGGGAGAAAGATGCTATCCTTTTTTTCCTTCCAACCACTTACTTGTTGGAATCCTACAGACTGCTGGCTGAGCAGCTGAGCGAATGTTACAGCAATCAAGGTTTGAAATAAAACCAAGGTCAACCGAGCTGAACAGAACACTAATGAACAAAAGATGCACTTGTTCTGGGAAGAATGGATTTTTCAATCTGAGTTGTCAAAATATCCCCTTTGAGTGTGTCTACAAATGCTGTAGGTGCTTCTGAAGCATCATCAGAGCTGCCAGTTTTGCAGATAGCTGGCTTGAAAGAAGTGTGACTAAGACCTGTCCTGGAACCGATAATAACAGTATATGCACAGTGGGTTAAAATTTTGCTTCTGCACAACCTCTAAGCAAGAAGTCCACAAGCTGATGGAGAAGCATCCAGGTGGGTGGAGAGCACCTAGAAAACAGGTGATATTGGATTTAAAGCTTTTCAGAATGTTAATGACATATCCTACCACTCCCATATAGAGTGGTCTTTGCTAGAGGTAAAAGTGGAAAACAACTAAATTGCTGCTGTAAGATGGGTGAGTACAGAATAGTGTTTCAGTCTTCTCATTGCATTAAAAATTCTCCTACATTTGCAGGCATGTCTGTGGGCAGAACAATGAGACCTTGCTTCCTCATGAAGTTGAAAACAGAGTAGGATTCAGTGCTTTTATCACAGCAGCACTCATAATTAGATTGCATTCCTTTTGGTTCTTAAGAGATTGCATTCTTCTTGGTTTTAAATATTTACCACAGTTCAAGGTTGTTTTGTTTTTTTTTTAAGTGGCAGTAATTTAATTTGCTCTTCATATTTCTTTTGCAGAGTGCAGCCATACAGATTTCAACACATTTCAAGGTTTTTTTGCTGGGATACTGAAGATTTTTCAGTGTTCAAAAGTTACAAGTGGTTCTATTAAATTCCTCCCTGCACTCAAGTCATTTCTACAAAATGCAGACATTTCTACAAAGTAACACTCTATCACTTTTGAATGATGCACAACAAAAATGTGTGTACTCTGTAAATTATGAACATTTATACTACCAGTTTCATCTAGTTCACCTATAACTCTATCATGCTTTTTTATGGGTAGCAAAAGGCATTAGCTGGTTAGATGTAGTCATCAAGTTCCTTTGATTCCTTTTAAAGTACTTTTCACTTAGATTCTTCTGCCTTTCCCTCTTAGAGTGTGTTTCTGATGATTAAATCTTTCATACTCTCTTGTACTCTGCCATCTCCATCAAAGTACTAATGGAGCACTTTCAGTTCACTTGCCTTGATAGGGCAACTTGCCCTGTAGGACAAGAGGCATAGCTCTTGCTGATTTGTCTGTCTGGCTTTAAAAGCTTGTGTTTGGTCTCAGAGCCCGTGAATCTTTTTTGCAACAGTTGGAGTATGGGTGATTTTGGACACTGCATAGATTTCTGTTTTCTTGCTCTTTACATGGATATAATATTTACTTGTCTTGTTGGGAAGCTTAATTCAATATTTGTATGATGCTTAGAAATCCTTAGATGCTGTGGAGAATAAAATATTTTTCATTTATTACATGCCACATTGAAGTGAGTAACTTACAGTAGTCTAAGCACCTTTAATACCAATGCATTTAGAGCTGAAAATTTGTGCACCATTGTAGGACTTTGTGACTACCTCATGTGACTTTTCCCTAATTTTGAATTAGACAATGAGAAAAGACCAATAACATACTTCTTGTATGTATGTATATTTTAGAAAATACATGCAATTTTTCATCTTTAATACTTTCTAATAGCTAAAAAAGGTCTGAAAGCTAGGTAATTTTCATTAGCTATACCTCATAGAAAGTATCTCCAAATCCCTCTATATTTCATTAATTTATGCTTGAGAGGAGAAGGGCAACCAATAGGACTTGGGTGGTCTTTTCCAATCTTGTTTTCTTATGAATGAAGACAATCTAGAGTGTATTTTAATAATAAGCTTGCTCTTCTATAATAGATATTTGCAGTTTGCTTTAAATGTACATGACTTATTAAACATGTAACATTAAGTTTTTATTTGAGTGAGTGAATGGTACATACATATACATACATAGTGATATATATTCTAGGCTCCAGGAGATAATAGAACTCTGTGGTGGGCTGCTACTAAGTCCCCTGGTAAGTAAAAAAGGCAGCTTACCCACAGTCTTCTTCATGATTCTGTGATCTCTAATATCAGATCAGTTTTTGAGGTGTTTTTTTAGAACCCTCTTGCCTTGGTTAGGGAGACTTCTCATCTTCAAACTAGATGAAACATGCTCAAAAAGTGTTTCACGTGATATCACAGTGGATGGCACATTTAGAGTGCATTGTGGTGGTTGCTACAAGTGTCATCACACACAGGGTTATTATGGTGTCTTTTAGTTTGCCATGTATGCTGACAGACTGGCTGCCCCTCTCCTACTGCTGTGTAGCAAGGCATGTGGGAGTTTATTGCATTACCTACTGTTTGTAGAAAAGACTTTAAAATCATGTCTTTGATTAGATGTTTCCTAACTCCAGGCAATAAACTCATGTTGTTTTGCAATGTGCAGACTAAAATCTAGAGATGCTAAATCCAGAACATGGCTGCTTATAAATTAAGCTGAAGTGGTCTTTATGAGAGGCCTTTGCACTATCAAATCTGCTGAGAAGCTGCATGCCATTAAGGGTGGCCACAGATGTGGCTTCATACATCAGAGAGCTCTTCATATTGTGTGCCTCCTGGTAAGGCTTCCTGTTTGCTTTTGAGAGCTCAGTGTGGAAGGAAGAATGGAAAAAAAAATGTGGTACAACCCTACAGTTTTTACTTTGACTTCATTCCCTTGTCACTGCTACAGAGGTAATTTCATTCTCAGTTTCATCCTTACTCCCAAAATGGCTACTGAGATATCAAGGGCAATCATTTTTGCTCACAATGTTTGTATGAGCACTGTTGTTGCATCTGATTTTATTCTGTATTACTGCAGTCTGCTGACTGATTTCCTTGAAAGAAGAGCAGGCAGACTGGAGGGGGAGTACTGTGAACAAGGAATGAGTAAGTCACCCCTTTTTCAGGACATAACTACTACAGGAGTTGCAATTTTTATCATTACAACAATAAAGCAAACAGTGGTTTTCAGAACATCACACCAGCTAACACACAATCTCCTTCACCGAAAAGCTACACTGTCTATTTTTTCATTTAAAATTGGAAGGTTGGTGGCTGTGATGAAAACTTCCAACTGGTCAATGGGAACCTTCTTCAAGGCATGAGATAGAGCAGCTCCACTGTGAGCTGCAGGCTGATTTGATCTAGCTGGGCTTGGCTGCAGCTCTTGCACAGTTCAGAAACTCTACTGAAGTCCAAGGAGTCACTGTGCTTGCATAGCCCCAGTGAGTGGCTTCCTAAAATTAGCACAAAGCTCATCTAATCATTTCAGCTTTTGAAAAAGTGCCCAGGTTGCCAATCTTCGTACAATTGATGCTCTTAATGCCACTTTTTTAGAGAAAGAAAGAAAGAAAGAAAGAAAGAAAGAAAGAAAGAAAGAAAGAAAGAAAGAGAAAGAGAAAGAAAGAAAGAGACCCACAGGACCACAGAAGAAAAATTATCTGGCATAGGAAATTATCTGACAGGCAGGTGTGCAGAGAGGCAAAGCAATATGCATTTATCTTTAGGTATGATTGTATTTGGGTATTACGCAGGAGCTTCAGTCATGACTGACACCCTGCTCTGTACTAGATGCACTGTAGACACAATAAAAAGCAGTTCTGGAGTCATAACTAAGAATTACTGGAGCTTCATGTTTAACTGAAGCACCAAGTACCTTACCACAATCAATTGTAAGAACGAATTTATAATATGGTTCAAGAGGACTCTGGATGCTCCTAATATAAGACAGAGTACATGGTAGTATTTTAAAGTACTTTTATGGTCAAGTATCCATATGTTATCTGTAGTAGGAGATGAAGATAACTGGTTTATTAGTGTGGTAATTGAGACTGAATGTTGTGGACAATATAAGAGGGAGGCAAATATATATTTACTCAGAATGCTTTAATGCTTCAGTAACTTTAGTGCATTACTCTGCTAACCTCTTCCAATCTGTTAAATATGTATTGAGTAGATAACAAGGCTATATCCTCAGTAACACAAATTATTTAAAGTGGTGGTTTAAAGCTGCTAGTTGTGAATTATTTCAAAACCTTTCCTGAAGAAGTTCCCAAGATGAGGGCTGTAGATCACTGTCAGTTTAAGGAAAGAAATTGTGTTAAATTATGCTGGCTCTTTCCCATGTTTTCAGCTACTAATTTGCATTAAAATATGGCTAAAAATACATTAATTTTTCACAAATATTACTTCGCTGTGGAAGTATTTACTGTATTCTCCAAAGTGTTGCTATGTACTTGTCTTGAAAAAACCTTCAAGTCACATGAAGTCTCCTCATCTGGACATAAATGATAGTCTAAGAAGAGCTGACAGTCTCTTCTCTGGCATTTACCTTGCAGGCTGTGCATTAGTGAAAGGATGCCTTTTTTCCTGCCCCACAAATAGCAGATGGAAATGTTCCAGATTGATTTTGATTTCTCCTTTAAAGGTGACTGAAGTACTTTCAACATAATTGCAATAACTTTTGATAATATTACTATAATTCACTTTCTGTGCATTTTTTTCAATATAGAGCTTCTGCTATGCATCCATGGATTGCTTATGAAATGGTCTAAACTGAATTAAGAAGAAAAAACTGAGGCCAGACATTGTAAGGAAAGGAATCAACTTATAATAATGTCATGTTAATAAAATTTGCAATTTGGTTTAACAAAAAAATTTCCTTTAGCAAGGCTTTTATTTCTTTACATGCACCTAAATGATGTACACCTAGACAATTATTTAGCCCTAGAATCACAGAATCTGCTGAGTTGGAAGGGATTCACAAGGATCACTGAGTCCAACTCTTGGCCCTGCACAGGACACCCCAAGAGTCACACCATGTGCCTGAGAGCATTGTCCAAACACTCCTTGAACTGTGTCAGGCTTGGTGCTATCATCACTTCCCTGGGGAGCCTGTTTCAGTGCCCAGCCAGCCACCGGATGAAAAACTTTTTCCTCATGTCCAAACTAAACACTACTGATTCAGTTTCATGCCATTCTCTTGGGTCCTGTCACAGGTCACAAGAGTGAAGCAATTGGTACCTGCCTTCTGCTTCCCTTTCTGATGGTGTTGAAGACCACAATGAGGCCTCCTGTCAGTTTCCTTTTCTCCAGGACCTGTTCTCCAGGTCACCAACAAACCAAGTGACCTCAACTGCTCCTCATAATTGTTTGTCAAATTGTTTCATTATGCAGTGCAGATTAATAGAGACCAAGATATCACAAAAGAAATTTCTAAAGGTAGATGCTGTTTTAAGCACATGTGTAGACTACAAAAGATATAGGGACATGAAGATGAAAACTTCTGAACATCCTCAATTTATTTTGATGTCTGTGTAAATACATATTTCCATATTTTCATCTTGCTGTTTTAATAAAATTACCATAATTAACTGATGGTCAAGCCAAAAATGCATTCACTTGAAACTATAATGCTATATTTTTAGCTGTGTGGAGCAAGAAGATACTATCTCTTTTCTGCTAATGCATCTTCATTTTCCTTTTCAGATGCATTAAGATTAGGAAAGACTTTCCTTGCATTTCTAGAAAATAAGTATTTTCTTCAGGTCTTTACACCTTCTCATAAGCAGATGGATCACAATATTCATGTGATCCTTTCTTCCTCAGAGAAACACCCATGAGTATCAATAATCCCAGTAGAAAACCTGACATTGTTCTTAATAAACCCAAGACTTCCTCCAGTAATAGAGTAGTCTATTATCTGGCATTTCATTCTGTGCATGTGATCAAAAAGTCTTTTTTAGTCATAATTTGAAATACATTGCATTTGTCTATCCTGTGTTAAGTCCTCATATTTAACATTCAAGAGATTTGGATAGAAATTCTGCTATAGATGGTTTTTAGAGCTCTACAGTACAAGAGGGTTGGGGAAACCAAAAATATAAAAGGGAAACAATATTTAAAAATGGTGGTTTGTCAGGCATAAAAAAGCTTCATGTTTACTTTTCAGTATTAATTCAAAAGTTGCATGTCCTTTTTCAAGTTGGCTCATTTTCTTCTGTGGAACCAACTGATCATGCTATTGGAAGCCATTTGTTCCCACCAGTGTTTGAAATTCTTAATTATTCTTTCTAGCTTTCTGACATTGTGTTTTCCCTCTTGACATTCACATACTGTAAATATAGTTCTATCCAGGATAACTTCCATTTAGCAGACATTGCTTGACAGCTATAGTAAATTCAGAATGATCTATTCATTCATCAATATGTGTGTACAATTTCCTTTAAGCTCAATAAAATTTGTGCACAGCTGTAATAACTGGAGTCTTTTAACACTGTAGTGTCTTTCTAATTGCCGGGGAGGTTTCACCAGTTGACTGAGATATCTCTCTACTTTTTAGTGCTTTGGGAGTGTTGAAGTGGTCATTGATGCACTGGCCATTGGCACTGGTGAGGCTGCAACTCAAATTCTTTGACTGGTTTTGGGCCCCTTACTACAAAAAAGAAATTGAGGTGCTGGAGCATTTCTAGAGAAGGGCTGGGGAGGATATAAAGAGTAAATCGTAAGAGGAACAGCCAAGGAAAGTGTTTGGCGCGGACAAAAGGAGGCTCAGGAGACAACTTACTGCTCTCTACAACTCCCTGAAAGGAAGGTTGTAGCCAGGTGGGGGTCAGGTCTCTTGTAAGTATAATAGCAACAGAACAAGAGGAAATGGCCTCAAATTGTGACATGTTTAGGTCAGATACTGAGAAAAATTTCTTCATGAAAAGGGTGGCCAAGCATACCAACAGACTGCCCAGGGAAGTAGCTGAGTCACCACCCTGGAAATACTTAAAAGATGTGTAGATGTGACACTTTGGGACACAGTTCAGTGGTGGCTGTGGCAGTGCTGGCCTAGTGGTTGGACTAGACAATCTTAAAGTTCTTTTCCAACCTAAACAATTATATGATTTTGTGATCTGAGAAATAAATATAAGGAGCTCTTATGGGAGTAGCTTTGATGGAAGATCCTCTTTCTGCATCTCTTGGCTGGTGTGCCTGTCCCAATCTGCTATGACACTTTCCTAACCTACAGAGTGGAGAACACATCCCCATTGACCCACCCTGCAAACACTTGACATTTGCAGGATAGGGGCGCTAAAACTTGTAGGTGCCCTGCTGAGACCATAGGGGTGTCTCACTGCTTGCTTAGAAACATCCTCACATTTACACTCTGGAACAGAAAGGTTAGGAGAATGAGTAGAAGTATCTAATAACTTCATATTGTGACCTAACACAATCTGACCATGTTTTTGTTGCAAAGGTTAATATATTCAACTTGGATTTGTTGAATCATGTAAAGTAATACTTCACAACATGCTCCAGGAAAAAAAAAAAAAAAAAAAAAAAAAAGAGTATATATGGTTAGCTTGTTTTATAGGACTAAAGAATGCCTGAAGATCTTTGTAATGATTTTTGTGTGACAGAATCAGTCAAAGTTAATGATTTTGCAGGCCTCGCTTGTTGTTATATTAAAAATAATTGCATTACCCTTGCACAACTCATTTCTGTTGCTATATAGTTTAAATATTTTATGCAGTTTTTAAGGACTGATCCTATTCCAAGGCAATAACCTGTGCCATTTCTTCCGTCTCAAACCACAAGGAAATTTTCTACTGTCACCATTATTTAAATATTCACCAAGCAGCCTGCTGAATCTTCCTATTTTGAATTACTTGTCTTATCCTCTATAGCTGTTTTTTTTTTTAAATGTCTATCTACTTATGATCAATTTGAATACATTTTTGAAAACCCCAATCATCATATGCTAAACAAATGTGAAGTTTGAACAACTAAAATCAAGTCAAGGTTCTTGTCCTGTGGAGGACTTCATGAGGCAGGTGATATACAGCTATATAGGTATAAAAGTATGAATGGGTGATGAGCAAATATGTTTTTTGTTTGGCTTGTTGGAAGAGCCTTAAGAAACAGAAATTTTGTTTGAAAAATGGTCTGCTGAGTCTTTAAGTACTTACTCAGAGAAACTGTGTATTACTTATTCAAGTGAATTATAAAGGCCAATGCATACAGAAAGGGTTTCAAGAACTCAGAATGAAAGTGGTAGAAATTTTTGCATGTCATAGTCAGTCTTTTTTCTGTGAATATTTGCAGTCAGTTTGTGGTACTATATCAGCTCTACCATTTCAGTGGTAGCTAAAGAAAAGAAAATGTAAGTTAACGAACTTGAAAAATTGTGGGATATACAGCAGGAGAGGAACAGAAGATGTAAACAAGAAGGAAGTTAAGGAAAGAGGCAATTTTGAACAAGTATAATGTCACTAATTAATATTTGGTTCTTAGTTAATTCCCAAAAAATCTTACATATCTTAATGATTATTGGATACCAAAATGTATCTGTGGGTTATAGAGAAAGGGGAGGGCATTGGAAAGAACTCAGGATAATGCAGGGAAGAGGTAACAGAGTCTCTAGGGAAATATTTATTCTTTCAAAACCAGAAATAAGTATAATAAAACTTATTCATAGTGCACTCTTTCATTTCACATTTGCTATATACATATTGGCATTATTTCTATGAAAGCATTTGAAATATTGATATATTAATACTCTTTATGGATAAGGCAAGGCAGGGAAAGCCCCAAGGAGGAAAAATTATGGCAGTTGGACTAGATTACAGAAACACTTTTCCCAGGACTAGCATTTAAGCTTTGTCCTGGGCTGTGCTCAAACCTCTAGGCCACAGCTCTCCTGGGATATCACATATTACGTAGGGATGAGCTTTCAAAGTGACCTAAAAGATAGGCACTGTACTCTCTCTGAAAGGCAATAGGATTGAGGATCCTAATATCCCAAGGCCTTTCTGAAAATCTCATCTTACACATGGTCTTAACCACTTCATCACAGTCAGTAAATAACAGCAGGTACTTGTTAACAGCATGTGTATTAGTCACTGAAAATAATTTATCCCTGCTTTGGGGCTCCTCTAAAGAAATTATACCTCTCAATTTCTCAGCTTTCTCTATATAACACCTGAGAAATAATTGTTTTCATTTTTCTTTGCCTCATTGATTGTAGAATAAATAATCCATGAATAACTCCCTATCCTCATTATTCTACCGTATCTGGTGAGCAATAACTTTCAGTTTAGCTGTTTAAGTGCAATGGCAGGAGGGATGAAGAGGGATGGAAAAGAAGAATCAGACTCTTGCCATCCCTAAAACATGAGGTTGGGATATGGCCAGCTTGTCTCCGTCATCTCTTGTAGGTGAAAACCATAGTGAAACTTCAATGCAGCTTGCTTCCTGGCTCGCTCTCGGGCTCAGAATTAATTACCGAATGGCAACATCTGCATTAGCTGCTCCTGCAGCCCCAGCTCTCTGCAGGCGGGATGATGCTCGCTCCCCACCAGATCTAGGACCGCTCGGAGGACTTGCCTGCTGGCCACCTGTCTCGGATCCCCGCAGGCTGGAGCTCGGGGAGCAGCGGTGTGCGGGGGAGCGGCGGGGAGGGCGGCAGGAGCCGGCCGCGGGCGAGCAGGGACACCGCGCCTCCGCTCCGGCGGCCCATTCCCATCCCCATCCCCGTCCCCATCCCCATCCTCATCCCCCCTCGCCCCGGCCGCGCTCCACCTTCCCCAAGCCCCAGCCCCGGTCCCTGCACTGGCTCCCGCCCCGCTCCGCCCCAGCCCTGGCCGCGATCCCCGCCGCCGTCCCCCGGCTCTGCATCTGAGCCAGGCAAGAGAGGACGATCGGGGTCCTGGAGGCCCGAGGGGCGCAGAGGAAGAAGGAGGAGCTGGAGGAAGCGAAGGGAAGGGGAGGGGAGCGCAGGGGAGAGGATTTTCCCATCTCCTGTCTTTTTTTTTTTTTTTTTTTTTGGAGGGGGAAGGTTGCTGCTGCTAGTGGCAGCGTTTCCTCCTGCTGGAAGATGATAAATGCATGAGGAGCGAGGCTCTGAGCCTGCTTCTGTTCTGCGGGAGTGTCTCTGTCTCCCTCCCTCCCCTCTCCCTGCTTCTGTGTGAGTGTGTGTTTGGCTGCCCGGCTGTGTGTGCGTGTACACTGTGTATATATATCTGAGCTGGGAGGTTATTGCAAGCTTCTCTCAGCAGCGCTCCTCTGTACAGGAAGAAGGGCTCAGCTGCAGTGGTAGCATCAACAGCAGCATTAGCAGCACCAACTGCTTTATTCGCCTTTCTTCCTTCCCTTCATCTCCATCTCCCTTTTTCCTCCCTCCTCCCACGTCTTTTGGGGGATTGATCTTCTTTTTTTAAATTATTATTTATTTTTCTACTCTACAATCCTTGTTATTTGATACTTCGTGGCTTTTTTTTTTTCTTTCTTTCTTTTTTTTTCTTTCCCCCTTTCTCTGAGAAGGAGGCACAGCAACAAACACGCACAAACAGAGAAAAATAAGGGAAAGAAAAGTACCGGGACTTATCCTGCTGCTGCAAACCCAAAGATAGCAGACGAAGAGGGGGTTTGGCTTCTACCCCAAGGTAAAGCCCTGCCCCCTTTACCTCCTCGACACCTCCTCCGAGAAAGAGAAGGAGAGAGAGCGAAGGGGGCCAAAGTGGAGACAAGCAGGTCTTCTGCGGCTGGCATTTGGAGTACAGGGAGCCAGGAAGTGAAGGATGGTTGTGGTTACCCGAGCTGGCTGCAGGGCAGCTCTCTTCCTCTGGATTTTCATCAGCATTAGCTGCAGAGCCAGGACCGCTCTGCCTGCATCTCGTAAGTACCCTTTTCTAAGAAACATGCACAATTTCAGCTCTGAAATAAGCCAGAGGAAAATTCTCACAACTCTGCGAGGTTGATTATTTTTCCTTTGCTGATGAATATTGTGTTTGATTTTTCTTTGTATGCGTATGTGTGCACTGAGGTCTGATACTGTTTGCAGTGCTCCCCATCAGATCTTCCTTGGTGATTTCAGTGGTAGCTGGTGTGGAAAGTTGAAAGAGACCTGCTCTGTGATATAATCTCGGCTCTGCAATGGAGTCAGAGGGGGAAAGAAATCAGAAGCTGTTCAAAGTTTGGGGATAGTTTTTGTTTGGCTGGTCGGTTTGGTTTGGTTTGGTTTGGTTTTCCCATCTTCCTCGGAAGGGATGCAATTTGCATTTGGAAGTACTTCACTTCCACAGTTTTGTGAGGGAAAAGAGGGGATGTGAGCAGTTTCCATAACTAGTGTTTTATCCAGGGGCAGCAAGAGGAAATTCTGTCTCATTTGAAGGGGAAAGAGTGATTGTGAGTTGATGAGAGGGAACTGAGCCAGGACAGCTTTTCTTTAGAGCAAAGTTTTGCTGCCCATAATAGAACGAGCAAAGGTATTTTAGAGGAGACCATCAATTGCCCTCCTAGTGAGGCAGAAATAGTAGAAAAATGATCAAACATCTGCTGAAATGCTGAACTTCAGACTACAGGAGTGTAGAGCACCTGCACAAAATCAGATTCTGCTATCAGTATAAAAATGACAGCATATGCATTGATTTCAGTGGATATTAGATCAAATTTTTAACATTACACTGAGCTGTAGTTTTGAGCAAAACATTTTGCAAGTAGATGTCAGTATTAAGTATTTAGTTGTTTCTCTTCAGACTATGTAAAACATTTGCCAATTGCCAAGTATTTTTTAAATACATGCTGAAATGAAACAGTGCATTTTTATAGTATCATCATCATACTGCTGGCTTGATCGGCTGTTTATAGAGGAAGGAAGTGTCCTGAAATGTTATGGATAGATGTGCTGGGATTGCATGCATGTGAATGGGGGTTGATGCTACTGACCAAGAAGGGAAATGCATATAATGTAATGTATATACTGCATAGACATCTATGTAGATCACTCTATTTATTTATTTGTGTAATTGTCTCCTTGGGGGCTGGAATGAACAATGCAATGATTAGGGAATTGGATCACTGCTATGCTTTCTTAGTGGGTTTCTATCTGTTATCATCTAATACCTATTGAAAAACGAGTGTTATTCCAGGATTTACTTGCACTTGCATATTTGTTTGTGTGTCAACAAATATACATAGCAGTGCCTGCATTGTTATCTGGGTCTCAGAGGCTGCAGAATGTTCAGTTGTTTTTCTGCCTTTGAATTAGGAGAAGTATTGATCCTGACATTTACTTCTTAGTTTTGACCAGCTATATAATTTTTCTTAGAAATATTATTTCTTCATGATCATCTCTCGGACTCTGCATAATAGGAATGTGTGGGGGACAGGATCCTTGATTTAGGTTGTCAGAAATCTGTTCTTCAAAAACAAAGTCCCTGCTTTTCTCTAAGAGGGTTTTGTAGCTTTTTTGTTTGTTTTTGTCACTCAGCAACTAATGGCTGTAGTATAACTAGAAAATTACCTACAGTGGGTTATTGATTTCCCAACAAACAAATCTTTAACTTTTGAAAGAAGTTTGTTGAGAAGTTAATGGTTGTAGTAACATCACTGTACCCAGAAATTCCAGGAATGGAGGATATATATAATCTTAATTACAGTTTAGTCATATACATTCCCATCTTGATGATTAGCTATTCAAAAATTTCTTTATATTAATTCACCTACCAAGAGCTTATACATTATACTCCTTATGTAGTGAGAGGCATTTCATTTAATTTCTGACTCACTTCTTAAAGTGAAATGGAACTGAATTTGTTTACTGGAAACATAAATACAGCTAGAAGTACACGTCAGCCTTAAACTTACAAAAGGATTGTTCACTTTGCAGCACATGTTGAAGATTCTTGTAAAGGCTTATGGATGCTTGGGAGCTGGTGCCACAGTACCAACTCTAGTGCTGTGTCACACTGTTTTGGTGCACCACTTTGCTGGTTATTCTGTTGCATGCTTTGCTATACAAACAGTCACTGTACTGTATTTTGTCACTGTGCTCTATTTTCTGGGGTTGTTTGTAACTTTGTCTGCAACTGATTGGGATTGGAGAATTTTGTGAATGGGATTGGAGAATTTTGTTCTCTGTTGACAAGATGATATATCTAGTTTTCATCGTCCTTTTTCTTTTTTTCTTCTTCTTTCTTTTTTTTTTCCCTCTGTCAGTTTTGAACCTTATATTCAGAATACTTCTGAAATGATTAAAAACTGTGTGAAATGCAACTTTGATGTAAAACTTATTTCCAACCACTATTTCATTTTCTCCTCCATTGTTACTTTATGTTTTGGCTTTGAAGTAATTAACAACATCAAATTTATTCTTTACAGTATTTTTAGGAAGTGTGCAAGTCTTATGGTGTACAGTGCATTACAAATCCCTATATATGAGCTCGCTGTTCAGTATTTTCTCACCATCTGCTTGTACTGGCATAGAAAAAGATACAGTTTTCAGAAAGAATAGAACTGGACATTGCTTATGTGAATATGCTGCATCTCAAGTGCTTGCAAAGTAAATCTATCTCTAGTTAAATTGGAATCTCTCAGTAGTACTGATTCAGAAGTGATCATGTTGAAAGCTTTTAATCTCACTTAGTTTTATCTCGAGATGAAGTGGGTGTTGAAAGCCCATCCTCTGGTATAATAAACATACACTGTGATACATTATCACACACATTAATGCTCAGATCTTACTAGCAATTCTATTTGTGGTCATTTTTTCATACCCTGGCAATAAATTCTTCATATTCCTGCAATTTTATTTTTTTTTTAAATAAGCATGGAAGGATGAAAACACCCTTCTGGAAACAAGGCTAATGAACAGCTCAACCAGGAGAGGTCATCACAAGATAAAAAGTAACACAGAAAATACAAATTTAGTGCTTTGTAGTCCTTTATGTAGCGAAGATGGAATGATAAGAATATGAATATGGGTAGACTAACTCTCATTTGTATTCCAATAAAAATCCCAAATACAAAAAGCAGCAACTTTGTTACTTAATAAAATGTTAAAGGTATTAATTATAGGATTGTCTCCTTCTCTCTGAAAGGACTTTATTTTGCAAGTAATTATCTTTCACAGCTAGGGTTTTTTGGGTTTTTTCGTTGTATCTGTTTTTACGCAATGCAAACCTGATGAGCACAGAAATACTAAAACTTCTCGTTTTGATACCTATCATACTTTTGTAGTATGTCCCATACCACTGCTCAAGTTGAAGTTTGAGCCCATTTTACAAAACTTGGTGCAGAAATCAAAAGGGGGGCATGTATAGTAAATCATTAAGATACATAAAAGAAAAAATATACAGCTTTTACCTTTGACTTCATGGCACCCAGATTTTCCTGGGAAAAGTATTGAAAAGGAGTAATGTACCTTTTGAAAGAGCAAGGCATTGTACAAGAAAGTCCTTTTTAAGAGGCCAAGTTGGATGGAGCTCTGAGCAATCTGGTCCAGTGAAAGTTGTACGCCCATGTTTGGCATATGAGGTGTCATATATTCTATCAGATGTACACTTGGGGAATACTTCTCTTCCAGATAATGTCACAGACATAATGATATTTTTGGAAATCTGATCAATTCAATTTTTTTTTTCCTATATAGTAACTGATTAACATTTATTGGTTTAGGTCCTGTTGTCTTGAGGTTAACACAGGGGTCTCACAGAATTTAGTTTCAAGTATACCAAACCAATTTCTCTTACCTTTGGAGTCAAAGCACTTAAAAAATATACTAAACTTTTAATTTGAGGTCCTACCTCTCTTTTAAGTTCATGGAATTTCATAACATTAAACATATGATTTCTCTTTTGTTCTTTTAGAACATTTTAGCTAGAAATTAGAACAAAATTTACGTCCATCATAGTATAGTTGTATTATGATTTAGGTGGTTTTCATCACCATATAATAAAATTCACATTCAACAGACAAGTGACAGTTTTAAAAACATTGCACTGAGTTACTGAGTTACTGTTATTATTTAACAACATTGCATTGAGTTACTCATCATGACTCTTTAAATAAATTGGCTTTTTCTTGAGCAATATGTTAACTTATATGTGAATGAATGAAACAGTATCAAATAGTCTGCTCTTTTTTCAAAATTGGTGGCAGCAGCTACAGTCTGTGTCAGTGCTGAAAATCCAAAGTTTCCAAGAGTCTTTAACTTTTGTGTATGCAACATTGCACAAAACCTAATTGCAGACAGTCATCTAGATAGAGCAAGTCTGATTCAAAGTTTGGTGTCAGTGGGCATTGAATCAATTGTAAATGCCATTGAACTACTGTTTTAAAAACTGTCTTTTGCTTGGGCTGTTTTTGCTTTGCTTGTGTGTTTAGTTTATTTTATTTTTTTTTTAATTCTGGTGCAATAATATGAAATAAGGCATGAAAAGTTCTTTAATAAGTAGTCCAGTCTGAAAGAAAGTTTGAAGGTGAAGTTAAAGACTTCAAATTGAAAACTTGTTTCTGAACATTGGTTGTTTCTTTTGATGAGAAATATGTTTTTTTTTTTTTTTTTTTTTTTTTTCCTCAGTTTATTCAGGTACTTTTAACACAGGAGACTATTTCAGTTGCTTCAGTTGTGATAGGAAATTACGTACATATAATGCATTAGACATCATACTG
This sequence comes from Pyrgilauda ruficollis, assembly GCF_017590135.1. NCBI lineage: Eukaryota > Metazoa > Chordata > Aves > Passeriformes > Passeridae > Pyrgilauda > Pyrgilauda ruficollis. The sequence continues at coordinate 29,247,984 of NW_024519206.1, read as the reverse complement.
TACCTTATCATACTGTACCTCTTCTTGAATAACTCACGTTGCAATGGATCTGTTACAGACAGTAGATTTTCCTATAGAAGTTCTTCAGGGCTTTTAACTTGGATCTCTCAGTCTCTAAAATTGTCAGATATCATGTTTACTGTTTAGGAGTTTTTAAGACTGTAGTAGTTTTAATGTTTGGGACAATAAGATATTATGCACAAACCATGGGGGAGTTTCTGCATTTTCTTTTTTCTAGATTTTCAAAAGCTGATCTCACTCTGCATGATCTGACTCATAGGTTAATATAGGATAACTGGTTAAATTTTGAGGTCTTCCCCTATGCATGTCTATGTTCTGAATAGCTGTCATGCTCATCTTACAAAAGCACATGGACTTGCAAATGTGATCCAGTCAAATAGGAAACTTCAACTAGAAACTGTTAGAGAAGCAACAGGAGTCTTCATCAGATGAGATGATAAGTGACTTTGCAAATTCTTTAGTCTTAACAATTTTAAATCATTTAAAATTATAGCATTATTTCCAAAATCCACATAGAAATGAGATCCTTCTTTAAAAGATCAGGAAGACTTGTAGAATAAAAAGAGCAGTCCACTACCTTGAGCCTTCTTGCACTGAAGGAAATGGAAGTTGTGCCACAGATGTTAGGAACAGTGTAGTTATGTTTTTTGTCATGAGTTCATGATTCAGTCCATTGGTATGAAATACTAGAAATTATTAAAAAGATTCTTCAGACTTTGAATGAACATTGATTTTACCTGTATTGCACTTCATTTATCCAGTAACTTAATTGGCATTGCATAGGTAGATAATCCAAGACTACCAGCTAATTGCAGAACATGTTAAATCTCTAAATTTGGTGAAGTAGAAAATTGCAGTAATCAGTAATCAATTCTTTTGAGCCACTTGCATTTCCAACTTTGAAGACAATTTAGATATAATAAAAGAATTCCCAAGTCCTGTGCTTAACATTTACAAAGAACCTGGGCACTTGGTTTTGACAGTTCTGCAATTTTAAAGCAGCTTTACAAAGCTGAGACCTTTCCTACCTCAGAAATGGTCTCAGTATTCATTCACTGTAGTAGTAGCCAGCCTTTTCCGATTGGGTCTTTAAGGTTGAACAGCAGATAATTCAGACCAGAAAAGGATATTGACATTCACATTTACCTCTTTCCTCTGCCTAAAAAAGTCTAGAGATTTTTTGACTTTACGATCTCCTGGTGGAGATATGGTTCTTTCAGACATTTAACTTAAGCTAGCAGTCATGCTAAGTCCATTGAGGGACTGGGAAACTTATTTACACATGCAGTTCGTTACTTGATGTTAATATTTACCACCACTTGAAATATTTATCAAATATTTTATTTTAAGCTGTGTATGTACTCCAAAAATGTTTTAAATAAATCAGTGACTAAAATCGACTCAACATAGCTAGGAACTTTGTTGCCAGTTTTGCATTTGCATTGGTAAAAGCTCAAGTTGGGTTACAGCTTTCAATGTGTAAATAAAATAAGCAGCTAAAAGTACTTTCTAGAAGTCAGAAAGCATTTGAACTGTTCTAGCCAAAGGATTTTCCATCCCACAAACAAATGTGATGTTTTTGAATGAACATTTATTATTTGCATCTAGAATATTTAAGTATCAGCTTAAAGGGAAAGTAATTTTTCTTGTAGAAATTTAATGACTGTTTAAACATAAACATAAACATTCTGTTTGATTTTGTAAAACTGCTATGTCATTTAGTATTTTGTAGCCTTTGCCCAAGGAAGTCAGCTATATACATGCTACATTTCTGCTTTCTGTTTCTACAATGTAGGAATAATCTGACTAAAAAAATAAGGTTTTTTTGTTTTGCATCAAGTCTAGAGGGGTGTCACTGTCTGGGTTTCTTAAATCACCTAAATATTGATAAAAATGTCTCTTATTGATTGCTTAATCATCTTGTATACTTTAACTGGTATTTACTGAGAACCCAATGAAAACCTGGAATTTATAGGGAGGTACTACAGAATATCAGCAGATGAGCTGAGGAGACTGCAAGGGTCCATTTCCATAAGGGGCAGCAGAAAGCCTGTGATGGAAGGTTTGCCAGAAAAGAAAAGGAAGAATTATTGTCTAAGGGCCTAATGCAATGGTATAAAACACAGCAGGAAAGGCAACCTCAACATATTTAAGGTTTTCCTACCATTTCATACCATATCACTGGTTTTAAGTATCATTGGTGTAAAGTTCTTGGAACACACTTTGAAATGCAATTAAAGTGGAATATGCTCTGTCTTGCCCTGCCCATAGCATTAGCATTGCATTAGGAAAAGAGTAAGCTTCTGTGAGAAATGGAGTCAGAAGCATATCCTGTACAGGGCAGGCTCTGCTGGATACATGCTCCCAAGCTTCAGCAAGCTGTATTCTATAATGTTCTTTCCTTTGGTTTTACATCCAAAAAGTTATGCTAGTGGGCATACTGTCAGTTATATGATGAATGTCCTATCTGCTTCTTCCCTGGTACAGCCAAGCTGTTAGAAATGATAGCAGAATTCCCTCTAGATAAGAGACGGTATTCTTTACTGTTCCAACCCTTTTCCAAAAAATATACATCACATGGTCACACACCCGTTTGCTCCTGCTCCTAATTAATTTGCCATTTCTCACATGCCTCCTTTCTGATTTTATTAATCATCTTACTCCCTACTCTCTGTCCTCTCCCTACCCTTTCCTCCAGCAATAAACTGACTCCACTAGCTTCTCTTGGATTCTCATTGATTCATCACTGTTTTGAGTAATTTGCTGAGCCTGAAACTAAGGGAGATTGTCTTCATTGATTCCTGATTAATTCATCTGTTTGTGAAAGCTAGGTACACAGGTAATAACTCAATTGAAATTCCTTCACTGCTTAATTGCTGTGCCATAATCCTGGCCTGTTAAATCAGATAATCAGATATTATGAATGAAGTTAGAATTTATTTTTTCAAAACACAATTATTAGAATATCACTATAAGGAATGTTTTTATTAATTCTGTTTTTAATTATTCATAAAATGCAATTTTAGAGTTTAGGTCAGTACAGTGCACAGGTTTTATTCATATGGAAAAAACTGTGTCAGAGGAATTCTGTGAGTGAATTATGCTTCCAAATCTACATATTCGTATCTTAGAAGGCCAAAAAGGATCCAACCCAGCTACAGTGATATGGTTGATTGTATTACTACTTTTTCTGCCTCACAGATGTCCTGGTTTAGGGCAAATTTGGGAGGAAACTTCCAAAGGAGCCCCTCTAGAAAGTAGATTCAAGAAGCCTCTCCCCCTACAGTTTCAGGAAAATATTTCCTTGGAGAAAAGTGAAAAAAACTTGACTATTTGCTTGTTAGCAAAGTATTCACAGGCATAAAAAATTAATAATATTAAACAATAAAACCTCTCACTGCTCTGAAGAGATGGCAAAATTCAGAAAGTCCTTGTCATGGGGTGTAGCTCAGCTTGCTCAGTCTCTTATTAGTCCCTCTGGGGCTGGAAAATGCCACATCCCAGGCCCCAGTAGGCCACAGGTGTGAGCTGCTGGTGCTTTTCTAAGTTTTCAGTCCAGAGCAGGTTTGAACAGCCTCAAGAAAAAGAAAAACCACAGTCCAGGGAACTTCACTCCCTCAGCTAGCTAAAAACTAACTAAAAGCAAAAGAGAGCTCTCTTCCACTGTCCGTCCGTGCTGTAGACAACACAGTCTCAGAGAAGAGAAAGATGAAACTCTTACCTTTATATTTTGAAAACAGCCACCTCAGACATTCCACTGCTTCTCCTTCTCCCCGCTTCACTCTCAGATCTAGTTTTAAGGGTGCAGAACTTAATAACCACCATAAACAGAACAGACAATTGGGGATACATGCATCATAAAGTCATGCCAGGACAACAGATCATAAAATCAATTCCCAATCAGGGAATGGTTTGGGTTGGAACTGACCTTTAAAGATCATCTAGTCCAACCCCACCCCACAGGCAGGGACATATTTCATCAAACCAGATTCCTCAATGCCCTGTTCAACTTGATTCTAAACACTTCCAGGGATGGGATATTTGCAGCTTCTCTGGGCAGTCTATTCCAGGATTCATAGCTTTTGAGTAATCTAAATCTACCCTCTTTAGTTTAAAAATGTTCTTCTCATGCTATCAGTACATGCTTTGGTAAAAAGTATTTTTTTAATCTTTCTTGTGGGCACCTTTTAAGTATGGAAAGGCTGCTATATAAGGTTTGCCTGGAGCCTTTTTTTCCAAGATAAACCATGCCAACCCTCTCAGCTTCTCTTCATGAAAGGGAGAAGCCCTCTGACTATTTCCTTGGCCCTCATGTCAATAAACTCCAACATGTCAATGCCTTTCTTCTGTTGAACTGGACTGAGAGTGGCCCCAGAGCTGGACTCAGTGCTCCATATGAGGTCTAAGGACAGCAGGGTAAAGGGGCAGTGTGACCTCCCATGACCTGCTGGCCATGCTGCTTTTTATGCATTCCAGGATCCTACTGTCTTTCTCAGCTGCAACTGTACATTGCTGGCTCTTACATAAATTTTCATCTGCCAACATCCCCAAGCCCTTCCTTGCTTTCAATCCATTCATCCCCCAGTTTGTATTGCTTCTGGGGATTGCCCCAACCCAGGTGATGGACCTTACACTTGGATTTGCTGAATTTCATGAGGTTCATGAGACCACTCCTCAAGCCTGTCCACATCTCTTTGGATGGTGTCCTTTCCCTCAGTCATATCAACAGCACCACTCAGCTTGGTTTTGTTCCCCAAACTTGCTAAGGGTACACTCAACCCCATGGTCTAGGTCATTAATAAAGACATTTAACTGTACTTGTTCTAATAGGAAAAGGAAAGGAAAGTTCTCTCTCTGAAGGAAAACACTCATCTCCATTTGGATCTCCATTTGGACTTTGAGCCATTGACTCTTTGGGCATGGCTGTTCAGTCAATCCCTATCCATCTAAAAATTCATGCATTAAATCATACTTCTCCAGTTTAGAGACAAGGGTGTTGTGTAGACTATGTCATTGGCCAGGTAGATTCATCAGAAGCTCTTCCCTTATCTACCAATAGAGTCACTCCTTTGTAGAAGGCCACCAGGCCTGTCACATATGATTTGCCCTTCATGACACCAAGTCTACTTTCCCTAATATACCTCCTTGTCATTCATACTCTTTGGCATAGTTTCTAGGAGAATCTGTTTTCATGACCTTCCTAGGCACAGAAGCTGACTGGTTGACAGTTCTCAGAGTATCTATTTTACACATTATATAAATGGGTGCAATGTTTCCCCTTTTCCAGACATTGGGGCTTTTGCTTGACTGTCATGACTTTTCAGAAGTGAGAGAGAACTACTTATATCTGCCAGTTCTCTCAGGACCCTGGGATGCATTTTTTCAGCTTCCATAGACTTGTCTATGTTCAGGTTCCTCAGCTGGCCTTGAATCTGGTCTGCTCCCACAATGGAGTCCCTGCCTTTATATTCAGGGGCTTGAGAGATGTGGGAAGTTGAGCTGGCAGGGAAAATTTGAGGAAAAATGTTGCTGAGTACATCAGACTTCTCCATATCAGCTGTCATCAGATGCTCTGTCTCATTTATCAGAGGGGTACAGTTTCTTTGTCTTCCTTTCCAAAGTCACATACCTGTCAGGGTTTTCACACATTTCCTTCTGGCATTAAATGTCCTGGTCTGGAGCTATGTTCTTTACCCTAAGTTCATGACTTCAGACATGGTCACATTGAAATGCCTAATGCTTCCTTTTACCTGCTGGCTTAGTTGTCCCAAGCTTTTGACATGGAAACTTCAAGTCATCTTCAGCTTCAACGACTATGCATTTTTCTGCAGTTCAAATAATAAAGATGTTAAGCAATGAAGGACTGAAAATCAGACTTCCACTAGTTCTCACTAGAAACCACTCATTTTCTTTGTTACAATTACATTTTGAGATATTGAGAGTGCCACATTTACAATAATTTTGAATCTTGATTAAAATAGTGTAGACTGTCATTCAAGTGCCTTCAGAATTCAAAATACATATTATTGCAATTTATGCAGAAACAGACATAAATGCATATATCTGCAAATTTCTTGTGATCCAATTTCTAATTTTCAGGAAAAAAAAAAAAAAGAAGCCTTCGGAATAAGATCTACTTTTTAAAAAAACTATGTTGATTTTCAGCAATTGCATTTACATCATTTAAATTTTTGTTAATCAGGTTTTATTATTTTGTCTAGCAGCAATATTAGTTGGAGTGGCTTGTGCAGGTCATCTTTTTCAGTATTTGCACTTCACAGTTTCTTTCAGCCTTCTGGAATTTCCTTGTTGTTTTAAGGATTATTGGAAATCAGCAATAATCACCAGAGACCTTCTCAGTTACAGCTTGCCCTGCTGGTTGAAACTGCCTAACCTTGTTAACCTCTGTTTAACATCTTTGTCAGCTTTTATTAGAATGTAAATTGTTTTGTTGCCACTTTGGGATCTAACTATGCAGTCTTGTTCATTTTCCTAACACTGTATGTTTTTGTCTTTTCTGCGTGATTGGCAAATTCATCACTTATATGTAGCAGTCTTTTGGTATGGCTCCTTTTGCTCCTCAACTCCTCTCTCATTTCTTAAAAAAACCCCAAAACACAAAACCCAACACCCACACCTGTGATTTTGGTTCTTTTTTCTAAAAATAGTTCTTATGATTTCTGTGCGCAGACAAATTAAACCTTATATATTTTTGTGCATAATTTAATGTATTTGTTAAATTCTGCTTTACACAATCACAGAATGGTTGAGTTTGAAAGGGACTGCTGGAGGTTATCCTGCCTTGCTAAAATAAGGTTCCTTATATCAAATCTAAATCTGTCCTCTAGGAAGGCTATACAGCAGCAGATTACATGGCCTTGGAGAGGCTAGAGCAACATGGCTTCTGGTTTCAGGTAGAAAGGAGTAATATGATATTTTCTGACCTGTTCTGTTCTGGTCCTTAGTATTGCTTCAAATAAGAAGAGAAAATTCATTTGGATTTTAGGGATTCTCTGAATTATTAATTTAACAATTTGCTACATCACTAAGGTCAGGCTCATAGAAATACCCCTCCCAGTCTTCAGTGACGTATTTTTCTATATTCATAGGGAATAGTTAGTTCAGAATTCTTGATGTCATAGAGAATATTTATATTCAGAATTTGAAAATCACTTCTCTTCTGTTGCTGAAGATTTACCTTTTATGAAATATCAGTAAAACCATTATGTTGATTGTGAAGAGTGTACAGAGATAGAAGTTGATTTTATTTTTCTTCTCACTGGGAAAGGAAGTTGCTTTTGGTTTTATATTAAATCTGAAATGGAATAGCTATAACTGTTATTACCTGAATACTTCACTAGGAAATATTTTTCCTTATTTGTACAGCTGTTGAGTCCTGAAAAATATAATTGCAGACAATGAGGACCAGGAAAAGAAATTTTGATGTGCTGAAATAGGGACACTCAGATTACAGGCCTATCACAAAACCAGACACATCAAAAACAGTCTAATGAGTGAGAATTCTGTCCTCGAAATTATGACCTAAAAGTTTTCTTCAATTCTTCTCTCTAAATCTAAGAAAAGGAAGATGGAACCAAACTAGAAAAATCTTGAGATGGAAGTAAGTACTGAAATTTCGGAGATGACTCAGATTCAAAACTCAGTGGACTGAGGTCAGTCCTTCTAGATCAGTCATGTCCCTGCATATATTCCTCAAACTCTATATCAGGATCAATTTGGCCATTTTTATTTTTTTTTTTAACTTCATGAGGGTGCACATGCAGTGTCCCTTTGGATTGCTCAAGATTCTCTGTATCATATAGCCTGTATTGTGTTGATGTAGGAATGCATCCCCCAAAATGTTGTAAGATGGCATGTTTTCAAGTAAGCAGCTACATGAAAAGTGCATGAGTAACTGAATGAAATGAAATAAATCTAAAACAAAGAAAAATAAGGCCGAATTTTCAACAGAACTATAACAAAATTGTATCATAATTCTGAGAAACCACAACAAATATTTCACGTCTGATTGTAGGACTGAAAAGAATTTATTGCCACTGTGTCATTTACACAGAGACATAAAGATTAGAGGAGTGCTGAGAATTTTTGCTGCAATTTCAGAGGTATGATTGGCATTTTATGGTTATACACACATCTAAGACAATACTCTACTTTGCAAGAAGAAAATTATTATTTGCAAGTATAGCCTGTTATTTGTACTTATAAATCAGTGTATTCCTTGCTTTGTTTTAATAACTCTGATTACAGAAAGAAATGAACATAAAGTTATGAAGGATATCATAGTAATTCAGCATATAAAGATATAAATACTTCTAATAACATTCAAACTTTATATATGTCAAAGAAAAATTGTTCTGGTGTCAGTTTTAATGAGGAATATAGTTATTTTTCAGCACTGGTGTTTAATGCTTAAAACGTTTTTATTTTCCTACCTTCCATCTTCCTTCTGCCCCAGGCAGACATTTCAACTAATTCAAATAAAAACACTTATGTGATATTCCAGAAGATTCTTATCCTTTGATTTTGGCAGAGGAACAAGAAGGAAAACGCAGACATCTTTCTGTATATTCCTGCAGGCAAATCCATACTAATATCTGACGTGGATCCCTCAAGAGCTAAAAGATGTGAATAGATCCTGAGGGATGTTTTATAATAGATGGGATTGGAGACCATGAGGGCAAGAATCAGGAATTCCTTCTGTAAAATCTTCAGCTCCTTGAAAAATGTACAGAGGCTGTGGAAGGAGACAGATAACCTGGAGCTGGTTAAGTTCTCTAGTTCTCTGCCGTTTTTGTTGTACATCGCATGTTTGGACTACTTTTTTGTGGATATAAATAGGATAAATATTCAAACCATTTGTAAGAATTAGCCTCAAATGTAAATCTGTGTGTTATCTATGTCTTTAATAAGGAGAGTGGTGTGCATAAAACAGTGTTTATAACACAACTGATAGCAGTAAAATTTTTCAGTGCTAGATCTCTAATTTGTTTTTAGCAACAGTAATATTTTCATAAACCATATTGAAATAATCCAGCCACATTCTACACAATAAAATCTCCCTTAGATTTCTAAATGGCATTTATGAAATCTGGCTGGCAGAAAGGCACCACAAGTACTTTCAAAGAAGGAATCTGATTCAGCAGCAGAATTACTCTTCAAATGGAAGCTTTGCATTGCTCTGGATTTGTTTCAATTGAATTTAATACACATAATCAACCAGTCTGCTAAATGGACTTCTGTTGGGGTTTAGGTTTCCTTCCTTTTGTTCCTTTTCACTTATAGAATTTTTTCCCATAAGTTGCTAGGAAACACTAACAACTGGGTACTTAAGAAAAACAAAAGAAGTGGCCAAGCTCAGGGGAGGAGGGCATCTGGTTGCACTTATCTCTTATCTGGCGGTTTCTCTCCATGGGGCAGAGATACCTCGACAATTGCACTGATAAAAGATAGGGCTGGGGCAACTGCAGGCTCTCTCTCTTGGCTTCAGAGGAGCACGGTGGAGCTGCTGCCTGGGGAAGGGAATTCACTGCTGCCACTGGAGCCCAGCCCAGAGCTGCTTCTTTGCCATGGCGTGAGCCTCTGCTTGTGAGAGCAGCCACTGAACTGGGACCTTATTATCACCTACATCACTAAAAGAGGGACTTTTCACCATCTGCTCAGGTGCCCTGGATCCTCAGCTCGCCTCTCCCTGCCCTGCTCAGAGAGCCAAGTAACCGCTGCCTTGCCCCTGCCGCTTCTTCGGCACTGCTCTGAGCTTTCGCTGCCCTGTAGCCTCGCACCCCCTGCCTGCTGAAACGTCCTGCCATCCCAGCTTGGTCCCAGCTCTTCAGAGTCCTGATGGGACACTGGGATCAGCTTCACCCCCCCGCCCCAGGGTTTGTGAAGCACAGCCTCTCTTCCCTCACTTCCCGTCATGGTCAAGCAGCCATTACTGCGTGCGCTCTGACCTCGCCCCACAGCGCCCCCTGCAGCCACGGAGGAGTCATCGCACCTGCCCTGCCCACCGGGAGCCAGCAGCGCCTGGAACTGCACCGGAGGGAAAGGCCGAGAAGGCTGGGATTGGGTTCTGGCTCTGTTTGGTGCTAATGCTGTACTTTTGTTGTTGTTTGTTTGCTTTATCATGCATACTAGTAAAGAACTGTTATTCCTATCCTCATATCTTTGCCTGAGAGCCCCTTAATTTTGAAATTATAATAATTTGGAGGGAAAGGGTTTAGATTTTCCATTCTAAGGGAAACGCCTGGCTTCCTTAGCTGACACCTGTATTTCAAACCAAGACAACTTTACACCTAACGCCTGATTTTTTTGGGATTAATAACTCCTCAACTAGTGTAATTTCTGTGACTTGAATAATTTTATGGTTGAAATAATAAGAGACCTTACTGTCATAGACTTACTGAGGATGGTAGAAAAGAATACATGAAAATAACAGATATTGACTTCTAGGGACACAATAATAAACACACAACAGCAACCTTACTCAAGGTTATTTAAGAGTTTATTGACTTATGCGTAATCTTCCTAAACAATTATTACTTATTTTAGTTATCAAGTTTATTTCCAGAGAGGATGAGCCCTTCAGAAATTAATTCTTAAAGGTTTAGAATTCCAAAGGCTACATTCTGCCCAAATCAGAGATACAGATACCAATTTATCTAATTGGTACTGAGCAGTGAATTTCAGAATACACAAAATCTATTCATTAAAAATAGCAGCAAATTAGGCCATAAAATGTAAGGGATTTGATTGGCACATAGAAGGTAGAACTGTCAGTTATTTTCTGGGGTTTTTCTTGACTGTTAAGTGTGACTTTTTGGATGACATCAAATGGCTTTACAACATTTTGGAGCTTAAAAAATAAAATAGTATCCAATTAAATTTATTGACTAGCAAGTTAATCTGTAAAGATTTAATAGAGTATGATAATCTTGTATCAGAATATCTCAGAGTCTTTGAGAGGAAACTATCACACATATTTAGATAATTTGAAATCCTAGCCAATAACTTTTCCAGAAAAACTTTAAATCAATTACTCTCTAGTGTACATTAAAGCATCTGCACTTCCAGTACATAAAATCAGCAGAGTAATATGCATCTAACAGTATTTTTAATAGTTGTTAGTACATCTTCAGTTAAAGACATTTCAGTCACTGAAAGACTGAACCATTCATGTTTTGCAATGGATTGCATTGTAAATATCTTTGTAATTTAAAATAATGTTACAATTGACAAAATCTCCAGAGATTTCTTCAAAGTGTTGCAACTTGTAAGAGGTTCAAGGAATGGTTTAGGCCCATTTTGGTCACACTGGAAGTTTGGTTTCCAGATAAGGGAAGAGGCTGATGAGAGGTAAATCCTGCAAGGTGGAATCAATCCTTATTATGCCAATGTCCTTTCTTACATAATCACTAAGCTGTGAATACTCCCCTTTGAGTAGAGATGGGGACATGGAGACATAGGATGAAGGTATTCATCTTGGCTGGAGGATCATGATTGATTCAACTGAGAGACAACTGCAGCATCTCAGATGTCAAAGACTCATAAAATGTCCCGCAATCCACAATATTACATCATCCAGCATGAAACTCCCTGCCTGAGGGGAGGTACATGGTCATTCCCACCTGAATCTGAGTGACTACAAACCAAACAGATTTTGCATTCTGTGGATTCTTACCCCCTGCCACTTGTGGATAGATTCACTCTCTTTCACTCCCTCTGCCCCTTGTCTTGCTCTCTCTCTCCCTCTCCCCCTCACATTTGCTGCTAAATAAAATCTGTGCTATTGCCTTTGGCATATGGTCTTGTTTGCACCTTAATTCGGGCAAAGGCATCTCTAATAATTTTAATAATCTGATTTTAACACCATCAGACATACTGTTACATCAGAAATAGATTATATATCCATATGTCAAATATTACTGTACTTTGTGCCAAGTTTTATGTGTGATACACTGTTGGAACCCTAGCTGCTGAGAATTTTAGACTTTCTGTGCTGACAGGCACTGACCCTCAAGGGAACATTGCATTTGACCGGAAGCCATAGAAAAACTTCCAAAACTGAATGGTAGAACTGGGATTATGGGTGTGTAGTTTGAATAGAAGTGTGTAATATCACATGGTGTAAAATTTAAAGGTTTTAAAATATAACAATATATATAAAACAAGATGAAAGTTTTAAGGCAAAGACTAGTCCTTCTTCACCTTCTTCTTAATGAGTTTGGGTGGAATTGTGTAATTAGATAAAAAAGTCTGCATTACAGGCCACGAGTAGTTAGTTATTAAGTTAAAAGTGAAAATAATTTAAGTGTAGTTTCTTAATTAAACAGTTTATCCTTAAAAAGCCTTGTAAAAAGAGAGATACAGCTCAATTTTTAATTTGTTAACTTGAAGTACTGTAGAACTCACAGTTTGTAAGAATATAATATAAATAAAACTAATAAACATCTAAGTCTGAATAAGAAATACCATCTCACACATTTAATCCCAACCCTAAAAAAACCCCCAAAATACAACTCAAAAATAAACTACATGACTAACTTGCTATGAGCATCTTTGTTAGGTATAATTTCTGAAAATCGCTTATATTTCCAAAATTTTGGTAAGTTTTAAAAAACAAAACATGGGAGACTATCTTGGCAAGGAGATATATCAGCACAACACAGCAGTAAACTGCCTCAGAGCTTCAGTGCTGTGGACTGAAGAGGCAGCTCTGGGTTAGTGTATATAGAGTAATAAAAGTCCACTCAGAATGTCCACTTGAAATGTCCTCTGGGCAGTGAAAAAGGAATCTAGAAATCAGTTAAAAAATAGGATAAAATTTATTAGCCACTTTTACTTTGAAGGGAATGCAATGATTCATAGGGAGCCCGGTTGACAGTATGAATAACTCAGATTGCTCCTGGATTATATGACTGCTTATAAGATCAGTAAAGACTTAAGAGATATACCTAATGGATTGCTGACATTCGCTTGCAGATAGAAATAGACATGAACCTTCCGCTTCTCAATTGCAGATCCAAGCCCACTGGGTGACTTTACTAATTTCATTGTTAATTCAATTTCTGGGAACAAGGGAACAGTTCATGAGAGCTGCAGTTAGAATCATCAGGCATAATATTCTTCATTCCTATCACAAGAGGCTGCCCGTTTCTTGTTGAGGTTCCTGCTTGGATCTAGCTGCAGTAGGGTAGCTGACTTTTTTTAAAACTCCAAAGATTTGTTCTCTGCAAGTGCAGAGGTTGATGCCTTAAAGACCTTGTTACAAAGAATTGGGAATTTTAAGGCTGATTTTTAAGAGCTTTAGGACAGACCTAGGACCTTTTCCAGGAATGATTATAAAATGGATGAAATATTTCAGTGAGAGTTTTGGCAGGGAGTTGTCCAGCTCACACTAGTTGAGAAGGAAGTTGCAAACACACAGGAGGAATTTTTATCTCCCTTCAAAAAGGTCAGAGCTGATACTACAACTGATCAGAACCCTAAGGATGGACTCATTTGATCATGGACTGGATATGCATGCATTGACTGATACAAAGTAGGGGATTGTTAAATGTAAGGAAACCAGACATTTGGGAAAGCAGGTCAGCTAACTCCAGCCACTTCCTCTTGGCTAGCAACCATTACATGTGGTCTTTCCTGAGGATGTCCTAATAAACCAGATTTAAATAAACCAGAAATAGAAACAAATTTGACTAGCTAACTTAAAAATGCCTTCGCAGATATAGTCTTACCTTGATGTGTAGTAAATGAAATCACCTATTCCCATCTTTTTAACATTCATGGGGGGAAAGGTTAACCCCAGACTGAGACTGAACTGAGAGGGTTGGGGATTTAAACCATGACTGTCTGGGTTTTTGCTGCACAAACAAATGAAGGTGTCACCAAATAAATACCCATGTTTGTATCTTGGCTATTTTTTTACTGCATATGTGGGCTATTAAATCCTCATTCCATTTCTGAATACCAGCATGCCATAGTCATAGTTTTGGGTGTTCTTTATTTTTTTTTTTTTTTTTTTTTTTTAAATTCTGTGTTAAAAGTTCTCTTTGGGAGTGACTTTATAGCTATTTATACAACAAACAACATTTTCCCCCAGGCAGTTAGAAGTTAATTTTCATTTGAATACTTATTTTTTAGAACAAACATATGAAAGAAAATTTCTCTTTCAAATAAGAAGAGGAACATTATGCTTCAGATCAGTTTTTGTACAAGGAATAAGCCAGAAGATTAATCAAACCCCTATTTTGCATTCAACAGATCATTTAGTAAACAAGCATGGAAAATTAGAAGCTTATTGAGTACAACTGTACTATTTTCTTGATCAGAAAATTTTAATTAAAAATAGTAGCATAGTAAGCCAACCTCCTTCTTACTTCCCACTTCTCTTAACTGCTGAACATCGTGGAATTTTGTTCTTTTTGTTATATTTCTACTAAATTATACCTGATTATTACAATCCCAAAGCATATAATATTTATGCTCATAAAGTCATGCAAAAATCAACTAGAAATCAAATGAGAACACTGCCTTTCAATAGCACATTATCAGATAAACTTTGAAAGTATTTTAATTTAAAATTCCTCTGTAATCAAATAAGGAAGCTGATCTTATCTGAATGGGTTTTTTTAAATTACTTTTCCCATCACCACACCCTTCTTATACAAATTCTCTCTTCAGATAAACAATTTGTCAAAAATTAATTTATTTCAATCTCCGGACATTTCAATAACCTAAACTCTGCCTCAGTACCCTATAACTTTTTTCTTTGTAGCCAAAGAGATTCCAACTTTCTATGGGAAGGCAGAGGTTCTTTTCCTACTGTTTTAATACTTCATTTTTATCTTCAACATACTGATATCCATACCATATGTTGATGTTCAACTTGATGACAATCTGGGAATTTTTTTCTTTTTAAATTGTAACAAACTTTGCTTTTTTCTTATGCATAACATAGCATCAAAATAGACAGCTGTCATAGTTTTGCTGTTGATAGATGACATTTGATTTAAAAGGTGTTCACAATCTCATCCAATTGTTTTGCAGTGGAGAAGTTTGGATGCATGATGAATAAGTGTTGAGTGTTACAGCAATCATTTAATTGACTTCAGAGTGCCCACTATTTAATGTACCTAACACAGTTTTGATGCTGACTTCTGAAGTGAATACAATGTTCTGCAGCATTCCAGCATATGATTAAAACAGTTTTCAACATATATTTTGGCACAGAACTTGACCCACTTTCACACTTCTAAGGTTTAAAATAAAATATTACTCACATTGCATTCCTATTTTTGTAAAAACCTACCATATCAATCTTAAAGAAAACTGCACTACACTCTAACTGGTATGTGTGTAATATAAGTAATAATAATAATTTATAGCTGAATAACAGCATTCCATGATTAGGGATCTAGTAGTAATGTATAGACATTGTGCTCAAAGCAATAATCATTACTCAAGTAAGCAGTACCTGCAAAGTCATGCATACTTGTGTAAATAAGAAATTACCTACATTTATAAGGAATGAAGGAACAAATCCATGCATTACTTAATCATAATACCTTCTTACACTATTTAAGGCTTTTTATGTGCACACTGCAAAGGAATGCATGGGGGTTAAGGAGGTACTTGATTTGCAGAAGGGGTATGAGGCAGTAAGTCAAGTGGACTGGTTCCCACTGTCCATTTTGTATTAGATTGCCATAGAATATAATTTTTGCCCCACGACCTGTTTTCCTACTGTCAAGCAGCTTTTCTTCTACTTTCTAAAGCAGAAAGAAGGAGATGAAATATTTCCCTTCTGAAAGAAGGAGCTGAAACGTTTTTCTTCAGAGAGCAACCATTTAAAATGCTGATTCTTGAGGTGTAAAACCCTGAAAAATAATTTTAATGAATTATCAGGTTTAAAATCCTGATAGTTTTGGCATCTCTTCCAGATTTTAGAAAAAATCTCTGTATCTATACATTTGTTTGGGTTTTTTCCCAGTAATATATAGCATATAAAATTATACAAAAAAACTCTTTATCTGTACAAACCTTGCCTTGCTCCCTTAAGCTCCATTTGCCTGACAGCAAAGTCCTGTGACACCTGAAACTGAACTGTAAATACTGACTCACTTTCTAACTAAATTCATGGCAAATTAACGAAAGTTGCAATGTATTCGACACAAACTGGGTTAAAATAATGCCAGTCTTAAATCTTCACTCTGTTAGTGGGGTTTAAGTAGAGGACTAGCAGTGTCCTCAGCAGTATTATAAACACATTCGCATCCCTGTTTCATCCTCTTTTAGGTGTTGAATTTGTATCAGTTCTATTCCTTATTTTTTGTGGGCAAATGAATTAATTTGTTTATTCTACAGCTGAAAATTGTTTAGATGTTTCAAGCCTTATGCCACTGTAGCAGCATAAGAGATGAAGTAATTATCTTTCTGAGCACATGTTAAAATGGAGAGATGGGAAAAAGAAGAGTGCTATAATGTAAGAAGAGAGGAATTAAGAAACAGGACAGATTACTATTTCTTATTTATATGCTACCAAGATTTTGTTACATTCAGGTTTAATGTCTCCCCATTCTCAAATTATGTTGACAGGCAAAATTGATTTTGCTCAGTTCAAGGGTTATGAATTATTTAAAAGTTCATTAGTCTTTACAAGAAGTAAGATTTATTGAGAGCGGTTCTCTTATAGAGAAATGATAGTAAAACATCGTAAAATCTAAGGCATAGCACAAAAGTATATGTTTTGTTGAGTTTCAGTGTGACTTGTGCTCCTCAGTGTCTAGGATTCTAGAGGATCAATGATGGTATTAAACATTTAAATCCAGCGGTAATGGAATTTCGATACATATCAAAGAATCACAGAATGGGGCAGGTTGGAAAGGACCACAGAGGGCCATCTGGTACAACTTCCCTGTTTAAGAAGGGTCATCTTAGAGCACATGGCACAGGATTCTGTCCAGATGTTTCTTGAATATCTCCAATGAGTGAGACTTCAGTACCTTTCTGTGAAATCTGCTGGGTCATCTACACAGTTAAAAAGTTCTTCCTCATACTCAGATGGAATTCCTAGTGCATCACTTTCTGCCTGTTGCCTCTTGTCCTATTGCTTGGCACCACTTACAAGAGCCTAGATCCATCCTTTTCACACCCTCCTTGCAGATACACTGATATGTCTTGGGCCATAGTAAAACTTTCAGTCCTCTTCAGTTTGTTGCTTTACCTCAACATATATAAGTATGTGTCATGGATATCTCAAGATCCAGTCTCATACTGAATTCCAACTCTTCCATCTTTTCATCTACCCATACATCATGTTTACTACAAAACTTCTGGGGAAAAAACTCTATTTAGAGTTATGATCTAAAGTATGCAGGGATTCTGGCACAGAAACATTAGAAACTCTTAAGCTTTCAAGACAGTGAAGCTGCAGCACAGCTGTCTCTCCCTCTCTCGTCCTGCCACAGCCTGTCAAAAACAAGCAGTGGGTAAATTAAATAGTTTTGTTTAAGAACAAGAAGTGAAGTGATTTATAGCAGCTTGAATCTGTTTGTGCAAGCATAATTGTTTACTGAAATTCTTTACAGTACATTCCCAGGGGCTATGGAAATTGGTCCAAGAACAAGCTCTGCTATGCTGCTGCCCTACTCTCCTGTCAATATCAGCTCTTCTCAGACAGAGAAAGGAGGCTTCCATCTTCCTCTATCTTAAAAGAATTCATAGCTTACAGGAGAAAAGCATTTTTGTCTGCTGAAGTATAAATGTGGGGAATAGAGTTATACAATTCGAAGAAAAATAAAACTACTGCAAGTGTTTGGCCACTAAATCTGAGAGTTAGATAAAAATGTTGCACCACCAGACCTTATTGTGTATTTTTCAGTCAGCTTCATATGTTCTAGATTTTGATTCAGATGCTTTGGACATGTGTCTCTATCCCAAACCTTTCAATGATAAGAATCTTCATTGTTATCTATACTTCCCCATAAAGTTAATGGATGCTTCACAATGTTAAATATTCTACTATAAGGTGTAAAATAAAAAAAAAAGAAAAACAAACATTGAAAACATTGGCACAGCATTTTTTGCATTAGCATGCAAATGAACTATCATTTTTCAGGGAGCTGATTCATGAAAATGACTTTTGAAGTTGATCTTTATCTTAAATACAACTTAAGGAGAAAAGAAATTGTTTTAAAAACTATTATGTTTGTGTTATAAAAACATAAACTATTTAATGAGTGTTTTGAGGACTTTTTCAATTTGTATGTTTGTGGGAAATTATTTTTATAAATAATACCTGAATATCCATTTGATTTTCTGTTTTCGACTTGCTTCACAGAAAATGGTGAAAATATATTGGAGGAAATAAGTTTCATATTATTATGAGGGAAAGCAAGGGCATAAAAATCAGACTTGATTCACACATTTCCTAGGCATCCATTACTGTTCTCTCTAATGATCATCATTGTTGCAATCATGATGTAATTATTAATTTTCTGTTCTGATCTTTTGTGCCTTTAAAATTATTGTGCACTTGTAGAGAGTAAACTGACCAAGTGGTGGTTTTCATGGAGCATTTGCCTTCTTAAAAATCCCATTTCACATTATTTCTGCCTGTGAAGCACATATAATGTGCTTAGACTCTGAAAATATGAGCTCTGATCTTGGAGGAAAGAATACAGAAAAGTACCTGGAGGGTACTCAGTGTAACTTTGGACTTCCTAGTACATCAACCTACGGGAGCTACTCCAGCAGAAAGCAACCGAGATGTCTGGATGGACACAATGTAGGAAGAGAGGCCCAGAGAAATGGTTCTGCAAAGCCTTTAGTATAGAAGGCTAAAGAGAGGCAGCTATTTTTATGGTATTCAAGTATCTAATGGTGGAATGCAGAGAACATAGAGCCAGGCTCCTTCCAGCATTAGGTAAAGGGGCAAAAATCCCAAGTTACAATAAAAATTCTGAAAAAAATGCTACAAAAAATTCATTTCAGAGTAGGAAGATATTGGAACAGGTCGTACAAAAAGGTTAAGGAATCTTCATCCCTGGAGATTCTCAGTATTCAGCTGCACAAGCATCTGAGCAAGGCCTACATGTGCATACTGGGGATAGCTATACACTGTACCTGTAAGCTCACTAGCAAGGACATTGTGGAATTCTATGTGGTCTTACAGATAGAAAACAGGATGGCAGAGCCTAGGTAGCCAGTCAGGAAAGACATGAAGAACATAATGGTTGTGACAGGGTTCACCAGAGAATGGGCCTGAAGTCCCAGCGTAACACTTCTTCCAATTGTGAGCTCAATGTCAAGTGGGACTAGGAAAGAGCAATGGTGAAACTGCCCTGAAGTCCCTGAAAGTTGTAAGAAATCTGTTGTCAGTCGTCACCTGACAAAAATGCAACCTGCCTTTAGAATGATGAAGGGCCTTTGCCCGCTACCAGCTGGGCCAAAATCTACAAATGACCTGAAACTAACTTCTTACCTCCCCTTTTAGTAACTAGTACACAGGATTATTCAAATTAACAATTTGAATGATCCTGAAAGTAAGAAGTGCATTGGTTTCACCTGGAACTATATATATACTGTTCTATACATCCACAAATTCTTTTGTCATCCGGCATTCTTGAAACACAAAGGAGACTTGGAGGGTGTTCCCTATGGAGTATATGTACAGAATATATGGAGCCGGATGTATATGTACATGGGGAGCTCAATTCTATATTAAAATGATAGCACTAAGCATGCTTTTTTGGTGTTTGTATTTTTTTTTTTTCTGTGCAGTGCTATGATTTTGCCCTGCCTGGAGAACGGTACTTTTCTGCCTGGAAACCAGATGGAAAACATGAATGTGCAGATGTACAATTCACAATATGGCATATTAATTAGGTTTCCATGCTAATTCTTCCCAGTTTATGTTCTATGTCAGTGCCTCCAGAGCTGTTGATGTGTATCTGGTTCCTGAAAGCAAAACAAGAGTGGACAAAGTTATTTGAGATGACTATGACCTATTTCTGCTTGTTACAGCTCTAAAGTTAGTTTAGGGAAGTGGATTTATTTTACCTCTGGTGCTGCCTGAAGGAAATTACTGCTAGGGTAATATACCTTTTTAAAATACCCAGTAGCTGTGTGGCAAAGTGAGCTGTGAATTTATGAAGCAACTGTGATGCTTCTATTAAAAGTTAATATATTTTTCATGAGAATAGCTTTAATTTATTGGTGCTTTTTTATATTAAATACTTGTAGCATTTGATTAAAATGTGTGAAGCTTCTAATATGTTTCTTTACTGGCTGGATATTTTTAATATCCAATATTTAGCAATTGCCACCTTTCAATGAGTGTCATTCAGTGAAAAAGTGTGGTGAACAGAGCAGAGGGGTAATGCCAGAGAGACCAGTCTGGATGGCGTGTCTGCGGTCAGGTCAAGCTCTGCACCTTTTGGTACACTTTTGTTATTAATATTGCTGCTGTTCCTGTTTATTTACATGTCTCGTTGTTTCCAGTAAAAATGTAATACCTTTACCCACAATCCTTGCCTCTTGTCTCTCTCAGCAGAGTAGAGGGGGCTCTGGGCTGGGGAGTGCCATTCTGGAACTGCAGCAATGCCATATATGAAATTGTAACTTCCCATGCAAATACCATAAAATAAAAACCTCCCCCTCCCCCAAAACCTCCAAAACATTTGAAATAAAAATATGTAAATCAATTCATCCTGACACATACCACATAGAAAAATACTGCATGTAACTCGTAACACTGAAGTTGAAGTAATAATTGTCCTGGATTGTATAACTACTTACTTTAACTAGTAGCCACAAGTTAAAGTAATGTATTGTACATATATTTCACATGTAGACCTAGGACTGAACTCATTCTGAAAATGGAAACAGCATGAGGAGGTAATAATCAGCCCCACTAGCAGACCTTGAAGCCAGCAGGGTCCAAGACATAGTTCCCAGAAAAACCATTCAAAGTGATTTTTTAAGATAGATTTTAAACTTTTCCAATGATTGCTCATATTTGCTCACAATTGGCCACAACAGTTATCAGTCTGAAAGAATCAACTAAGAGTTAACTGTTGCAAAGTTGCATAGCAAGTTTCTTAATAAAACTTCTGTTTCTTAATAAAATAAATCTCTTTGAGATTTCTGAATGATCTTCAAATGAGATAATTTCTTCATTTCTCACACTGATTTCTCAAATGAAAGTCTATGGGCCCAATCCAAAGCCTGATGGAGTCAATGAAACTTTTACTATTAACTTCAATAGGTTTTGCTTCAAAACATCTCTAGGTGATTATAAATAAAGCAATAATTTAAGTCTATAATAATACAGCTCACCTTGTGTAACGTGAGTGTAAGAAATATATTTATAGTTTAATGAGATTGCTTTAAATTAAACTTTCCCCCCCCAAAGTTAAAAGGGGTTTAGGCCCACACTTTGTATTCTTTGCCATATTCTCCTGGCTGAGCTGAATTTCTGCTTTCTCTCTTTGGCTGAAGCAGTGCCCTGAGAGAACAGTGTAAGATTCAGAAGTGATAAACCTGCAAGAATCTGATCGTACTGAGGTGATCCTTCTTCTAAACCCTCTTCTAAAATCAATGGTACATTTTAACAGGTCACACTGTAATGTGAAATAAAGAAAGTTGTTTTTATTATTGTGTTTTGTATTTGAGTGAATAATTTCCTTAGTTGTAAACACCCATATTTTGCTTAAGTGAGGTACTTAAGACTTTTGCTGGATGCAATTCCAAATGCCCTGAAAACCTAATCACAGATTCCTGCATAATAGCAAGACATTATATTAAGCACTGTTTCTACATTAGAGGATGTAGGCTATTTAGCTGTACTAAGAAAATACAAATATATGTGCTACAAATTTTACTTCAGCAGACATCACCTTAATGAGCATTATAATAATATTCTCTTCATGTTTAAAATGATGCATTAAAATCCCATAAGTACTGTACTTCTACCATTTGGTGAATTATTAATAAGGTGATAATCATGGTAACGACGCTGCCTTATTAGGTCTTGATGTATCTTGTTAACATGCCAGTTAACTGCCTGTTGGTGTGGAGGGGAAAAGTACTTTTTTTGTGCTCAGGAGGGTACTAGAGAAGTTGATATTTTCCTAACAGAGTTTATTGTTCTCTTTTTAGGGTTGTTTTTGGGTTTTTTTTTCTTGTTTGGTTGGTTGGGTTTTTTTTTTTTTTCTTTTTAATTTCTTTAATAAAGATTGTGATTGGCCAAGCCCTTGTTGGCAGTTTTACCTGTCTTTAGGACATATGGAGTGATGGCATAATATATTTAATGCATTACTGTGAAATAAACCTTATTGACATCTAACCCTAAATTAGTAAGTCAGTATATTATTTAGTAATATGACCACTTGAGGCATAATGCATTTAAAGCAGCAACGACAACAAACCAACAAAAAACCACAGAATGCAACTGCTTATTTTTCTTGTCCTAGATATTTCTTTCAGTATGTTAATGTTCTGGCATGTCAGAAAATTACTGAGGGAAAGAAATGTGTCCCTGTAACTCAGAAGTAACAAATAGCATAAAGACTGAGTCAGCAGAGTGTGATAAGCCAAAAATCTGCCATTCATCTCTCCCAAATCCTAGTGCAAGCAAGCAAACAAACAAGCCTTTTTTTTTTTTTTTTTAATTTGGAAAAAAACCCCCTTTTTTTTAACTTTGAAAAATAAGGCTGTTTGTTTGTTTGCAGTTTACATCTTTAATACTGAGTTCTCCTCAGCAGTTTAAAATGCACAGAACAGAAATCTGTTTCCATAACACTTTCAACCCAATTTGCAAACCTTGGAGATCTATCGCTTTCTGTTGCCAATTCTTGTCTGTCTGAAGTTTGCAAAATTCATCTCAAAGAGGCTGAACTTCAAGAAATCCATTACAAAACTTGTAAGAACTAGGTAACTAGCTCACGTTGTGAAAGCATTTACTTTTTATTTCATCATTTCTACAGCCATATCTGAGTCCACTTGTAACAGCAATAATTAGGGTGTATTTGAAGTTGTAGAAAGGACATGCTGACTGACAAATGAGTATAGTTTTGAGTGTAGCAAGTTTTATTATGTTTTCCTGGTGTTTGTTGGCACACAGTGACTTTTGTGCATTGGTGGATCAAGTACAAGATGAACATTTTGTTTCTTGATCACACTAATGGCAACATGGGCATAATCTGAAGCAGTAGGACACATTATCTTGAAGCCTAAAAAACTCAAAGGAATTATGGTATGCTAAAGTCTTGTGTGTAATTGACATGCCACATAAGAGGGGTTACCTGATCTGATAATGCCTGAAATTCCTATTTGACAGAAACAAACAAACAAAAAATGCAAATACTTTTTAAAAATTTGTGGTAAAATTATACTGATAAAACAGAATTTCTGAGATTTTGTTTTGAAAAGGAAAACTGGCAAAATGTATTCAGTTTCTTATATATTATTATGTTATTATCAAAATATTCTAAGTAGAGTACTTCTACTTACATGTCAATACAACATTTAACATTAAGAGGAAACTGAGTGGAATAGTGGTCTGCAGGGTTTTCTCCCTCATTCCTTCTTTTTGCTTCCTCACATTATCAAAATATTATACTCCTAAACATTCCCAGTAGCATTTCTTAAATCTTATTTTGATCACTAATTGATAACACTGATACAGTGAGAATTAAAAAGTCATTGGTTAAAGCTGAGGGAAAAAATTATTCCTTTACTTTCATTAGATTTTTGGTGATGCAGATGTACAGAATGTTCTTCTTTTTACTGAATCAGAATTTTCTGATAGAAAATTGTTCCAGCTTAATAACTTTTTTGCTAGGTGGTTACAGATAATCCTCTCATCCAGTCAGTAGCTTGCTGATTAATTTTTTATCAGGAAGGTCTGGTTTTTCTTCACCAAATAATTTACTGAGTCTTTTATGAAATGTGTTTTAAGACTTTGCCATAGGAAAAAATTGTGAAGTCAATTGCTGCCTGGGAATCTGTAACTAATGAATAATAGTAGTCTAATTAATGTCAAACTAATTCAAGTCCTGCAACTAGCTAGCTGAAATAATTTTCACTTCTTCAGGTACAAATTATATTTAAAATCCATAGAGAATTTCTAATAATACCAAACATCAATGTCTTACCTGTACAATGTGAATCTCTATAGTGCACAGCAGGATGTCAGCATTTTTTAGGACTGTATGATTCATGGCAGAGCTCATTTATCCACACCACTGCCACAAGTCTGATGGAACTGGCTGCTAAGAACTGCCTGGGCTGCGATTGCTACTGAATCAGTCCCTTAAGAGTCTCCACCTGAATCAAAAAAGTTTCATAAAATGCCTAACACAATTTCAATCTATATTGGCTATTTTGTGGCAGCCAGCAGAACTTCCTGTAAAACACCCATTGATACCCTTTTATCTGTTTGTGAACTGCTTCCCACAACTAAACTTGAAGCAAGAAGTCTTCTGAGCATTATTAGTGTGTTGTAAATACACTATTTAATACCAGATTTTTTTCCTTTTTGTTTATTATTGTTCATATTTTTTTTTTCCTGCAGCCATAGCCACATTTCAAGAGTAAATGAAAATACAGCCCATATATTTAATGCTTTGGGTGTAAGTCCATAATGCCTATTACACACCCTACCTCCAGCCCTGTGTAATGGAACCCTGCAAACAGTAATTAGTGCAACATCCCATTGCAAATTAGTACTTAAGAGATACATCACCTCATCAGTGAAAGTGCTGATCCAGTAAAACTGCTACAAAGTCTTATTTGATATCATTAGTGTTACTAGTGTCTTGTCAAAAGTCATTCAAGGTCAGGTGCTGTGACTGTTGGAAGCCAGTGACCTCAGCTGGCAGCTTTTTTGTGTGACTGTGAGGTGGTAAAGCCTTCTTTCATGATCATTTCTTAGTGGGTTTTTTATTTATTTATTCATTTATTTGGTTGGTTGGTTGGATGTTTTTTTTTATAGTGAAGTTCCCTGGTAATGCAGAAAGAAGAAAAGATGAAAGGTGGATGGCTATGGCATATTATGAGAGTCTTTCTGTTCTTTCCTTCATTAATCAAATACTGAGGAATATATTTGTCTTTGAAAGCGCATTACTTTTTTTGTCTAGTTCATAATTCAGTTATAATCCAAAAGGCATTAAATGTTTGAAATATGCAATTTGAAAGCTATAAAGAAATTAAGGGTTGACTAGACTGCAAAGAATCCCTTCTAAAATTGTAGACAGGTAATTTTATACTTACTAGAAGGTGTTTGGGCCCTAGCTTCTGAAAGAAATAGTTAGAGTCTACAAAATTTGTGGAAAATAAAAGAAAAAAAAATTAAAGCATTCTGGGACTATTTTTTTTCATACAAATTCTCAGTTATGTTTAAACACCATTCTGTGTTGCATATTATGTAATTTTATAATTTGTTTGCTTTACAGAAAACCTGGATTTCTTTGTTGCTAGATCAATTTAAATATGACATTTTGAAATGTTTAAGCACATACTGCTTTGTTAAAGTTTTATTATAGATGTAAATTAATTTCAGTGAGAAATCTGGAAAAGAATTTGGTTCTTATGTGAGGATGAAGCTCAGATAGTTAAAATTTTGCATACAAGGAGTAGAAGAAGAATTTGCTAGTTCCAATAGTCTGCCTGGAAAATTTCCACAGGGAATTCTGTGCACTAAAGGACTGAGAAGCTGAGACATCATTATTTGCATTTTTTTATTATACTCCTCCATATAACATAATGTGAGGTAATTTCCTGATAGGAGGAGCAATATGTTTTTCATTCAGAACTGACTAGCTGGCAGTAATTGCCATTTCAGAATTAGCACATCATGTGCAGTCAATCATACTTTTAAAATACTTCCTTGTCTCTTGCAGTACCTTTTATATCTTCTAGGTGTCCCTGCTCATTGCAGGATGGCATTGGACTGCAGGTGACCTTTAAAGGTTGCTTCCAACCAAAACTATTGGGGGAAAAAATAAAACATTTGATTTGGTCCTGTACATTTCAGCATTACATACACACATCTGAACTTGTATCTGAGATATGATAGCTATTGGAAGTTCTCAAAACACAGCCATTAAGTCCTCAATATTTTACCTTTTTCATAATAAATTGAACTATATCTTTATCCCAGAAAGAGGGGTGGAATTTGTCTTTTAATTTTAGTGAACCAATTTGTTGGCATCCAGCCTAAGATATCTTCAAGAAGTGACATAAGGAAAGTAGCACCTTTTATATTTGGGCTGCCCTGAGGATGTTTCAAGCTGGGCATCCATCACTGACAGTCATTTCCGAGAAAGCTGGCTGCTGTACCTACCAAAGTTGTCCTTTGCCTGCTCCTTCTCATTTTCACTAAAGCTGACTTCTATTTGAAAATACTGTTGGGCTAGCAATAGTTTGTCTTGCCTTGGCAAGAGTATTGTCTAGGGAATTTCAGAGATCACTTTGAGTAGAGTTTTATGATCAAAGTTTCAGAGAATCAAATTCTTGTCATTGAGAGTAAAAATGTTAATCACTTGAACTCGTTGAAATCTACATTATAAAGAGAAACAAAACCAAGAACTATTTAGGTAACTTTTTCTTAAATGAATATGTTAGGGTTCTAAAAAATACCTGCAAGTGCCAGGTAGTTCTGTTGACCAATGGTTAAGTCACCAATAACTTGCTATTTGTTCTATTTTGAAAAATAGGTGTCTTTTTCTGTTGCTCATTTTTTCATATACTTCTTTACTTCACTACATTTTTGTTTTAATTTTTGACAGTCTGGAATCAGAAAATGCATTCTGTATTTGAATTTATATAAATATTATTTACAAAAAGTGAAACTCTAAGCTTTTCTTTGGATGAATTTCAATCTACACTGTAATAAAGGCAAGAAAAATTTAACTGTGGATTCCCACAACTGAGGTTACTACAGATTAGGCTGAGTTGGATATACCTGTATTTTTGGTAGTCTATAATTTTCTGCTCTAAAGTGGATTTCTTTAGCTTTGTTTTAGGAGATGCTTGGCAAAACATCTTTATTCAGAGATAATCTGCAAATTATCATTCATATTCTTGCCTTAGAGCCAAACTACCATTAATTTGTATGGATGAAATCAAGATGCCCTATAATTATTGTTACCTAGTACTTTGGGTTAGTTCTGTTGTTGGGTTGGTGCTTTTTCCAGTAGCAGAAACTGACAACCAATTAGATTGGTTTTATGATATTGTATTTCTTTATAATTCTGTAAAATTGCCATGCTTTCTTGAGCACTAAGATAAACAATGAGGATGAATGCATGTCTTTTCAACATTTTTTGTCATTTTAACATTTACAGAATTTATCACCCAAGTTAGCCCTGCACTCAGATTGATATGAAAGTACTTCAGCTTTTCATCTCTTTTTTGGACAGAAAGATATGTTTTCCTTCTTTTTCCTGAAATATAAATTGAATGGACATGGTTAAGCTAACACTTTCCAGCAGTTTCTCTCCCAGTCATGAAAGGAGTGGTAGCAGACCATTTCAGCACTGGCTTATTAAACTTAATTTTCTATTGAGTGCATAACACATGAGTAAAAGCCCCCCAAACCCAATAACCTCTTGAATGGAGGGCACTTGAAGGTCTGCAGGTGAAAGGAGGGCATGTGGAAGCTCTTGTTAGTCTGTGAGGGGGATGGAAGGAGGGATGCATGCGTACAACATCCTGCCACATTCTTTGCCATGGAATGGCAGAAAAAAGTTCAATTTTTCTCACCCCATGTGTGCATAATTTCCATTCATGTGTATGAGAACTATATCAGTGCAGGGAGAAGAGAGTAGATGCTTTAGGCAGTAAGAGATTCAATTACTTTTCTGACATCAGTGAAATGGAATTTTTCATGCAGAAAAGATGTAACTGAGAGCAGGAATTTAAGAAAATGTCTGCTTAAAAGCATATTGTCCAATAAAATTTAGAATTTTCAAGAAGCATATGCTGGAATTTGTGCACATATATGACCATGTTATCTTAGCATTTTTTTTCTATAACTGTGTGCAGTTTAGGCATAAATAACCTCACTAAATTTATTGCTTCTTAATACTGTCTAAAAGGCACACTAGCTGTTTTCCAAGGTTCTACTAAATTCTGTAAAATAGAGGAAAGTAATGGGAAATTAATTAATACTAAAATAGTAAAATAAATAGTAAAAACTATTTTTGTTACTGAAACTTAAAACCATATATTCTTTTACACTATTGCTTAGCCATGAATCCATTCTAAGCAATTTTTTTTCTAAAGTCAGGGAAATATTTCATATTTCCATGAGTCCAAATTAATTTTTGTTCTTTCAGATTTTCTGAACCATGACATTTGTACCCCAAAGGATTTTTTCACAGGAATGTGGAGACATTTTTAAGATATTTTAGAAACGCAAAAATACAAATGCTTGGCTGACCTTTGAAAATGGCTATTCTGATAACCCTGAATTTTTAATTTATTATAGATTTCACACTAGGGATCTGTTCCATAAGAGTATTTATCATCCACTGTATTAATATTAAAATTGATTTTAAAAAATTGGGAGAATGGACTCTTATTCTGTAATTGATATATTAATACAACTTCTTTACATACAAGTAACAATTTGATTACGTCATACAGTAAAGAGAAGCCATCAACTCAGAAAAATAAAGACAATCTTTCACTTTAATTGAGCAGGTATACAAGATCGATTGAGATATTTTCATACTTGAGATATTTTCATAGGGATATGGTTTGGAATCTTCTGATAGACTCATGTCTTCTGTTTTGTCATGTATTTCCATCAGCAGAGCCAAGTGTGGGCCATCTGGGACACATTCCTGTGCAAGAGACAAGGAGCAAAATTGCTACTGGGAAAAAATGGAGCAATGAATATCATTCTAGGGTAGAGATTGTGTTTGCTTTTTGGTATTAGCTGAGTAGTTCCAGAATGATGTCTACTGCTGATTTAAACAAGGTTATAGGTATCTTTCAATCACTTCAGCACGGCTATGTGTTTTAGAAGACATGAAAGGTGTATTTTGATTCATAAATGAGTATGGGATGCAGTGCTTATGCTCTGGTCTTGATAAGTACTACGGCTCAGACCTTCATGACTTTTGCAGATGTTTGAAACTAGAGTCAGAACCCTATTTCTTTGCCTTTTTTAATCAGAATATATGTAGGAATGTTGAAATACACTTTGGGAACAAATACAATTAAAGGTGTTGTGGGTGAAACAGCCTAAAAACCTGTGTCTACTACCTGCTGTCTACTGCATGCAGACATCAGCTGCTACTGCAGAAGGGTAGGTCACCATTGGGTGACATATCATGCCTATAGGTTCAAGGTTGATGCCTCTGAACAATGGCGTTGGATAGCCACAGTTATATGTGTCAATAGGACCCTACTAAATATTCTGTCATTATATTTCAGGCTTAGTGCATCAAATTTTTCTCCAAATCTTTGTGGAAAAATAGAAGTTAAATACTGTGGTTCAGATTTTTCATAATGCTAATAGACGTGCCCAGTAACAAACTATTGTTCAAGATAATTTCTATTTAATTAAGGTTGAGGGTTTGCTTATATTGACTGAACTTAAGGACATTTAAGTGTCTATTGAAAACTTAATATGTGCTCAGCTGTGTTGGGGAATGCTCAAGGAAATTGCACTTACACAGACTGAGGAGGAAATAAAAAGCAATTTCTGTGTAGATGGACAGATACAAAGAAAGAAGAACCACCATTGAAGCATCTTTTAAAAAGTGAGGAATGTGGGCTAAGTACTCAGAAAACAGGGTATAAAAAGAATGAAAAAGGAGAGTGCAAATTTTTAAGTGGTGATAATGGTTCATTTTACTGAGAAAGGACCAATTAAAATGCAATAAAAGACAAGGAGGTAGTG
Organism: Pyrgilauda ruficollis; assembly: GCF_017590135.1. NCBI lineage: Eukaryota > Metazoa > Chordata > Aves > Passeriformes > Passeridae > Pyrgilauda > Pyrgilauda ruficollis. The sequence goes on along the minus strand of NW_024519206.1, from coordinate 29,218,031 downwards.
TTGATGTAGATAAAAAAGTAGGTTTAATGGATTTGGGAAACGTGAAAGGATGGTACAAAATGCAGAAAAATGAGATCTGACTCCTGAAAATCACTTATTTCAGCTGTTGGGACATACAGTCAGGAAGGAATGTACAATGAACATATAATGTGTGTATGGATCCTGGTCTTACTGAAAGCAAACAATTAAAAACTAGGAGTGACTGGTACAATCCTCAAGAAGCCTACTGTTCTATTTACCTGAATCAGGAATACATTATTTCTGATAAATTTATAAACCTTTTTCTTAAAACTTTTATTAATAGAGGTTTAGGGGTATCTTCAGGAAATCTGCTGATTTCTTCAGCTGAACTTCAGGAAAGTTCAGCTGTCTTGATGTTCAGAAATTTTTTCTTCATTCTTAGCAAACTCTAAAACTGAAGCTGCTATAGAAAGAGAAGGACTGTAAAAGATATGCAAAACATGTACTTCATATCTGGAGATACTATAAAAAGTTTCAACTTTCACCAGAAATAATACAGCAATGCTTGCAAAACCATGAGCTAAAACAATAGAGGAGAGGGTTCTGTTTACACTAAGGTTCAGAAATTTCCTTGAAATTAGAAGGGAAGAGAGAGCCTGGGAAGAATTCTGCTTCTGCAGTCATTACAATTTGAGTAATTAAAACATTTTGTAGCACTTTTTAAAAATTTCTCCCCAATTCCTAGTTCATACAAATGAAAAGAAAATCTAATTTTACTTAATGCAAGGAAGATGCTGACTCTTTAAAACATCTCTTAAGACCTTATGCACATTAGCTAAGCGAAGCTGTGATGGAGAAAAGGCATTCTGCATGCATGAATTTCCAGCATGAATGGCTGGAAACAGAACTGAGACAAAAGAGTTAAATATACATTTAATACACTGCATTTTTACTTTCAACATTTAAGTTGACCTTGGCCTCTTTTATCTCACTGACACTAACACCAGAATGAAGCAGATCATTAGCTGACTGGAAAAGATCAGTCTGTGTGCTGTGGAAAAGTACAAAACATTCTGCAAATAATCAAAGGCAGGCAATTGGAAAAGTGAGAGGAAATAATTTTCTTCACAGGATGTTTCAGGGGTAATGTATTAAAAAAACATAAAAATTTTAATCTTTGATGTGCTTCTGGTTTGCACATTTGATTAATTTCAAATATGTAGCAGAGCGACATTTTAGACTGGAAAGGTGAGGCAAGATTCAGTGTGGAAAGGAACTGACTGCAACACTTTCCCATGACTAGAGGAAAGTCCTGTTCAGACAGAGAAAGGATGGGAGCAGGGAGAGCTCGAGGCAGGAAGTGACAATTGGAGTGCAAAGTGGGGAAATGGGAAGGTGGTTTTGCTCTCTGTGAGGTTTAGCGTGATTTCAGCGGAAAGGCAGCACATCTCAATAGTCAGTTCTCACAGTTCCGCTCTCCCTCCTCCCCCTCCTCTCCTGTCTCCCAACACCCCCCCACCAAAAAAAAAAAAACAAAAAAACAAAAAAACAAAACCAAAACAATCTCCAACCTAATAATCTCCAACCTAAGTTATTTGAACCATAAGGCAATGATTTCCATCAGGGCTTATTGAATCAAATGCTGGAGTATTGATGGCTTCATAATTGTTTTGGCAGCCAAAGAATGAACTTTTGAAAAATGTGAGATTTTTTTTTGTGGTTACTAATAACTTTGTGATTATGACACTCATCTGGCATACTAAATCTTTATTGTGCCTTTAGTCTGAACAAAGACTCAATACTGGATTTCTTCTCAGGCAGAGAGCTTAGTCCTCAATCTACAGAACCAAGCTCTCTTTATAGTGCCATTAATACTTGCAATAACAAATTGCATCTTGACTAACCCAGAATGGCAGCTAGAGCATAAGAGTGCATAATGAGGTGAGCAGGATGGCTACCAATCTGCAGGAGATTCAGTGTTTCTGCAAATCTGAGTTAAAAGCCTCATATCTTGCCTAATAGCTAGGACCTAACAAATTCCTTTCCAAATTCCCTTCTGGTCTGAGACCTGTTTTGACAAAGGTTTCCTAAAAAAGTTTACTCTTATGTATATCCTGCTAATTCACTTCAAATACAATTTTGACTTCAACAAACCAGCATTTTCCAACAAAAACCTGTTTAGATGCAAAATTACTATTTCGATTCACATGCATTCTCCACCAATTCACATATATTCCCTGTTTTAGGGAAGAGATTATATGACTTTTGCCATGCCTTTTTTTCCCCCAGCCAAGGGAGAGAGCTTTAAAAACATTCCACTACTTGTCTCTGATCCCAGCATAAATAAATTATAAAAAAGAGGTATGACTATTGTATGACAATTTTACCTAAGACAGTCAAAAAATATGATGATTTCTTACCAAACAAGATCTTCTAGGAGAAAAAAAAAAAACATAAATGAAACAAACCAACAAAAAAATCCTAGAACAAGTTAGTAAGACAAAGCTACCACAGTTTTTGTGATTATGAAACTAGAATACCTAAGATGGACAACTGGGGAAAAAAAGGATTAAATATTAAGAAAAAAATAAAAAGAAAAATCATCATTTGTTTCAAACTACTGAACAAATTGTTTATGTTGTTAACTACCATACCCAGTAAAATAATTGAATACTTATAACTTATTCAGTGTATTTCATGTCTTCATTTCTCTGAAAGGAATGTGAGGAGAGGACTATGAAGTCTAAATTATTGAAGAAAAAGCATTTGGTGAACACTATTAGAAGCTTTTGTCCTCTAGTAGATATTCGTAAGCAGTTTTTCATAATTGCCTAATATTTGGGATTGGAGAATTCACATAATTTTCTGCTCTCTTATTTAAAGATTTAATTGTTTCTTAGCAGTTTTCTTTTGTAGTTTTATACATTTGAATTTAAAATTCCCTTTCCATAAAAAAATTTTAATGCTTACTTGAAGTTCATTATTTCAGCAAAAATTCCTTCCTGGATTTATGAGATGTGTGTCACTCCAGCTCAGCTTGATTGTTAATCAAGTATATTAATTCACTGAGATCATATGGATGCTTCCAGCTCTATAGACTCCCAAGACTCACTGATTGGGGATCTAAGCAGAAACATGCATTTTTATTATCATTATCATTATCATCATCATAACTTTTGTGTATTTCACAGAATCACAGAATCACAGAATCTGCTGAGTTGGAAGGGACCCACAAGGATCATCAAGTCCAACTCCTGGCCCTGCACAGGACACCCCAAGAGTCACACCATGTGCCTGAGAGCATTGTCCAAACACTCCTTGAATTGTGTCAGGCTGGTGCTGGGACCACTCCCATGGGGAGCCCCTTCAGTGCCCAACCACCCTCTGGGAGAAGAACCTTTACCTGATATCCAGCCTGAACCTCCCCTGACCCAACTTCAGTCCTTGCCTCGGGTCCTGTCACTAGTCACCCTAGAGAGATCACTCTCTGCCCCTCTGCTTCCTTTCATGAGGATGGTGTAGACTGCAGTGAGGTCTCCCCTCAGTTTCCTCTCCTAAAGGCTGAACAGACCAAGTGACCGCAGCCACTCCTCATCTGATACACGCCTTACTGTGGCCCATATGCTGCAACCAGTGGTTTCCTATGCAGTAAAAATTAAGGGGAAGAAAAATGTCTCTCCTCAGGTGCTTGCATACTTTGGGTTTTTTTGGTTTTTGTTTACCCATGCTTTGCTTTTCTCATAAAAAAGTTCAAGGTCAGCTCCAAGTTTTTCAGCAGTAACAAAATTAGCAAAACAAAATCTTGACACCTCAAGAGAAGGATAACATAAATTGCTCTAGGGTTAGCAAGCTTAGTATTGATGGCTGAGGTACAGCATACATCATCTACACAAAAAAATTTAAAGTGCTGAAAATAACTTCCTTACTGGAGCAGAATCACAGTTGCAGGACATAATCTGTACGCTGCTTTGCTCTGCATCTGCTTCCATTCTCACTGGGTTTCTAGGGCTGTGGCAATGAGTGCATGTGCCTGTCCCACTGAGACAGACAGGCCTGCCAGGTGAAGAAGGAGACATAAATAGGAGCTGAGCTCATCTCTCAACCATCCTGCTCTGCCCTGTAATCCCACTGAGCTTTTAAAGAATACACTTTAAGGAAAAGGTTGTGGGGGAAACTGTGAGAGACGTGACCTGGTTTATAGAAGCTGCAGAGCAGATTGGTAGCAAAGATGAGCAAACAGTCACACTGATTTTGGTACCAGCATCTGTCCCCATGTGCACCACATTGCAGAAAGTTCCTCTAGGATTGTTACAATAGATATCAGGGTATGCTTCAAAGGGAAAAATAACTTTTCATGTATTGAAGTGAAAGCTTTTTGTTTGAATGTAGAAATCCCTCCTGAAAATGCTCTCACTAACAATGAGGAAAAGAACAGACTGCTCAAACGCAGACCTATTAGATGGATTTTTACTGTTTGAAACTATGGAAACCTCATTCAACAGTAACATTTGGTTTCAGTATTTCTGTTTGCTAAACATTTATAAATGATAGGCTATGACAGGCTACTTTATGAAAGCAGAAGATTTTTTAGATATTTTATCTCTAATTATTATTTTGAGTGTATTTACTACACTTGAAGTTATTCCTAGGTTGGGTTCAGTGAGCTAAAAATTGTCAAATAATTTCATATTCTTTAAAGTTCATTTGAGATGATGTATTAGAAAAAATGTTCAGGAAACACTAATTAAGAGTAATTTAGCCATATACAATGCAGCTTGATTACATTTACATATAGAAGAAAGTCTAATGCAAACGGCATCATCAGATACTTATATTGATGCTATAGTGAGCACAGGCTGTAGAAAACATTATTTTCTCTCCAAAAACAACATTGAAACATCTTGTTGCACAACTCCTTGTAAGCAGACTATTTGCCCTTCAATGCAAACTTCCCCACTTATCTCATTACATTCACTTTGGAAACACTCAGGGTGACTAGGTTTTTAGAGAGACTGCAGAGGAAGGGTAGTAGGAGTTAAGATATTTCTGAAAAAAAATTCCATTTTTAAGTTACTTATGTCTTATTTGGATTTACATATTTATTTTAGTGCAGTAAACCTCTGTGTTACTGGCTGACTAATTGTATCTGTGCATTTTCAATTACAGTTTCTCCCAGTTAAGAAATTCTGCATTTATTCAATGTCAGCATTCATTTCACGATCTACAGTACAGGATATTTTCCTGCGGCTGCGAGTTCAGAGCCGCATAAAAGAATATCAGTAGTTGGTGAATACATCAGAAGCACAGAGAAACAATGTGTCTCATCCAAAACTTGATGAAATCAAGAACAGTTTGTCCCTAACCTCAGAAGGCTCCAGAATGGAGGTATGTCTCCTTCCCACATTCTCAGAAATAACCCACAAGATCTATAATAATTTTCTCAGGTCAACAGCAGATTAAAGTGTCTCTTGGATGCTGTATTCCCTGCTCTGAACTTTGATTGCTTTGGCCTTCAAGCAGCTCCTGCATGGGTCCTTAGGTACTTCAATACCCAGCAGTCCATGTTCAGGGAATGCAGTTGCAGGCACATGTTGAAATGCAGGACTGCTGAATCAGGTTCCTTCTAGAAAGCCCACACTGCTATAACCTTGATGCTCTACTGCACTTGGATTCACTGATGCCTTTGCAGGGCTCTGCCAGTGCTCTGGGGATGAACACATAGGCACAGGACCCAAACTGAACAGGCTGGTTCTCTGCCAGTGATTTTCACCCCTGCAGTACTGTAATCTGCCATCTCAGGGAACACCCTGGGACCAGGCTGCCATTCCCGCGTTGTTAATGTGCAATGGAAACAACATGGGTTGAAAATCCACCTTAGTTTATCCTCTTTTAAGATATAATGCTTGTCAAAATGTTTTTGAATTACAAACCATATTGTTGTTAAGTCCTTCCTGTCTGAGATCCCTACTGAGGATAAACACCTACAGGTTTATTGACAGGATAATGTCAGTTCCCTCTTTCATAAAGAATTTTTTTATGGACACTTTTGTCAGTGTTATTACATTACTGGCATATCCTTGTGGCATGGAATGAACTAGAAATGGTCTCTCTAGCAGTACAGTGGGATTCCACTCCCTCATATGAAAAGAGAACATGCAGATACAAAAATAAACACTGTCATTGTCAGATGCTGCTACTCATGAGATTAATTTGAGGCTTGTACATATCATGCATGGCATATGAAGATTGCTGGCAGGGTAACCTTCTATTTAAATATATGTGACATTTTTTATTCTGATAATGCTCATCTTTAATCAGAAACTGTAAGTAAGAAATCCTGTTTACAAGTAGAACTTTGGACAGACTGTGGTTTTGGAATGGAGAGAGTTGCTCAGAATAAAATATTGTTCTTTTGTGGTTTGTGTTTCTGAATTGTTTTTTAATTATTTTACTTCCAAATATTTGCTAGTTATGATTTCGAAAAGCATTTACACTATTTCAGTTTCATTTCGGGAATCTAATTTACCAGAAGATGCTAAGATCTTTTTTTTTTTTTTTTAATTTAAATTAATGGAATCAAAAGCTTCACATATTTTTTTTGGAGACACTTTCAATGAAAAAAAGTCAGGGGTTTTATATTCATAAAGTATTTCAAGGAAACATTTATGACTGATACTTGTGATTCTGGAAAAGAGCTTTGAAGAGTACTTTTCACAGAAATTCTTATGGGGGATTCAAATATTTTGAGTCAAAAATCCCCAGAACATTTGACACTGTCCTCAAAATGCAATGTTATTTGCCTGCAGAAGACAGCTTGTGCCTTCTGCAGGAATTGGTGGTATCACATTTTATCTAAATCTTCACTCAAGGAATCTCATCTCAGCAAGATTATTTGAACTGGTGGACTAAAACAACACTGGCTAAAGTTTTGGCCACACCTCAGGCTCATTTTGCTTTTTTTTTTTTTTTTCCCATACAGTATTTCAGAGAAAAATGATAATTCTGGAATAATCATGCACAATTCCTCAAGAGGAGTAGTTTTTCTATTTTCTGAGCTCTGGCAGGCTGACTCAGGACGTGTGTGCACCCAGCCCCGCTTCTGTGACCTTTTTTTGCTGTGTGGCACTGTAGGTAACAGCAGTTGTTTGTGTGGCTTTTTTTTCCTTCTGTTGCTCAAAGTTTCTGTCAAGAGACCCAATAAAGAAATATCCATCGGATGCTTTTCTACTTTTGCAGAATTCACAAGAAGCTGAACTAGGTCTTCTGTTTTCTCATCTTGCTTCTGCAGTTTGAATGCAACAGACCACATGCACATGGAAATAGTTACATTGAATGCAAATAGCACTTGCAGTATAAGGGGACAGATTTTTGAAAATCAGAAAAATAGATCTTCATTAAGGAAAAAAAAAACCAACAAAAATTAAGAGAAAATTAAGAGCTTTGGAAATTATTTTAAATTACAATAAAATCTGTAGGTCAAAAATCAATGTAAAGGTTCTTTTTTAAGTTGTGGAACTTTGGTAGCATGAATGCTCATTATAAGCTAATCATATTCATCACTAGTGTAGAAACTGCACAATACTTTCAACTTTAGGGCAAATTAGGCAAGACACTACTTCTATTTTTGCAGAAGAAATGCTTTAGCAAGATGTCAACAATCTAAATTTCAATGAAAAATTAGTTCTAAATGCAAGCAAAAGAATTTTTATCTTTCAGTGTGCTAGGTTTCCCAGAAAAAGAAAGTCCAATAATTTTTTAATGTAGGAATAGTAACAGTCCTTATGAAATATAATCTTTCATGGCTTTTTTTGCAAGATTTATGTTTGTGAAAAATACTGTTAGCGAGCAAAAGATAATAAACTATTTGAAATTAATCTGATAATTCTAGATGCACATATGATCACAATTTTCCACATAATTTTCAGAATTTATAGGAAACTGAGCCTGCCAAAGAGAATTATAATCATTCTATGTATAGAAGCAAAGTGCAAATTGAGATTTTAGCTAATTTGCAACCAATTTATGGATTTCTACCAGAAGGGGGTGCTTTGAGCAAATTGGTGCTCAAGAGTCCGCAAGAGAAAATGCTGAAGTCTTTTATCACACCATGGCTCTTGATATTCCATGTACCCTTTCAAATATTTTAAATAAATATGTATATACATATCAGCCTATTTTCAGTTATCAAAGTCTCCTCAGTCTTTCAGCATGAGTGTTAAATAAAAAAAATGAATTAGTTTTGGAACCAGCTAAGCTCTCAAAAAGAACTCACATGTTAGATGAATGAAGTATCATGGAAAGATTTACTTATTTCAGTTGTACCCGGTGAGATCAGTAGCTGAGAATTTGTTCCAAGGATTTCCGCATAAATTTTCCCTGCCTATTTTTTTTTTACCTTTAATTTACTTTTTTTTGTTAATGAAGAAGCTTGTGTTTGTATGGGTTTATTTTGGTATGGAACACAATGCCACTGCACCATGGCTAATTTTAGTACTGTAATCAGAGTACTTCTTTAACAGGGAGAAAAAAAAAAAAAAAAAAAAAAGGGCAGTGCATTCAATGCAACAAAAGTAACCATTAAATACAAGTTACCTCTGAACTACCACTGCATTTTTTTGCATCACTGCTGAATATTAAGCAGTAGATGTGGAAGAAGTGTCAAAGACTCATTTCTGAATTTTGAATTATAAGAACTATACTGCCATAGAAGATATAAAAATGATCAGTCAGTCACTCTGCCAGCATGATAAAAATATTTTGAACTCTGCCCAGGAAAGTCAAACATGAGCATAGGTATGATGGGAATAATTTAGATATGATTGGGTTGCTCTTTATTATGTATTCTACAATAAATATGCATTTCTATTTTCTAAATGAAATATAATCACTTTCCCAATGTACTTTTGGATCAGTTGTTTTAATAGTGGGGCTTTAAATATGATGAACTGCAGCTAAAGCATATTTGAAAAATGATAATAAGCAACATTTATTTTTTTAAGCTGTAATTACAGTTCGTGTAGAGTTAATCTTAGGTTTTCTACTTGAGACATACATATCTGCAAAGTCATGTAGATACAAAATGAATAATTAACAGCATGAATAAATTCTCTCTTATCAGAAACAGACTAAAGTAAGAATAAATGCCCCAGTCAAGATGCATATGAATATTTTTTATTACACTTAGAAATGTAATTTGGACTTGCAAGTATTTTCAGGCAGTAGTAGAACCAAATGCTGTGTGTCTCTTTAGGAGCCCACAAGGAAATAATCTAAGTTCAATTACTAACATCTGTGCTGTTTACCTTAAGGTAATTGATGTAGCTGAGTCCTTGTTGGAGGGAGATTTGTTTGGGTTTTGTTTTTATATTTTGGAGGAAATGGGAAAAATGGGTGAATTGGAAGTGTCCTGTTCATGTAAGAAACAAGTAAGTGGATTTCAGAATAGACAGAAGAAACTGTCTAAGCTGTCTAAGAATGTGGATGGATTTTGCTGCTCACACAGTTGGTAAGTCAACTCAAATCAAGCCTGAAAGCAGGGATGTATGTGCAAGCACCCTGTGGACAGAAAGCAATTGCTCATAAATGCCTCCACTTTGGTGTGGTTTCATGTAGTCACTTCAAGTGAGGACTTAAAGAATGAAGTATCCTGATTTTAATTTCAACAGAACAAGGCCCTGTCTGATTGTAAGTACATTTTGGTATGCTTTGGGGCACCCCTTGTAAGTAAAAAATCTAACAAAGCTGAATCAAGGGTTTTCCTGACTAAGTTTATCATTACATATTTGATAAAAAAATATTAGACATCTACACAACTATGTAAGTGCTCTCAGTAGATCTACATCAAGAAAGGTTTTTTAAACTTACTAAATGCAATTTCTGAGTTTTTTTAATCTTTGTGAGAATTGAGAAGAGTGTGTATCTGAACCCTGGAATGTTCAGAGTGTTCCTAATCCTACCCCTTACCACCCATTGCAGAGAATGATGAACTAAGAGTCCAGAAGTAGGGGTGATTTCACTTTTCAGCAATCATTTTGATTATCACTGGTTCTTAAGCCACAGTTCAGCATGCTGTCAAGAATGCAAAATAGTACTCTGCTGAGGTTTTACATACCTCAGGGGAGTGTGTTAAGTTCCCTGTACTACCCAGAAAAGTGCTTTGGGACAGGTGGAGGTTAATGTCACTCATAGCCAGGCTAGGGTTTGGCTTCATGTTCACAAAGAGCTACTGCTTTTCAGCCTGCTCTTGGCCAAATCATTTCCTCATGCCTCTATCTAAACTAGCTGGCAAAACTGAGGATTAAAACATAGGATCCCACTGAAAACCAGACTGTTTTTGGGCTGAGTCCTTTCTGGGCAGGTGCTTTACCAAAATCAGCTAAAATGAGCAACCCACCATTTAGGGTAAGGAGGAGGTGATGAACGATGCAAGGATGATAGATGATTCTTTATTTCCATTCTAAATTCTATTCTTTAGGTAAATCAATAATGTTATCTATACAAGCAAAGTCACCACTTTGCAGCTGCTTTGTTTTACCAGTTTCCCTTTTTCATTACCAGATCTGTAGTTGTGGCATTAAGAAATTAAGGAAAAAATGGAAATCAGTAATGGTAGAATGAATTCCTATTCATCAGTGTATTGATATTTCTATGGTGTGGACAGAGAGCCTCATATTTTGAGATTACATTTTTAATACATTTAATACATTTTTTAAAAGGCAGGGTAATAGTGTTATTTCGATTTTATTATAATGTGGCTTGCTGTAAGTTGTCTAGAAAATCCTTGACAGATGATGGAAAAAGTGTTTTTACTTTCTGTCTTGGGCTTAAACCATGCTCTCATCTTTTCTGTGTATCAATCATCTGAATTCTAGACTGGGAAATGTAGAGAGGGAGAACTGCCTTGTTTTCATATCCACCTTTTATTTGTGTGTTCACTGGAATTGCCGAATATATCTATAGAGAGCTCTGCTGCTTGTATTTAACTGCAGGCTTTGGAGTGGTCACACAGCTTCACAATCTATAAATGGGGAATTAACTGTCAAGAACTGTAAATATTCTTCTAAGAGGGAAAAATAAATATGGGTTTAAGTGACAGATATTAATAAGGACATGTTTTTGATTATGAATAGCTCATTATAATTACATATATTCAGTGATTTTTTTAAAGTTATCTTTCTTGCTCATCCTGACTAAATTTGTTGTCATAAATATGGGCAGTTAGTGTTCTGTGTCATCATTTATCATTTGTATAGCACTGTAACTGTTAATGGTCCTTTATAATGTACAGAAGTGTACCAAACAAGGACCATAACTCTGCTGTCAGGAGATTATGAACTCGGAACCAAAAATTTAGACTGCCTGATGTTATGTTTAGATAAGTTCTCTTTTATGTTGCTTGTGTATTGAATTATCTCGTAAAACGCTCAGTAATCTAACCTTGCTGTAGCAGAGCATATAAACCCCAGTTCTGAGCAGGTGAGTATCCCTGGTGACACGCATGGAACGAAATGTTAAGGGTCTGTGCACGTACGAGTATGTGCATGATTTTACCTGGTATCGGGAAAAACCATTCACAACTGCCCCAAAATGAGATTTGGGTAGTCAGTCCCAGAGATTTTTTTATTTTTTTCTTGAATGGAGTTGGGGCAGTGCAAAGAATTCTTGTGAGTGAGGGACAAATCTCATGTTTAGAGAATCTTAGTCTTGTCAAGAAGCTCTCTGTAGGTCCTGACTTTTCTAATGATAAACTTCAGAAATTCAGATACAAAGAACCTTTAAGTCTACATCCACCCAGCAGTTTCAGTGACTCTGGACAAGAAGGTGAGACCACTCGCTTCTGTGCAAGTGACACTTGGTTATTTTATTTGGAGGTAGATAATCCTGAACCTGGGAGTGTATGGGGGCTCATTCTTTTTCCTTCCCTTCCCACCACTGCTTTTTTTTTTTTAATGTGTTTCCCACAAAGATGCCATATTCTTTAATTTTATGGCTGTTTAGGAATGCTTCTAGTGCAGGCAGAGTGGTGGGCCAGCTGCAGATTGATCTCTGGGTGCTGGAGGCAAGAGGCTGTGATCTCATGCAAACCCTTGATATAATGAAGGGCCTGGGAATCTGTGGCATAGGCAGGTGACTGGACACTCAGAGATACTCAGAGCTCAGGACCCTGAATTTTGCTTCATTTAGACTGTTGAGGGTATAAAAGCCCAGGGTTTCCTTTGTTCAGGGTCCCTCCTCAGAGGTACCCAGGTCGAGCTGTTATTTTGTTACTGTACCATGATTAAATAATCTGAAGGATCCAAACATCTGGGATTCTGCTCTGGGAAAAGTGGTTTAAGCCATTAAGGAATCCTTGTGTGAGCTTTGGGAGTGGTGTGTGTAGGGATTCAAGAAGGATTCAGTGGAGTCACCCGCTGTGAAGGGGCTTTTGTCCCAGCATTCAAGGCAGTGCGAGGGTGGCTGCCAGGGCGGCATGGTCCAACAGGAAAGTTTCCTTAACAGGACTATAGCCCTACTTCGCTGTTGCAATATGTGAAAAGAAGGAAAGAAAAATGCTAAAGAAAGGAAAAAGGCAAGCTACAGCACTTGGCAAGCTGATGCTTGGTCAAGCAGCCCAAATATCTTTGTTCTCCCCCCTCCCCACACTAGTCTGCTATTCTAGAAATCATCTGAATTCTTAGTATTTCAATCTTTTTATCTTTGTGGGGTTGTTACATCCTGCAAATGTAGTTTCTTCTAGGGAAGTTATTGGTCTGTGAGGCTGAATTGGAGGATTTGAAAGCTCCTTTCAATTGACTTGGTTTTGGAACTGGGCATTCACATTCTAAGTGCATTGAGGACAGCAGCAATATGAAGGATAATAAAAGACTGCAGGTTTTTATAGGCTACTTTAGTCCTGGCTAACCTAAGGAAGTTCTGTACGTATGCAGTTTGCCATATTGGATGTGCTGAACAGATCCATTAAGAAAGCACCATTAGTAACATCCCTCTATCATGAAAACAATTCCTCTTTCTTTTTCCCTTTTTATGACCTCTTATGTTGTTTTGAAATGAATTCTGCATAATACATTTTTTCAAGATTTTTTCTGCAGTACAGGAGAAGGGCCACGAGGATGGTGAAGGGTCTGGAGGGGAAGGCTCATAAGGAGCAGCTGAGGTCACTTGGTTTATTCTTTATTGGATTGACAATTATTTATTCCTTCTTCCCTTGAAAGAAGTCCTTCCAACATAAAGTAAGCATTGCTTATTTACTAGCTCAGATTAAAAAAATGGAGGATATTGCCAATAATAAATTTAGTTACCAAGCTACAGGGCTTTACTTGACAAGGCAATGTTAGATCAGACGTTGGACTGGATGATCTCAAAGGCCTTTTCCAACCTAGTTGATTCTGTGATTTTGTGACAGTCTGTGTTACTGAAAAATTTTCAAGTTATTTAATAAAAATAGTGCAACCCAAGTACCTCACTTCCCACTTTGATATTAAATCATCAACTAAGAGTTAACCTGAACCTCTCTTTTTCTGTCAATAATTCCATTTAATATACTTTATTACAATATGGAAATGCTCTAAAAGGAAAAAAAGGAACCATGGCCCCAAAGTCATTATTCAATACAGTGATACTTTGGTAAGCACTATGAAACACCTGTGAGGCCAAAAGCCTGAGTTCAGCATTGTTTTCTACTTGCTGAAGAAGGTGTATTGCTGAAGGAGTTCTAAATCTTAGGAACTGGGTCACACATCCCAGGATATTTTTATCTTCCAATTTTGTGACTCTACTCTTGGAAATTTCTCCTAAATTCACAAACTTCAATGTCATCTGTTTTTGCACTGAAAGAAAGGAAACCGTAGAGTATTTTCTTTCTGAAAGAAAACCATACAGTATTTTCTTACCCCATCCCACTTCTCTACCCTGAATAGCCAAACTGCTAAAGATTTCTGCACCCTGAAATATGAAACAATGCTTTGTCTCTTCTCCTCTGAATGAGGAGCCACCTCATCCATGTCATTTCTATATGCCTGACAGGTGGTCGGGTTTTTAAAAATCTCCTGTTGGCTTTGTCCACCGTTTGTAAAATGGAGGTCATAATGCTGTTTTTTCCCCACACATTGTCTCGTCAGCCCACTTACATAATCACTTCCAAGCAGGAAGGCTTTCTTGATGCCAAATCAAAGTGGGCTGGCTCCTGCTTGTAGCCAGCTGATGTAAACTGAGGCATGCAGGTGTTACTGTGGTCTGCTTCAAAGATTACTAAGGTTTTGTCCTAAATTTTCAGCCTTGCAATTGCTGTGGCTTCAACATATACTGCGAGGGATCAGTAAGAGTGGAGCTCACAGACTGAAAGTGTGATTATTTGGTTTCTCTCTCAGGCTGAAAGCAAGCAGGGTCCTTCCTGCTTGTCCCTTTTTCTTTCAATATTGGGACTTTAACATTGCTCTTAATATTGGATACGGGAAACAGTGAATATTTGACAGTGTGAAAAAACACAAATGTTTCACTTTACTTGCTTTTTTTTGACAGTCTCTCAGTATCCCGCAGAATGTAAATTGGGATCTTTCAGAGGAGCTGATTTGGACTCTCTCAAATCCAGATTCTGACCCATTAATTGACAGTAAATTGCACCTTACTCTATTTGAAAAATGTATGCACTTGATTTAGGAATTCTGCATACAGAGAGATTGCTACTAGAAGCGGTTTTTTTGACTACTTATAGCTGATTTTAGAAAATTGGTATCACTGAATTCTGGCACGGTGCACTTAGAATCCTAAAATTGGGGGTTCTTGGTGGTGTTTTAGATAAAGCATTTTGTTTCTTAGGAGTAGAAGGTTGTGCAGACACACATTGCCAGGCACTGTGGCTTTACTGATAAGCAAAGAGTGCTGTTAACCTGATTCCAGTGACTGTCCATGTGCAATAGGAAGTACAGCAGTGCTTACATCCAGGGGGATTTAAGCTTGAGTAAGTAGATTAGTCTTAAAAATGCAAGTTGCAAATAATAACAAGAAACTATCATAACAATTAACAAGGTTTTATTTCTTAGTTGAGCTCTTAGCTAGAGATGAGCAAGGTACATCAATAATGACAGTTGTGAATGCGTTTTATCTACAGTGTGTGGGCAACTCTTCATGCTATACAACTGAAAGACCCAGAACAGCTTTTAGCATGAGATTTTAATTAAGTTGATTTGAAAGATCTTGTTTCCAAATGATATGCAAAAATTATTCACAGCCTAATAGGATTCTCTGAAAGTTGTTGT
Source organism: Pyrgilauda ruficollis (assembly GCF_017590135.1). Taxonomy (NCBI): domain Eukaryota; kingdom Metazoa; phylum Chordata; class Aves; order Passeriformes; family Passeridae; genus Pyrgilauda; species Pyrgilauda ruficollis. Next base: position 29,202,816 of record NW_024519206.1, on the reverse strand, counting down.
TGTATGTATATTATTGCTTACTTAATAGGGGATTGTTTGAGATATTGTTTTAATACCTTTGTGTCTATATATTGACATGCTGAGCTTTAAAGGAACAGACAATGGAGGATATTTGTTTGAGTTTTTTTTCTTTTGATATCTCTCTGTTCTACAAAGTCATGAAACCTTAAAATAAGGCAGAGTTTAGAGTTGCCCAAAAGTGACAGTTTAACAGCTTCAGGAGAACAAAAAGCTATGGTACCATTTAATCTTTCACCTTTTCCCTCCCTCTCCACTGTAAGGAGCTATAATAATCATCTTGTCCTCTCCCCACCCCTGCTGTGACCTTCTGCTTCAGTTCTCTGCCTGTGAGCCGCTGACTCAGTGTCATACAACAAACAAGCCATTTGTTTCACCTCTGATTTAAAGTCCTTAACTACCTTATTTTCATTGTTAAATAGTCTGAGGCATCTACATCTGGGATTAAACTTCTCTTTTGGACAAACCCTCTGGAAATGGGCTAGCAAAGAGACAAAGTGCAAGGCAGCCAGAAACATCAGTGGTTAATGCAGATCAGCAAATATGTTTTTAGTTTTTCTGAGGAAGCTGCTGTTTGTTGGCTGTCAGAGCAGATAAATCTGATTTCTTTTTAGTTACATCTTTCCAAGAAAAGCACAATGCTTCACCAGGAGAAAATGAATGGTGAGGTCTTAAAAAAAATTTCTGTCTCTCTTAAATCTCTGTAGCACATTGGGAATCAGGATTAGGTTGAAAACTTGGATCATTCCAAATTTTGAAACTATTAAAATGAGTCACAGCTTTGAACATTGACCTGTAGGAGGATGCTGCCATCAGGTAGAAGCTACTTGATTCAGGATGTGTCAGCTGTCCTATTAGGCTACTTCCTCAGTTAGACTAAGGTTGACTGGGATACTGGTTTTCCTTTACACAGTGTAAAGGTCAGTCTTTCTTGTTGGTGTACAAATCATTAAAATGTAAGGGGGCAGACTAAATGTTTAAATAGTTATATTTTACTTAATACTAATGTACTTCCACTATCTGAAATGCTGGGGTAAGTGCAAATAAAATGTGAGCCAGCCTGAGAAAGAATAGAAGGCAATTTGTGATAAATCCCAAAGACCCTGTCCACAAACTGTATCTAGAAGGAATTAATAACTGAACCAAAATAAGAATAACTACCTGAGTCTCTAATAACTACCTGAAACTATTTAATTGGTTTAAAAATGTGAGATTTAAGGATATATGCAGACTAAACATTTAAAAAATGTTAAATGTTAAAACATTCAAAAAGCTGCTAGCACTTTTTTTTCCACCCTGAAATGTAGAGAAATCCTCTTGAGATGTAAGCTAAATGCAAAAAGGACAAGAAAGTTCAGGAATAAGAAAATAGTTGTTAAACAGCAGTCTCTACAGGTACTGTTTAAGGGGAAGCAGATCCCAAGTGCATCCTCCTTAAAGGGAAAGGAAAACTGGTCCTGAGAAATTTATCAGTGAGCATATGAAAATTCTCCTGGATAGCTTCTTGCACTGAGGTTTAACTAGACCAATTTTTTATTCCCATATCTGGGTATGTCTTCTGGGAGGTCTTGAAGCATGCACATTTATCTTGCTGTTTCATCATAGCCCTTGGACAAATCCATGGCTGGTCTCACAGTGAGAATAGCAAAGACAAGCTGATGATTGTAAACAGTAGAAGGAACCCAAACAATAAAGAAAAGATAAAAAATTCAGGAGTCTTCTGTCTAGGACTAATGTAATTTTTTATATTTTTTTAGTATCATGCTAGAGTTGGCTTTCAGTGGCAAAATTTTCCTAACATCATGTTCTATCATAGTTGTGTTTATTCTGTGAAAGGTGTCAGAAAGACTGTTTTCTTTCACCTGACAAGAATTTGCCATGTAATTTCCCAAATGAGTCTCAGTGCTCAGCAAGAGTAAACTGGAAGGATTGAATATTTTACAGAAGTACATAATTCTGCTGAAATCTGTTGTTTCATTGTCTTCCAGAGAAAGATGGGTTTGGGTTTCTCTTGATGAAAAATCCTTTATTATAAAGCTCTTCAGATAAGATGGGTATGCATCACGATCATCCTTGGCTTAGCAGAAAGCACGGATTCCCTGTTTGGTTCAGGAATCATAAATCACATGAGCTTTCATTTAGTTTTAATGTAATGCTGTGTCTTGATCTGAAATGTGAGCTATAGAAGAGTTGATCAAAATGGAAAGTAAGTCTCAGTTTTAATGAATGAATTCCTAGAGATCTATGAGTATTTTACACAGTAACATTCAGCTTGCAGAGCAGCTATTTTTGTCTCCCTACATGATGGCATGCACACCTGTTGTAGTTCTGCTGCATGGCAGAAGGAGAAGGCTCAAAGAACAAACAGTGGTGGGCCTCCAACATTTTTTGTCTAAGAATAGGTCTACTCTGAAAGCTGAGGGTGTGGAATGAGCTCATGGCCAGAGGCAGTTGAAAGATTGGTTTCTGATGGTGATTTAAAACTGTCTCCTTGTCATTTTCTCCTGTGGTCCAGCTCACAGGTTCTGCATGGGGGCACTGAAGTAGCTGGCAGAGTAATTTCAGCACTCTCTGAAACACCTTAAGCGGTCTTCTGTTCACAGCTTGGTGTGGAGTCTGTTAGTGAGAGTTTTAATGGCCTATTTACTGGGCAGCAAGGTTTTCTTTTGTAATCCACTAAGCAGATATGAAGTTTTTTATTAAAAATGCTGCAGGTCCTTTCAAAATAAAGCCAAGCAAATTGCCAGTAAAACTCTTACCTGTGGATCTGTGAAGGAATTAATTTGATCCAGAACTGCTTATAATCATTTCCCTTCCTTTTTAAAGGATACATTGAATGGTCAGATGCATTATGTAAATGAATAAATTATCCATCCTGTATGGCTATAAAACTATTCTAGTGGAGCCTTCAGAAAAATTGAAGTGCATCAATACCTCCTGTTTTAGGCCTCCTACGTAGAAATAGCACATGATGGTTATGTATCAATGGCCCTCCAGTAGTAGTTACACAGCGATTTTCAGCAAGAGAGCTCTGATGGTTCAAGAGATGCAGTAATCTAAAAATAAATCAGCCTCTCCTGAAGTGCCCACAGTAGCACATCATAATCAAAGTTGATTACATTTGCACCCTGCATCAAATGGATGTATCAGAGTGCACCAAATCACAGAGACCTAATGGTTCACACCTGGCAGATAGCTATTTGACATTTCACACATTAATGTATGTGTTCCTGAGGCATGAGATTCATAATACCGAGCTCCACTGTAGTGTATTAAAGAGCTATCCCTGGCCATTGACTTCTTTTATTCTAACAGAATCTTATTCTGTCATACATCATAATAAAGACTTTGTGCTGTCTGTAGAGTGTTTGCCTCCCTATAAGGACAGCAATGTAACCTTTTATCTTTGCTCTTTCCTGTACCATACTGACCAGAATGACCTCCTTTCCAGTTGGCCCAAGTTTGTAGATTGACAACCTAAACATCATTTTTTTCTGTCTAGGTATATACACACACCATGGTCAAAATTTTGCAGTTGGGTTTTCCCCTCTTCCTCTTTTTAGAAAGGGTGTCCATGTGTGAATGCGTATTGCTTTCCCTGCATGCAAGTGGTGAGATCTGGTCTTTTAATTTTTGTCTGTACCTGCAATTCTGCCAATAAATCTTTTGTCTTTTATCACATGTTTCTTATGCATGTTGTGAAAAACAGATGGTAAACTGGCTTAACCCATAATCTTAGTCTTGTTTAAAACCAATTGTTGTGGCCAATCATTTTTTTCCATTATGCTTTTTTTTTTCTCATAATGCTTCATGTTCTTTGTGATTTTAACCTTTCTACTGATTTTTTAATGTTTAACCATGAATAATATGGCCATAGCCAGGTGATTAGGAGAAATATGAGAAATCTTCTAATTATCTGGGATGCATGGCCATTATTGCTTTGAAAAAGTCTTTGAAATTAGTAAAATAAAAAAAAATACTCAATTGAAGCTCAATCAACACTCCTTCAGTTGCTTAAAATGGACTTACTTTTAATCTGAAGATGTTTACAATATTAGGGGCATTATTGGTAGGGGTTATCTCCACCCTCCTGTCCCTCGTGTACCCTAAAACCTGCTATCTTGAGATGTTTTGCATGATGCTTCGGAGACCACCCTTTAGATCTTTTCTACTCTCCTGTGGATTATGGCACAGTTTTTCTGTATTATGAATATTCATAATATCTGATCAAATGCGTAGGATTAGTTTGCCATGACAGTATTATTCCAAGGCTTTTGTGCTGCTAATCTATGTTCAGATTCATCAGGAAGAGAGTCCAAACAGGTGTAAAAATCTTTGTCACATTTACTATTGGCTAGCAAATACTGCAACAAAAAAATCATAGATATATTTAACTATTACCAGAAGATCTTGTCTTGATTTTTCCAGAGATGTTGCCATTGATGTAAAAGAGAAATTTTTCACAAAAAGGGGATGAGTTTCGGCCTTGTATGACAAAGTTATGTGTGTAATCGAGGAGCTCAAATTCAACTGACTCATAGGTAGTGGATGGTATTTTGGGGATGGTGCAGGGATTCCTTGCAAAGGATTAGTCTCTTCATTAGAATTCAGTACAGTGAGTTCCTGGCCCACATTTGATTGACAAAGCACATACAAAGACCTTCTAAAGCTTTCATAGGAAATAAACAATGTCCTTAGGCCAAATCCTTGTCAGTAGTCTTGAATTTTAGCTAGCAAGCAATTTATCATGTTCAGCCCACACAGGTGACAAACCAGTCTTGCAGATACTATTGTATAAAAGCATCAGGAATTTGTAAAACTGTGGGTTTATTTTTTCTTAACTTCTTCAAGGAAAGGGCAGCAGCTACATTTCTGTTATGGGGTTATTTTGGTGTTTTTTTTTTTTTTTTTTTTTTTTTAATTTATTTTTAAAGTATCAGCATGCCCAGGATTTTTACATATTCATGTTTCATGAGTATCACCAAACTTTTAATGTTTTCCTCCAAAGTCTGGTCAGAACAACAGGACTTCACTGCAGTGCTGAATTGCTAATAGTACAATGATGGATATGCATGAAAACCAAAATTAAAGGTAACAAGAAGCATAAGGAGATAAAAGGCCAGTTTACTTCAGGCAGCCCTGAGAAGCAGATATTTTCTTTTTCCTACTTCTATTTTCCAATTACTGATGGTGTGGGAACATATATAACTATGGGACAATTTTTTTTGTTTCTGCTTCCTTGCAAGTAGGAAAAAGCTATACTACAGTTAAAAGGAGATAACTATTCATTCCTAATTAGAATTTGTGCTCTCAACACTGAGTTTTTTGAAGTTATGTTATGCTTAATCTCTGTGAGGAAAAAACAAGATTAATTCCCTTGAAGAATTTTCATAAGCACAAAACTTACGAGATTTAACTTTTAGAATTCAACTAGGGCATCCCTCGTTGTGCTGTCTCCAAAATAGAGTGGAATACTATTGTTCTCTGGATCTCATAGTTTAAAAAGCTGACATACTAAAAGAGGGGAAAAGCAGGCTTGTAAGGTAGGGTTTTTTTGGTTTTGGTTTTTTTTTTTTTTAATTTTTGTTTTGATCTAGGAATGTGGAAGAAATAAATTTTATTAAATACTCCTCATGAAGAGAGTAGGGTGCCTGTAGAGACCTTGGGAAGATCAGGGTAAACAGAGCAGAGCTTGCAGAATTTAGTCTTAGGGACAGCTCTTAATACAGGTTGTATAAAAACATTCACATTCTTCCTTACCCCACCCCAAACCAGTATTGGAATTGGTTATTAACAGAAAATAGCTATACCTTCAAGTAACTATATTATTTTTGATTCAAACTTTATCCAAATAATGACTAGGGAGTGATCCATGGTGAAAAGATTAACACCTATAGTAAATTCTTCAATAAAATATGCTAGGTTCTCTAGTAAAAAGATATATCTTCAATATAAAGAAACCTCATATCATAAATGACAAAAGCTCTTTCAAGCACCACCTGGGGGCACTGGTGAAAAAATGGACACAGCACTCCATAATATGCTTTAGTGGGATTGGTTGTATGGGTCAGAGTTGACTTGTTGATCTTGGATATCTTTTCAAACCCTAATTATTCTATGATTCTGTGTTCAAAACTCTAAGTTGTGATATACATAGATATAGATACACCATCTGTTGGTATTTTTATTTCTGTTAGTATTTGAAGGTAAAATAAGGTTATGCTTTAAATGAAACTATGTATACTGGCACAGAAAAGGTTTGCCAAAATCAACAGTTTTTTGGGTAGGATTAGTAGGATTGATAATTAACAGAAACCAATAATTGTAAATTAGGAAATGTTCTCTCTATATCAGCAAGATTTTCTTAAAGGAAAAATTGATTCTTGGTAGCTGCCATTTGTTTCCAAACAGAAATAAAAGATAAAGTATTTAGTTACATGATCCAAATTCCAATGGAAATAATTAGTTGTTAAATGAAAAACACCTCAGAAGATTGTTTAGAAATAATTAAAGTTTGGTTTGATTTGCTTTCCTTGAGGAAAAAGCTGCTGCTATAAGTATTGATTGAAGGAATGATTACTTGGAAAGCAAACAGGTTTGTTTTTTTTTTTTAAAGGAAACAATGTTAATCTCTTTAATCTACAATGAATGAAGCAATAAACTACTAAATAAACAGTAAACTGCTGGAAAGTCACTCTTAATTATTTTTCTCCAAGAGTTTCTAATTCTAGCTACTCTTTGTAGTTCTAGAATAATGCACATTACTTTTTGTCCTTTACATCGACTATCTGTAGCTTAATCTCTCAAACTATAATACTCCTGATTTTTTTAAGCAGTCCTTGATTAAAACCGTTCTTAGTAGTCTTCTAATTCTTGAAGTATAGGTAGTTGAGACGACAGAAATCTGATTTTAAAGAAATTCTAATTGGTCGGTGTTGTTTTGAAAAGGCAGATGGGATCCGTACTCATTGTAGTTTAGGCTAATTAAGTTGTAAATGTTGTGTGGTATTATCTGCAACATATGCAGAGCTTTCTGTGACCAATACTGTTCCTTGAACAATTATATTGTCTAGAATCCAGTGCCTCTTAAGCTCTTTATCTTTTCACTAGACAGTGATGAACGTAGAACATATTGCTCATTTTAGGATGTCTTTGAAGAATGACAGTAACATGTTGGAGTTATGATCTGAAAGCACCATAAATGTGTTTAGAGAAGAGTATACTCATGCAGACATATTACAACACCTTAGTAAGGTGATTTCAAAGGGAAATTCCTCATACCAAGAGTCCTTATGTAGCATGTGGCAGGCTTACAATGGTATCGTGCAGATGAGAAAGCAAATGACCACAAGGAAAATTATATTTAAAAATTATATAATTCAGCTTCCTTTGAAGAGTTGTTGTGATAATGTACTTTATATTTGGAGATGTTCCACTACACATGTTCACAGAACCCACTGCATTTTGAGAAAACCTTTCTTAAGGAACATATCCTGGCACACTAACGGAATTTATGTAGGAAAGAGCGGAATGAGCTCCTCTGAAACAGTTGTATTGCTCCAAAGAGGGTGCAAGCTTGAGCCAAGGGCTTCATTTAGTCTATGGTACAACTGTCATGGGTCTGTTCTTTCAGAAACCTTTCCTCTGAAAGGAAGAAAAATATCATCCCTACCTGAAAATGTTTAGAAGCTAAAGAGTTCTTTCTATTTCTTCAAGGTTAATATATTTTTATTTATATTGATATTGACTTAAATGGCTTCTTCATGTTTATAGTGTGTTTCTTCTCTCAATAGTTGCTTGCAGGTTAAGATGTCACTAACTGTTTTAGACACATTTAGACATGCAGAGAGTGTTTCTGACATGTGGTTAAAAGTCAGACTCTTGAAAAATCTGACAATTTCAGTAGTGTAACTGAATACTGGATCATTTTCCTGGATAGTAACAATATAGGAAGAGCTGAGGGAGCTGTACTTGATCTTAAATGCAAATGCTTTTTGTCTGGTTTTGGGGGTGTTTTTTTTTTTTTGTTTGTTTTTTTTTTTCCTTTAATTCAAATGAGATAAAATATGTTTTATACAGTCTAATATTTCAACTTGGAACTTAAGAAATAAAGTATGTAACTGTTCATTTAAAAACAAACTTTTGATACAAGTTAAGTAACAACTCAGAAGCTAAGTCTAGCTGGACTTAAGTCAAAAGCTAAAAAAATTAGACATGCCACTGGAATTCTTAAAATATTTTTTATTAGATTGTACTCAGGCTTCAGAGTTTGTTTGCCTCATAGCTGATTTGTTTCCAGAGGTGTTAGACTTTTGCTATAAATTTTACATCAGTGTTGTTTCACGCCTGCACTGCTGATTTACTTTAACTCTGCATTGTTCTTTGAAACTTATTAAAGAGTGAGTAAACAGAGCTAAAACCGACATTGCCTTCTGCCCTCTTTTGCATTGCTGCTCCCCTTTTGCTGCCCAAACTTCTGTTTGTTGGTCTTCCAGTCTAATCAGATGAAAAGGACTGATAGCTCTTGCTCTGTTACTTTTTGGTGTCTTCTTTCATCTGAAAAGAACTGTATGTATGAAAATATTAAAAAATCTACCCTATTTGTCTTGCATCTCATAAGAGAGTAAAAAGTGTCAGTCAAGCTTCCCTAGTAGTAAGAACTTAAGGTAAGATTTGGCCAGTTCATAAAACTTACCTCACGCATCCAATTTTGGTGTGAACTGAAGCAAACAGCGTTTAGAAGTCTGTTGATGGTATGAAAACCACACAAACCATCCAGGAATCTTTCTGTCCTTCAGTTGTTTGGGCTAGCAGTAGCCACAAGTCGAGCACCAGGGAAAGCACCATGACTTCTGGATGTTCTGTAACTACCTTGAATGGGAGGCAAAGGGGCATGACGGAGTCGTTTGCTCAGTCTTTGGTACCTGTATGACTGATGAAGCCCTTTATATTTTGAAAGTGGAATGTGTATTTGTGCGTTTGGAAACTTCTGCCTTCCTCTTTTCACCATCCCTGTTCCATCAGTGCAATGAGGAGTTTGGTCTTTGAATTAGCAGTCTGTGATTTTTTATTTTTTTTTTAATAGAGAAACTCATTCTCCTGTGTCTTTTTTTTGGTATTGTTTCAGGCAGTTTGCAGACCAGAGTTCATTTTTTGTGTTTCTTGTGGTTACAGTGGGTTTTTGAAGATTTTATTTCTTTAAAATAGAAATATATAAAAGACTAAGACACAGTTTTAGGGTCTAGAATCCAGGTGTGCTAGAATCCATGCCTCAGTCCAGCTCTTTTTTTTCCTGAGATAAACTTTTGCATCTTCAAATGAGATTTTTATGATACCACTGCAAATAAATGTGAATGGAGAGCAAATAATCAACATCATAATCTGATCACACTTGTATCATCCATTCCATACAACAAAAGCCTGTCTTTCAAGTTAAAATTACTTTCCCTATCAGGTAATTTGGCTGTGGCAGTGTTCCATTGTTTTTAAGACGCTATAACTAGCATTAGTCTTAATTTCTGATCATGACAGCTAATTGCTGGCAGGGGTAATGGTGAGTTGTGCATGTTTCTTAATGGAAATGTAATTAATACTCAAGGGCAAGGTTTTTTCAAAACATTAAAGAAAATAATGAGTGGCAGCAGTGTAGAGCATGTTTCATGTTTTCTCTTTCCAAAGAAGGATGGGATTTCTTTTTCTGGCACTTATTTGGAACAGAACAGATATTCAATGAATCTTGAAAGGGAGTATACAAAAGATCATTGCATTCAAGACATAACCGACTAGATTAGAAATGTAACTTAACGTGAATTAACTGCAAATGGAAGAAGGCTCACTGATAGCACCTCAACCTATTATATTATGTTATTATATTTTATAAAATAATTATAGTATATAATTAAATGATATGTTATATAATGACACAATATGTTGTATAATATAATATTGTAAAATATTATATTATATATAGTAATATATAATATATTATTACATAATGTATTGTATTTATAAATATAGTATATTTAATGTAATTAATAAAACCACAATTTTATAGATTTGGAAGTTCTTGTTATGATTGGACATGGAAAGGCTGGGTTCTGTGAATGGCTTCTGTAGTCAACAGTCCACAAATACACACATTGCTGAGGTCTAAGACAGTACATAGAATAAATATTGTTGCATGAAGCACTGTATGACACCCAAGAAATTAGAAGTGCATAAACATGTACTCAACTACATTCAAGAATAAATGGTAGAAATGTTTTAACTTAGTAGGCTTACTATTTTTTTTTTCAAGTTGTACTACAAAAGGTTTTATTTCTTTTAAAATTAACACAGATGTTTGAAGAATACATTGACAGTTTCAGATATTCTTCAGAGGAAGACAGTGTGTAGTTAAAAGGCAAAGAAAAATGTAAGGTAGGGCTGAAATTGGAGATTTCCTAGATAAAAAAGAAATAAAAGATTCTGTGATCAGAATAAAAGGGCGTGTCACAGTACAGCTTTATTACTTCTCTTTGACATCCATCTGTTTCTACTAAACTGCAGTGGGTGTTAATGTTCATACAGCAATTTTCCTAATCACTAGCCTGTTTGAGATATTTTTCTCCCTGCTCATGCTTGAAGGTCTTGGAGGGTTTTCTTTGTGTTTGTCTTCTCTTTTCTGGGGGTACTCCCCCGCTTCAGAACTTGTATTTGCTCTTGTTTGCTTTATCATCTTTTCACACTGTAGCTCTTTCAGATCACCTTATACATAAAAATGAACAAAAGCATTTTCAGTACTGAGACTTGTGTTACTCTTGCTTTCCTCCTCTGGAGCAAGTTGCTCACCTATTCACTTTTTCTAATGTTTTCCTTGTACATGTTTCCTGCTTGACGATTGTCTCTCTTGTGCTTTAGACTGGCTCTTTTCAACATAAATGTGGATTAAATGACTAAGAAGTTTTTTCAATGTGTTTTGGAGTTCTGTAGTATATATGATTTACTTTCTGTGGCTGAAAATCAGGCTAATAGGAAGGACAAGGAAGGTTTGTTCCATCCTTTACTTATCTGTATATATTTCAGAGCCATAAGGTCAAACAAAATACCTGATTATGTTTTTCAAGTTATCCAGAACAGTAAGAACATCCCAACTTTTTAGAGTTGCTATCACAGCCCTAATAATTGACAACTAGGGCTATGTGTGACTGATGGACAACGAAGCATAGCAAAGTATGTTTAGTGCCAGTTGCTTCTGAGGACCGTTATTTTTATTATAATTATTTGAAGTAGCAATTATAATCTCAATTATTCCAGGTAAACTGGTTTTAGAGTGTCCCTGCTAGAGGGTAGATGTTTATTCAGCTTGGCACTGTATCCTCTGTCAATGAGGAAACATTCAAGCAGTATTGCTTCCTTCTCTTAGAGTAGAGACACATATGTGCATGCAAATAAATGCAAAAGGAAACAACCAGAGACTCTCAGCATTCCATTTCTTTTTTCAAAATGATGCATCTTCCTCACACTTCCACTCTTTCTCTGTTTAGATCCTGCATCAGCACGTTGTTGATCTTAAAGCATTTTACAGGCATTCCACATGTGTAGGGATCATAAACACCGCCTATCCACGTGGAGCAGATTCACACTGGAAAATTCATTTAAGGTCATTCTTCCATCTCAGATAATCCAGTCTTTGCTGCTGAAATGAGCAACATGTATGCTCCTGGGTGCTGTGCAGGGCCTTGTCCCCAGGCCTCCATATGTGGGAGTTTTTTATGGGTAGAAAAAAAGAGGGTTTCATTTTCCATAATATCATCCTTGCTGTGTGAAGCTGGATGCCTGATGTATTGGCAAAAGCAAAAACTCCTCAGACAGACCTGCACATGTAGAAGTCTGACTGGAACTTAGATCTGGGAACCAAGTTCTTTCCCACTGCTCTGTAATGAGACATTTAGAAATAGATAGCCTTTGTAATAATTTCAGAAAATAGAAAGGATCTCCAGAATTTCTGTGAAAAAAGTGAATTTCTCACCACCTCAGTTTTTCACCCCAAATGGCTTATCACTAAGTTTGAGCCAAATGTCAAATAGTCTTTTGGTGTCACACTTATTCTTTTGAGTAGCAAGCAGTTTTAAGCCTTTATATTCTTGTTGAAAAATAACTAAGTAGAATATCTAATAGAGTTGCTACTCAGATATTTATGCTCTAGGAAGTTAAATGTTGTTCAACTGCATTAATTTTTGTGCTACAGACATAGTGTCAATTCAATGGGTAAAAGCCAAACCCAAACAAAGCAGAACAAAGCAAATATCTTTGAAATTTTCCCAGTCTGCAGCTATGCATCCTGTAAATTCACATGTTCATTCACATGGATGTAGTAGTGGGGGGACAGTGTTTCTTGTCCCCTAATTTGTTTACATAATGTTTTATTTGCTCAGAATGTGGATGGAGCAAGGTCAAGAGCTCAGTCTGGTCTTCAGACAGTCCTGTTGGTTGAATTGCAGTGATTTAAGTTAAACATTAATTAGTTATACATATGTTGTTGTGAACAGAACAGCATCTCTTTCCAAGAAGCTGACATAAGAGATAAATTTAGCATCCTGTGTAAGAATTTCTGCAGTAATATTGCAGAATTTTAGGGTAAGAGGTGTTTTGGGAAAAAAAAAAAAAAGAGAGAGAAAGAAATTAATTTTATGAAACTTACCACATACAGTAAACTGTAACAGCCTTTTGGAGTTTCAATATATTTTAAAAAGTGGTTTTAATTCTGATTTTTTCCTTAAATAAAGGAGGATCTGAAGGAGCGAAGAGATGGCAGTATATCATACCTGGCTACTAATTTGATGTTGTGAAATATTTATCTTCCTTAAGAATATTACCCTAGAAATTGCTCCCATTCCTACAGTACTGATTCAAACGGTATAGTAAGAGAGATCTTAAATCCTGTTATGCTTATCGTACGTGTTTACAAAAGTTTCTAACTATGGTGGCACTGAAAAATAAAAATTTACAAATTGCCTCTGCTCTATAGGGGATGAACGTGTTTGGTGCCTTTATTTACTTTGACGCTAAGAAATACTAAATTAAAAGAGAAATAGAGGAGGGGAGGAAAGTAGTAGTATATTTGCACTATAAATAATTTCTGTAGTAATAGTAAAAAAGAATTGCATTTACACTAGGAAGTTAATGGTTTAAACTTTTTTATTTAAGTTATTAAAATATTTTTATTCTACACTTAAGTAGTCAGGATTTGACTTCTGTGGCACCATTGAGTAGAGTATGTTAATTCTTTTGAGGACTCTTTGATCTGTCTGTAGTGTCCCAGATATGTATAATCATTCTTGACCCACAGGTTCTCCTTAATCTTGTTCTTCAAAATTACTCTGATAGATCACTGACACTCTATTTCACAAGGAGGACATCTGAAGTAAAAGCCAGATAGTTGTCATATCTCAAAATTGAGAGTTCAGTTTTACACTTGGACCTTGAGTCCTTGATCTTGCCACCTTCCTACAATTATTAGAGAAGTTATGTCTGTATATCTTTCATTGTTGGGTAAAATAAACTCTTGTGGCAAGCTTTTTCTTAGTTTGTAATTCATTGGAACAAGTAGGTGAAGTTGGATGAAACTGTGTTTCAGAGGAACAGAAGGCCAGTGCCTGCCACAGAACCTGCCCGGGGCAAACTCTGTGGAGCTGCAGTGCCAGTTCTTATCCCTGGCACCAGTGGCTATGGTACAGACCTGGCACTGCTGTTCTGAGATCCAGAAAGGGGCATGAAATTACTGTTCTTTTTAGAGCAACATGCACAAAGCTGAGATGTATTGAAGACTGAGGCACTCTGTTCTGCTAAGACAGATACTCCACAGAGTATTACAGTAGTAAACAGTAGCCATTTATTAGTAGTTTTGAAGAAATAATTTGCAATAAACCCCCCTTTCTTGAGGAAAACATACCTAGCATCTTTTTTTTGGTCAAGACATAGTTTAAATAAGTACTAGTGTAACATAGCTTATGAATGTTAGCATTTGCAGTCAAGAGTTATATTTTTAAATAATCAAGTTTTTCCCTAATTCACAGAAAAAAAGAAGAGATGCTCCTAAATGTTGTCAGAATGCTTTTAGAATTTGCAATTCATCATGTGCATGAAAACGAAAATTGGTTTTTTGAAATAGTGTAGACAAAAATAAAAGGTATGCATTAACTTGTCTTCTGATATATTGGCTATATTAATATACTGTGCAGCTTTAGTACTTGACCTTACATGTCACTAATATAATACAGATTTTATGATACAGTTACACTGAATGCTCTTTGTGAATACTGCACTACATCCCAAGGTTAGGATAAAGATAAGATGCATTAAAACAATATCTCTGACACTATTAATAAAGAAAATCAATTCTTCTGCCACTTCCTGTTCCCTTGCTTGCAAATTCAAGATCAGCAGCTTCCAATAATTATTTTTCCTGCTCTACTGGTATGGTTGCTGCACAGAAACTCTTCTGGGCTTGTTTCCCATGAAAGGCTTTGACAACATTACTGATGAAACGCTAATGGTCTTTTTTATCTGAACATACTGCCGTGCTGAATACATGAAAGGATTGTGATTGGGCGTTTGTTTTTGTTTTGTGGTGTATATACATATGTTCTGTTTCTATTTACATTACTAGACTCAGCTGCTCTGACTTCATTGGTGATGCAGTTTCTTTGAAGTGAGTGCTGCCAGGTGTATTCGTCTCAGATGTACACTAAGTGTTGGTGGGTTTTAATTGCAGCAGAAAAGGGCAAGGCAATGGAAGTAACCATCCAAATGATGGAAGAAAAATCATGTAAGGATATATAAAAAATTGAAACAAACAAATGAGAAGTAGCCCAAAATTCAGAAAGAAGACACTATGAATTAAAGCTAGCTGCTATTTAAACAGTATAGCAATAGCTGTTGATGAAGAAACGGTGTTTCAAAGGAGGAAGATTTGGCTGTTGTTCAGGGAAAAGAGTGGGAAAAATTTTGGAATGTATATTTTGTCATTTTGCTAAAGTTAGGCTGTCATGAAACCATCCCAGGTCTCCTCCACCCCTTGCAGGGGCTCCGGCCTCTCTCTCAGGCCGCATGGCCTCCCCCTCTCTCACCCAGACGCAGCTGGGCAGGGGAGAAGGTCACTCACCGGGGCCGGACTCAAAAGAGGAAGTCTCTCTGGGAATGCTCTGCTTTTAACCCCTGTGTGTTCTCAGAGGTGTATCCAAGTCCCCAGTGGCCACACCAGGTGCCAATTTAAAATCTGGCCACTGATCGGTTTGACCACAACTTTCCCAAAACCTCACTTCCTGGTCAAATCATGACAAGGCTCAGAAAGACACTTGAAAAATAAAATTAAAAAAGTTAATTCTGGACTTATCCCCCTTGTGTAGGAGAATGGTGTTATGCAATGGGAGGCTGTCCTTGTATAAGAGAGATCAGAAGCATAATAGCCATCAAATGTGGCAAAAGTGTTCATACCAGATAGGATAAATCTAGAGATATTATATGGCCCTGGACATGCTGGAGTTTCTAGACACTACAATTTAAATAACGTATTAGAGACATCCTGTAAGTACACAGCAGAGAGTCCAGGGGGAATGAGTGGCCTCAAACTGATCTGATATAGCCACATAATTCAGGCATATCTTTGCTGACCTGAAGACATGTGGCAATGCAAAATCAAAGTTACTTCCAAAACTGTCATTTGCAGCTGGCCTTTCTGAGAAATGTGTTGTGCAAGGACAAAATACTGTTACAAATCTACCTCTAGAGGTATCGCTGGAATGAATAAACAGGAATTCCAACTGCTCACCAATAATAACACAAAAAGAGCTGCCAGGAAAATGCAGTCTGGGCAAAACAGAAAAAAATGTTCTCTGGAAACAGCTCAAAATTTTCCAGTAATAAGAAACCTGAGGCAAAGTGTAGGGTGGCTCTGAGGATGTTGATGTCTTGAACTTTACCATACGTCATACAATAAAGGTAGAACAATAGGTTTATAAATATATATTATCATGTATGGCTGTATGTACATTGGATCCATTTATTAAATAATTTAGTTCTGTATACTGCAAGCCATTTCTTGCATCACCACTTTTCTATCAGATGGAGATCATCCATCATGCAACAATCTTGTTTTTGGACATTTACCTCTGTGGTTTTACTTGCTGTTTTATGGCATCACTGCTTTGGTCACTCTTTCTGCTGCAGCAGTTATTTTGGGGTGAATTTTTATTTTGTTTTACAGCTGATGAAAATGTATTTAGAGAGCTTGTTAGCAAAGACCTTCGTAACTCAGCCAAAGTCATCTCTTCATTCAGGTTTTTGTAGCCTCCAGCCCTAAAATCTCCATGTGCCTTTATTTCTGATTGCTTAACTGAATTCCAACTTCAGGCATCCACATTAGGTGTTGATGACAGCAGAGGGTTTTTTTACAAACAAGTTGAACTCCAGCCATTTCACTGCAAGTGCTAATTGGCTAGGTGCCCTTATTGCATTATGCAATAAACTTTAAGCAAACTGTAAGTTTATACAAAATGTAGTCCAAACCCAAAATTGTCAAAATGTGTTAAAATGTCTTGTTTCAATATTTTTGCTGAAATATTGTGAAGAGGCTGAAATATTGTTATAGGCATCTGTTTTTATAAATACTTATCTAAAAGAACAATTATAATGCAACTTTTTATTGCTGTGAATATTAACAAACAACTCAGATTTCTTGCCACATCATGACATGTTAAAAAAGGATGAAGATATATACTCTGTACTTTGTCTTTCTGTATTGCAATGGTTTCTTTAACATTACATAAAAAAGCCAAATTGAGAAGAAAATTGATGGGTTTTCTTTTGGTGGGTTTTTTAAAGATTAAACAGAAAGTAGAACTTTCTCAGTTTTGGATTGGCATGTAATTAACAATGTAATAAATTACAGGATGAAGAAAATTTCAGTGAAGCCTTAGTGCTTTGTCTTAGTGTTGAGTTTTTTGTTTCAGGTGCTCCTGTGAGAACAGGCTCACCTAGAACCATTTGTACTCATTTAGAATTTCTGTTAAACAACTTGATACTTTCAAAAGTATTTCATATGCTGACTATGTTGTTCATTAAAGTAAAAGATCATTGTCTTTGCTTTTTCAATATATTAAAGTAAAAGCCCATTAAGGGGACACTGAAGGGATAGTCTACATTATTCTGCTCTATTTTGTGGATAAAGTACAACATTCCTGAGTGCAGAGAGGAAAGTCCATTCTGCAAGTACTAAATGTATCTAGAGAGAGGAAATTACTCTGAAAATATTTGTGTGTAACTGCATTTGTTCTTTGAAATCACATTATACGCAATGTAAGAAAATCTGAAATTGAAACAAAAACCAAAATATGTCAGAAAAAAGGGAATCTGCTGGACTTGTAAGTGATCTGATATTTCATCATCCACAAAGTTGCAAATAAGACACCTCTTCATCTAGCTAGTAGCTTTCCCCTTTTTGATATCCAAGCACATTTTATACTTGCAAGTGCTGAGATGGTGTTGCAATGTTTTTTTTCATGCTGATGACAGCAAATACTCAATTCTTCCATTTTCCTGCATGATTTAGGTTTACAATCTAGTAAAAGATTTAACTGGATACAGATTTCTTCCAACTTTAGTGGACTACTTGCTAAGTAGTTATGAAAATATTTTGTTCTGCTGTACTGGCTTAAAAACTTTGTGTTGAACAACTTTCAGTTGAATTGTATGAAGGCTTTTTCATAAAGCAATGTTGCTGTTAATCAAGAGAGCGAGAAACTGAGTTTTGGATGTTTTTTGAATTTTTTTTTAGCTCAGTGACGTTAATACAAGCCTATGCTGACATATGGCATTTTTACTTCAGAAGAGTTGCTTACGTTCACTTAAAAGTATATTTTTAAAAATATCACCTTTGAAAATTTTATGTTTCTCCACTCTGTCATAAACTCTGAAAACAGAGAAACTTTCTTGAAAAGTATTAAAAGTTACTTCTTACAGAACTTGTATATCCCTATTAATGTTTCAGACCTTATTCCTTGTACATTGGTTTGACTACTTTGCTTTCTGTAACAGAATTAATGAAGATAGAAGCCATATTCTTAAAAATGAACAATAATTAAAAAAAAAAAAAGGTTTTAAGGGGAGATACGTCCAAGAAACAGGTTTGTGTAACACACCACAACTTAGAGATGCAGGATGACCCCAGACATCTACTGAACATCAAAATAACTTCAGTAAGTTTATTAAGCTGTGTGACACTGGTACACAGCAACCTTCACGAAAGCTTAATCTTGATTGCTGCCAGTGAAGTCAAAAACAGGGGAACAATGTTGCCTTCAAGGATGCTAGGTCAGGCTTTTAAAGCAGAAGTGATCTTTCCCAATGTACTAATCAGGAAGCTTTCAAGTGTAGTAATGTCTTTATTTTATGACATATTTATCTTCTAACTGACAGACTGCATTGAAGCATGATGTGCCAGTGACTGCTGAGTCAGGGCAAGAAAATAGCTAACAACTTCAGATACACAAAAATCATTCTGATTAGGAAGATTTTTCTGCTAAAATTACTTATAGCAAGATGGACCTGGCCTGGGTGTAGGGGCATGTGGGGTTGCAGAGGTATGGAAGGAAGAAGGGGAACTGAAGAGCTTGGAAGAAGATGGGCACCCAGAATTGCAACCTTTCTCATGAGGAAATTTGCCTTCTTGCCACCTCAGATTCTTCAGGCTCCTTAGTGTCCTATAGATATAAATGCTCACCACACTAATGGTGGATTATGTACAGGCTTCCATGCCCCACAGTTTCTCTGCAAAGCACTACTGACAAAAAAGGGTAATGAGAGGGGTGCTGGTATTAGTGGGATGCTGGGAACAAAAACACCAAAAAATCCAGCCTAAGCTGGAGAAAAGTAAAGCAGAGTCTTTGAGGGTTTTTATTCTCCCACAAATTTCGTATTTACCAGACATGAATCACAAACTGAGAAGATGGATGAACTGCTGCTCTTGTCTTGCTTGTTGGTATCTAAAAAGTTTGTAACATATTTTTGAGGGAAGGCTTTGAGATACACAGTGACTGCTGTTATCAATGTTGAACTGTGTATCCTAAGATTCAGAAGTGTTTTCATTTCTGTTTGTATCCCTGTGGCTGCCGTCAACATGTAAAATGCATCACTACCCTCAGGCTAAAGTCAGATGTACCTCAAATCAATGGGAGCTGCAAGCTTGTGGAATTACATTGTGTTTGAGAAAAGAATAAGAAAATTGATATCCTTAATGGACATGAGCTATTTCCTGAAAGAGACAAACATTGATTTCACTCATGCCATGTGTTTTCAAAGAACCTTCTTGAATTTAACATCTAGTACTTTAAAAGGATTTTCTTTGATTACATATTACAACCAACAAGATCTTATACATGAGAATTTTTTAAATGGTAGATGATTTGAAATGATTAATTCTTTGGTTTTTGAGACACTTAAAGAAGCAAATTTTCAGAAATCGCTTAGTATACCATGAAGGACAAGTTGTGTCACCTCAAGAATTGCAGCCTGGGGAAGCAAAATCACAGGCACCACTGAAAATCTTGAAAACTACCAGAAACATCAGTACAGCTGGACAATAACAACTTAACACAGCACCAAGGTTTTGCGACCACTCACAGTCATGTAACAACGGAACGACATTAGAAAAAGCAAAATCTCTATTAAATGAAGCATCCAAAGCAGAAGATATCTTTGCTGTACGTGACTTGATTTTTGAAAAATTCAACTACATAAATACTGAAGTGGATTATAAATTCCCTAAGGAAAAATTAATACAGTAGCAGCTCTTCCGCAGTTTACAATCAGACTGATAAAATATGTTTTTTGTTCTGTTTCTTTTTATTATCCAGCGTAACATTTTAAAATAACCCTCTTAAAATAATTTTATTTTACAGTGTCTATGAATGTCTCGTGTCTCTTGCATGGCCCCCACAGCCAGGTTTGGCACTTAGAAACACTCATAGTGCCTCCTGCATCTGTGTGTTTCAGGATAACAGAAAGTCTGCTCTGTTTGATAATATCAGTGAGCCATATAACAGTTCAGCAGACACTGACTCAAATCATGTATGACATTGCTATATAAATATTTATTATACACCAAATGGAAGTATGGAGAATTGCAGAGAAAAATAAGACAAAATACCTTTCTCTAAAATTTAAACAGGGAGGAAAAACAATCATAAGGAGCTTTAAGAAGTGACAGATTAAGAATTTTTTTATGAATTGTGTTCTACTCATGTTTTAGAGCAGGATGTGTCTTGATGAGCTGGGCGAATTCAGAAGTGAGTTCAACAGTCTGAGAAGTGTGGCCATATTATCACAGGGGACTTCACAAATGAGATTATAGTCTACTGCTATGGCTTCTTCTTTCTTGTGTTCATGTGTTTTAGTACGCAGTAGAGTTGTCTTCTAAAAAGCATTGTTGGGTATATTTGCAGAACACATTTTCTATAGAAGTTGTGGGACTATTACAAATAATATTTAGAACACTTTATATGAATGGTTGAAGTAAAAGTTCACATAAATGGAGTTAAAATCTAGGAAGGCAATTTTAAAATCTGTTTCTTTGCCTCTTTTTCTGGTCATCTGCTGTATTTACAGCTAAGCCTAGAGATGAAGCGTCTGTAAAATTCTTGCTTGTAGCTACTTTTAAAAATTATTTTGGAAAGAATTAAAAGAAACAGTGGTGAAGGCAGAGGAGGAGGGTGGGAAGAAATAAAAAGTGTAATTCAAAGAAGTCCATTTAAATTTAGGCATACATGAAAAACATTTTTTTTTTTTTCTGATTATGCAGGATATTTTGAGAATGTGAAATAAATATAAGGTAGTATGAAAAATGCATGAGAAAATGGTACGGTACTCATGAGACTGCATACACCTGAAAACATTACCTATGAAGAGGTTGAGCTTTCCCCCTTTTTATTTTCATGCCACTTCTGGGACTAGTGCTCTCCTTCAAGTAAATGCTATTGAAATTCTACTGGTACTATAGCTTTTTTAAGTGTAGCTGGCAGAAAATAATTGGTTATCCTGCTGCTGCTCCTAGAACAATCAGAGCTCCCATGCTGCTGTCTCTTGCCACCTGAGAGAATATATAGTAAGAAAAGCACAGATATTGTTGTGGTGGTGCTCCTCAGGTCATGTTCACAAAATGCATGGGTTTCTCATAAATGTAAAATATTTTGCAAAGACACGTACATGTTCTTAAGAAATGTTCCCCTGAAGTCAGTACAGCTATGTGTGCATTTGCAGCTCAGCTGTTTGTATGGTCATATCCCACCCCTATTGAAAATCTGATCCTCTAATAGTATTAACAATGGTATTTATGACAGAAGGGCTAATTTTTACCCAAACTTTCAGAAATGCAATGAAAATTGATTCCATTATGGATTTCTGGATTTAGAGTTCAGTTGGTTAAAAAAAAAAAAATGAACCTAATTACAATAGTTGTCACTTAATAGTGTCATAGATTTACTTTCTCCTTCTGATGTAAGATATGTTTAGAACTAATTTTGTAAGTCATGTATTTGCCTACATTTAGGGGATTCTTTAAGAGAACCCTCATTTTTTCATCAATGTGAACTACTAAAATAGAGATAAAGGAAAAATTTAGCCCTGTGGTAATTCTAAATATTGGAATTTCATTGAAGATATCTTATTCACCTCTAAAACTATAGACATGAATTATTGAATAAATTATTCTATCAAACAATATGTCTTTTCACAGATAAACTTTGACAAACTGCTTATCCAAGTTGTGCCTGTTTTGTTTTGAATATGCCAAATATAATAAATGTTGACAGGTGCAATGTTGTAGCATCGCCTGTTCTGGAAACATATTTTGCCAGACTTTACAGTAATTAAAATTTTCCATATGGAGCTGCAGATTCATTGAAATGTCCAAACCACTTTGTCTGTTTGCTTTTCAAATTTTCCAGTCCTTTTTCACACAGGTTAGAGAACAGTTTTTCTATTCTTATGCAAATCTAGTCTGCAATGGAGAAGGCTGAAATATTGTTCCAGATCTAGGAGCAATGGAAATGCTTAGCACAAGCCAATAGCAAGAAAACTCCTCTCAAATCCAAAAGAAAAACCCACTCTAAAATAACAGATAAACTAAGTGCAAAATTCAAACTGAGATTTGCTCTTATGTTGGTTACTGGCGTTTTTTGAATTTCTGTATGGAACGAGGCCTTCCCCATAATGTCTGGTATTCTTGTATAGGCTGATGTTTGTGTTCTTATTTTCTTCACTCTTAATTAGTTGATGGTGTTACATTGTTCCTGATGCTCCTCAATCACCAGTGAAAATACAGAAGAACTGACTGTTACACAGGATTTTTATTTTTTAATTTGAAATTCTTGTCTGTGAAATTTGCATTAACTAACCTTGTGATAAACCTGTAACTCCGGGTGCTATTTTTTAAAAATGTTGGGTTTTAAATTTATTTCCCTTTTCTTAGTTTTAGTGCTCATTAAAAATTGATTATTACATTCCTTTTCAAAGTGTTGGTAGAATTTTGTATGAAAAGAAGATGAAGTAGTGGCAAGTTAAAGGGATTCCTTTGGTGTGATTTGTTGATTACCTGGTTAAACATTTTCACTTCAAGATGCCCTTGTGTTCTGCTGCCACTGATAGTCTTTGAGAGCAGTGCCATGCGCAATAATTTATCTTGTTTCTGGTTTTATCCTTCATAGATAAAATCAGTTTTGGAAAATAGCTGGTTTTGTCACTAAAGATAGAGTAAAGAAGCACTTTTCTACTCATTCTTCATTTTCACATAGTGTTGGACCTTAGATCTGGGTTAAGCTTTACAAACTGAAGGTCTTCATTAATTTTTATAAGTTTTGCTATGAAAATTATGTGTCAAATATTATGTTCTAATAATAGATTATGTCTACACTGTGTCTCTGAGAGGATGGAGGGAGATCTGCCACACAGTGCCATTGGCTAGTAAGTGTGAATTACTTCTCTTTGTGCATCAGTTCCTACAAAAAGGCAACAAAAATTCGGTAGACTGCTATTCTTATAAATGTATAATAGAGGAAGTAGAAAATAGCTTCATTAGAAGTAGAAATGTGGTATATGTATTAAATAAAACAATTTGAGCACTTCTAGATGGAAACAAAAATTCTCAATGAGAAAAAAACACTGTTGCTCTTTGTGGTTGTAAATATTACTCAGCACAGAAATCCCAAGCTCAAGATCTAACCTGTTGCTAAATAAAGTGTTGTGGTTGTAAAGAGAATTAAGTATGTTTCAGTCTTAGACTGCAAGAGAGATCTCCATAATTTAAGATAGCCTGGGGGTACTAATGATGATAAAACCACAAAACATCTGTTAAACATTAAAAAGAAATTTTTCCTTCATTACAATCAGTAATCAGACTGCACATGTGAGTGCAGTGGGACAAAATGGCTGTAAGTGAATGCTCAGTAAATTCCCAAATGTCCTCCAAAGCCTACCACACTCTGTTGCAGTCTATCTAGCCTATCTAGATTTACATCAAAGCCTCTGATACTGAGTCCAAAAATGCAATAGGCTTGTTACAGCTCAAAGGACTGTTATAGCTTGTGAAGAGACCTGCTGCAGTTTTATCTTTGGTTTTAAGATACCTCTTTGGTATCCTCTTCCTTTTAAGAAACCTCTTTGGTTATGTCTTAGTGGTGGGAGTGGCAAGTGGTGCATATGTGTAGAATTCACTACTCAAAAAATTCCAAGGAGATGAGGAAAAGCAATAAATATAATGTATGTTGGTATATTTTCCTGACTTTTTATTTATTGTTATCTTGGAGCACCTCAAGGACTATTGTCTCATACTAAAGTTATAATGGTATAAAAAACTTGGTTAGTACCAAATTCTGACACAGATCCATTAAAGCATTTAAAAACATTAATCAAAAAAGACAATTGATCTTTCTTTAATTTTCTGTTTTAGTGTTGAGAAGATTATGCAAGTCTCCTTTCTCCCTACCTGGTTCTCATTATCTTTGTGTTTCCATAATTAATAGAAAAGCTTGTGCATAACAGCCAACATTGACATAACTGTTCTACTGCAGAATGTACTTTTTTGTTACATTTATTTGAACTTTGGAATATAACCCATGTAATTCCTGATTCTGTTATTTTTAACTAGCATTTTTTAAAAAATATTTTCCATTTTTATATTTAGCTCTTATTCAGATTGTATTCTTCTTATTATTTTGCTTTTGAGGAAATTTTGCAGGACAATTTTGTAGAAAAAGCAGCTATTAAGTAATTGAATGTAAAGGTATCTTCTGGTCTTTATGGGATCTCCAAGGACCCCAGTATAAGAGATTTGCATGCCTAGAATTGAGTGTATATGAGAAATTTTCTGAGAAAACCTTTCAAGTAGAAGTGTAATTCCAAATAAAAGTTAAGTTCTTCTAGTACCTACAAATTACAAGTTAAAAAGGAGAGAATGTTAACTGATGAAGCAAAATTATTTTAGACATGTAAATTGTAAGAACTTCTGGATTACGTATGTTTTGGAAGAAGTGCAATTCCATACTTGAGCTATATCAGGTACAATGTGGAACCATATGTTGGTAAATACTTACAAAAACTACAGCTTTCACCAGGACTTATCTAGACACTTTTAAAATAATTATTGAACTAAGGTGCATAAATGACGCGTATCTTTCCATTTGTTTATTTTAATGTGTGATAAAAAGAATAAAAGCAAACAAACCAACAACTAAATTAAGAGATCCAGTCATATGGTGACTTGAAGAGGTGTTCTAATCATGGTACCGGCATGTAAGGTAATGAAAGAAATTTAGAATCCTATTCTTCACATGGTCAGATGTCAGAGTACATAAATAGGCAGAAGAGTTGTGCTGTCTGTCTCCAAATCACAAATAGAACAGATCCATCTGATTAAATATTTCTGTCAATTAGAATGCAAGAGAGGAAAGAGGAATCGTCCTGATTCTGCACGATGATAAGCAGGACTGTTCTCTGCATCTTCTGACTCCCACTTACTTTACTGAATTTGTGGATGGGTTATTTTTCCTTCCTGTGCTTGCAAAAACTTTTCTTCTACTTACAGGAATATTGGAGGGGAAAAATTATAACTATAAGAACTAAGAAATAAATCAAAGGAAATGGATGTTTGGAATTTACTTTAAATTTTATTATTGTTGGTGTTGACAGTGCTCCTGGAGGGAATAGATGAGTATCTGCTTTCCCTATTAAATATACTATTTGAAATTTCCTTCAGCTTTTCCTCCCTATTGAGACTTGCTCTAATATGTTGCTTAAAACAACAGCAATAAAAATAAAACCAAAATATATAAGGAATACATATATAAGATAACAGCTTCGTAAGTTTAAGCACTGAATTTAAATGTTTCTTCACTATTTTGATACAAGAACATTTGCTGTTGATTGAAATTTTAATTTAGCTAGATTTCCAGTGGGCTGTTTATTTTCCTTTTTCAGACTGCAATGAGTCATTGTAAGGGTGCATTTTTGACCAAGTTTAAAAAAAAATAGAAATTTGTAAAAGCCCTCAGTCAAAATCTGAACAGTATCTTCTCTGTGTTTGGAGAAATTATAGATTTTGCTTTTCAAAGCTTAATCATAGCTTTTGCAAACAATCAGTATGTAACTTACTGAGTTTTTTTGGTTGTGCTTTCTTCTCTTGTGCCAAAAATGTTTCAAAACTCTTTTGTATTTAATGAGCAACATACTCTACAACTTGGTGATTAGGCCCTAAGCTGAGGAAGATATGATTTTAGGAATAAATAGCATGTGATGGCCAGGTCTGCCTGATCCCATGTGAAATATAGACTTGATCTTATGCTCCTGTAGCCCTGAGCACTCTCCTAAACGTTTGCTTATATTGAAAAGGTGAAAGCTCATCTTTCAATTTGAAAAACATTTTTTTAAAATAATACTGCTAAATGGGATTGGGAAAATTTTCTGCTGAAACTTTTTCATTTAAAAAATAAGTAGAACATTTGTTGAGATTTGTTGTAGAAAAGAGGTGCCTGATTTCAGGCATTTATACTGAAAACCAGTGCAGGAAAATGGTCTATACAGACTCTCAAGAATGCTGTCAATCAGAAAGACCTGTTTGGTCATGCAGTTGTCCTTTATGGAGCCACAAGAAGGTTATAACATAGAAAATGGGAATTATATTTCATTGAGAAAAGTTCTTGAGAGAATAAAACTATTAAATAAAAATAAACCTTCGGGGGGAGCCAGTATAGGAAATAGTTAAATATGTTTTGTGTATGAATCTGGTTTAACTGTTAGTCTTGCAGAAATCCTATAGCATATTTAGTTGTTTCACTCATCTAGTTCAAGCAACAAGATCAATATTAGGTGTGCTTTTATGTACCCAAATAAGAATTCCAGAATTTTTTGGTCTTTATGGAATACACATAGAATTCATGGGCTAGCTTTTTGTGGATCTTTCTGAAAATAAAGAAAATGAATGAGCAACTGAAATACAATCTATCAACTCGCTATTTTCTTATGTAATCATTGTAGACATGGAGAACCTGGTCTCTTTTTTATATCTTGTGGACATTTCTTCCTCTGTTGAATGAAATATTTGTTTTATATATGATGAGTATGTTCATTAAATGCCCAGTCTCTGCATTTTCCTTATCCACCTCTAAAGAAATCTGAATCTTATTGTGAAGGGAGTAAGAAAACTTAAAAAAAACCAGTGGAGATCTTGGAGGAACCCATGATTCCCAGGAAGGCAGAGCAGTACTTATCTTCTCTGGGGAGAAGATGTAGGCAAGAATGCTGAAGGCAAGCAAAACTGATAAGAGAGAAACCTGGGAATATGGTAGAGTTGTATAACCTTTACCAAACTAACATCAGCTCACATCAGTAGTTATTGTTTAAAACAAAAAGGTGCCTAGTTGATGGCAAAATTCTGTTGTTAGAACTCTGTAGAAATACCATCTCTTAATGAAATTAGCAATAGTTAAGTTATAGGTCTTCAAATGCTGACAAAATTCTTACGCATTTGGAAAGTTTTTGGCTGACTTCAGGTCTGGAATTCAGTTTTCAGCTAGATTCTGATTCAGTTGGCCTAGGAATCACAAAGCCTTATGTGAAGCAGGGATTGGAGATTGGCAGAGAGCTGCTGTGACACAGAAACAGCTACACTGTGCTTACTGACTGTAGAGTTAGATGAAGTAAATGGAAATGAGCTCATTTCGCCTCTGGAAGCAACTTGACAGGAATATGGACCTTACTACAGACTTCTTTAAAATTCTGGATGAGGCAATTAATATGTGAAACTTCAAAATATCAAATCTAGGCTGCCAAAGCTATCTTAGACTATTTTTGTTTTTTTCAATATGGCACAAAAAGCAATATGAACACCCCCTGAGCCTAAGCATTCAGGTCTTTGGAGGATGTCTCAGGGCACTGCTTTATGAAGCAAAGCCTTGCTTTCGTGAAGCTGAAAATAAGATGCTCCCTTTTCTGGCAAATCAGCCTGGCAAAAGCATTGCATAAAGGCTCAGTGTTCACTAGCTTTGAGTTAATCATTAAAAAATAATTTTATTTTCTTGCAAATCTTACAAGCAGCAAAAATAGAACTTGGTGTGTGGGTAAAAATTCCTAGATGAGAAAGAAAACCTCTTAGAGAGTAGGTATGTATCTTTCACACTTGTAGTGCTAATCTGCATTTGACATAAAGAAGCAAGCTTACTTGGCTTCTTTTTACATATGTATGCTCTGTCTTCAAAATAATCAACTGGAAAAATGGAAACAAATAATTTTAACTGTTGTGTTAAAGCACTCTTGTTTGAATTGAAACCAAATAGCCTCTCGCAAAGCTGTGTCTCATTTTCATGCAATTATGCAAATAAACACTGGAGATGAATCACAGATATTACTTCTTAATCCATTTTCTGGTACTGTGTTTAGCACACACAAGTCAAAGCAGTTCAAGATCCTGCAAGGCTACTCTCAGTAACAAGCAGTGCCAGTGCTCAAGTTCAGCAAACATTGCCCAGAGCCTCTGTGAAGAAACCAGAGCTTTTAGAAGTTAATGGAATTAGCCTTGCCAAGTTGCTTTCAGTATCACAAACAAACATGTTTTTACTTCATGATCAAGATAAATAACTTCCTGTATTCAGATAAGTATTGGATATATTTAAAACTTGCCTTTTTGTATACCTTATTAATAACCTTTTCTTCTTAGCACCTTAGTGGAATCTCTCCTCAGGTCATTGAAAAGACAGCTACTTTTCCCTCACCTGGCAAACACAGTAGATTACTTTTACTCTGAATCTCAGATATCAAACACATCCTCCCTGTGTAAGTTAGTTCAAAAATTAGGATAGGTATGGCTTTCAAGGCTTAACAAACTTGTCTTGGTCTATACAGTATGTCACCCTTTGACATTTGTATGTAATTCTTTGGATAAGGTTCTTGCCACACAATTTTTTGTAGGATTGTGTTAGATTTTTTTTCTTTTTAAATTATGAATGACATATATTCATGTGCAAATTGGCAACAAAGCACAGAGATTGTCAACGAAATATTAACTGGAAAGTAAAAGCTGAGATTTCCTTCCCCCAGTGGCAGCAAGGGCATTCTTGCCTACATAATCTCTCCTAAATTTCCCATCTGTACCAACTGTTTGTTATGGATTTAAGCTGAAGTCAAACAATATAAATTCAGGATTCAGCTGTTAGAAATAATAATAATAATAATAATAATAATAATAATGCTATGTGTAGTAGTAGCAATGGGGTATGAATCCACTGCTGTTTACATAGCTTTCAAAGGAGTCTGGGATTAAAAAATTAATCCAAACTGATTCAATTCAGGTGTGAAGAAAAAACAACTGCAGTACTTTCAGTCATGAAATGTGGTCTCAGTTTATGCACAAAATTTAAAAGCTTTCTTTTCAAAGTAGGAAGATCTTTTGAATTCTCACCATGTTGTTTCTACAATGTCTTACGTCTTTGTTTTTCTTTTATCTTCTGAAGCTTCTTTACTACCAAAGCAGGGTAGTCTCCATTTTTTTCACATGTCTAATTGTAGGATATTAAATCCTTCTGTTGTCAGTATCATAATGAAGAAGTTAAGCAGAGAACATTTCCCCCTAATTCAGACAAAGCTGAACTTTTGGTTGTTCAATACATCACAGAAAATTATGAGAATTTGAGATTGGGCTCCACATTTCTATGGAATGTTGAATTCGAGTTTTGTGAAAAGGACAATTTCTTGCTCTTTAGGTAACATCAGTTAGTTTTTAATGCCTAGGAAGAAAGAGTTTAAGTAACAGAGTTTATCACAATGAGTTTAACACAATATAGGTGAGCAGGTTTCCATTTCCAAATTTTTCAGGGGTACTCTAGTAATATTAAAATGAATTTGTATTTTTTTCAGTAATTGACACTCTTACTTCCAACAAAATTAAGTGCTTCTTAGGGATTTATTTTTAAGTTTTATGTGAGGATAATAAATGCTGTGTTTCAGTATTTATAAAAGCTGCAAATTAATACTTTCTTGTTTCCAAATCTCCGAAGTGGCAGAACTTAATACATTAATAGGCAAATAAATGCAAGTTAAACAACTCAATATAAAAGGAGTGTTGAGAAAAAATTCATATAAGAAAACAGAAAAGAGCAGAATATCTAAATGAACTATTTTACTAGAATTTAATGTCTAAAAGGACATAAAAAATCTTATTCAGCAACTACAGAAATGATCAAATGAATGAAGAAATGTGTTTAAGCCATGGAAATCTCAAAGTCCAAATTGCACTGCTTTTATTGGGATGTTTCCATTTAAAATTATATTTCTCAGATTGCTAAAAGAAATAAATAACTCCATTCAAAAGGCCCCAGAAAACTGCTTCCCACTGATCAATGTAGTTTCTTTTAAGCTGAAGAGTTCTCTGAAGAACACTGTCTTCACAAAGCTAAGAAAGGAGCTAGGAGGGACATCACATGCCTAAATTCAAGATGGATACCCAGAAACACATTTCCGCTTGGAAAGATTTTATAGGAGACAGTTTGGCTTTCATGTCATTTTTAATGATGCAGCCCAAAGATAAAATACAGTTGCTTTAGTGCTGTGTTAGATATGGCAATCTCATCACATGGATGAATTCCTGTGGGAAATCTGTTAATGTCACTGAGTCCAGGATATCAGTTAGGGTGCATTTTCTCAAACGTGTAAGAGTTAAATGGCCTTCAAATATATTTGCATTTTTTTTCTTAAACATTGCTGTAAGTTCAAAATGTGAGTACATGAAAATGAAGGGCTTGTCTATAGAAAATTATAATGTTCTATATTAGTACGTTAGTAATTAACATATTATGTGAAATCGTAGACCAGTAGAACAATTATCCCTTCATGAGGAAAGTCACAAAAAGCATTATAAAAATACTGTAAAATGAATTTAATTATAACTCTATGAGCGCTTTAAAGAAAAATATAAATAAATAGATGCAGTAGTGAAAAATAACATATCTGAATGGTAACAGACTAATTGACTGAAAGAAGAGCACTAAAATTCAGTCGTTAAAAGGATACAAGAACATTTTTGATGTCTTGGCCAAATAGCGACAGATGAACTAGAGAAATCACAATCACACACCATTGAAAAATTAAACCTTTGATTTGAGGTTTAGAAAAAAAGGTGCTATAGCTAAAAATGTCAGATAGAACAAAATCGTTGAGATATAGTCAGTATAACAGCTGAACTGAAAAATAGAGTCACAGAATCAGAAAAATCTCACAATTCAGTTTAGAAGGGACCCCCAGTCATCTCTTCCAATCTCCTACTTCAGGCAGGAACAATGTTAAACTCAAAGAAGGTTGTTCAGGTCTGGTCCCATTGAATTTTGGGAGAGATTCAGACTAATTAGTCTGAATGAGATTCAGATTAATTTCTCAAAATTTGTCTGAACAGATTCACTGTGTTAAATCTTTCTGGGAAAAGAGTTCCAGTTTCTTCACTCTCATTGTGAGATTTTTTTTTTTCCCTGTGCCCAGGCAGAATTTCTCTTACAGCAGCTAGTGACTATTGACTCTTGTACTTTGACTATTTTGTATTGTATCTACATAAAACTAAGTACCAAACACTTGATCAACAGTGCAGCCTGTTCCTACTTCCATTAAGAAAGTCTAGATAATTTTCCATATTTTTTCAGTTACAAATCTCTGTATTTTGCTGTGTTTCTCTTTTCTTTGGATTTTGAAAACCACATGGTATGTGCTGGGTTTTTATGGAGGGTGAGAGAGCACTTGAAACGGGAATCAGATTTATTCAAATTAGGAGTACTTTTCCTCCCCCCCGCCATGATATCAGCCTGTCCTGTAGATCACAAATTTTGCAGCATTGATTTATGTCTCTAGAATAGCTAGTCTCCAGAAGAGAGGCATTTCCTCACCTGTGAACCTACCTACATTTCACTTGATGCCTTCTTTTATGGGAAAGGAAAAATAAAAAAAATTGATTGTTTTATGACTTCTGTTCTAAGTCAGTGTGCCATCTGCAGTAAATAATCTGGCCCACCTGAATACTATGTGAAGCATATTTCTGTAATCACTGGAATTTTTATTCAGAATGTGCTACACGTCTGATTACATGGTTGGCAATCTGTCTCTGTGTGCGTGGCACAGATCAGGACAACAGCCTCCTCCATTATTTCCTAACCTTCTGTCTCTGCTCTTTTGTAGTGTTGCTCTGTTCACTGCTAATGTGTCTTTTGATCTTCCCAGCACTGTCACAGTTGAAGTTGCCTTTCTTCCACACAAGTATTTGAAAACCTGTCAAAGAGCTGAGGTTTTCATTATATGCTTTTCATCATTACTCTCTCTACTCTGAACAAATTTATTTCAAAGGCTTTGCAAAAAATGACAAGAAACATGACAATTTATTTCCTTGTCTTTTCATTAGATTAGAAATGCCACCAAATATTTAGAATCCATTTATTTTTATTAAAAGGCATGATGCACTTTGCTTTTCCAAGGAAAAGACAATGAGAGAATGAGAAATATTAATTTGGACTGTTATGGTGATTGAGGGGTTTTGAGTCTGAGACATTTGAGTAGAAAATCTGTATATTTGTAGTTCACAAATACAAATGTGTTAATTGCATTTTAGAGATGAATTGCTGTGAATAACATAAAACAATCAAGAATAAAGAAAACACTTTTGATGCAGTAGCTATAGTACAGGTATTCCTTTGTAGTCAGCCTTGGAAAATTTCATTTTCTTTTGCTCTGAATCCCAATTTAATTTATCATCAGGCTATTAAAGATATTAATGCCATATAAGCTATAGTTTCTTTTTTCTTTTACTGTTACTGCATTTGATGCAGATCAAGAGATTTTTACTTAATGTTTCCCCTGAACAAATAAACGTGAATAGAACATGCATGATAAACTGAGAAATACCATGCTTAGGAAGGTGCTTTCCCATTAAAATATTGATCTCACAACTTATGATTTAAAGTTTTTTCAAGCAATCCAACAGATAAATCAGTTTGGAGAATTGCTAAATCAAATTACATCAGTCCTAAAGATATAAAAAGAAATATTTTTAATTCTAATAATGCTAGCTGTTTTGTACTTACAAGGAATTCTGTTACAAAAAAATTGAAGTATGTTTTGTGTGAATGCAAGTGAACATGATTTTAAAGGATGAAATTTTAAGCCTGATTAAAACAAATGGGAGCTGTGTCATCTAATACTCCCTGATATTTTTAAAACTCTCTCTCAGAATTTCTATGAGAGAAGACTAAATAGGAGAAACCAATGTGAGTTTTGGATTTTGGAGAGTATTTTTAGTGACTTGGGAGGGAGCTTCGTAAACACTGTGCATTAGGAAGACTACTTCAAGTTAGCCTCCATATAAAGTGCAGCAAACCCCATTCCTCCTGAGCCTTCTGAATTACTTGTTGATACTTCACATTCACCTGTATCCTTTCAGATAAATGAATTATATGGATCTAACCCTGCTGCAGATCTGGGAACATATATAAATCAGGTACAGCCACTGGACCATTATGAGAATAAGGATGCTCTTAAATGACTGAAGTATAAAACAAATAAAATCTAGCTGTATTTTTACCAAAGATCTTCAACCTGAATTTTAGAAAATTGAAGTGGATAAACATCTGCTGAAAAAAACCCCTTCAGTGTTAATTTACAACAGAAATATCAAGCAGTAAAGAGTAGATGTAATAAAAACACTGAATGTCACTCTAACTCACAGTTAATTTGCACATTCTCATTAACCAGCATCTTGAAATAAGGCTCATTTAATTATGATGAGCTTCTAAGTACAGATATAAAATATTGACCTTCTCTATAAAGGACATCGGTCATTTTTACTGGATTTCAAACACCTGTAGCAGTTTAAAACTTGAAGTGATTTCCTCTTTGAGTTGCTTCTGATAGGTAGGAGAAAAGTGAGAGGGTGAAATGGAAGTCAGAGCCCACCAATACCTGGAACTATGCAGTATCAGAATTCAATCAATACATTTCATATAAATATTCCCCAATTTCGAAAAAGAATAGCGTTAGTCTCCCACCTGAGGGTTAGTTGCATTTATTCTTGGAGTTGCACTCTAAGATAGTATACAGCTAGTTAGTGCCAAAACATCAGTAAAAGCAAATGAGTTTATTTGACATAAAGCATAATGAATTTTACAGGCACAAAGCAATTGTGTGGAGTTCTTTCATTTTAAGTACAGGTCTGACATTTATGCACTGATCTTTTTTGATTCAAAGAAACATAATAAACAGTGCTATTAGAAGGCTGGTATTTTCCATATTTTATGGAGCCATTTGAGAAATGAAAAATAATGTAGCAAGTCTGAATATTTTATTATGATTTTATTTGGCTCTTCTTCTATATTTTGCAATCTTCCCTGTAATATGCTAAAGAAAATAGAAAAAAGAATTAAATTGTTTTAAGCTAGAGAAAAGAGAGAAAAGAAAAAAAGATAAAAGATAAAAAAAAAAACAAAACAAACAAAAAAAAAAACTAGGAAAAAAGAGAAAAAAAAAAAAGAAAAAAGAAAGAAGAAAAGTTTAGGAGTCCAGATTTCCGATTGTGAGACTATTCTCTGGTCACAGAAAATGAATTATAATTATGGAAATCCTAAAAAAAGACTTCCAATGGCTATTGATTTTAGTTTTTTACACACTATGAGTAGGCCTTTATTTCTCCATTGCTGTGGTTAAAGAAAAAAACATAACTGCTGTTATTTTATATTCTTTAATCTATTTGAAGATGCAATGCAATCCATTCTTTTTAAACAAGAATGGTTCACTCTTAAGACACAATCTGTCCTATTTATTTCCCTAAATCATTCTAAATTAAATCAGTTCATGTGATGAATTTGGTAGTGCTGTTTATACCAAGCCTTTTTTTTTTTTTACTTATAAGTGTAAATCAGGAACAATGTGCTCCAAGTTGAAAGAGAAAGAGTGGAAAGTGTGTTCTTGATTTCAGGTATACATTTTTCAGTAAGAAGAATGCAGAAGGACCCCATTCAGTGTTACTCTTCTTAGGAACCCTCTGCAGCTGTCAACTTTTTACTGACTGAAGAGAGAAATAAAACTCCTGAAAAGACTATTAATTATCTTCTGTAAGACTAAGAATTTGTAGAAACCACATCACTCTTCTTCAAGAAACATTTCAAGTGTAGAAAGCACTATCTATTAGATAAAGGCACAGCTTCCTTGAAAGAGGTAGCAATTAGGGGAGAATGAGAAAATATTTATATAATGTATCAGGTTCTCATATGTCTGGAAGGTTCTGGATCATGTTCTGTCTTTGGTTCATTCCAGACTGACTTAAAAATAAATCAGTATAGTTGTTAAAATGCACTTGAAACCATTCGTGTATGTGTTAGATTTATAAAATCTCTCTCAGCTCTCCTGAAACATGCTTATAAGAACCACAACTTTTTGTTATTTTTTAGGATGCAGAAGGAAATCTGCAGCTGAACCAACCCTTCAACAAGCCATGAACAAGGCCAATTACTGAAAATGTGCAGTGATTTTCAGAAGCTGGGGAGGTTGATTATTTTTCAGGTATATCCTGTTCAGGGCACTGGTTTCTTTTGCAGTGCTGGGGACATATGGCAGTTCTGGGTAAACTGTCCCAGCCTAGGATCCTGAAAGAGGGAGCCCTTTCTTTTTCTTGCCAGCTAGGTCATTAAAATCACAGCAGTGTCTGAACAGTGAATTTTAGTGGATTGTATTGAAAATAAACTAGATGAAAAATAATTTACTTACTTCAAGTAGGCAAAACAGATCTTGTTCCTAGAAACCTGCAATTTTAGAAGATGAAATACTGAATAAAATTTTCTCTGTAGAGGAGCATTTTGAGACAAATATTAGAGAATAGTCTCTTTGGAGACATACTTTAGTTGCCATTCCCACCTACATTTAAAATGCATGGGCAATCTTAGTTCCTCTGGGACTATTGTAGAAGAAAGGTTATGCGCTACAAATTGCAGAATTGAGCAAAGAATACATGTAAATCTGTATCTGAGTGAAAATAATTTAATACAGTAATATTTATATGATAGCAACAGTAAAATAAAACAAATATAATAGAGTATTTCCACTTAACTTTTTCATAGGCCCTTCTCTCTTAAAATATTTGTTTATTTGCTTTCTCTGGGTCCTACGTGCATTGTGTGAGCATTACTCAGCTTTAATACATGTTCTCTTTCTGTTCCACATGCTTGCATATCTAACATATGATTACAAAACAATAGTCTCCTGACTTCAGCAAGATGAAATCCCAGTTACAAAAGCCCTAGATAATTGGGGAGTATCATTAATTCTTCTGCATTATAGTATTCACTGTGGAGACCACTGATCTTGCACAATAATTGAAGCAAATTAGAATAAAAATTGCAGAAAAGCTTTTGCTAATAAAAATGGAATTCTGATTACAACATCTAGATGGACTAATTACATTAATTAGTGAGTTTTTTAAAAATGGTGCTCTATATTTTCATTTTAAATATTATTTTAACTGACTAGGTATGCACTTTATAAATGTCACAGATTATTTATTAGTGGAGAAAATAAGACAGAATTTCAACCTCAGCAGTTGAATTTCAACATTGAATGTACAGTAAGAGCTGCTGTTAAACCTGCCATGAGGGAGGTTTTGCATTTGCATTAACATCACAGTACTGCAGTTAATGCATTTCTGTGATGTTAATAAGCTAGTCTAGCAGATTAAAATCAGACCTTGCTAAGTCACAAATAAAATTTCTCTTCTCTCCCTTATATTTCCCTCAGATTTCAAGCTTTCACGTTTATGTAAATGAGTGAATCTTTTGTGGATGTGCTCTTCTTCAAGAAACATTTAAACTGACAGACAGTAGTTTCTGTCATCAAAAATGCAGAGGTTCAGGACTTGGGTACAAGTGTTTAAAAATTTTTGGTCCTCTTTTGTGAATAAAAGATAAGGTCTTCAAATTAAAAAAAAAAAAAAAAACTTAAAAAAAAAAAAGAGCTCCTCTATGATTGTTATGTCTAAAGGAGCCCTTAAAGTGAATTGATGTGAATTTCTTTTTTTTTGATTAATATCCCAATTTGCTTTATGTTTACATTACTATTATATATCCAATGAGGGTAACTATTTTTTTTCTCGTGAAGGTTGTTGCAAAAAATCTCCACCTTTTTCACTCTATATTGCACTTCCATGTCTTACCACATTTAATTATACTAATTCTTGCTGCACAGTCTTGGAAGGTTTGCTGTCTTTTGGCAGCTCTAAAGCACAGCAGGTGCTCTGGCCAGTATCTCTCATATCCAACCTCTCATTGCCTCCCTCTAGATATTATATACAAAAACTATATTTTTAAATGCTAGCATTTCAGATATAGAAATTGTAGATCAATAAGGTGAAGAACAGTGAATATTTTTTGCAGTCAGTAGACCTGTGGAAGGAAAGAGGGAGGCGTATAAGAAAGATGCAGAAAGACTTTTTCCCAAGGCATGTGCCGACAGGAAAAGGGACAGCCATCTTCTACTGGAAGACGGTAGATTTATATTGAATTTTAGGAAGCAATTTTACTATGAGGGTGGTGACACACTTGACCGGGTTGCCCAGAGAAGCTGTAGAAATGGTCAGTGAAATCTGATGCATTGGAAGGTGCCCATAGCAGAGGGGCTGGAAACAGTTGACCTCTAACAGCCTCTACCAACCCAAGCTATTCTGTTGTTCTCTGTACTGAATAACAAGAAGTCAGTCAGTAGTTAGGCTGCTTTTAGCCATGGCTAAAAGGTTTTCTATTAAGGGAAAACTGAACTGTAAACATATGTTTTCCTACATGTATTTATTTTTCATCATTATATCAAGAGTATCTGTATTCATATTCTGATTTCAGGATTAAAACAAACTTAGGTTTCTAGGTTTTGACTAGTAGTCTGATATTCTCTAAGTCCTGTTAGCTGTGATGCTTGCATTACCATTATACTTCAAAAATAAATGGTTTCCTTTTCTTCCTTTTCTTCACAGATTAGCAAATAGTATATTTTTCTAAGTAAAATTTTTTACTATCACATCGTCTTATATGATCAACACAATTTATAATACAAATTTTTATGAAGTAGAGAGGATTTAAAAAAAAACATCCTTTAAGCAAACAAAACCTTTTGCCTTTTGTGTCTCACACCTTGTGCAAAAGCCTGAAAGCCAATATGTTTGACTTTTAGGAAGGTGCAAGTGGAATTGTACAAAATTGACAAACTCACTTTCAAAAGGAAAAAAAAAATGGTTGAAAGCCATATCAGTGCAGCAATCCAACCAATGTCTATTCAGCAATGTTTTATATCCATTCTTTCTTTAAATTGGATTGGTGTCTGTTTTCTCTTTGCCATCACCATTCAGTAATTTCAGGATTGGGAGGCCTCATGATCAAAGTTTTTAAATTGCAACACAACACAGATGAAGAGCTTATAAAATAAACTGCCGCTATTTTACTAATTTAGAGCTGGGGAAGTTGTTAATGCACTGTCCTGTGACCATCCAGACTATTTATTTGTTAGCCTGTTTCCCAGCATGGTTTTGATTCCTATCAGCTACCAATTTCTCGGACAGTGCCCAGACACTGTTAAGGGAAAACAGGAAACAGGAAAATTTGCTGCAGCCATCCCTTTTTGCAGGCAAAGAGAATTTTGGCTTATGGATATGTATACCCTGTGTCTTTTTGCTGGATCGGTCCTAGAAGGTAGTGACTGTGGAACACTGTGAAATGGCATGTCAAAATATCAAAATTCAGGAAGAAAGCAGGGGAAAAAGTCAGTTTAAACTGTTGTCTCTTTAGACAGGACTCTTATCACTCCACTACCTTTACCTTCTTTAACGTAATTCCTCTAGATTCATTCTTGTTGAAGCACAGTAAGAAATGCTCCAGGGTTAGGTGAGCAATAGTGGTGAATATTGTCACCCTTTGTTAACTTATTTAGTAATTTTTTCTGGAACTTACATTGCTTTAAAAACATTTTGAGTTCTTGAAAGTTTTGAAGACCGGGAAGCTACTTTTGATTTACAGCTATGTTTTCCTTCTGTATGCTGAGAAATAAATTAAAAACCACCTATGAATTTATTTTTACCTGTAATTCAATGACATGTACAATTTCACCCCACTGACATAATTTAATGCATAATGCACTGAATAACATGATTAATGGGATCAGGCAAAATTCAGCGTTTTGCAGTTTTTGTCATTATTATTTCCAGTCATGAGTCTACACTAGCATTTGTCTTTATTATTTTTCTGATATATTGGATTAGCTTTGAACAGAAGTCTTTGAAAAG
Organism: Pyrgilauda ruficollis; assembly: GCF_017590135.1. NCBI lineage: Eukaryota > Metazoa > Chordata > Aves > Passeriformes > Passeridae > Pyrgilauda > Pyrgilauda ruficollis. The sequence continues at coordinate 29,163,938 of NW_024519206.1, read as the reverse complement.
GAGAGATCTCTTGAGTATTGAAAACACTGCATCAATCAGCTTACTCCAAAAACTGTAATTTCATGGCCTTGAGAATATAAAACTGCTGTATAAGGAAAGTTTGACAATAATAGTAATAGTAATAATAACAGCAACAACAACAGCAACAACAACAATAAAGCCAGGAACTACTAGGATTGCCAGCATTTTAGCATTCTACTGCAGAGGTGTAGAGAACTCTGAAGCAGAATTTATTTAAGAAAAATCTTATAAAATTTGCTTAGACTAAAATAGAAACTTTTAGATGGTGTTAAATAAGACAGCAAAACCAAATTTTGAGCTCAATTTTCATTACACTGTATTTAAAAGATGTATATTTCAGTAAATTTGCACTGAGAGAAAAACATGACTGTGTGTTTAGACTCAGGCAACCTGCCTTAATTTACTGTCTTGTTTGGCAACTTGTGTTCTGGTTATTTTGAATCAATTTACTTGAAAACACATAGATGAGAAATTAATTCCTTGAGCACTGTTTCTTAACACCACCTCAGAAATTAAAGCTGCTGACCAAGTTAACTTTTGTCACCAGATATAAAACAAAACCAAGTTTTGGCGCAAGCATTTCTGGGTATCATCTACACTGACTAATGCATATTCATTTTTTCCAGATAACATTCTTTATCCACTTCCTGAAATTCTGTCTAAACCTACCTTATGCAATTTTAAGCAATTTTATGGTCTGTTGCTGGAGTGTATTAGCAGCTGTCTGGCACATTCTATTTGTGACTGCTTTTCTTGGAGTCTGCCTCAGTGCCTGCAGAGATGTTTACTGGCAGTGATCCTATCATCAACAACATTCCATTAAAACTGATTTTCGATGTGCAGTGGTTTTTCTATTTCTTTTGTTCACCATTTCCAGAAAGAAGGTTCTCTAATGTTACAACTACAGAAAAGATTTGTTTCCAAAAGATTTTTATCAAGAGACAAACTAAACTTTTTTTTTTAGATAAGCTAAATTCAAACTTTCATGGTTTCAATATGCAACAAAATAGACAATATTTTTGAGAAGTCCAGGAATTAAATTTAATCTAAACATACAAAACTTGTTTTTTCATGGTCAGCTGAGTTTCATTTTCATTTTGGTAGCTGTTAAAATAAATATTTCTTTATGAATCTTTATGAATTTTGATGCAAAAATCACAAGCCCATGTGAAGATGTATTTGAGCTAGCACATTGAATTAGCAATTAAATAGCTTCATGGAAAATGTTAGATATAAATTTCAGTTTTATTTATTGGGAAGCATCTATTGAATTCTGTGCAAGGCAATCTCCAGAGTAAGAATATTTGCTTCACAGTCACAATTTAGCAAAAAAAATTCAGGTGATGATAATTTTGTTCCTGGTACACTACAATTCTGCTATTTCTCTTTCAATGCATTTCACCATTGAACAATTTCAAATGGTAAGATTTAAAATTCCTACAAAACTGGCTTTTTTTCATGGATTCCTTTCCTTCAATATTCAATCAGCATAAAGAAGAATATAGTCTTTAAAATGTGCTCTTCTTTTTAATTATATATCCTTAGCAATACATTTTCCAGTTAGTGTTCACACTTAGTACCATCACATCTTTTCATAACGGGTATATGGGAAGCAACTTTTTGTCAAGGTGATGTCACTCTCTAGATCTCAGGGAGTGCATTTACATCTAATTAATGGGATTAATTAAATCAGATCCTTACAGGAATTGCCACAATTGCTAGCCACAAATAACTGAATAGACAACACATCTGACTGTATGAAATATTTGCGCCTTCCCCTTTCAAAGGAAGATAAAGAAGTCAAACTGGTCTGAGATAGCTCCTGGCTCTTCCCAAGATGGAGCTCATAAAATCAACTCAAATATATTCAATATTGTGCTGTAATTTGCATCATTGCTTTGGATTCATCTTGGAGAATAGCTTGGAAAAATTATTCAGCCCTGAATCACAGGCAGGTATCGCAGGCTTATTAATCCTTCCCTTAAGTGGTGGGAAAAGGGCAAGAGAAATGTGGGTACCACTACTCTCCATCTGGCTTTAATGTTCACGTCAAAGACTGCCTTGTCTTGGGAATCAGGAGGAAATCATATGCAATTGTTCAGGTGCCAGATACTTTCTAAGCTTAGTCTTAGTCATCTGTTCAAAGTTTGGTTAAAATGGAAGGGGGAAAGGAGGAACACAACACCCTTGACAAAGCTTGCTTCCTTTTAGTTGTGTCTAGACTGTTTTGCAGGTGGTCTTTTAGGCAGTACTGGTCTATTGTAGCCCTTGCTCCTGACTGCTGGATATTAATCTTTGGATTAGTACAGTCTTTCTTGTCATTATCTTCACCTGTCTCTTTATTCTGAATTTCACAATGACATAAAAGCAATGGTGGCAACTGTCCTGGGGAGAGATATTGCTTCCTACATTCTCCTACTTAATTGTAGTCCTTTGCAAAAGCAAATTGTTGTTCCATTGCTTGTGCTCATCAAGATGGGGGAAGAACACTGGGAGTCGTAGAGAGACACTGTCTGCAGGAGGCTCCAAGCCTGCAGCATGACAGGCTAGGGCTTCATTCGCATTGTCTGAAGGTCTGTACCTCTTCTGACTTCAATAGCATCAAAATGAAGGGTATTTTACAGAATTATGTACTAGAGTACCCTAGATCCTCCACCTGCAGTGTACTATTGAACTTGGACTGGAGCTCCTTTAAAAACCTACACACTATTGTATTTACAAGGCCTGCCTTTGACATATGAATTTTAGTTCTGCCAGGGAAGTAAAGAAACTTGTAATAGGTGGTGTCAACTTTCTTTTTTTTTTTTTTTTTAATTAATTTTTCAAGAAATCCAGGAAGACCACAGTGTTGTTAATGTTTCTAATATTATTACCAGACATCTATCCTTGAAGTCTGTCTCACTAAAAAAAAGCCAAACCCAAACAGGAAACCTTACTTTTGATTCACTAGTAAGTTTCAGATATAATTATGTAAACTAATCTTTCTAAATGACACTTCGTTAAATTAAACTGTTTAGGAGTGGCATTTAATTAAATCCTACTGCTTGCAGAATTGAATATATTGTTACTTAAGAGATATTTGATTTCAGAATTTATGTGCATCTTCTTAGTTAGCAATGGATCATATTTTGATGTCTACTTTAACTTCAGTTCTTTTTATTTTCTATTTATTTAGTTAGCATATTAAACCACCGATAAAAATAGTCAAACACTAACTATATAGTGTGTATATATCTGTTTTCCAACCTTGATGACTCTATATATAGTTAGGAGATTTTGAATTTCACCAAAAGTCTGACAAACAGAATAACAAGGGAAACATGGATAATAGAAAAGGATGACATGACTAACTAGACAACTGCAGCACATCTAAGAATTTATTTCCTACTGAAGTGTTGTGCCACATCTGGGAAATAAATATGTTTCAGAATATTTAATTCATCTCTTCCCATTAAAACAAGGACCTAGACAGCAGGGCAGCACATTTTACACCTGCAGTAATTGCTTCGTTGTGAAGTGCCAAAGCAGTGGAAATGAGAAACTTTTTTGTGGAATGAAACAATCTAGCAGACTGATTCTCTGAGGAGGCATATTCTGTAAATTGAAATGTTCACTGACAGCAGATTTATGCTTGAACTCAGCAGGTTTTTCAAAGGGCTTGTTTTGTATCATTCTTGGGTGGATTAGAAATGGTCATCTTGGTTTTCTTTACAAAGTTTGATAGGTAAGTCTGTAAATAAGAAAGGTAACTTGAGCAAACCTCTATTTGTAGAAATTACCTGGTGAGGTTTCAGCAAATTACTGATGCCTCTAAATGTTGAGACAGTGGGAACTGACATTCATAATATTTTTGGAGATTCACATAATAGGTAACATAGCCTCTATAAGGAATTTATTTTTTTGGATATGTCAAATATATTTGACTTTATAGACAGAGCATAGTACTGCACTTACCTAGAGTGAATAAAAGTCCTGATCTTATTCTTGTTTCTGGAGAATTTCTTCAGCTAAGTGCTCATCAGTTGGGATGCTAGATATGTTTTAATGCATAAGAAGTTTTATTTCTTGTTATTTTTATGTGCCTGCATTATCTCATTGTCTCAACCAGCAGAAACTAACAGTTTTAATGTAGTAATGTGAATGTAAATTTCAAGGAAGGCAATGATTAAAGTGGGCATTTGTAATATTGAGAAGCCTTTTTACTGACACTCGCAATGATCCTGAGTACTCTGACTTGTGATTTAGGCAGCATTGTATAAAGGGTACTTGTTCACTTCTGGAAGGTGAGAGCAGTTCCTGAGGTCTTACAGAAGCAGACTTTCAATCAGATCACCTATTATTTGCACCTTGTTTCAAGCATTTCCTCTAAGTGGTTTTAAGGCTCATTGCTCTGTCCTGGTAAGGATTTGTTCTGAGTGTTCACCTAAGCATGTCATTATACCAAATAGAGCGCAAGGGAGAACTGACTCTTATTTCTGTCCATTTGTCCAATGGAATAAGTATCTAAAGAGTCCAATACCAATAGTCTGGAAATAGACTAGGTAGGAGAAAATAGGATCCAGGCTCCCTTTGTATGAACTCACACACACACACACACACATATACATACAAAGAAGGTGGGTATGTTGCACTTCAGGTAAGCCCAGTTCTACTTCATTGCTTCTATCAAGAGGTCTAATTACATAAGTAAGAAACTGGCAGAAGAAGTTGTTACAGTGCATTTCAAAAGCTCCATTTGCCCATGACTTTGTTTTGTTGTCAAATGCAATAGCACTGTATTAAATCTAATTTAGCAGAGCTGCCACCAATTTGTAAAGCTCTCATTACACAGGAGTAAGAGTAAGAGTGCAGATCCTTTTTCACTTTCAACCTAATCATCAGTGCAGTCCATTAAGAATCCATGGGTTGAGTTACTGTCTCTCAGCTTCCTTGGTCAATTTGGATGTGTGGAACACATGAGACCAGTTCAGTTTTACTAACAAGGTATGTAAGCCTAGGTTGACATAGTACTAGGATCAGGCCCCTGTGGCCTCTTTCCTTTTCCAGCTGCAGGTAATTCTGCAATAGTCATGATGGTCAGAAGAGTTGGTTTCATATATGAAAACCACACATTTCTCAATGCCCTGAGAAAAGTTGCAATTTTTAGTTGGAAAGACCAAAAATCATGACACAAAAAAAATCAGGGATGTTGTCAGAGGATGTCAGTAATGTCAGTATTAAGGTGAATATAAGGGGAATACACCCCAATAGTCCTTGGAAGTGAACAGTACCTCACAGGACAGCGAAAAGGCAAAACTCCAGTGTTGTTGTGTTCATCTGGCCTGTGGGAAAACTCTTCACCTCCAACCTAGCATGTATAAGCGGGATACAGTAGCTGAGCAGCCAAGATGCTTTTATTTCATAGCCTATTACCTATTTTAGTGTTAATTGCCGATATTTGTAAATTTTACATCTACTTAAAAAGCTTGAGAAGTCATTTGGAATACATTGAAAAATAGTTCTTCTCTGAACTCATTTTGGAAGTCAATACTTTATTTGAGATAAGGAATAGTTACTCTGTAGACTCTGCTGGTGTTTATTTTACTCATTCAACAGTTTCCTTGTTAATAATTTTAACCCTGCTAAAACAAATTAGTTCGTTCTCTACATCTACACTTCACTAGTTACTAAAAAAAAAAGATTGCATAATCTTCTCAGTGTTTGAGTAAAAAGTAGCTTAAACTATTCATGCTGGCATCCCACTGTATCCTAAAAATGTAGATTATTAGGATGCTTTCATGAATTTTTGTAGGTGTTTTTCAAGTAATCCTCCTAGACAAAAAAAATACCAAGAAAAATTGCTGGGAAAAAAATTTTCATTGGTTGCTGTTTTCATTTATTACTTCTTAAGGAACTAACCTTTGGGGTTTTGAAAAAAAACATAAAGGCTGTTTCCAGTGGTTTGAGGCACTGTGAGTTATTTTTATTGATCCTGCATTAGTGTAGCTGAATGCTTCAAATCTTACTATCTTAATTTTCCAAACACTTCCATCTAACAGGAGGAATTTTTGAGGGATGGTGCATATCAGCATGGTACAGAGCTGTGCCATGGAGAAGTTACTGACCTAGCTCGGGTACTGGAAATATATTTGCATTAGCATAGCTTCTCACTTGAGCAAACAGCTCAACATAAAAGTAGCCTGTAAATAGTGTGGGCTTTATCAGCCCTGCGGATTTCTTCACTGTTTGCCTCAGAGCCTGTGTATTTCCTCAAGCCTCATGTTGGGTCTTTAGACAACTACAGGCAAATGAAGCTGCTCAGTCATTCCATTCTGAGTCATTGTCTGCTATTTCGCACCTAGCCTGAAAGCTCTCTAAAATATATTGCCCAGGTGCCACTGTTGTTGTTTTGTTCATCCTTAAGACAGAGCTTGCAGATGTTATCAAATGAAACAGAGCAGCAAAAAGATGTCTCACCCAGCATTTGTGAGGCTTGCTTATTCCAGTTAAGATTTGGGGCATGGCCTTTCTGGTGCTTTGTAAAATGTATTTGCACGATGCTGAGAAATTTGAAAGTTGCATCTCACAGTAAGTAATGAGGTCGCCCAGTTATGAGCAGGTCTGAGCCCCCTATCTTTCATATGGCACTAGTGTTTCTAAGTGCAAATAACTGCTGCTGACATGTGAAAATGTGCAGCTGACAAATTCCTGACTCTTTCAGGTGGTGATGGCAGATAAGGCTGATAGTATGTGCTGGAGTGTGACTGAAATTGAGGTAAAAGTAACCTCTAGTTAAATAAAACTCCTGTACTTTTATTTAAAAGTTTTGATAATCTGTTTATTACTGTTAAAAAAAAAATCTCCACTGTCTTTTAATTATATGTGTTCTATCAGAAAAATACATTTTTTATAATTTATAAATGGGCTGAACTTTAAAGCCAGGATGACATTTTGTATCCATGTATTTATACATTTTTGAATGTGTATATATTTATAAATACATGCACTATAGATAAAAGATCCCTTCTGCAAAATCAGCATAAAATACATTCAAATGCTTGACTCTTTACAAACAGGGCAAACAGGGTTTGCTTAAGATGTTGACATTCCAATTCCAAATCTTGATTTGTATCTCGCTGTAGTCAGGAAATATCTGTATCAAAGAGATTAAAAAATTATAAATACTGAGTGTGGTGTAATGGCTAAGGATACCAGCCTGGGTCTGATACTGAGAGATTCTGAAAATGTCTGCAGCCGTAAAAGGATGATGTTTTCTGTGACAGAGGCCAGTGAGTCTCCAGGATTTCATTCTGCTGCTTGTCTTATGTCTGAAGGCTGAGCTTTGCGCGTAATCTCTTCCACTCTGAGGTGATTTTTCAAGGAAACTTGCAGACCAGTTGGGATCACTGAAGTGGTTTGCTACACCAAAGTAGCAAAGTGGTTTGGTAGGGCAGTTGTGTGCATATAGGTTTATGGTCTTTGCCTCTGCAAACAAACAGCAACAATACCAGTGTCAGTGCTTCCAAAATCTGTCCCTTTTCAGAAGGTGACAAAACTATGTGACTTCTCACCATATTCAAACGGAGGTGTGTATGCTTCTAGCTGAGGGATTGTGCTGGAGTTCAGGATGTAGTTTTTGTCAGCTGTTTCCAAGGGGTCACTCCATGATGTAGCCATCTGTGAGGACACTCAGAAAAGACATTTGGTAGTTTGAGTGAAGAAGGATACAGCCTTGATGTGACTGAAGGTGGTGTGCAGCCCTTTTGAGTGCTGCAAGTATCAGTCTCACCAGAACACTGTGATTTAGCCGATTAACAAAATTTGTATTCCTGCTGTTGACTGCTTCTCCAGCTGGGTTGAAAAGGGCAGAAAAATGCTTTATTTGGAAATGCCTACCTGGCTATGGTAGAATTTCCAGAGCAAGCCAGAGCTATCATTAACAGTGCAGGTTAATGCCTGAGGGAGTAAAGGTAAAGTGTGTTTTGAGCTACTTTGAGCAGACCTTTGTCCTTAAAACAGAAGTGAAGTACATGTGATTTAATATATGATTTAGTTTTTCAAACATAGTAAAATAAGGTGGACTTGCCCCTCATAAATACTATGGTAGAAGATACACTCCATTTTTAATTAAATTATTATAAATTATAAATTATTTTAATTAAATAGAAGTAAATTTCAATGAAGGCAAGGATAAAAATGCTCAAGTAAAATCTATGTTGTATAATAATAACAATGATATCTAAAATGGTAGATTAAAAGTAGTGTTAATAATGCCAGGTCCAGCAATCAATAGTTGTAAGGTACTACATTTTAAAAGGTCTGTGAGAACAACAAATATTTTCTGAAGTAAGATCTGACTTTATTTTAGCTGAGCCTTCTTAAACAGAAAATAGAATTAAAAAAATAATGGGTAGAAACATTATGCTCAAAAAACTGTCTAGTTACAAGTTTCAGCAGCCAGTGAACAGCCTGGAGAGCCAAACACAGCCACTGCTCATTAGCTTTTCCCTCAGTGCAGTTAGTCTAGCAATGTTAGCATTTTGATGCTGGCTCATCAATGAGAATATAAAAATAAGGTCTTAAAGGGAAATGTAGGCAACACAACCATCCCATCTGTAACAGTGGTTTATATCCTATGTTTTGGTGATGTCCTTTCTTTTCATTCAGAAATGCTTTCTGGGTACTATAAAACTTTAGTTTTGATTTTGTTTTAAATGTGCTCAGCAGTAATCTTGCTACACATATACACAGCAGAAATACTTCATATTTCAAGTAGTAACTTCTTTGAATGACGAACAAAGACTTTTTCAGATGAAATAGACTACTGAAAAATTTAGGATGGCAGCCTGCATCTTAAACAGTCTATTTTATGCAACAAAAGGAAAAAGTTCCTATAGGTAGCTTAGACTGTTTTCATTTGGTTTCAATTTTACTATCCTGAGAAATTTTTAGAGATATGGACATGAGATTAGACATCAGAGTGTGCTGGCATTTGGGGAAAAGATCACTTTATTTTTTACCTTTATTTTACAGTCCTTCCTAATGTGATGATTTTTACTGGTGGCATGGGAAATAGAAAGGCCACATGGCCTTTGGTGTGGCTTTGTGCAGGCGTTCTTACATGAGCAAACCACTTTCTAACTTGGAGCACACATTGCTAATGTGTTACCTCCTAATGCATTCATAACTTTAATTCTTTATGTAATCCATATAGGTTCTAGCTTTAATTTTTGCTTAAGGCATACTGTATATGTGTATTTGCTAGATTCTTTCAAATAATTTTTTAAATATTTTTTTTCATATTCTTTTCTTTGAAAGAGATTTTCTCTCAAAATTGGTATGTTTAATTGTTAGTGGTCTGTATGTTCATAGAAAAAATGCCTTTTATGTGTTTTTTGTAGAAGTCAACTGTTGATTGGACAAAATTCAGTTTGTCATCTTCTAGATATTTACAAACTGGAAACCAAATGATATTAAGTGCTTCTTTTGTTTTAAAAAGCTGTTTGTTTGATCATTAGCAATTTAAAAAGCATATGAGTACTATGGAGACTGTCCTCTGATCAACACTATTATTTCAGACAACATTTTTAATGAAAAATGCATAACTTCACAAAATGCCGTAGTCCTTTGAAACTACATTATCAAATCAACATTTTGTTGAACAGCAAGTTATACATTTTGAGGAACTTCTGTTCTTGAAAAAGTAATGCTTACTAAAAGGGGAAAGGTTTTGGGAGATAGTTTGTGCTTTTCTTTTTGAATGTATTTTTGTGGTTTTCTTTTATAATTAGACTATGGAGTTTGAATAATCTGGGAAGATAGCTCTAAGCAATTCACATTGTCTTTGAAATGGTTAGTACACTGAGAAAGGCTTTAAAAGTTATCTCTTGATGCTGAGGTCAGATTGCCAGCTGTTATACCTTTTTCTGTGTTATGCCTCTTTCATAGCCTGGTACCTGTTTCTTGTACTTTGAAGTTGCTTTGCTCTTCTACCACAACAAGGTATTGTTATAGAGAAACATTGTGGGAGAAACCTCATGAAGAAAGCAGAATACCTTAAAGGCTTTTGATGGAAAAATGAGGATTTCTTGCTGCTTGCATGTTTACTATAGATTTCTGTAGCCTCTTGCTTTCATTTTTCCTGGATTTGTTGTCTTGTGCAATCCATGAGTTTAAATATCTGCAAGAGAGGACTAAAGAAATGGCTGACAGACTTCTTTGGTGGTGTCCAGCATCTGCAGTATTTGGAGAGGAAAAAGGCATCTCTCTGGAAGTGCTGTAGAGAAGACCAAGACCGAAGCTACAGATTGACCTTGTGAGATGGTTTGCCTGGTTAATTCAGGCTTTTTTCTTTTCACAAACTTGTATTGAGACATTTTCATCCTCATTGATTTTCCCATCTGAGTGCAGCTGGGTTTTTCTCTCTCATCCTTTTAATGAAAATGTAAACAAGGCTGCTAAAAACCTAGTGAGAAGGTATGGGCTCAGTTCCTTTTAGGGTACTGATGATATCCTAGTCTATATCTCCAGCTCTTTCTGTAGGAGAACTAAGAGGATCTGAAGTACTCTGGCAAGCAGTGGCTCAGATGTGTTTTATATGCTCTGTGTTACACAATAGTCATAACACTCTCTTCTGTGAGAAGAGTTGACCTTGTTTTTTAATGCCAAAAGAAGTCAGTGCTAATCAGAAAGCCAGCAGGTTTGATATCTTGCATGACAATAGAATATTAAAATAACTGTTCAACCATTTTCTTCCCTTTTTTTTTCCCTTATGGTCAGAATAGTTATTATGATAAATTCAGAGAGAGTTTTCACACTGACATTTAATTAAAATGAAATTACCTACCATTGTTATGGGCTACACAGAAGCTATTATTTATGTTTATATTATTCTAATACCTTATTAGACTAGGTTTGCATTTGCATCAGTAAGTTAGCATATCTTGAATTATTTCTTTCTGTACTCCTTAAGTAGCAGCAAGAGCAAGCTGCAATATTAAATACCTACAGAAAAAAGACATTTCAGTCTTCTTGGAAAAGGCAGGGACAGTGTTCAGCCAGAGGTTTCTTTCTTGTTTCACTGTTCTCCATTTATATTTAGTTCTGTTCACCATGGCTACTCATCACAGAAAACAGCAGGATAGCTGAAGGACTCTTGTTGGTAGAATTTTTATCATGCTAGCTGGTTAGATTAATTCCCTGTGTATTAGATGAAAAGATCATCTTTTAATGCAGCAAGATTTCTGTGTATTAATAGTTTTATTCTATAAACGATTAAAAGCATAATACTGTAAGATCATTTAGAAATAGCATTTTTCAAACTGACCATACACTTTTTTTAAGTAACAGAAATACCTAGGGGAGGGAGGTGGTGAAGGGGTTATGTCTATGGCTAATCATGAATTTTTCAAAGAGCAAAATAATCACATAAGCTTTTTAATTCTGCACAGAGTCTAAGTTATAGGTCTTGTTAAGAGTAATGGTTGTGTCAATCTAAGAGTGCACAATCAGCTGTTCCACTTCCAAAACAGCTGCTCCACAATGTTCTCCCACTTCCCACCTGGAACCCTCTGCTAATTGGGGAACTCTTACTGTTCCTGATCCTTTCCTTCTATTTCCTAGAATTACTGTGAAACTGTTAGCAGATCATTGTGACTGTTTAATAAGGGCTCATGCTTTCAAGGAGAGAAGCTATGGTGACTTTCCCACCCCTAGAAATATCCTGCTCAGGATACTTTCTAATTTTCCTTGGACCTCTATGTGAATGCTCTGTCTTTTGACCACGTGCTAGGGGTATGAGTCTTGACAGTATCCAGGAGCAGCATTGGTGGGCTCTGCTCCATAAGAGAAGGAAAACTGGGAGCCAACTGTGACACCGAGGAAAGCAAGGACAGTGATCCAAGGTTAAGGGGTAGTCCCACAAAGAGAGCAAGTAATGGCAGTCAGCTTCAGCCAAAAGTCCAAACTGACAGGCGAGTCTGGATCTTCTGATGTAAGACTAAGTTCAAACCATGAAGCAAAGTCAGGACAAGATTAAGGACCTTTTTTTATTCCCTAGTCTATGGATAAATAACTGCCTTATGTTTTAGAGATGGAGTGTCCATTTGTTAGCCAAATTCTGCAGGCAGTTGGACAGAGCAGGAGGAGGGAACAGCGCATACACGCAGCTCTGGGCTTGAGGGCAGAGGCTACAATAAAGGCAGCCACTGGGAGACATTTTCAGAGAGGGAGAGAGAACTAAGAATTATTCCTACTTCAGCAGGAGACTGGCAAAAGAATGAACAATTTCTCACAGCTTTAGTATATATTTTGCAGTAAAGATGGCTCTCCTCAGTACAGGGTACCAACAAAATTTTCTCACTCAGCATTGCCTCACCAATTTGGATGAAATCCTGCAGGCTACAGCAGTCAAATCTTGCATGGTTGTGTAGTGAATTACAGCACAAATCCACTTAAATCATTGGCATAACAATATTTTTGGAGTTTAATTGGGGATGACATGAATGTAGATGAGCTGTCACATTGGCTAGGTATGTTGCATCACAATCAAGTGAATTCTCTTTAAAGAAAGAGACTAATTAATGAAAAACAGTCATTCTTACTGCATTTGCAGTAACTGAAGTAACAACACGAAACTGATATTTTAATTCTATAAATTCCCAGTGAATAGCTAACTAGGTTTTGAAGTACACAAACCAGGGGTCTTTAATTGCCTGGGTTGAACAGGGAAGTGGCAGAATAATTTATTTACAGGGGTGCAAAATTTCAGATATGCTTATTCAGATAAACCTAGCTTTCAGATAATTCTGACATCTGGATGGTTTTCTGACTGTTGAGAAACTCAGTATAAAAAACAAAGAAGAAAATGAATGATAAACTACGTATGAACTAATTCATGCACTAAACCTGCCCTTTAGACTGAAGCAGGAAAGTTTTCCTAAAAGCTGAAAGAAGCATAGCTTTGGGTTATGGATGGAAAATAAGTAGCCTATAATACATAAATGAAGGGTGAGAGATGTATAGGAAACTCTTCCAATTTTTATGGAAGCCACAGCTAGAGTTGCTGTGGCTTTAAACGTCAAATACAAGCACAGATGAATTGGCAATTATATTCTTTAACTGCAAGCACAGAAAAGACAAGCTAGTAAGAACATTTAATTGGCATACTCTTAGTAATAATGCATTAAGATAAACAGTAGAACAATGAAGCTTAACATTGCTTATTGCTCAAATGCTTACCCAAACCTAGACAGCCATTTAATAAGTGATATGTTTAAAAAGCCAAAATACAGAGCCAAAAATGATTTAAAAGCTTCCATATGCAAATGAAAAGCTCTTTCCTGTTATATTTTCCTCCACAGAGATGTATATTAGCATTTTGGTAGCATACTTATGTGCAGCTTTATTTTTCTTCAATTTGCAACTGTGGTACTTCCAGAGTAAGTAGCACTACCTAGGTTCATTAATGCAGTATTTATACTCTGCAACTCTTCATGTAAATACCATGTTTCAAGGCAGCATTATGAATATTTCATGTGCTTTTGTGAGGCATTTTTCTTCAGGAGGGAGACTTTTATTGTTAATATGCTGCTTATCTAAAATGATGGGTTCAGAAATATTTCAATTATATTTTTCTTCCTTTGACAAGCTTGCTTCTATTGCAATATGCTTTAATTATAAGATTTTGTAAATTACGATATGATGCCATCTTAATCTTACTTATTTTCTTGTTGTACCCTCTGAATTAGGAGCCCTTGAAGACAAATAGAAAGCTCTTCCTGCTCCAGAGTATTGCTGTTTGCACAGCTCGCACCAGTGAAGAGAATTGCTGATGCTATAGCAGCTTTAGTAGCCTCTTATTTGGAACAATGGGCAGTTCAAACATTTAACATGCATTTTATTTCTGGGGAAACTTTAGACAGGTACTCCCTATTTCAAATGTACATATACCTATAAAGCCTGTAGTGATAGCTTTGAAATACACCACGGAGATGCTTCAAGGTATTTTCTTTGACTAAAATTACCCAGGGTATTTAAAATCTCAGCTGGGGGAAGCTGTTTCCCCAGTGCTGTTCCTGTGCTCACGTTCAGCTCAGCTGGAGGCTGCAGTCTTGTTGCCAGGAGGTAAATCCTGGATTTTGCTGTGCCAAGGTAACAGTTGAATTTCAGTCAATATTTTTAACTTGGTCTAGAAATCGTGTCTGTTAAATAATTGGTTTTCTTTTGAGTGTTTGTTCTGCCTTGAGAAGTTTTTTCTGGTTTAGTCTGCAAGGCCTGTACTGTCCCCTGTATATAAAAGTCCTGAATGCAACCTTAGTATACTGTGGGCATGCCATAGGCCTGAAAAGCATGCAACATTTCCCATTATGCTGCACCTAGAAGGGACTGCTAACATCAGAGTCAAATATTTAATTGACAGGCACAGATACAATTTCTCTAATGCTAGCTAATTTAGAGGTGAGGTAAACAAGCACAAATGGAGTTGCTGCCTATTACTGTTCAGACAGTCCCTTGGTCAACTCTTCAGCAATTTGCCTTCATTTCAGACAAACAAAGAAAAATGGCCATGCCTTAGATGAACTCATATATTATTCAATAAGTAGCCAGAAGGCTCAGGAGTACAAGGCATTAGTCAGTTAAAAATAATGTATTGGGAAGTAAGGATGGGAGATATTTTTCTTAGAATATATTTCTCAAGCATGAACTGGACAAGGACCTGAGCTTTGGTATCTCTGCTTCCTGAGAAAGGTACTTAATTTGTTGCAGTAGTGTCAAGTAATTTAGGTCTTTTTTGGAATCTAAATATATAATGGAAGAAATTTAGAAAAAGTGATGCTCGTATTGAAGCATTATTTTATTGTAGTCCTCAAAAAAATATCTGCAATTGGAAATGATGTTTGCAGTAATGAGGATATTTCAGTTGTCTCTTAGTAGAAATTATTTCAAAAGAGTAATCAGAATGTTACCTTAAGAAAAAGGAAACAAAACTTTTACTTTTTTTCCAACATTTGGGAACAAAATGTAACTTAAGAAACTATTCTACAGATGTCTACCGTTCACTCTTCATGTCTCAAGTATCTGTTCTCTTTAATTCCATCATAATTAATTCTTCAGCATATTGACAATAGTTTTTATTTGCCTAGACAAAAGTAAGGGAGAAGCATGATTTTTCACAGAGAAAAGGTAAGAATATCCCTCTTTGGAAGAAATATTCACAATCTAAAACTTGTCATGTTTTAACTTTCCAAGAAGTGATTACTGGAGAGTTCAGAAGGAAGAAGGTATTTCTGTGTGCTAATGAATGTGACACCATTCCGGTGTGGATGGAGGGAAAGCTTTGACTCCATATTGTGTCTCTTGGTCGTTCAGAAAAACCTGTCCAGATGAGCTCTAGCTGCTCTCAAGTAGCAGTCCAGTGAGGAATCCCCTGGGACAGTATGGGGCCTATGGAAAATGTTAATGTGTCCCACAGCCCATATTTTCCAGTTTTGAGTTAAACTATTCAAGATAGGAAGCATGAATAATTTCTTCATGATATATCTCCCCCAAGAAAATTATACTTCAGTTAAAAGGCCCTAAATACATCTTCCACTCTAGGACTAAAAATTTATTTCTTCAAGGGTCTTTTGGGAGTATGGTAGTATTTCTGAGATCCTTAAAGTACCTATTTACATTTAAGTTCAAAAAGCCTTTGTAAGACTTAGCAAAGAGCCTCCTTTTACAGAGTGTTGAAGGGAACTTTTACAAACAAGTGGAAAGGGAGGGCAGGAGTAGGAGAAAATCTTTTCATCTCTACAGAGCACCAGATATTACGACTGCAGTGTAATTTGCATGAAATCAATCTTTGCAATGAGTATTGTGCCTGCCTGTGGCAGTGTACCTCTGTACTAAATCTTTCACTCGATTTAGTAATCTGGATCTCGGATTCTAAACCTTGTTCACTACCAGGGAAAGAAGTTATTACTGTCAGGTTATCCATTAGACTAATTTAAATATTAACACAATGATCACAATGTCTCACCCAGTTTATTCCAAAAAGGGAGCACATGCACATTTTCTTGTCTTCATTTCCTGATTTCCCCAAAACAAGCTGCTAACATTAAATAAAAAAAAAAAAGAGATAAAACAGTAAGAAATAATAAGCCAATGCCTAAAATAAAGTTTAAACTAAAAATCATATGCCAACCTAAATCGAAGGAGAAAAATTTAGATTGGATATTAGGAATTATTTACTAAGAGGGTGTTGAAACACAAGAACAGGTTGCCCAGAGAAGCTGTGGATGCCTCAACCGTGGCAATGTTCAAAGCCAGGCTGGACAGGGCTCTGAGCAAGTTGGTCTGCTGGGAAGTGTTCTTGCCTCTTGCAAGGGGCTGGAACTCGATGATCTTTAAGGTCCCTCCCAACGCAAGCCAGTCTATGATTCTATCATTCTATGATTCTATCATTCTATGATTCTATGATTTTGTGCTTTTTATAATTTAAATTTTTTTCGCATGTAATAAAGTTGAAAATTTTTATTACAGAAGAAAACTCCTTAGGAATGAAGGAGAAAATAGAGTTTATTTTTGCTAGTCTGGGCTGGGTGGGGGTTTTCCTACAATAATTTTCTTGTGCAAGTGTACTTTAATGTGTACATCATCTTTCTTGTTGCATGAAGGAAGGCAATATGGTTGTCTGTTTGCATGGTGTTTATTGTACAGGCATGGCTTAGACATAAGCTCAGATGCAAACACATTGCTATATTGGTCCTAGCTTAAAAAAAAAAAAAAGTATTACAGAAAGGAAAAAAGGCATAAGGTGGGCTTAACTTGGACAGTGTCCAAAACTCTTCCAGTCTTTTTCTCACTGCCCTCTCCTGGTGAATGGGCTTTGTTTAATTTTGTTTTGTTTTGTTTAATTTTGTTTTGTTCTGAAGAAATGTCTCTCCCAGCTTGTCTGGAGCCATTTTCTCCAAGCTTTAGTCATGTATAGCAAAATCTCTCTGGATAAGCAGAGGAACGTGTGACTACTTGTTAATTTTTTTTATTAAGAGGACATCTTTTCTCCTTTACAAGCTTACCTAAGTAGTGAAGCACACTTAGCAAAAGAAACTTGGATAATGCACTATAGTGAGGTTTGATCATGCAAGCACCATATGGAGAGTTTTTGGCCACCTTGTACACAGCAAATTTATGAAATACACAGCCAGGTTTTACGTGAGTGTAGTTTTTAAAGACTTATGTGCATGCTCTTCTGCCTTGACCTGAAATAGCATGATTAAAGTATCAAGGATTTTTCTTCCTCTAAGCAACCTTATTTCTTCCTAATTGGAGAGGAAATCTGAATATTAATTTTAACTTGCAATGTTATAAAGCAATCTTTGAGACCAAATTTAATTGAATTTTTTATTTCTAAATTTCTGTTTTGCAACTGGCTTTCTGTGTATTTTAACCCAAATCTCTTATGCAATTCTAATAAATTAATCTAGTTAATATCTCATGTAGATGCTATCAGCAGTCTCCTGCATTCAGTGTTACATAACTCCTAAAAATATTTTGGTGGAAATTAATTCTCCTCTTTCTCCTATAACTTGTGAAATAAAATGGGACATGTATTTTTCCTAAAATATCCATTGTAAGAAACTGATGGATGAAAGATTTAATTCTTTAGAAATATAAACACATGAAAAAGGGATGTGCTTTTTCCTTATTTTTAAAGAAGTAACATTTTTGTGTTGAATATGTTTTTGGTAATATGTGGCATTCTGCACATTTATATATATGAACATATAAATATATATTTTCCCCCTAATTTTATAAATTATTTCCCTGCTTGGCACAAAGACCCTGAGATGGTACAAATGATACTGTATTCCATTTTTAGGCTGAATTAGAAAATTAATTAACTCCTTTGCTAAGGCTTGAGTTCAAGAAACATTAGATTTTGCCTTATCAAAATCCCAGTCACAAGGACAAGTGACTGTGATTTCCATGCAAATATTTCAATTTTCAAGTCATTGAAGAATTAAGAAGAGTTTTTTCAGATATGAGGAGCTTTCAAAGTTATCAGTGAGAAGCACATTATTGTTTTTTGTGAGCAGGGTTTGTGAAACCTGCATAATCAATTCATATCCTCTATCCTAATCATTTCTATAGGCATAGCATAATCCAGCCCACTTGACTTTGTCGTCCTTGCAGCATTTGGAGATGTGAAATGAAAAAGTCAGACAATTGGCTAAATCAGACAGGAAAGAGATAAGGATTACAAAAAGACAGGGCAAAATCTTAACCTAAATATGGGCAGTGAGCTGTTTGCTGCTTTTGTGATTTGATACCATTAATAACAATGCAAGCAAAGGTTAGCTACTGTGTAACCTGCAAATGCTAAAGAGTGGGAAACAATTTTTACAGATTTTTGTAAGCCCTTTGAAGAGCCTTGTATTACATGTAACAGTGAAACACACAGTTAAATGGTGCATTAGAGCCTATGGAACCAGAGGTTGAGGCTGATATTCTGGATTCTGTTTTCATATGCAGTTTGCCTTATGAACAGCATTTGAATATACAGTCATAAGAATTTCTTCGTAAATGATACTATTAGCATCTTATTTACTTGAATGACTGCATATATATTAAATAAGAGAAAGGATATATAAATCCAGAGGTGTTTGAATTGGAAAGATATGTAGTAGTTCAAGCACAATGACTATAGAGGCAATTGATTACAAAAATACCATATACCAGATGGTTTACATAAACACGTCTTATCTGAAAAAGTGTGGAATAAAAAAACTTACTTCTTCCTACTTTGTAATTCAGAGGTTTATCTGAAAATGTACTTATTCAAGATGTTATGTTTGTGCAAATATTCTGTGGTGGAGTTACAAGGCATAAATATAAGCAAGCTATAAAATCATCAAAATACTGTATACCTTAAGCGATGAGGTTTTGTTTGTTTGCTTGTTTTTCTCCATTTTTTTTTAAGTACTTTTGCTGTTAGTGCAACATGCCTTTGTTTTGGGGTTGTTTATCTTCTCTGTAGTCTTTTTTTCACCCAGGATAGCAATGAATCTGCCACTTGCTCTTGGATGGCATGCAGAGATAGCAAATTCATTGCAACAACTCTCAAGCCATGTAAGAATAGCCACACAGAACACAAAAGCACAGCTTTGCTTTTGGTTGCTAATACAGAGCATTCAATTTAATAAATAGTGTTTTGCATAAATCCTTAACACAGCACTTCTGGTACAGAAAGAGCATCATATATGTGGACAAATCAAATATTTGTCACTGAGGTTGAAGCTATAATGATGAAAAACGTGTCAGAGAATGAACAACTCTGCTAATAGGAATAATGTTGCTTGACCACATACCTTCTGACTGAAGCTGACAGTGTCCAGAAAATAATCAAATAAATTCTTAACTTGCCAACTGCAAAATTTATTCTTCTAATATCTGGAGTATTTGCTGCCATGAGTTCTATTTCTAGAAATGATGTAGAGACCTGAGGGAAATCTATACAGCAGATACTACACACCACAAATACTATGGATGTAATAAACTGGAATACAGTATGCCAGGTTTTAAGCACCTCATATTATTTAATTGCCTATGACAGAAGGTGTTTAATACTCTTGAAGATACAAATGACATATCCTATATGATATGATAATGATGTATATCTATAGTTCAGTCCATAGGAATTTCTATTTCTCCATTTCACTTCAAAAACTATTTTATTTCTGTTTTCTATTTGGCAGCAATGAGAATGAAAGGACTATTTCTTTTCTTAATTTCTTTCTTGCTAAGATTGCAAAAGGATAACATTTAGTACCAATTTTAGTGGTCTTTGTCCTGACAACATTTGCCCATTAGAAAATAGGATTAAGTGATTTAATGTTGGACAAACCAGCAGCTGTCAATAGGTAATGATTTGCCATCTGTATTTAATGGTGAATTTGATAGTAAGCTAGTGGTAGAAATCTCTACACCCTTTTAAAAATCTCCTGGACCACCTATTTATTTGAGTGTATTACTTTTTTTGTATGCGCAATGAAAATGTCCAACATTATAAAGTATGACGAGCTCACATACATTCTTTTACATATGTTTATCTTGTAAGCAAAATAATTACAATAATACTGCACAGGGAAAGTGAGTGTGTATGTATATATTTTTCAGAGCTGTACTAATGAGAATTATTTTATGTCGCTATGGAAATTTAGAGAATTACTTATGCCCTCTTCAGGGGCTGTAATTTTTTTCCTTAAGAACATCTTTGCAATTATGTTACCTACAAGGTAACCAAAAAATTTAAATAAACAAAAGGCTCCTTGTGTGTGTGGGTCACTTGGAACCCATGTAATATGTAGCCTACTCACTCTATTCCTTGCTCACTAATGACAAGGCTGTAAGCAGGCTTTGCTTTTAGAAGGTCAGCTTTTATGCTTGCATAAACCCCGACAAGCTACATTTCTCATGTCTGTTTTAATATGAATGGATGAGCCATTTACTGGTCTCTTTCCCAAAGGTGAATGCCCATTTCCTTAGCTCTGAAAAAGGCTGTTGTGATCAATCTTCTTGTTACCCATATTTTTTTCTAAAAAAATTATAGGTAGTATTACCTAATTACCTAACATTACCTGCAATTACCCAAAGAGGAACTATCTGTTCCATGTATATCCTCCTGTAAAATCTCAAAAAAATTTTACCAGCATTTCCTCTCCTTGGTACTACTTGTCCATTTTATTTGCTGCCAATATAACCAGGCAGACTTGCTTGTTTCCCAAGTCTGGTAGTGGATAAATTTAGATAAAAAAGCCAACTATTCCCATTATATATCCTACAAAACAATGCTTTGTGATACTGGAAAATTTCCAGAGAATTTTTGGAAACGTATATATTCTGCCATTAATGAAGTTCACTGTCTCCCTTTTAGCTTTGTACCAGGAATAAAGCAATGTTATAAGATAATTAAAGCCAACTGTTAAAAAAAAATCTAATCAATTATTAATAGACATACCTGAGACTTTTTATGTTGATTTAAAATATTTCAGAAGATACATGAAACTGGATAACATTTTATTTTAACTATCTTCCCATTAATATGCTAGGAACCTTCAGCTTTACGAAAGTTAATGGCCTCGGAATGCAAATCTATAAATACAAATTTGCCAAATTGTATTTAATACAATTTAATACAAGCTAAAGGTGGAAGTGGTAATGGAAAGTTACATTAGTGACTTAAAGACCTATTGTATAACCTGGATAATTCTAACTTTTTTCTGAAGCAAGCTGGTTTGTCAATATGAATGAGCATCAAAAAAGAAGCATAGATCATAACTGTGTGTTTTTAACTGAAACTAGATTAAGCTGAGAAAAGTCTATAATCCTTAACTGGTACTGCTTTGGGTATTAAACTACAGGAGAGACTGTGCACAGACAGTCTGTTAAACAGAGATGGCTCTTGAATTAAGTGCCATTCTTTTCTTCCCCCAAATTAGGTTCCTCCACTTAGCTCACGTATCTTCTAGAGCACGCTTGCTCTATTAGATGGGGAATCAAGCAATTCCCATTGTTAAGAAAACACATTTTCAGTTGGTCACACTGTGAGCAATATTATTGGGTGAATATAAATTCACCTGATATTCTCTGAATATTTATGGGTTTAGTTTTTTCTCCCAGAGAAAGGTGACACAGTGGAGTCTTTTTAATAAGACCTTTCATTATTGAGTGGACAAAGAATAAGGCTTCCTCATCACTTGAACCATCTGCTCTTTCTGTACACTTTGTTCATCTAATGGTTTGATGAATATTTTTGGTCAATTATTATTCAGATAAAGATAAATTTGTGTAGAAAAAAATTGAGTGTTGTCATTCAGTGTAACACCTGGTTTCCTCTGATGTATGTGGGTTTATGATATGGTGACAAGGTGATCATGCAGGAGACAGTTTGTCTAAGACCCAGGTTTTCCAGACATCAGATAAGACTGGAGTCAGAGGAGATTAAGGCAGCAGCACACTCAAGAAGTTGCCTTTACTTATGAACGATCTCCAGTTTAAAGACAATTCGGTAAATATTGTCAGTTTAGGACTTTAGGACTGATACCTTCTCCCTCAATTAACTAAGTTAAATTCTGTACTTTGTTGTGGTTTATTTTATTTGTTTGTCTTTAATAAAAATGAAAGATATGCTAGAAATTCCATGGTGATTTTGAATCACTTTGTCAGTGTAATTTTAGCTAAGTTGATATTTTAGACTTACCTGAGGACAAAATTGTTGTAACTGCCTTTTTTTCCTGGTGAGTTTAATGGAGGAAAGATTGGAGAAACTCCACCTTATAAAATTTAAACTCATAATGCTGAGTTCATTACGACAACAAATTAAATTCATGTAGTAGTTTACATGAGGCAAGATGAATGGTTATCTTGAAGGTAATTTTTCACGTCTCTTATGTGTTTTGTGTCATGCAGTAACTATTTTTTTTCTTTTTTTTTTTTTCAGTAGAAAGTCCAGAAAAATGCAATTCTGAGTATTAGTCCTTGAATTCCTATGTTTATGATAAAATAAAAGAAAATACATCAAAATTCTCATAGTCAATGTTTTTTAATCGGTTGTAATCAAATAAGTGTAGTTGAGTTTTGTCAAATTACAGCTGTTAAGCAATTCGTATTTGAAGGGAAATTAAATCTAAAGGTGTAACTTTCACAAATGAATTTTTTGAGGTCATTTTAAGAAACACCAGCAAAGATATTGGCAAAAGCAGGTTTAATATAAAATCAAAAACACAACTCAGTTTGTTGGCAAGGCTCCCTCTACTACTTATTAAGTGGTTAAAGCACACAGAGGAAAAAAAAAAAAGCAAATCAAAATCAACTCAGAAATTACCTATTTAGAGTGTGGGAGTCAGGGAGGGAAAGGAAAGTGTAAGAAAGGGTAAAGATAAAAAGGAATAAGGAAGACCCTCCTGTTGAGTTACATGGTTCGCAGTAGACCCCCTTGCTAAACTGAGTGCCAGACTTGACTGACAGGTTAGGCCTAAAGATTTAACAGCACTTAACTGATGGCTGAAGTTAAACATTTTAACAAAGGATTCATAGAATTTACTACAGCACAACAGTAACTCACTCACCAGTCTAGCTTACTTACAAATTTAAAGTACTTAGAATCCAGGAGAGCAACATCCATATCACATTTCCTATCGCATATTCACAGCACCTATGCTCACAGACCTGAAGGAGTATGTAAAGGTGCACCTGTGAAAAATTCCCCTTAAATTCAGTGAAATATTCACATCAGAGGCCTTTGCATCTTCTCAATGGTTTGAGCCTCTAGGAGTGGAGTACCAGCCCAGAGTCTGTTGTTGTCATTCACCAGTCCTCAGTGCAGCAAACTCAATACTTCCCTGGCTGTGAGAGGTGTCCCACTCGGAGTGAGGCTGCTGAGTCACAGCCTGGTGAGGTCCAGGAAAGCCCAAAGGGTCTCACTTTGGACCACTGTTTTCAGGGTTTCAAGAGAGTGGACTTTAATCATAATAATTTTTCATCCTGGCCACAATTCAGGGCAGTAACTGTATCTGAAGGTTTGATAACAAAAATGCTATTCCACTTGGGTTGTTATTCAGACAAGAAAAATAGGTTTCCAAGGCTGTTCACTAAAAAACAGGAGCTTGGTAGACAACACTAGTTCCTGGAAACAGACAGTTTTTCTGATAAGCTCAAAAAGATCTTAGCCCAGGTGCTGCTCATTAAAGCTGAGGCCTAACGAGAATTTCTCATCTCACAGTGTGGCTGAGGGAGTGGGGGGGGATGCTCCACCAGAGTTATGAAACACAGGAAATGGATACTAATTGTGGCAATAATATTAAATTCTTTTTTTTTTTTACAAGATTGTTAAAAATTGTCTCAAAAGCCGATGAAGATTAAACAAGCTCACTCCCATGGCAAAAGATTTAGTAGCTATGTCAACTTAATTTTTCATATCTGTATAGTTAAAATTTAACAACTAGTTTTTTCTTCTAAGTGAATCTGTTTAGCAGTTGGGTAGTAAGATGCCTTTTTCAGTTCTTTTTTCTCCTTACTGTGAAAAGAATGAATGCATCAGACAATTGCCAGAAGCAAGAAATTTGAAAGAAAGCCTTCATGCATCTGACTCATTAAGTTGAAACTTTTCCATCTGCATTCACTTTGTTAACTCACAGAAATGTTTAATCAAGAATTAGAAAGACTGATGATAACTTTGTGTTTTTTGTTTAGGTTGCTTTTTATAGAGACATAATTCCAAATGAGAAGCATTTCTCCTGTCAGTGATAATGAGCCTATAAAGCACTTGGTATCTTTCTAAAGTGCAGGTGCCAAGTGTGATTGTGACATGACAATATCTGGGAATGCCTGTAAACATATATAAAAGTACCAATCTGGGCATTTGTGGGAATGTGAATATCAGCCATGTACAAGAACACAAGGTTCATAATAGAGGATAAATTCTACTTATATTTTGATATTTTTCTGGATCATTTTGTAAGCTAGGTTTGGTGCACCTAAAAGAGAATCTTTTCTGTTATGAAAAGATATTTGTTAAACATAACTGTTAGCTAGATCCCATAATTAGCTCCACAGAGATCATTTCAGAAGCAGCATTCATTGCAAAATGCTTCTTATTAATATCACCACTGTCCATTTTTAAAGAAGATTTATAAAAAATAAATTGTGGTGGGTGAGAATTCCTGTCCTGACAAAGAGTAAAACTTCTCTCGTCATTACCTTGGAAACATGTAGAAGGATATGGGATTCTAAAGATTTTGAGGAGAAAAGTGGCAGAAATTACAGTCATTTTGTAAACTAAATGCCTGTTCCAGTACTTTTAGATAAGACAACTTAAATGAGACAGTAGATTGCCTGATATTAACTGTAAATTGTGTTAAAGTATTTTCAAATGACTGAATAATGTTAATGTCTCCAAAAGCAGTAGTCATCACCAGCTAGGTTTAGCTATCTTCATTGATTAGAATCAACTTCAATGCACATTATTTTTATGCCTGCTTGCATTGCTCTTCAAACAGTGATAATTTTCTTGAATTAAATATTTTAAATGTTCTCATTTTGTTTGGTCTTCATAAGTTTCAAAAAATTGTCACCAAAAAATTATAACACTCTCCTTACTGAATTTAAATTGCATCTTTTCCAAAACCAATTTCTTTTTATTTACTGTACAACTCAAGATGAATTTATTTAAAGTTTTGTATCAGAAAGGTTCCCACGCTACTTAGAAAACAGGTTAAATTTTGGTCTAATTAAAACAACATGTTTCCTTCTCCACAGAAATTGCTCATAGTAATTCCTCCCAGAATTTGACCTAAATATTTTGAGGTAAATTGAATGACTAATTTTTGATCAGATGCAAATGAAAGAGCTTTTTCTAATTGCTTTTTAGTCATGTTATTGGCCTAGTTTATTATTTGCACCTAAAATGTGTTTACGATGTGGAGGTGGGTTTTTTTCCCTTCCAAAGGTGCTGTGCTATTAAAAGGACTTAGGTGTTGGCTGGAACTCTTTTTTTGCAGTCTTGTATGATCATTTAACTCCCTTATTTCCCAGTAAAAGAACATGACAGCAGCTGGACTACAGTGATTTTTCAGCAACTAAGACCTTCCAAGGGGTGTATAAGTTATAATGTTCTAGAGGAAGAATGTATCTTCCTCTAAATCAATCTTTCTCTGCTAACTGGCAGCTGCATATGCAATGTATGTTTCTGAAGTACTTATTTGAACAAGGTAAATAACAAAGGATGTTTAATATTTGAAGTTGCTAGATTTTTGAATAATAGCTTTTATCACAAAATATTGGTTTCAGAATTCTAGCTTAAATTATTAAGATTATGCCTGTGCACGTTCTGTAGCTAACCTTCTAATAAAAGAAAAAAAATACATCTTGCAGATGGATCTGGATAGATTGAAGTAAATTTCTTGATAGATTTTCCCAAATCAGCAGTGCCATGAAATTGAGGATAATCAAATGTCAGATTCTGTATCTGGGATGAAGCAATGCTGGACACAAATCTAAGTTGGGAGAAGAGTGGCTGGAGAGCAGCCCTGCAAAAAGGGTCTGGGGATTCTGGTTGACAGGAAACTCAAAAGGAGTCAGCAGTACTGACCCAGAGGATGGTCAAACCATAAATACATTTCTTGGAGATGGGGTTAATAATTCTATTCTAAAGGGAAAAAAATTCTATTCTATTCTATTCTATTCTATTCTATTCTATTCCTTATAGTACCACTGAGAAGATCTAAAGTGCACTAAGGCTGAGCAAGAAAATTGCATTAATACATTGAATAAATAAAATTTTATTAATTTGTTTATTTATTTATCTCATGTATTTTCTGGATTTTTAATACTGTCAAAATGCAGCCTTGTCTAAATGCTTCTTTATTGATAATTTATTCTGATTTCCTGTAATTCTTTAAAGAATACAGCATGTCATATTTTCAAAATGGAGTATCAAGCTAGAGAGACTACTTCTGGTAGGAGCTTAATTAAGTTTGTGTAGTAATTGCGGAGTGTTCCTAAAATTCTGTGCTTCACAGGGAATTAGCTTTCGGATAACCTGAACTAGCTTTTACCCCATCCTCCTACTTGCTAGACTTTATTAAAAGATGCTGAAATCTAATTAAATCCACGCTTATATAAATTATCAATGTCCTTTATTGTAATGGTTTTCACAAAGATGATTTAATTGCATGTGGGAAAATACTGGGCATCCCAACATCTTCTATTCTATTCATTTTTATCCCATGCATTAAATAAGGGTAACAGGGGACCACAGCATGCTAAAATTAGTCCATGCTGACATTTACCTTTCTTGGCCTTTAGAAAATTCTAGGTGTCTAATGTCATAGAAGTTAGTATCATTAATAAAACAACTCTAAATCATATTTTTTGCACTAATTACTTTTTTTTCTTCCCTTAAGACCACTTTGCAGCATTAATGTATCAACAAGAATACAGCACTTTGTTTCCCCCCACTTTTGCCATCTTTACCAATTCCTTCTTTAAGAGAAGAAACAGGATATCAATATTCCCCACATACTAGTTCTTTTGGAATACTTCAATAGAAACATTTTACCTGGAATCTCAAGCCTTGTGTGGACTTACAGAAAAGTTAAAATCAGGTCTAGCATACCCACTAAACAGCAAAGACTCCCAAACAGTGCTATATGACAGATTGCTGTTATTTTTAGTTCATCTGAACCATACTTTTGAGCCCAGATGTCTTTCACAGAAGAGAAGGAGATTGTGTTCCCTTCATGTCCTTTATTCAGTGATTTCAATTTTCAAGTGGGACATAGAACACAGATTTAAAACCCACCTTTTCGTGCTTTAGAAATAAGCTCAAAACTGCCGCAATGTTTGTTCAGAGACTTAGGAGACTTTGGAGACCTAGGAGACTAATGAGTCTTCTATAGAGTATGCACTTAAGAATTTCTAAGAAACTGTCCTGCTGGAGTTGTTGCATTTTAAAAAATAATTGGATATTTCTTCAAGGAGGAATGGGATTGATTTCTCCTAGTTTTGGGTGATTTAAATTGCAAGCCAAAAAAAACAATCAGTCAGCCTTTTATTTCCCTCTCTCTCTCTCCTTCCTGTCCCATCCCCCAAAATACTCTGACTCAGGGATTTAAGAAGATATGAGTTTCTTGTCTGGTTTACATTAGCAGGGTAAAGTCACTTTTGAAAAATATGCAGAATAACTTACTATAAATATCGAATCAGTCAAAACCTAAAATGTTTTGGAATTTTATTTTTTTTCCCATTTATGGTGAAAACTTTTTATTCAATTTGGCTAAAATAAGGAATAAGTTTGATTGTCCCAGATTTTGCAAATACCTGTACAAATACCCCATCCACCTCTATTCTGAGCTTTTGAAATAGCTTAGTAAATTCCACAAAAATTGAAAGGCTAATAAGTGCAACATTTTCCGGATTAATGACAAAAAATCGATGTGGTAGTCTTCAACATAGAAAAGTGACCTAAAATTTTTGCTGCCTGGGTTATGCAGGTCAATCATCCCTGTAGGCAAGTGCCTCCAAGAATTTCCTTGGAGGGAGATCTGGAACTGTAGAGTTGCTTTCTCCTGAAGAGAAATGCTCCATTACATTGGTTTTGTAAGTGAGGCTGTTTTTTAATTTAATTGAGCTGAGAGTCCAAGTGGTATTCTTTCAGTTAAGCTCCAGTAAATCATCAGTAATTAAAATTGTTGCAGCAATACCTTTGAGGCCAGAGGTTGAAGAGCCTGACATCCCAGAACCTGGCAGAATAGGGATAATCTGATTTTTTATTAAACACCTGCTGCTGGGAGTTGTACAGTTTTACCTGCATTAGCTGTCAAGATGTTCTGGACAGCTGGACTATTGCAGATTCGATTCAACAATAAATTATTGTCAATTGGCCAGTAGCTATTAGTTAGCCTGACAAAATTTTCCTGGTGTTGGTGGGAAGACCAAGTGATATTTGTGCTTTTTGGTTTCCTTGACTTGTTTTGGCAAAGTTGTTTTCCTATCAACCCATAAATAAGAAAAAAACCCCAACCCTCTTTCTATAATACTTAGCTTTTACTTTTAACCAGATGGTTTATATCTGTCTTGTTTAAAATGCAAGACTGAGAGGAAAACAAGGGTCAGATTATTTTATCATCTAAAACAAAAGGGGAATGTGATTCATAAGCCCCCGTTTCTAATCTTTAAGCTGCATATAATATTTTCTAGTTTCAAACAAACTTAAAGACACTTGGTTTGTGGTAGCATATGTAAAATACATATATATATCTATGACACTGAAATTCCTTAGACTTGATGTGTACAGTGTCCAGTTAATACACTGTAGTGTTTAATCTGTATAGTAAAAATCAGAGCCTGAAAATTCATATATATACATATAGCCTGGATTCCTTCCAGATTTTCAACACCAGCAAAGTATTCCTGTCCCATGAAAATCTACATATCCCCTAATAGAGGCTAGTAATGTTCATGAGGAGCACACTTTGCTGTGTCTTGCATGTGACCTAAATGCTGTCACTCTGATCTATCTAGGGATCACTCTGATTCCTAGATACTGGAAGCAGACAAAAAAAAAATGGTAGAAAGTAATCAGAATCCTGATTTTAAAAATAAATAGATTTTTAAAATGAAAAAAGCAAACAGATAAACTACCCTCTCAAAAGCTACTGTAACTCAAATCATCTTGCCACTGTGGGAAAAGTCAAAATGCTGATTTTAGCTGTGCTATTGTCTTCCACGCTGAGTCTTCTGAGTGCCATATAGTGCAGCAGAGTGCAAGCACTCTTGATACCTGTGTTCAGTGTTGCAGGGAAATAGCCCAGGTTTTAAGTGGTGCCTGAATAGGGATGAAATTTGGAAGCAGGCCCTGGAAAGTCTGGCTGATAGATGGACGTTAAACACACAGGCATACATCCATTGAATTCAAAATTAGGATGTTTATAGGATATGTACCTGTGTACTTGCTAATGTTTTCTGGACCAATGGGACTTGGGGACAGGTGATACACATACTGCAGCAGCTGGGCAGAGGGCTGTTATCTATTTCTTCTGTTAAGGCAAAGCCATCTGATTACCAGAGCTGTTCACAGCCTGCCATGGCAAATCCTATAACAGACCAGCAAAGAAAAAGAGTTTATGTGCTTTCTGACAGGAAATGAGGTTTCTGATGTTCAGGCACAAGGGGGATATCACTGGAAATATTTGAGACATTCAGAGATAAGATAAACAGATCAAAATAAGCAAAAAACGTAGCCCTGTTTAATTAGGTCAGCACTAAGCACTGTGAAGATGGGCTTTTGAGTAAGTTTGTGGTTAGGGATATTGAAACAGAAGTGGGGAAAAATCTGCTGGCTTTGATTTCCTGTGTAGGTATAGAAAAACACATGATTTCTCCATCCTTCTGTGAGGTTTATTATAAGGTAAAAACCAGGCAGTCAGGATGCCCAGTGCAACATAATAGAAATAAATTTGAATATCGTGCTGAGAATTAGGATCTTGATTTCCCTGCATTTCAATTTACACTTTGAAATTAAAAGGAAGGTTTCAAAAATATTTATTTTGACACACAATTTTAAATTGTAGGAAGACGAATGTTTATATCATGTGAAAAAATTAATAAAATGGAAGGGAAAAAATGTCTATTAATCTTAAACAGATTATCTTGTTCCCTTAAGCATTATAGAATATGTAACAAAATAGGTTTGTTTAATAGATTTATGTCTAATTAGCAGAGTGGAAGGAGGTAATGCTGTAGAGCCAGACAGTAGAAGGAAATGTTGTTTAGCAGCATGGGGCTCAGGTATTAGGAAGTCAAACTCCTACAAAAAGCTTCAATTTGGATCTATGAAATATTTCAGAATACCATGTTTTACATCCTTTTGCATGATTTAATCATCCTACTCTTGGGAATTGAACATCTTTCAAATACGTCACAGGAAACAGGCTAAATAACTCTGAATGATGATGATGATGATAACCTGTCTACCTAATGTGTAAAACTAATGCAGAAAATGCCTATTGTAATGAAAGGGAAATCAGCAAAATCACAGTATCCTTTCAGCAGCTCTCTTTACAGGATTTATGGATGTAGTTTAAAATATGTCTTTAAGTGGTGTTCTCCCATAGGTTTGAAACAGCCTTTAAAAGGCACAATCTTTTCTGCAAACTCAGAAGCATGCAATACATGGAAAGCAGCCATCTGGTTTATTTTAAAAAGTAGCCATGAGTGTTTCTAGTTAACCAGGAGTAGCTGTAACATAAGCTGTATGAACACCACAGTTGTTGGGCAAGAGATGTGAAATCCCTTCAGATTTGTCTTTCCTGTTTTGGGCTCTGAATTTCACTGAATGTGTTTTGTGACCCGGGATATGGCAGTCGCAAGGAAGTCCTCACTGCTGGCTTTCCAATAGCCTTGCTCTGGCTGTGTGGGATAGCTAAGCTGCCTCATTTCCCCGTCTTCTCATCCACTGACAAGAAGAAAGGCCTGTTCTAGAGACCAACATTCTACCAATAAACCAGAATTCAATTAACAAATTTAATTTCTGAAACTCCAGTGGGATTTTGCCAGCAGTTTCTAATTTTAACTTTCCAAAAACTGGTTTTTAATATGTCATGTCCCATATTAATTATGGTGAAATTTTGTTTGTTCTCCTTTATAGGGCAGGAAATAGTTATCCCAGATTCTTCTAGTTATTTCTGCATATTTGAAAATTTTTTTGCTCTCAACCTATACTCAGATCTTGTACCTTTCTGTCATTCCTCTTCCGTCATTTTAGCTACTTTTGTTGTTTACATTTCTAGATGCCTTGAAGTACACGATCATGCACTTACCTGTGATAATTACTGCTTACATTACGTCTAAAAACTTCTTTTCTAGAGAGAGCCTATGATTATATAACATTAGTATGTACTGGCCTCAGGGAAATCACAGCCTCTTTGTGATGTGCTCTGGAGTGCACACTAACATACTGTGTTTGCCTTCAAACATTTAACTGAATCCTATGATCTTAAAAAAGATGCAACTAGCATAATTATAGAATGGATTTCAAAGGACTGCTTGTGGTGGAGTTAGGTAAACACCAAATGCTTTGTAGTGCCTGGGGTGAAAAAAAAAAAAAAAAGGCTATATATAAGGGAAGGGAAAAGAGAATAAGGAAAAAGTCCTGACTATAGAGATCTAAAACTCCTGTAACACAATTCAAGCATTTCTAATGGATGAAGGAAGGGCATGCAGATAGGTAACTCTGCTAGCAGCTATACTAATGAGAATTTCTGTAGGAGTCCAAGGTAAACTTTGCAGCTTTGGAGGGCAGTAGCTAAATATCAGCAACGCAGTCCTATTGATTAACCTGTATTTAGTTTTTGTCATGGAATACATTTCTTGTGGAATAATTGTTTGCCAGTTAGATACTCAGAACTAGTCTAGCTGGAGAAAATTGTGCAGATTTGGTAAGTGGTCCATAGCTCTGCAAGTCACAAGTGGTTCCCATTTCTCCTCTCAGACTGGCTCCTGTACACTAAAATAACAAGTACGACTTGCTCAATACCATGAAGGAATCTTCTGACGAAACCTACAACAAAAAAAGAGTTGTATGTTCATGGCAGTCAATGACATGCACACCAGTATTACTGAGTTTTGATTTGTTGTTTGAAGCTGATTATGAGTGATAATATTAGAAATTGAAAAAACTGCACTAGAGAGAAAATGTGCTTTTGATTTTATTGCAGAGAGTAAAAGAAGTTATAGCTATTGAAAATATAAAAGTAGATATGAGTGTATAGAGAGAAAGTGGTTGAAACACTCATTGTGCATATTCCTTAGGTGGTATTTTTTAAATTTAGTAAGAAGAATCTTAATTCTGACTTACTGAGCAATTTTAAAACCTAACAAGAAATATGTCTCTTATTCACATACTTTTTCTCTAGTGAGGTGCAACAGCTGTCCACCTTTCAAGTTGCCTGTGTGAATATATGTCCTTTTATGTGTTTTGCAGTGTCAAAGTCAAAGTTTAATAATAAACAGCAGCTCTTTGTGCATTTGCAAATATTTGTTGAAGAAGTTATCTAAAATAATTAATGTCCTTTTAATAGTAAGTTTTCATATGTAACAAAATGTGACAAGATACATGAATTATCAAGTATTCACAAAAGTCATTGTGAGTGATGTACAGCCTTTGAAAGGTTTCTTTTGTGATCATGTGTATTCTTCAGCAATATAAATGAGTGTATCAGTAGTTACTGTGCAAAATTTCCATGTAATAAAAATTGAGAAAGTATAATACAATACTTAGCTTCAAAAAAATTGAATGAGTACTCAGAAGGTGTTGAATTGCAAATTCAATATTCAAAAATTTATTGTTAATGCAACAAACAAAAATGAAATATTCATATGTCTGCACTCACACATGAGTATATCTGTGTAAGCAATCTTAAAAATATCTTTGGAATTAAAGTATTGAAAACAGGCGTCATATTAATTTAAAAAATAATATTTCAGCTTTGGTTTTTGTGTTTCTTAAGGAAAAAAATTATAAGAAGCTTCTTTAGAAATAAAAAAATTGACTTTTTTTGAAATGCTTCATCTTGATTAGTATCTTGAATACTTTGCTGAAAGTGCTGCATTATTCCCTTCCCTTATTATTACCTGAAATGGCACTTTACAATGGAAAGCTCTCAGACTTAAGCCAAAACTGGTTAGTTCTATATTAGGCCAGGTTAGTTGAAGGAGAAATGTAATGGTGAATGAAGAATACACTCATCAAGTAAGAATTCCTGCCGGTATGAGTAGCATCTTAATATAATGTGCTAAATTAGCTCTCAGGTGTTTAATCTGCATCCTCTGCAACTCGGTGCACTGAGTTGGTGTTGCACACAGTTTTGTGGTGTAGCACACAGTTTTCATTAAATGCTCTCCTAGCATACCTGAGGTTAAATTCCAGTGGACCTGATGAGGGTCATTGGATGAAGATGCCAAATGGGTCTTATATTTAGCTGGCACCCAGCTGCCTTCATTTGAGGAGAAAAAATAAATCTAGCATCTGGACTGCATAAACAGACACCTGCCCTTGTAAATGACTGGGTCTGTGAGTTTTGGAAGAGGAATGAAATATGAAAACTCTAGGGCTGGAAAAGGCATTATTAAATTTCTTCCTTGACAGAGATACAAGAACATGGGCATGTCCATTTCAGTGGGAGGGTCCAGTGCACAAGCTGAATATGAGCTTACGCTTGGCATGAAAGAGGAGCCATCGCTGTTTTAGATCTGATGTCCCAGTATGTGTTCATTTACGGTCATGACTAAAACTGCTGTTATCCTGCATTGGCAAAACTATGCAATTGCAGTAATTGTATTGAAGGGCCACAGAATAAACATGGCTGGGAAGAAGATAATTATCTGGAAATGAAACTGTTCATTTTGCTTTAGTTTACCAGGGAGGGACTGATGCTGCAGGGATATTAACTTCCTGATGGGCAACGATTTAATACAGTACCAAGCTTTTATTACCTCTGCTAATATTAAGTATCTTGAATAAGTTGAATGTACAAGAGGATATAATTAGGAAGGAAGGTATGATTGTTCTTACAAAATGCCAGATTTGAGATTAATAGAGGACTTTCACCTAAGTGTTACTTTAGGCCTCCTAATGCCTTAAATAACTTCCTGTATCATATTGTAAATTAAAGATGAAAAGAGAGGGATCAAGAAAGGCCAGCAGCAGTGTTGGTTTCATGGAAGGTGCTAGAATGGCAAATGACACAGTGATAGCTTTGTGGGAAGAGAGATTGGACTAAACAGTTATCATATTTTGAAAAATAAGGGAAGTAGAAGGCATGTACACAATAATGGACTCTACTGACAAGATAAATGGTGGCCCCTATTTACCACTTATTGCATAAGGACAAGGAAATAATCACGGAAATTGAAAGGCAGTAAATTTTAAAACTGAGGAAAAGAACTAATCATCCAACATATGAGATTTATGGAGCTTTCTGTCCTGAGGTAGCACTGAGGCTAAGAGCCCAGAAGAGTTTTTTAAATCTGCTGAATGTCTGGAAATGTATATTAAATGAAAGAAAAAGAGCTGCTGGAAGAATTTATCTTTTCCGTTGCTGTTCAGCAAGTGCTCTTTCTCCTTTGTAGTGGCTGAGCTGCATATATACAGAGTTAATAATTCATCTCTGTCAAAAGGACAGCAAGTAGTTTTCCTCAGTTTAAATCTATATGGCAAGGTTATTAATAAGCACTTCAAAGTTGCTTATGTTTGTTTTGTTGCCTCTTTATCTTTTTATTGTTCTGTCTTTTTTAGCAATGTCACTTATGTCAGGTTGAGTCAACGAAATCTAATTTAATTTATCTGCTGAAGTGATTATGCAACTCTACAGTCCTAAGTAGAATCAATTATCTGTCAAAACACAATGTATCATTAACTATATTAATGGTGAGCATTCACCAAGCTCTTCTGTGCTTGTCTGCTTGGATGTGTGTCACAGGCAGTATCAATATCAAAAAGCTCACAGGTCAGGGCATCTGGTTGCCCACACTGCTGAATCATCAGTGTGGCCACAGGCACGGGCCACCCAGCACTGCCAGCAAGGAGACTGGAGGCCACCAAAGTATTTTGATGAGTAAAGTGTCTCAGGTGTGTAGACACCAGCTGTGCTGGGCAGTGGTCTCAGTGCAAGAGAATGAATTTTCATTCCTCATTGAAGGCATTGTCCCAACTCCTCCGGGCCAAGAGAGCAAGTATTACCCTGCCCACATGCTAATGCGGATACTTTGAATTGCCTTTGGGTAAGAGACAGCTAAGCTTAGTAGGAAAGAAAATGTAGGTCCAGTGACCAGTGGTAGATGATTTTGAGATCAGTTTAGAGGCTGTGCCACATATTGGGCTTTTGTTTTAGCAAGGTCACAATAACTTATTCAATGTCTGTAAAACAAAGCTGCCAATTACTGAAGTTTTAGACAAGTTTCAAGTTTGAAAAAATGTCTGAAATAGTGATGAGAATGATAAAAACTCTTTTCACTTCTTTTCAGAAACCTCAGTGTTTTTTCAGTCCCAGAGAAATAGACTTTGTAGGCTGTTATATGCATACATTGCCAAAACACCCACATCTAAAAGTAAATATAAGTGCATTGTGACTTATTTTCCCATGCTTTCTCCCACAGAATTGTTTCTGTTTAATAATAATTGGTGTGTGGGAGAAAAAATCTTACAACAGCACTTCTCAATTGAAATTGCTTGCTAGATACTGAAGAGGAGAATGCTGTAACATGAACTGTTCAGAGGTCATCCATTGAAGTAGCCAAGCATAAATCTGTTTCATTTTCATTGTTGTTCATTTCTGTATCATTTAATTTAGAGTGGAGTTA
This sequence comes from Pyrgilauda ruficollis, assembly GCF_017590135.1. Classification (NCBI taxonomy): domain Eukaryota; kingdom Metazoa; phylum Chordata; class Aves; order Passeriformes; family Passeridae; genus Pyrgilauda; species Pyrgilauda ruficollis. Next base: position 29,128,037 of record NW_024519206.1, on the reverse strand, counting down.
TTTTATTAGACCTCTGGACTTGCCTTCTTTTCTAAAATCACTTGGATATTTAAAAGGCTGACTTGCAAGAGAAAGAATAGAAGTGTAGTTTGTTTTTCCTTTACATTATTTCTTCATTCATTTTCAATATGCCTTTCAGTTGATCTATATGCTTTCTTATTTTCAAACAATTTCAGTAGTTTACATTATTCTGCTTTTTGTGGTTCTTTTTAGAAACTGTCTGTGAGGAGTTGCTCTACATCTATACCCTATTGTAAGGAAAAAAAAATATTCTCCATACCTTCACCCATTACATTCTCCACAAAGTATTACCTAGGATAATGATCCCATTATATCACAGTCACAGAGGTCATTGGAAAAACTATCTATCTAAAAGAAATGCTGTTGTCCTGAACATTGAGAAATTACAAATCAGAGAGTTCTTGAGACTCCTTTTGGAGAAAGAAAGAAAGAAGGAAAGAAAAAATTGTGCTATTGGAACTAAAGAGGAGAAAGGATCAAAAGCAATCCATGCATGTGAGATTTCTTAACAGTGTGAAAGGTAATTCTGTGTATAGCTCTAAGAATAATAGGCTAAAATACATTCATTTGAATTTGTTTCTCTAAGAACCACTTCAGTAACGATAAAATTGGAAGAACCTTGGGATTTTCATGCTATAAAAATTGATTGGAGGCTTCTGTATTTCCTAGAGACTGCTGCTTTTCGTTTTGTGCATGTTGTATAGTTGTGCCAGTTGAAAAGGATTTAAAAAAATTACATAGTATCACATTATATAAACAAGAGTGAATCCACTGCACACTTATAAAAATGTCATAGAATGAAGAAAGCATTGCAGACTCAGAACCCATGAAAGACTGAGAAAACAGCTAGGTGAAACTTGGACAAATGGTGACATTTTGTCAGCTTAAGTCTGTGTAGAGTTTGTGGAATATACTATATGGTTTCTTAAGGAAAAGGCGCTGTGTCAGTAGATTAATTTTGTTTTCTCATTTTTAATAATTTTTAGGTGTGAGAAGAAAATTATTTCTTTCAAAAGTACTAATGTTGCATCATGCTAGGAGCTATAAGTATCCCTGTAATCTGTCTGACAGAGTTACAGAGCAACAGTTACAAATAACTGCTTAAACAAAAAAGCCTAACTGAGACATAAATGTTCTTGGGCATATATGATTGTTCTGGAGACATTTGATTTCTTTTTAAAAAACGTAGAATAAAACCACTTGCTCAGAAATTCCCTAATTGTTTGGATGTGCTGCAAGTAGGACAATTTACAGCACAATACTGTATGTAAAATAACTAAAATGCCTGAATAGATAAATAGAAATATGCCAGTGTCAATCCATGACAGTTGGTTTATGGTCACACATAACTACAGTCATGAAATACATTGAGGTCTTGAGTAGTGGTTAGAATGATTGAATGCACTAATTCTATAAAATTTTCTACAATTTAGAATGGGACACCCCTCTGATGATGAAATTGTAACCTCTGGAACTTTGAACACTCGTATTCCATAAAACAGATTTATGTTTCCAGGGAGAAGCTCTTAGTGTAGGCCTTGTTTTCAAGCCTGATTTTGTTGAAACATGAAGAAGACATCACCTGATGTTTCATAGCTCAGTGCTGGCTGAATGTTTCGGTACTCCCTTTGAACTATAGTGATAAAGGATAAGGCAGATCTGATCTTTCTGATCCTGATGAGCTGTTATGCAGTGCTTAGGACAAGATTCACAACAGCATAAAAAGTGTGAATCCTAATAAAATGAGAGGCTTTTCAATGCCTCTGTGATTTCAAGAATGAAAAGGCAGGACAAAGAGTTGTAAGTTAGAAGAATTGTCATGCTTGGCCATAATTCAGAAACACAGAGTTTGAGCACTGTGGAACAGCAGCAACAGATGCCTATGATTCCTCCTCATAATGAATTTCTGTGCGCAGAAGAGACTGTATCTCCAAATGTACAAATCTGTGAAGAAGTGCAGTGTGTTTAGTTGATTCTTATGAAAGAAAAGCCTTATTTGCATGCATCTAGAAAGCAAAAAAAGCAACCCTGCTTCCCTGGCTCAGGAAACCTAAGACTGCATGTGGTGTGTATTACTGATTTTTGCATTGAGAACCAGATATGAAGTCTTAAAAATGCATGTTCTGGGCATTATGTAAAATATCAAGCACATTTGTAGGCATGAGGAAAAACTAATTTGCATATTCTAATGTTATAAACAACCACAGCTGTTTGGCCTCATTAATATATTGCCAGTAAAAAGTAGGTCAATATACATTTTCTTTTTGTTCTCTGAGCAAGCTGTCAGACTAATGGATGTGTGTACATCGCAGGGGGCATTCATCATAGGCTTAATTTCCCCATAACTTATTGGGAAAACAAGTTCAGATGCGAAAATTTGGAGATAGTGAAATACTGTAACTTTTAGGATTTGGTGGAACATATATCTCTGATATGGGCAATTGCAACTTTTACTCATGTCTCTGAGGGAAGCTGCTTTTTTAGTCAGGTCTAAGATGAACCTATATTGTCATGAGAACAATGAGACAATGTGATTTGTGGCAGGACAGATTTTTTTTTATTTTTTCTAATATCTCCTCATCTTACTGTTCCAAGACAGATGGCTTATGACTTGAGTTTGCAATCACATTTTCTTTTTTCTTGTTTTATTTTGTTTTCAATGATTGTGGCATTTCACAGAGAATCTATTTGGGAATCTGTCTCTGGGACCTTGTCACTAATTGCTGGTTTTGAACAACTCTTGGTAAGCTGCTGAACTTGGCTCAGGGATTTAAGAGAAGCTGTTTCCCTGTACATATACTCTTTGCATGATGTCTCATATACCTCCCTCAATGAGAATATTAAAAATATGGCAGTGGTTTTGTAAGAACATGCTGAGACTCACACTTTAAAACTAGGGAAAAAAAGCTGTTTCCTACAGTTAATCATGATTCAATATGTGTAAAGTATGTAAAATACATTAATTTATTAAGAAAGTATTACACAAGTGCTGAACTGGGATGAATAAATAAATGCATGAACATAAGTATAATGGCTTGGCTTTTTATCATCATTGCCAAACCTTCAAACTAGAAGCATGCTTATATAAGCAGGTGATAGTAAAGGATGGTTACAGCTGTTTGTCTTTAAAATTTGCTCTTTTTCAGCCCAAGAAGGCTTAAGGAGAAATATTTGAATAGCTAAAGACTGAAATTTTCATCATACAAGCTCTCTTATAAATGGCTCAGCTGCTATTATACAAACTATTTTAAAATTACTTAAATATTCATTAACTTGAATATAATATTTATTCTGTATTGTAACTTTAAAGTAGAATTTTAGACCTCTGGGTATTCATGCATAGCTCTTTTCTCATTTCAAAGCCATAAATGCAGTGGAATAAAAATTTGAATTATGTAGAAGAAAAAACAATATATGCACGTGACATAAACATGAGAATCCTAACTGTTTCTCAGTTTCTCTCACAGCTCAAGGGAAAATGCTTCTTGAAAGTGCTTCAGATTCTCAGGTTTTTTTCATTAGTGAATTATCCACGAATATATAGGTGTTTGGTTTTTTTTTTTTTTTATTTACATGCTGCTTAGTGACTCTAAGATATATCGAGGCTTGTGTCAATATGTGATAACACACCACATGTTGGAAGCACAGGGCTTCACCTGCTTTCTGACAACACTCACAAAGCATATTTTATCTCTCACTAACACTTGCCTTCTTGTCTCTCACTGCTAAACTGAATCCCACAATCAATTGCACATCACACGTGACAGCCTTTGGGCTTCAGCCAGTCCTTTTTTGACAATTGGCTCTGGCTGTGAGGAAGCAGTCTATTATTAACCCAACATTATATTAAAAGGACTTATTTAGGAGCAAAACAGAATTGAGAGCAAGTTCTTCTAATTTCAAATATGCAGTTTGTAAAACAAACCAATGAAAATGTAAAATATGAAGCTGTGGCTAGGGATGCATCTTTAACTTGTCCTTGCGCAGACAAGCTGGACTGAACAGAAATGTCACATTGCTGTCTTCTGGTATGGCTGAGAGGTCTTGGCACAACAGGGAGAGCTCTCCAGGCTGCAGATACAGTTCTTCTTTCTGTGAGGCTTCAAGCACCCAGCTATCTGCCATCCAACCAGCCTGCAGGCCTGATTTGGAGGCCTCTGATGCTTCCCTCTCAAGTGTGATCATAGTGAGGATACCCTACTTCTTTTAGGTGAAAATTTTGGAAGAACAGCAGAGAAAATGAAGAGGCTGAGATTGGCTGGCTGTGAGGGATGTTTAGGCAGCAGGCACATAACGGCTCTGAGGGCTGTCTCTTTTTTTTTTTTTTACAAATCAGATAGCTAGAAGCTTCTTTTAAACTCCTTTGGAACATGAAACCGAGCAAAATATATTATTAATTCCTAAAGGTTTTGTTCATACATGTACTGTTTTCAAATGTTTTTTAAGAAGTTGGGAAGTACTCCAAGCCCCAGAAGAGAAAGGTAATGAAGAAGCTTGTTTTCCCCTTCAGAGATTAAATGGAACATGAATGGTCACCCTTTTTTTTTTCTTAAACAATGCTTCAGTATTGCAATTATTAAGCGGAATTAAAAATAAATGAAAGCGTAAAGCTCATAACTGGGAAAAGCTGAATTTGTTTAGCAAAACTCAGCAGAGAACTCCTCTGGTTTCAGATTAATTCTTATTTGATCAATCAATTTTTATGTCAAAATTCCTGTTATAAGTTATATGGAACAATGGTCTTTCCTAATTAAATCTGGAATAACACAACAAATATACTTTTCAAAACTAGCTTAATAGTGATATAAAACTGACACACCATGACTAATTCTTGATACAAGTATGGATTTGAACACATAGAATTCATTCCTAGTGGTTGTTAAGATCCTAAATTGCCCAATCACTGGCAAAATGTAGTGGTGGTAATGATTCTGAATCCCATGCGGTTTTTGTCTTTATTCTGCTTTTCTCTGAAGCATTTCTTCTGAGTTATGCAACATTAATCCTGGTATATGACTCCTGCAACCAGTGAGTGAAAACCTGAAAGGTATTCTGTAAGCTAAAAAAAGGATGCATGGAAAACAGTGTGAACCTCCTTCTTGTGCAATCCTGAAATACTTATTACCAGGCTACCATTGCAATGGCCAAAAAAGAAAAAAATATTTGGCTAGAATCATAGATGAAACTGATGGCTTAGTTAAAGCATCCCATTTAAAATATGCAAAGAAGACAAGTATAAATAATTTCCTTTAAGTCTCAATTTCACAAATCTTGTAGTATAAGAGAGATTTTATCTGTGTACATAATTGTTTTGAAGTTGAAACAAGCTACACACACCGCTTTTGTAGGAGCAGTCATAAGACTTTATGGGAAAGAGACTGGTTTTATCCTCTTCTTTAGACTAAAATATATAAGTATTTTCCCCAAAGTTTATTTTCTGCTGCACACCTGGGAAATAGTTTGAGTGCCTACATAGCAGTCCATTGCACAACAGCACCAGAGACAGAATTGTTTCTGGTTCATATGAGTGGAGCCAACAATGGGGCATAGGAGACCCACATGTTTTTAGAAACCCACCTGGAGGTAAAAGGATATGAAATGGTACAGGACACAGACTCTGTGTAACTGAATTCTCAAATCAACTCTTGGTAGAGATTGTCAGATACACAGGACTACCAAAAACAAAGACGAATGCTCAGTCTTGTTCTTATTTCAAAACATTTATTCAAAACTAATTTTCCTGGATTTTTAAAATGATTAGTATTGTCAAAAGGATTTTATAACTTACCCTAGGAACAGAGATATACTTATAAAGCTACTGTCAATGACATCTTTAAATTTTTAAATATTTGTTGCATTGTTGTTTGCCCACAGCAATTTTCTATGTCAGGTTTTCATCCATGACAGTGACTCACCAGTTTCCCTATAAACACAACATCAAAAATGTGTGCAGTTATTGAATGTTATTGCTATTTTAGTTTACTTTATCTCAGTTGTCTGTCTACAAATAAACATTTCCTGTGAAAACAGATTTCCACCTACTGAGTACTAGAGAAGTTTTTCATCTGTTAAGCCTATAAAAAATGTACAAACCAAAAGGTTTGCCTGGAATTTTCCAAATATTGTTTTGCTTTCAGATATGGAAACAAAGCTATCTTCATAATAAGAAAAAAACAAAACAGTAAATATGAGAAGAGGTTAGAAGATCACATGGTCTCTGTCAAAAGACCTTCTTGGATCTTTTCCACATTTATCTAAATATTGTTATCTGTCAATACTGCCTGGTCTTCAATAATATGAGTCACTTAATGCACCAACAGGGTTTTTATCATGTTGCTGCTTTATTTCTAAAGGACTCTTTCTTCTATATAGTTTCCTCAGGAGGTAACTGTAACTGTTACAGACATTGAAATCATGTGGTTTAAATGTATTCCCTGTAGATCAGCTCATTTCCACACTTGAAGAACCTGTGTGTTTAGGCCAATATAGCCATCTCCCTGAACAGTTAAATTTCTTGTCTAGTCTACCTGGGTAACAACATTTATGGAAAAAAAAAAATTGAAATCTTAGCCACTTTTGCAAGCGTTAATCTGACATATTAATTTAGGACATTAGTGACCCCCTTTTGTAATGATAACCCCCATTATATAAGCCTTTAAGCTACAGGAAAAACAAATGAACCACTCAGATCAGTGTAATGGCCCTTGCAGAGAAGAAAGTGAGCCCAGAAACATGGGACCTCATAGCTCTTTGTTCAGAGATATCTGATCATCCTTTGAGCAGCCAGCTCTGAGACAGAAGAAAGTGAAGGCTTCATTAGAGTTTATTTCATTTCCATTCATCATCTGTCTTAATGGAGAGAGGAACTAGTAATGATGGGCTGCTAAATCTTTGAAAATCTGTCATCTTTTCCCTTCTAGCTTGAAAGAAAAGGCTGTCTCACAACACGTCCCCACTTTGTCTCCTGAGATGAAAGATCTATTGACTGTTGCTGAAGTTGCAAGTGGAAAAGGCAGAAGAAGGAATGGCAGGGACTGCAAGAGGAAGTCTCTTCCTCTTCCAGAGGTTTTGTCTTCCTACTGTTCAGCTGAGAGGGGGCTTTTGCAGCAATTAATTTTAACTGATCTTTCTTCCTTAACAGATTAGGCATTCAGCTAAGCATCATAAACTCTACTAGTTTCTTTTTATTTCCTGATCCATTCTCCCACTTTTAGTGTGCAAACCATGTATTCAGGTACATTGAACTCACCAGTTGTATATTTTAGCATCAGACAGGGACCCTCATGAGGGCCAAATTGCAGTATTTATGGTTTTTTTTTAGTCTTAACATATAGAAGTCCATCGGGACTACTTCTAGGAGGAACGGGAGCTATAAATTGGTGGACATTATTCCTACAAGATTACAATAGGACTTTAGAAAAAAATATTAGTCAAAAAATTTAGTCAAAAATATTTGGGTTGATAGGGGCCTCTGGAGATCATAGCCCAAACTCCCACTAATTAACAGCTTCCAAGCTGGAATGTTTTGCACAGGGTTGATTCTCTGAGATTTGAAAATTTCCAAGGACGGGCTTTCCACAAACTCTCTGAGTGTCTTGTTCCAGCGTTGCACCTCTCATTATTGCTATTATTTTATTTTCAAGCAGCAACTTCTTACTGTTACTACTAATGTTTTCATTATGCTTTGTGTTCTTTGTAACCACTCTTCAGGTAGTTGAAGGCTGCTCCCTCAGCCTTCTTTAGGGTAAACAAAACCAATTATCTTTGTCGCTGTTCAACTACCATATGCTCCTGTCCTTAACCATTTTAGTTATGCTCCACTGGACTCTGCAGTTTCTTGATGAGCTAGGAGACCTGAAATTGGATAAAGGGTTCCAGATGCAACCTTGTTGATGCCAAATAAAGGGTATTAATAACCCTCTGTCGAGTTACTCGATATACTTTTGCTGATGCAGTCCAATATGTGCTTAGTCTTTATCACTTGCATGGGCACACTGCTCACTCTCAGCCTAGAATCCCCCAGGCCCTTTTCTGCATAGCTGCTACCCATCCCACCAGTCTGCATTCTATACTGGGTCATGGGTTTATTTCTATCATGGTGCCAAGGGTGCATTTGCACTTGTCAGACTTCATGAGGTTCCTGCTAGCACATTTTCTCAGTATATTGGGATCTCTCTGAATGGCACACAAAACCTTCTGTTCTATGAACAGCTCTGCTAAACTGGGTGTCATCCAAAAATTTGCTTCTGAGTATCCTGATGTGCAGGTAATAGATGGAGATGTAAAATACTATGGGCCACTATATTCTCTTGAAGATAATATTTGCAGCCACACTGCAATCCAATGTCTTTCATGTCCCTGCTCCTTGCATGGGGATTAGACTAGAAGATCTTTTTAGGTCCCTTCCAGCACAAACTGTTCTGTGATTCTGTATCCACTGCTCTCCCCTGTGCAGAGTCTCAGTCATTTTAAGGCACATGATGTTTGAATATCTTGATATTGATAACAGTCAGAATATTTACCCACTGGTAGCAGGAATAACTATAATTAGTTCTTTGGTTTGGCTGTGATGAACATGCTACACTGTTGAGATTGTTTTACAGTTCTCCTGTTCAAGAGGCATTTAAAAATATCAAGTACATTAGAAAACTTAAAACTGATTCTTGTACATTTTCTTGGCCACCTCCATAGTTACTTAGAAAAAGAATGTGCTTGAAGAAAGGGGGTCACTGCAAAACCAGTCACACTGTCACACCATGAAGAATTCAGTAGAGCTTCAGGGATATTAGAAAAAAGTACATTTCTTTTTCTTTTTTTTTTTTTTTCCAGCAAACTCTTTGATGGTTCTCCTGAAGATTTCTTGAAACTGTGATTACTGTACCCTGAATCTTTTTAATTTATGCTCATATTAAAGACGGAAGTGTCAAGAAATATTCTGGAAGGGGCACAGGGAAACAAAGAAGGAGTTAGAGAGTCATGGCCCTACAAGAACATGCTGGAGAAAAGTATTTCATTTTATTAAAGAAGAGATGCTACAAGGGGGCTTTCAAGTGTTCCTCTTCATCAAAGGAAAGTTAAAAGCCTATGAATGACACAGAGGATTTTTTCCCTAGTTTAAAAATCCTTTAGGCTCCTCAAAGGCTCCTTACAATTAAGACCTATTCTCCTTTCCACCACCACCCTTTTGAAGTTATTGGTTTTGCTCTCTGCAATCTTTTTTCTTTTTCCTTTAATCAGATATTCATGTTACTATGCTATATAAGAAGTGCTTGGGCTTGTAGAAAATATGTCAAATCATGTAATGGTGCAAAAACTGTTCTGGCGTTTCTAAAATGCCATGAACATGCCATGCTCAGCCTTCCAGCTACCCAGTGAATTGCACTTAAGGACAAAATCTATTTAACTGTGTCATTATTTTAACGTTGTGCATATACACACTAATGAGCATGCAGAGCCAGTAGCTCCACAGTTTATGAGAGCCTTCTAGAGAGGTTGCACTGTAATGACCTATGATGTGGATTAGTTGTACTGTTCATAGCTACACTTTGGCTATCTGGCCTACTTTATATTGTGATTCTTTTCAAGTCCTTCTATATCTATGCAGTTCCTGACAGTCCACCTCCTGTTTGCCAAATTCAGAAACTGAAAATCAGGAAAATTGCTATTCCCTTCAGAAATTTATTCTATAAAATAATTTAATGACATTTTTTCTTCTTCTTTTTTTTTTTTTTTTTCCCAAGAGCTCTTACTCATTTCTTTCCATTTTTGAGATATTAAATACCTATTCAGTTTTTTCTCTGATAAGTGGCTAACAGGCTAAAACTCCCCCAGCATGCTGTGGTTGCAAGCAACATAATGAATCTCTCAAACCTTCCAGAAAACAGGACTGTAATAGGATTTTGAGTTGGCTGGCTTTTCCCTCTCCTTTCTCTTGAAGCAGAAATATAAGGATGTCTACTGGAATAGAGCTGAAGAACATGCATGATGACAGCAGTTGTTTGCAAGGAGAAGGAGCAATAAAATCCCTAAAGATTCAGGTACTTTTCCAAAACATAAGCAGAATTTGAAAGATTATCCTTCGCTCAAAAAAAAAAAAAAAAAAAAAAAAAAAAAAAAAAAAAAAATTAGGGTTTTTCAGTAACAAAGATTCAGAAACAGAGATTTTGTGACCAATCGTGAGCTTTTTGGTTCAAAACACAGTAGATGTACAGAATGTAGGTAAACATCAAAAGCTCCCACAGTCCTTCATATCATTTCTTTTATCATAACTTATTGATATAATCTACTTATAAATTTAAGATATCTTACACAATATATGGAGCTGCAGGAAAATGCAAACAGAGTTTAAAAATTTGGGGGTTAATATTAATGGATCCCTGAGTTACTTGGCTTTGCAAGCTGTTTACATGGTAAGAAACAGAGCTGCTTTGACTAATTTGGTGTTGTGGACTTCAGCAAAATAATGGTTACCTCATGGTTTTATTATGAATACACAAACTAATTTCCAAATGAGAGATTATCTGTGAAGCAATGCCATAAGCAAGTATGTAATACAAATTCTGCAGAGGCCTAGCCTGTGTTGCAATGACCAAACAATGTGCATGTGTGAAGGAACAGGAAAATATGGTCTCTAAATTTCTACATGCTGTATTCCCCTTTGCTTCAGGGAATTTGGAATAAACATCTTTCCTTGGATATAGGAAGTAATGGAAATTCTGAGTACATTTGTTATCTAAAGCTTCAAAATTATTTGCTGAAGCAAATCAGTTTAATTGTTAGGATTATTTGTCAAATACTGCATCTCTCAGCAGAACGGTTGATAGCAAGCATATTTTCTGTGTAAGAATTCCTGTCCAATGAATAGGAAGAAATTCTTTACTGTGGGGGTGGTGAGACACTGGAACAGGCTGCCCAGAGAAGTGGTAGATATCCCATCCTTAGTAGTGTTCAAGGGCAGGTTGGATGGTTCTCTGAACAATTTGGTCCAGTAGAAAGTGTCCATGTCCTTGGAACTAGATAATCTTTATGGTCCCTTCCAAGTGGAACTATTCTATGACTCAGATTTGATAATTTCCAGTATCCCAGCAGTATCACCTTGAATTGGTAATTTTTTTTTCAAGTTCACTATTGCTATACTGTGTCCCTGAAAAGGATGTATCTGTGTGTGTGTTTCTCTTTGGGTGGCAGGCCGATGTTTCAGAAAACTGTGCAAGCTTTGTTTTTAGACAATGTTGACAATGCAAAGACTAAACATTAAAAACTTCTTAAGTAATTTTTATGTGGTTTGTCTACTTTCACAGCAGGAGACAGCTTTTGACCTTGAAAGATAATTGCACAAATTCACATCTATTAAGATCCCTCCCCACCCTCCCAATAATTTAATAAGTATAGGAGCCTGATAAATAAAGCGTGTAATGCCAGTGTTATGAAAGTTTAATCATTGGTCATTACGGTAGAACAAAGTAATTTAATAATTGCTCTGTGAAGTACCATTACAGCATGTTAACAAAGTGCTGTTAATGCCCAACATCTGAAGAAATGTGCAGTATCTCTCCAGTGCAGAACAGTCACTGTGTCTATGCTGCAAAGGAAATGTCTCCAAAGGATGTAGGGGTGCCACAGATTCTAATGCAGAGTTGCCAGCTCAGTCAAGGCAAAGCAAGAGGATTGGTTTCCTGGACAGCTGGACTTTGGTTAGCTTTACAAATAACCTGGCAGCAGGTACATACTATAAGCTGCTGGAGCAGAGCCAGAGCTCTGGGTTTGCATAATGTTCAGCACAAAAGTTGTTTATTTACCATCCCTGATATATTGCAAAATGTAGTGATATGCTCTTTCGTGCTATGCTGTGCTAGATTACAGACAGAGGGATGGGTTATCTATCTTCTGATCACTCACATGCCCACCTGCTCATATGCCCCAAAAAGCATGTGTGGGGCTGCAGATATAATTCAGGAGGATCTTTATTAATAATTTGGTTGGGTGCCCTTTCCTGAGAAGGTGCAGAGCTAATCAAGAGAAACTGAAGTAACGATTTTCTATGAAATTCTGAAATAAGAGATTCAAGTATATCTAATGCAATTTAATTTCAAAATTTTCTGTGTCTGGTCTTTAAGCAAACCTGTTGTATGAATCCATAACCTGATGTCGCTGTTGTTTATTACCTATGTTTTGAAACCCTAATTCTGAGTATTTAAAGTTTGCAACTGGATCTGATTTTTAGCTATTACATATCATCCTACAGACTCAGGATCTAAGAGCTTTGCAATTTAGTTTTAGCTTATATTTAAATGCACTGACCTGTTACAGACAATTGACAAAGAAATATGGTGATTGAAATATGCATAGGTCACATCCTCATAAACCGTATTCATATAGAAAACTGGGTAAACAAGACCACAGTGCAGAGACCAGGGAAAATATGATATACAGGCTAAGAAGACTGAAAAGCAAAATCCAGACTCATAGTAGACAAACTAGAAACTCCCTGCACTGTGGTTTATCAAAAATGTTCATTTTTTTCCCCTTGATTCTTTTTTTTTCCAAGCAGCTGGTACCTAGATTATTTGTCAGTCTCATTAGCATTTTCATGCTAATACCTCCTAACTGTACTAAGGCCCCTGTTACAGTTACAGAGTAAGCAAATATATTTTTGAAAAAACCACAAAATTCCTACAGTTGATTTGGCTATGGAGAGATTACCTTAAGCATCCCAGATCTTAAAATTTTTTCTCACCCTTACATTTTCCAATGAAATCAGAATTTAGTCTTTGAGGTTTTATCAAAAAATACCCCAAACAAACAAATTATTAAAAACCAAAAAATAATTACCTTTTCTGTAAAAGAAAGAATAGCATGAAAAGGGTGAAAGACTAGCTTTAGAAAGAGAATCTCAACCCCTCATTCATTTCTCCCAAAGCACCCTTTCTGATACAAAAAAGCTGAATGAGGTTATTTCTTCAAGAAAAACATGTTCTGCTTTGAGGAGAGGTGAACTACTCTACTTTATTTAGCAAAGTCTTTATTAATTAACTGCCCTTAATAAACATTTGAAAAGCGAGAGTAAAATTGCATGTTTCTGAGCAGTTAATGCATTGATATCCAGACAATGATGCTTAGAGTGGTAACAAAAAAACTATTTCAAGGCATTCTAAAATAATATATATTTGGACCACATATTTGATTATTACTGGATATGAAGTTCAGATTCAGAGGGCTAAGCTTTAACATTCTTATACTGAATATTCCCAGTGAGGATGTTGGCAAAATGTGGCTAGGAAATAGTTATTCATCTTAGCTGTACAGCCATTAAATAAGAAGCAACAATTAGCTGATAGGCTACAAGAAAAAAAAAATTAAGGACTGAATGCACTACTATTAACACTTTGGTGTACTAGTTTACATTTACTTTTACAGTTTACTGGTCCCATCATTAAAATCATAACAAAAATAATGAATATAGTAAACTCCCAGTGATTTGTCTCTTAAATATAAAGACTGGGGTAAGAATAAGGACTGCATCAGCACAGTGATATAACAAGTCAGACAAACAAAGAAGAGCCTCATATTAGCATTAAAATATATTAAATAATCATGTAAGTTTCGTGACTGACAGGTAAAAGTCACAAAACTTTGGGAGAAATTGACATCTCTATGAACAAAAAGAAAGAAAAGCAGGCGATCGTGACTATATCTATACAACGAGACATTTTCTCAGTACAGAATGGTTGCATGGGTAGTGCATTTAAGTTCTTTCATGAAGTGCTAAAATCAGGATAATTCAATGTTGAACAGTAAATTAAACTCTAGGTAAAAGTCTTGTGAGTAACCTTCCCATTATGTATCATAGAATAAATAAAGGAAAACATAATAGAAATACCCTGAATGTGAAAAAGAAAGTAGGAGAAAAATGACAAATTTCTTGCAAGTTTTGAAGTCTGTGGTTTTCAGTGGACCTGGCATAGGCTTAAATGTCTGGTGGTTTTGTCGTGGTCTGAACAGATGAAAGGTAATAATTATTTGCTGAGGGGCAATAAAGTGTTTACAACATATTTCTGTGATTCATCAAATTCATAGAAAGAAAAAAATGCATAATTTTCTGACCATGAGGTTTGGGGAGATTTGAATATTGTTTTAAAGGCAACAATTTTATTAGTTTGTGAAATGAATGCTAAATGTCTTGGAAACTACCCATTGTAGGTCTCGCTCCACAGAAGATCAGGTTTCTGATTGCTTAACTTTATTTCTTCTGTGTTTCCTGGAAGAAACATTACATCAGTATTCCCACACTCATTCCAGCCTCAGTACCAAACTAGGATTTATTAACTTCTTTTCAGTAAAAAGGTTGCACTTCTCTTTTTCTTGGGTTCTTTTTAAGAAACAGAACTCAAAGCAGTGGCTTTGCCCTGCACAGTTTTAAAGTGTTCCAGAAAATTTACCTGTTATTATGCTCCTTAAGCAGTGAATGTGTAAGCCATAGGAGAACAAGTATTTTGGGTTTAAGGGACTCTATGATTCAATTTTTGTTCTGGGTAATTAATTCTACCATGAATTGACCATATATATTATAATCAATTACAATTGTGCAGCAGATAAAGTTATTATTGACCTTTGTGAATTTGTTTGTGGCTTATGAGTAAGGGTTAATTACAATTTTGTACTGCATGGCTGGTTGTTTTTTTTTTTTTTTCTGATACATGGATCAGACAGCAGCAGCAGCACTTTGGTGTTGAGGTGGAAAGATTTTGTGAGAACACTCAGTTTCGGTTTTGGTTACAGCTGGCATTTTTATGGCCCAGTGTGGATGTAGCTTAAATGAGAATATGTGCTACAATAGCTTGAAACTTAAGACAAACAATGCAGTAAATGTCACCTAGAATTATAACTCTCCAAATGTCCCAAAAAAACAAGTATGTCCTGGACTCCCTGTGTTTTGCACCTTTCTGCCAACTCCATAATCTCCCTTTCACACACCTTTTATTATTGCAATTATGGGGGGTGTGTGTGAAGAAAACAGTGCCAAGACAGAAATAGAGCACAGGAAGGAAAGTCAAGTACAGAAAGTTAATTGCAGATGCTTTGTTAACTCTTCCTTGCTTCCCTTTTACATCAGTGTTGCTCCTGTCCTTGCTTAAATGTGCTTCTAGGTATTGTTGGCAAAATAGAACCATCATTCAAAAAGTATGGCAAGTTCCATGAAGGTTAATCACTGTTTTTTGGTTTGTGTTGTTTGCTTTGCTTGGTGAGTTTGTTGTCATTGCCTTCCCACCCCCCAGTTGAATGAGTGAACTGCGTCTCAGGAAAGTTTAGAAGTGAATTCCACTAGGTTATAATTAGCTCAAGGTATCGCTTCTTGCGGTAGGGTTTATTCTTTGAATTGCCTGGAATTTAATTTGACGAGCACTGATCTGCAGACATTGTTAAATTCCTTGACACAGCTATTTCAAAGCTATTAGAGGCTCTGCTTCTCTTTCATTGGCATCAACACTATGCCTTCAAAAGCTCTATGATAAGTTCAAAACATTTGATAATTGTTTATACATTTATATAATTTTGAACTCATGTAAATTTCAAAAGAGGATGCAAGGCACAAAAACTTGTTCCTATTCTTGAGAAAAATTCTGCCTAGCTCTCAAATGATAGCGTCCCTTTCTCACAAGAGAAGCTCATTAGCAAACTGTAACTCCTGTAGTCTTGCCTTTTAGGCTATGAGTCATTCCAGCTCTGCTGTTCTGCTTCCTTCTCTCCCTTGTGTACAAAATGGGCATGCACTGTTAGTTTTACTGCAAAGTAATTTCTGCTGCCTTGAAAACCTCCTAAATTCAGCTTTAGGAATTTGAAACATAACTCTGAAGCATATTCAGTATCTAGAGTCCTATAGTCTGTCAGAGCTTCCTGTCTGCAGTCTGGAATGTGCAGTTTTATTATGGCAAGCATTTCTTTATCATGGATTCTTTATATAATATGTGCACAACCTACAGTTAATGGTGTGGAAATGTTTTATTGCAACTTCTCCTTTTAAGTAGATGTGCTTCTAAATTATTTTGCCTGAAGCATCTGTTATACCTCCTGTGTCTCATTCAGTATTGAATCCCCCTTTCATTTAGACTCTAAAGACTGTGAAGTATACAAAAAGAATTCCTTCCTGCTTAGTGCTTCCTTACCCTATTTTGTCTGACTTTTGGTGAGGAATACCTTGTGGTTACATTAGATGATTTAAAATCCATTGAGGGTAAAATAATGTGCAAATAGAAGAATTAATAGCACCTTTAACTGACAATACAGTGTATTGAAATTCAATAACAGACTAGCAGAGAGTTGAAAGAAAATTGTACTTAAATTACTTATAAACCAGAAAATCCTCTTGCTCCTTCAGCTGTGATCTTAACATGGTGTCCGGCAGAGAAGCAGATTGTGCAATTATGTCTTCAGTTTTATCCTTTGAAATTCCTTCATCAAAGTTTACTTTTCTTGGTCTAATATTTTACTTCTTGCAGGCACTTTTTTTCCCTGAAGCTTCAAAATTTCCAGACAGTTTTAATTCTTTCTGATCCAACATGTAATCTACTCACTCCTCTGACTGCAACACCAAATGTGTGGTTTTATTTAGAAAAGCAAACTTCTCTTTGTTGGGCTGAGTACCATTTCTTGTACTTGACAGACTTATTGTGAACTCCTCATTTCTGCAAAGGATAAATCTATCCTTTCTTTCTGTTGGTTCACTGAAAATTTAAGAGTGAAACATGTTTTTCCCTGCACAATCTGTATTTTGCATTTTGTTTTACCTACAATCAGTTTGTACGTACTAATGTTAAATCAGTGAAAATTATCACTGGTTCTTAATCTCAGTGGGAATGAACCATTTTGACATTAAATGAGCTAGGAATTAATAGCCTTCACCATCCTTTTCCTAAGTGTACTGCAATAGTATGAGCAGGTCAAATTCACAGCCCAGCTCCCCCTATGTCGGAGCCCCGGATGTCCCCCTGATGGCCCTGGATGATCTGAGCCCCAGCCAGGGGGTTTTGAAGCATGCAGCCAAAGACCCCTGTGGCTTTGAGTTTGACCCATGGAACAAATTACCACCTTTGTACGAAGAAATAAAGGTCACAAAAGTTTAGATAACATAACAGTAGTAGTTATAGGGTGAAAAGAGTAATTTTGATTTTACTATAGGGGTCTAGGAGGCAAGATGGAGGGATTTGGGCATTGTCCTGTTCTTCTTCCTTTTTCTTCCTAGCCTCCATCCTCTTGGTGATGGTGGCACTTTAGGATTGGTGTAAAGTAGAAAGTCACAGTCTAACACAGGTGATAGGTATCGGAACACAACTTTAAATATTGAATATGTAGTTTATAGTATTACAGACAACATCAGCCTCGTGGGAGGGCAATGTGCCTCAGACTGACCTGCTGAACAGACCTCAGCAGGCCAGACAGAAAATGTTTTAGATAAGAAATAATAAAAAACCTTGAGAACTACAGCCAAAGACTTCTGACTCCTTCTTCGACAGCTGGGTTGGCGAAAAGAGACTTTTAATACATCTCGGGGTCATCTTGACCAGAGGAGATCCCGAGGCCACTAAACTGCATTAAACAGCAGTGATCATGTACAAGTAAATGACAAAAATCTTAGCCTGGACTGAAAGGAGATTTTTATATCCTTGTTAAGAATAAAATAGTAATTTAAAAGTTCAGAAAAGCATCTAGGCAATTGTTGCAATTTTTTTCTAGTGATCTGGTGCACCACTTTTCTTTCCACTTGCTGTTTTATTTTTAGTATTTTGGAAAAATCTTCCATTTTGGGAGAACCAAGAAGATTATCATTTTGCCTGAGACAGCTAGAGTTGGAATGATAAATTAGTTTGGTCGCAAATCAGATCTGTTTTATTTATAAATCCTCTGACTTCTGTTATCAGAAGTTAACAAAAGACGTGCAACTTTTTATTTATTGGATAAGCCTTTTGGTCTGGTTCTCTATACCAGATAATAAGATTTCTATTTTTGTGAATATTACAGAAAAATGGTACCATTACACAAAGAAACAAAAAAAGACAAATTATTATTTGCAAAGGAAATTGGACTGGTGGCAATTAAAGATTAGTCAGCAACAGGTGAGTAAACAGGTTTTCATTGCAATTCCACACTATAAACTAGGGTTTTTTAATAAAAGTAAGCTAATTGTTCTAGATATGTACAATGAAGAAGAAACTTCTGTACTCCTGAACTTGGATCTTCCTCCAGTGCTCTGCAAAACCAGTGCATTGCTATCTGAGCTCTTATATTTGTAAACTATAAGCTGGAGGTAATGCCTGCAGAATAACAGGTGCCTTTGCAGCAAGGAGGAACAAATACTGGTTCAGTTTTTCAGAGCTGAGAGGGTAAAGGAAATCTAGTAATAAACTGTGATCCTGCTTTGTTTATTCCACTTATTTTGGGCTGAGTTCAGTTATTCAGAACAATGACAAACGTGCTATGATGCACTTTATTCAGTACAATACCATTTGGAATGAGTCTGTCTTCATACAGAACTTGTTTTTTTATCCATGTCCCTAAAATATTTTTGATCTTATATGTTGCATTAAACCAGGCAATACCAGTAACTGTACATTGAGAACCCAAGACAAAATTGCACATTATACAATAAGATGCAGTAGCTTTCAGATCATGATAGGCAAATTTTGCCTTCACAAGCATATACTGGGTTAGGTGTTTTCTGGGGATAAAAAGTCTTTGAAGACAGACAATATCGTAAGTGCACTTTAAGGGAAGAATGTGAAAAAGTGCTCTGAAAGAGGGCAATTTATTTAAAAGATACCACCTGTAAATGTTAAGTGTTGTGCAGATTTTTTGAGGAGCTTGATACTGGAATTTAAAAAAAAAAAATTACAGCTATGAGTTAAATATTGGGCTGCATTTTCATGTACAGTATGATGGTATGACTTTATAAATATTCCCTATCTAAATCCTGATTAAAACAGTCTATGAATTTGAAAATTCAAACCTCTATCCTAAATATCTGGAGTACTACTCAGTCCTACTGCTTTTCTTCTTATTTCTGGTTACCAGTCATATTTGTTTAAAGCTTGGCTGTAAACTTTGATGGAAATGAACAACAACTGGGCAGAAAAACCTCTGCTTTCATTTTAATTAATTGTTATTACATAATGGTATCTAATTCTATGTTTTAGTTCATCATTGTTGATGTTCCTTTTGTTTTCTTGTATCATGCAGACTTATTACTTGATACGCACAACTTGACTCAGTGGAATTTATGCTCTCTTGTTCTCTTCAAAATATTTTGACATTTTCAGTGATATATGAAATTGCCAGATCATTCTTTTTTAATTTGAAGGATTAGAGTCAGTTTAAACAATAATAAAGTTTGTACTGCACAAATATTAGCTATATTGTGGAGAAGATCACAATTATTTTCCAATTCTCTTTGTAAATCTCTCTTTTTCTCATCTTATTATATAGGTACTTTTATAAACACGGACAGAGATTTTTTTTGTCTGTTCAGTCTGTTATTTGGGATTATTTTTTTGTATTAAGAGCATTACATTTAGGCTTAATTTGGTGGGATTGTTTAATATTCAAAATCTACCTTAGTAGAAGTGATGCAATGATGATATTATATTCTACAAAGGAATTAAGTTTTATTTCTTGATTTTTCTGTCAATCAGCTTAACTCTACTGCCTCCAGTAAAATTAGGCTAACCTACAGAAGCTGAAGGTATGGCACATTATGCAAATCTTCTTTTAGTGGCAGTCTCCTTTTTCATTATTATCCACCTCCGGTATTTCACCTTATCTTGTCCTATGCCCTGCACACCTCCTTCTTCCCATCCCGTTTTCCCTACCCAAACAGAGTTACCAGCTTCCCTCATATGCTCTTTTTATTCCCCTTACCCCAAACCAAGTTTTCTCTGCCATGTTTCTTATTAATGACTGGTTTTATGAGGAACCTTTGTTATACCACCTCATTTTTCACCTTCAAATACTTTTGTGAACTTTGCTCACTATTTCTCTCAGTAACAACTTGCATTGTTACAGCCTATTTTTTTATGACCTGTTTGATTGTTGTCTTGTTTGACAGTGTTTGCTGGCTGTCTCTTGCTGAATTCACAGTGTGTAGGGTCTTGAAACAGAAAACCATGTAACAATTTCTTTGTTTTGGGTTTATAGAGCAAGTTAGTGTATGAGAGTTCTCAGATGCTAGACCATACAGACAACCTAAATTGATCCACACTCTACTGAATTTGCTCAGTGTGGTAAATTCATAATTCATGACCAGAGTACATCAGACAAAATCTGTTTTATGTAGAAATTACATAGAAAAATGATTGCTGGTTGCTGATGTTCCTTTACTTTTTTCCCCCCCTTTATTTATTTTTTTCTGTTTTCTTTTCTCTATTTTAATGAGTTTAGGAACCTCCCAAAAATAATTGTTAAGTATTTCCATATATGTAGCACTTTGCTTAGAAGGGTTTATTTGAAGGTCAGTAAATTCACTACCTTCCAGTAGGAACATGTTAATCTTGCTGTTGGAATTTCCACAAACTTGGGATGGGAATACAAATAGAAAAGGAAGAGTTAATAAAACAGATATCTGTGCAAATATCCTCCTAGGCTTTGGAAATGTGTTCATCTTTATTTCTGTTTAGCACTGCTGGTGTTGTTACGAAGAAGATCAGAGAGCATAATTCCATACATTTTTTATTTGATACTTTTTTGTGTCTTGATAGGTCCAAAAGACTCTTACACTGGGACTTGTTGGCTTTTTTCTCCTATGTGCATGCGTATGCAATGTTCATATTTGAGACAGGTTATGCTTTCACCCAGTATTATTTCTCTCCTTCAGCACTGCTGCCAGTGATTTCTTAAATAATTTATTTCTGTTTTATGTTCTCAAGACACTGTTGATTTCAAAAGATTCACAACTCAATCCACTCTAGCAGCATATTTGCATGGAGAAATATTCTGTTGTGGTGTAGCCGGAGTGGACTCCGACAGCCCAGGAAACACGTTTCTTCAATATTCTATTTTTCAACAGTACTTCATCAATGAAATCTTTTGTTATTACAAGTTCTCTATAAATCAGTAAACAATTTTGAATTGTAAACAGTTTATTTGGAAAATTAATTTAATCAATGAGATTTTTTAACTATTGGAAATTTAAATGTCAGAAAATATGCTTATGCTTCATGGATGTCTTTAAACTCCTCCTTATAATAAAGTCTGCTTGCTTTTTGCTTTTCTCTATACAAACAGAAAATCGAAGTGATGATGAAAATATATCACACAATTTGTACAAAGCAAATCAAAACCAGCTTTTTGATCCTTCAGAAGTTTGGGGTTTTTTTCTTATTAATTAGGGCCTCAAATTATCAATGTTTATGCAGATTTCTAAAGCTTCATCAAAGGTCCTTACAGCATAAAGCAATTAAGTTTCAGTTGATTAGGCAATTATAAATAAATGAGATTTTTTTCCATGTGAACAATGCACACAGATAAACTGGTTTGTGGAACTAATATGATAAAAGGAATTCTGTGGGAGGGTGGTCACATGTATTATGAAAACTTAGAAAATCCTTGGAATGTGGAACTTTAAACATTCTGTTCACCCTCTGGCATCTATTGATTTTTTGATAAGATGTAAATTATGGCCTCTTTTTTCCTCTTTAAGTCAATTACTCACCATAAGTCATGGCTAGAAGATATTTGCATGTTAAATTTAGGCTTAGTTGTGGAAAAAATCTGTGCTTTGTACTCAGAAAACATTTTAATTAAACCAATGGCATTTATGAATATGAAACAAGTAATAAATGCTGTTTGTTTGTTCAAGAGATTTCTGATGGATGACAATATTCTAAATTGGAACAGACTTACAGATTCCTTAAAGTATTTAAAAGTTTTCAATGCTTAATGTAGAACAAAGATTTTCTAACTTTAAAGTAGACTCTGCAGAAAACAGTACACACATTTTTATTCTTGGTGCTATTATTTCTAGTAGAGACAAATGTGTATGTAGAGCATGCAACCTAAAATAAGTGTCTGAATATGCAGGCCATATGCTTATCCTCCTTAATATGTTTTACAAGATGTGCATTTATTTCAAGGCATTCTAATCATTTGTTACCAAATGTTGCACCCCTAGCAGGGCACAACTGAGCAGGAAGTCTGAAAAAGAAGAATGTTTATTAATATCTATATCTGATGGATATTAGAGATCGCATGCTACCAGGTTTTGGTAATGAGGCATCAAATGGTTTCCTGATAGACATACAATTTTTAAAACTACACTGATTAACACCTTATATCTTACCAACAATGATGCCCTTGTGACATCAGTAATGCTTTCCCCACATCCTGTGAACAAAATAAATATAATGGGATCATTTAGAAAAAGCACATATTTAAAGATTTTGCCAGACTTTGGTCAGAGGCTTTTTCCTTCTAGAACCCAGCCTAACTCAACACAGGACTCATTGCCTAAAATAAGGGTTAGATCTTTTGTGTGAATGGGAAAACCGAACTTGATTTTAATAGCATCACTAGTATTTAATTCTAAATTAAATAATCTTTCTAATCTCTCTGATTTCAATTTGTTTTGACATTAACAAGAAATTTATCCTGACCAAAATAAGACTTAGCTTTTAGCTTAGTTTTTAAGGAAGTGAACATAAGGAAGTCCAACTCCATATCTGTCTACCACTGATTTATTTTGAATAAACTGATTTATTTTGAGTTAAACAATTTGAAAAAATTGAAGATAAGTAAGTCTTACTGAGTTCTGTTATAATGCATGACTACATATATGACATATATATATATATATGTTTGTATGTATATATATATGTATATTTGTTCTCATCCAAGAATTTTTTAACCCATTTCTCTTCATCACATCCTTGCCAATTTGCTTAAAGCAGAAGGCAGCATATATAGACTTGATGCAGCATAATGTGCAGTGATGTACAAATATACTAGAAAAAAAGAGAATTTCATTCTTAATTTCATAGAAGGTATAATTTTCTCCCCCTGTTTAAAAAGAGGAATGAAACACACTTTCCTGGGGTTTTTTTTTTTTGTTATTTTTTTTCTAAATGACCTTAATGTTTCCTTTAGGTAATATTAATCTACTAAACTAGGACTTCAGAACTTTTAAATCTGAAAGCTGTTTATGAAATTAAATTTTTATTTAAAAATGTTAGTAAGAAGTATTTTGTTCCCAAAGTATTCCAACAGTGATCCATGCTATTAAATTGTTTTTTCTCTTATGCCAAATCTCAACTATAGGCACATTTTTCTGATCCATATTACTTTTTGATGAACATGTATTTTTCAATAGAAAAGACATTTATTGGAAAAAACCTTGGAGCACCTATTCTGTATATATGAGATACAAGTTCCTCTCATACTGACAGAAAATTGAGATAATTTCTTAGGGATGGATACACAGGGAAAATGAAGAATCCAGGCAGGAACTCTGATATTTTGATTTTGATTATTTCATCAAAAACTTGGTATACAATGCTTATTGTTTATGACAAATCACATTCTTTTCTCACCTCAGGTTATAAAAATTTAATTACCCAAATATTCTTTCATTGATTTAATACGTTTCCCTATTGGCAAAGAGTTCAGCAGTATATTTTCCAGCCCATTTCATAGTTCAATTTTGGATGGGTCTAGTGGCAGGATTTCATTCTTCTTTTCAGCTGCTGAATTGATCTTGCAATCTTAAATGTTTCTTAATGGTCATTTAAAATGTAATTTGTTTCCTTACAGCTTTTTAAATCCAGTTTGAATAGCATTATTATTCTTTTATTGTATAAGGATAGGCAACATATTATAACAAAAGGAACTAGTGATTTATAGCAATAAATCTGATATGTTCAGGCTTGATCAGTGGTCTCATCTTTTATTTGACTTGTTAACAGTAGTCAATGGCAATATTTGCATTTAAATATCTATCTATCTATCTATCTATCTATCTATCTATCTATCTACATATATCTTTCTTTAAATATATATATAATGCTGTGAACCCCTCAAAGATGACACAGCAGCAACAAAAAATAAGACCAAAAATGGCAAAATGAAAAGTTTCCATCTTCATAACTTCAGCAGTGTGGAGTTAATAACAAATAATTCCTTAAGTTATTATTTTATATGTATGTATTAATTTATTGCCATTTTAAATCCTTCTTATGTAACTTTTTAAATTCCCTTCTTAATTGCTCTTACCTTAACAGTGCAAAAGCGGTTAGAACGCTGTAAGGAAGAAGGCAGGACGAAGTGAGAATAGGGCTATAAGGGTGTTTGGAACTATTCTAGCCTGTGTTTGAATGCACTCCATTTGTTAAAAAACCTCTTTTTCATAGCAAGTAAGATTCGAGTTCATGCAACAGTCTTGAGTGAATAAGTCACAGAATAACTCATGTTGACTTTCTTTCATTAGTTTAAAATCAAACAAAATTTTTCAAAATTATTAGAATTTGACACCAGTAAGAAGCCATCTTGTTTTTACTTTCTTCTACAATTATTGTTCTGGTGAGGACCTCCAACATTGCCACATGTTTATACAGAACTTACAAGACAGAAAGGGATCTGACAGCTGGAAGAGTAGAAATTCTGGGGTTGTTGGTCTCTGTATACAGGTAAAGGAAGGTTCCAGTTCTAAGTTTCAAGGTGATCAGTGCTTCTCATTCAAATTACACTAGGACAAGCTGCCTATGGC
This sequence comes from Pyrgilauda ruficollis, assembly GCF_017590135.1. Classification (NCBI taxonomy): domain Eukaryota; kingdom Metazoa; phylum Chordata; class Aves; order Passeriformes; family Passeridae; genus Pyrgilauda; species Pyrgilauda ruficollis. The sequence goes on along the minus strand of NW_024519206.1, from coordinate 29,103,274 downwards.
CATTGGGAATCCTAGCAGATTCTAAACGTAGCACTTCTTATTTTGTACACAGAGTGCATCCACTGCATGTTCCAGTATCTCAGTTATAACTGTTCTGGCATAAATCGGCAGTCGTTGCAGACCTAAAACATTCCCAAAGGGGTAGAAGACATGCTGGATCTCTCCCTACTACCTGGAGCAGAACCAAAAAGGAGTTCCAGATGGTAGGTTTTCAAATTGAGAACAGTCTGATTGCCTCTACATCAAAGGCCAGTGCAGCCCAAATTGAGGACAGAGTTCTCATTTGCTACAACCTTCTAGGGCTCAGGACTGTGCGTCCACAGTGCATCTTCACTGGCAATGAAATGCACACAGGTGCCAATCCTGCATGCCTGCCAGGCAGGAAAAGAGAAGAAATTAATGAAGTAACCTGCATCCACATTACAAGGGCAGTGCTCTGAATTGTGTCTTGGTATGTGACTTCAACCTCTGATACATTAAATAATCAAACATTTTTTAATACACCAGTGGAGGACTTAAGTGTATGTCGCATGACAAATCTTCATCAAAAATAAACCTTTATCACTAGTCACTAAAACACTAATGAATTCTACATATCTTTACCAAGTTTGACCACAGTAGATTTTGCTTTTTTGTTTGTTTACATTTTCCTGTGTTTCGCTTTTTTTTTTTTTTTTATGCTGAATCATCTTTACTTAAACTGAGACCAAACAACTGAACAGTGATTCATGTAGGATTCGAAGGAAAAGAAAGGGAAGGGAAAGGTCCTCCATGATTAAACTTGCTTGTTATGTTGGTTTCTTGAGATGATATACTGACATCATGATGTATGGCAACCCTCTTCCCCCACAGCTATAATTATAGAAAGTAGACTCTTTTAATAGGTGCCATAAATTTTCGATCAAAAAGCCTTTCCAAATTTTTTACTTTCAGTAGCAGTAGGGCATCCAAAAACCCATCAGTTTTTATCTATATTAATATTTTTAGCAGGCATGTCCAGGGCTGAAACCTCTGAAAAACCAGATCCTGGGGTAATGAAAATCAATAGAGGCCCATTGATATGACAACATTAACGTAATAAGAATGTCTTACATCGAGGCAATAATTAGAGCTTTGCACACTACTAATTTTTTTCTGAATTGAGAAATACCTTTCTGGATGTGTTCAGGTAAATCTAATTGCAGGTAGAAATGAATATATCTTTGTTTCAGTAAAGATTATTAATTTGTTTTTTTTTTTTTTGGGGGGGGGGGCTTGCCTTGTTGAAGAAAGAGAGATAACACTCTTCATACTCTTATCTCAACCAATGCGCCTGCCTCCAGAATATTCTGTGTTTTAAAAAAGAGGAAGGAAAATTTCTGTGACAAGATTTTTGGTAGCATCTCAAAAAAAACCCAAACCAAAACCATAAAACTTTGCCCAGCTTGATAGGCTAGCCTATCAAGTAACAGTGTGTCTTGACAATCTCATAATGCAATTTGTCTACTGCTAATCTTCCTTAAAGCAATGTCTTGAAATATTTGGTTGGATTTGAAGAGTTTAAAAAATCTGAAGAGTTTTTTTTTTTCTATCAGCAATAATAGCATCATAATACTCAAAATTATGGTCGGTTCCATAGTAGAAATCATCAAATCTATGGCAATGATAACCCTAATATCAGTACAAAAAGTCTTATAATGTACTACCACATTTGTATCACAGTAGATTTACTTTGTAAGTGATGGAAATGTTTAGCTATTGTTAGAAAACTGTACAGATATGTACATGGAACGGGTATCTAAAATATATTTCAAGAGCATTCAACTAGTGAAGTTACCTTGACAGATCTTCTTGCATCAACACAATGACTTATGGGATTAAGACTTTTTCCCAAATTAAAATAAGTGCAGTAGGAGTTTGAAATATCTTTCTGTCTTCTATCACACTGATTTTACTTGAACTGAATATACCTTGAAAGAATGGTGATATGAGTGCAGTTTCGTTACATCTTTATCAGAATTTCACCCCATCAAAACAACCTCAAGTGTGTGTGTACGTATTTATATATATATGTATATATATACTCTATTAGTCTTTTGAGAGATTCCTTGATGTAAGTTTAATCTTACCTTGCATATGTTAGAAGTAAGACTGAATCTTACTCCTCATATTTTCAGTATTTGCAGGGCAGAAAAAATGTAAAATAAGGATAGTTCCAGCATACTTACACTGCAGCTGCCAAAATACTGTGCTGGGAGGGTAAATGGCCCTTAATGGAGCTGCGCATTGTCATAACCACATTGGTACTACTATTTGCTATTTGAAAATTACCTCAGTAATGCCTGTGATCAAATAATTTCTGCAGCTGTTTCGCAAATACTCTTCATCCTAGATTTTTCACACAACGCTTGTTGTTGCTTTTGTGAGGCTGGGCAGGGTGTGGGCATTATTTCACAGTATTTCACCTGGAGTATTTGTTCTTCATTGTATTGGAAAGTTATAGAGTTAGGGTTTCCCTTTAGATGTTGACTTATAATGCAGTTGGTCTAAATTGGTTTTGGCTGACTAGTAGTGTTAGAAGAAAAGACAATTTATAGTGGAGGATGCTGTCTTGCTCTGAGAATGTCAAACATCTGCTTTTCTTGACAGAAATTATATGAGAGCAAAATTGAGAGATTTTTCTCTGGAGTGAATGATGGAATAATTGCTTGATAAATACTGGTTAGTTTAATATTGGTTTTTGTTTTGAGAATTGGTGGTTTAGATAGAGTAATTGGAGTAGATCTTAAAAGTTGTGACAACCTTCTTCTATCTATTAATAAACCAAAAGCATTTCTTATTAATATTTAATAGTGCTTGAAATACACAGCCTCAGATTAAAAGATAAAAAAAATCCAGGAATTATGTCAATTAATTTGCTTAAATGAGGCTTGTAATTTCCATCTTACTTCTATAATCTTTCCTTATATTATGATGAAGATACTGAACACTTCAAATCATTACAGTTCTGTCTTCATGCAAGACAGGAAATAACTTAAAGTTACTCTAAAGTGTTTAAGTACTTGAAATACTCTTGCTTGTCTTATTCAGGAAATCTGGTTTTTGCTGCTATTTTTTAGAGTAGGAAGAGAGGTGAGGAGACAGAAATGCTTCATACTATTTTGACTTCACAGGATTTAAATTTTAAAAGGATTTAAATCAAAAGATTTAAATATTTACATTGGATGTGTAACTATACTATCAACATACTCTTGTATAAATAGACTGGCTTATATAAAGACATCCTTTATTTCTAGTTGTAGGCAATAACAAAATGATCTTTGATCAATACTGCAGCACATTAAACAGTAGGATTGTAATATGTGTATTTATTTAAAGTCTAATAACAATAATTTCAGTCACAAAATTATGTTTTTTATAAATGTTTAAATTTTTAATGAAATACTACATATGTTCTTTAACAGTGTCTACACCAGAAAAATGCCTCCATCATTACTGGTAAAATGTGAATAAAAGTATATGTGAAAATAATCTTCTCTTTGAAAACAGGAAAAATGAAAAAATGTAATATACTATAGGCTTGAGAAAAAAGGTTGAAATTATAAAATTGGGGCTTCTAAATTATCATGTTCTAGATCACCCTTTAGTTTCTGAAAATTGTTTGATTGGGATGAGTTTGTGTCAGGACTGCTTGTTCATAGATGAGGAATAAACATGCAGAGAATCCACTTAAAGAACAAGGTCCCAACAAGCAAAATCTTTGTTCTATGCAACTGACTTTGTATTTGTTTATTTTTATGAGAAAGGAATATTAATTCAAATACCTACCACTGGATAAAAGAGTCAAAAGGGATGGACTGCAAGTCCAATTAAATTCCACATGATGGGTGATAGGGACTCTCTCTAAGATTTGTCATTTCCCTTCAGCAGATCTGTTTTCCTCAAGAAAATTGTCTTCCTGATCAGCATGAGCTAAAGCAGTTATTCTGCACAGAAGGTACAGCACCTTTGGTCTTTCTATTCTTGCATTGTGCCTCCTGGGATGGAGGTGGTCCTGGAGACCTGGGAGCTCTTTCCTAGATGGGCAGCTGGGGCTGGGCTTACCTGGATGGGGAGTGTGGCCCTCGTCACCGCTGCAAAGAGGCAGTGAAGGGTGCATGCTGCGGCACAGAGAGCCACTGAGGTGGGACCTGGAAGATATCTTGGAAGCAGTGCAGCACAGAAGTCCCACTTAGTTGCTGGTTGTCTGCTAGAGGTTGAACTGCCTGTTTTATTTGTATAACAAATACAAATTTGGGAGAATGCTATGCAGTTAAGCTGGAGTAGACCCTGCTCAAGGCTCTGGTCAGCTCTGCATGGTGTCTCAGTATCATTTAAGAGTTTGGCCTCCTGCTGGACCATCCTATATTTGCAACTGTCAGCCAGGGCTGGAGCACCCCTGGCACGTCCTGAGCCCTTGGACCTGCAAGGAGCTCCTCTGTGAAGGGCAGGAAGTGCCTTCTGGTGGGGTGAAAATGACAGGCTGGCTCCTGCTCCCCACTGTGCTGTGCCACAGCTGGCTGCAGCTCATCTTGGGTAGGAAGCAGGACCTGGGAAAGAAAACCCACCACACCAGAATGGGTGCACATCTTCCCTTCATCTGTGCTGCATCCTCTTCCTAGCACAAGAGTCTTCCTCTAAGGAATAGGAAGGTCATCCCTCCTTGCATTTTGAGTCTGACTGCAAGCAGAATCCCACTGGTTCTAATAATTTTGGTGGAACAGAATTCAGGATTTAAGCCGGAGCTCGATTTACAGATAAATTAAAGGGAGAGCTTAGATTTTGTGTAAACGTCTCAGGTTTTTCTCACTCTCTTTTCAAGAGAGTTGGTGGAGCTTGGTATATATTCATGCCTTCAGGCCGGAGAGTTAATTGAAGATGCATAGATGGTCCCTCACAGTCCCAGCAGGAAGCCCCTCCTTTATCTAGTAATCATCCCAGACAGTCTCTTCCAGAGGATGGCTCAAAGCAGGATTTTAACTTAAATGTACCAAGAACCAGTCTTTCACTCCTGACTGATTAGTCATGTGATACTGCTGTTGCAGACTGTGCTTGCAGTAGAGTAGAAAGATTAAGCCAGGTAATGCTCAATTCTTTCTTCCAGAGAAAGAATCCATTTCTTCAGGGAGAAAAAAAGAGTAATGGTAAAAACTGTAGTAATTCAGAAGTGTAATAAAAAAACCGCAAACAGTTAAGGCTGTGTTGAAAATTTTTAAAATTATTTTTATTTATTAATTCATTTTTAGATTTTTGTCACTGTTTAATATAAAAATTATTTTATGTGTTTCTAGTAGTGAGGTTTTCTGGAAAGAAAATGCTCTAAGACTAGGAGATTGACCCACTGCTCCCAATTAGAGGAACCTGACTCCAAAAGCTCTGTTCTTATTAGATGTATTGGGTGTTCTCATTGGATAGTCTTACTGGATGTTCTTATTATTAATTTCTGGTTTATGTTTATTCTTTATGAATATAATGTATCATCTCATCTCTGAAAAGCCTCTATTAAATGAGACTTCCTAGTGTTATCAGAGGAGAAGAAATACTTCTTCCTGTCTAATGGTGAAATTTAAAATTTATTATTAAAATAATTTATTTCAAAGAGAACAAAATCTTCTGAAAATTGAAAGTTTTAGCTGAGAAGAAAAGCTCAACATGTTAAAAAACTAGAGGAATAATAATTTCACAATTTCATCTGAATTGTCACAGTAATTACAAAACTTTTTAGAAAAAGGAATAATTTATTTTTTCATATTATGGCATTCTGGTAATAATCACATGTATATTGTAGAGCTAATCTATTTTCTAAAGTTTTGGTTGGAATAACATTGAGCTGGTTAAGATACTTTCCTGTTTTCTGTTTATATTATTTCAAAGTGATGCACAGAATTTATAATGAGGTATGGGGAAATGGGATAGTATAACAAAGCGTTAAAAAATTTAAGTAAGCTCTCAAGAATCTTAGTTTTTGAAATGGAGTATTGAAATTAATGTGAAAAACCAAGTTTTGCTTTAAAAAATTTCTCAGTAGAATTTTAAACAAAATGCAAAGCATAATGAAAATCTGGGATCAAAATAGAAAACAATTTAAGGAAAACATTTGAACAATTTTTGTTCTGCTGTGAAAAAATAATTGCTTGAAGACACTTACTGGGGGAAACGAAGTGTAATTTTCGTCCACTGGAGACGTGCTTTATTTACAGCTGTAGAAAAGAACCTTGCATGTAGATTTAATGTGTTGCTGTTGCAATTTTCTTCTTCACATTCTCTGGTCTTCCAGCCAAGAAGAACTAAGCATAGCTTCTTTTGAAGCCTCTTAATAATTTACTGTAATCTGAATGCCAAATAATAAGACAGAAACATCTTCCCACAATAGAATATCATGCCAAAGAAGTACAAAGAGCAGACATTGAGCCTCATTGGCAACAATCACCATAATGTGTTGACCCATCTCTGTTTGACAAAAAGACTGACTTTGACTCTCATTTATTCAAGGGTTTATTTAATTTGTCTCTGTCTACTTGTGTCATGGCAGGCACAATTGCAAGACTGTTTGTCACATATTACTTGGTGCTCTAGGAGACAATAGACCAGTAAGGAAGGGCAGCACCAAGGAATAAGGTGTAAAAGAGGTGATAGACTGAGGAGAAAACAAAAGAAGAACAAAGAAACTGCTAGTTTCACAAGTAGCCCAAAGTGTGTATTGTTCCATTTCCATAAAGCTAAAAATCTGTGAAGCTGGCTGGGATGTTTGTGGTTTGGATAAAAAAACATGTAAGAGAGGAATCCAAGGAACTGCCTTGAGCATTCCTCTGGGTTTCCTTCACAGGCAGTGGCTCACTCAGGAGAGAACCACCTGCTCTGGCTCTCAACACTCCAGTGATTTTTTTTTCTTTTTACCACCTCACTGAGTTCATGCCATTCATGCAGGGACGACAGAAAACTCTGAAAAGATTTAAGAGTTTTCTGATGATTCCTGCAAAGAACCCCCTCCAAAATCTGCACAAAGAAGCCATATTTAGATTGTGTTGAAAAGTTTTTGTTTTTTTGAAAAGTTTTTATTTTTCTATTACATTTGCCTCTTCTTCCATATTTTGATGCTAAAACACAATAAGACACAATAAGAGACAACAGACAAAATAAAGGAATTACAAGTCCAGGCTTTTAAGGAAAGTGCTTACACAGCATTAGGTGAGCCCTGGGCCATTTTCACTCCTGTGTGCCCTGAGATGTCGTTTCAGAAATCACTGTGAAGGAAGCTGTTTCAGTAGAAAGTTTGGCAAACAAACCCTTCCTTTCCTCATCCCTCAAGGTCCTGTCAGGGGCTGCTTTGCCTTCCCAAGGCTCCCACTGCTGCCTTGACTGCCCACTGGCACATGCTCAGCTGGACCAGAGCCCAGGTGATTGACTGCAGAAAGTTTATTAGGTAGGAACTGAGGCAGTTTGGACCATGAAATGTCTGTTTTGAGAGAAAATGAATGAAAGACAAAACAAATTGCATCTTTTGCATTAGTGTGAGACAAAAGGTAGCAGATTTTGTCCAGTTTCTGAACATATTTTTATGTTTATTTATAATATTTTAAACACATGAAATATGTACAAATTATTTAGATGTAAGTAGTGTATATGCAATGTGAAACTTTATTCTTTTGAAAAGTGGTATTTACACTTTTAAAGTGCTAGGGAACTTAGCTGGCCAAAGCCCTCAAGTTCTCTGTACCCATGACCCTAACCTGTAAGTACAGAGACTGGTTTAATTGAATTTTGTAGTTTTCTGGTATGATTTGGCTTTCTAAGGACCCATTTTCAAGCTCCTTTCTGCACCAGTGAGAAAGGGAAATTTAAAGACAAAATTGTAATGGCCCTTAAGAAAGTAGAGTGCAGAACAGTGAAATAATTGATGGTGGAAGTGTGTAGTATGGGCTTCTGGTAGTACACAATACTGCTGGTCATATATATATATATGTGTGTGTGTGTGTGTGTGTGTGTGTGTGTGCCAGAATTTATGCTTCAAGACTAAAATCTCTCAAAAGATATTTAGTTCATATTAAAATAACCTGGAAGATATGTCAGAATATGTCTTCCAAGTTAAACCACCAAAATCTCATGTTGTGACAAATGATCCTTCCCAGCAGTGATGTTCTTCTTTTACTAACAGAAAGCACATTTGTAAGACAGAAATTATCCAAAGAAAATAATTAAAATGTATGAAGAACTGGTTACACTTCATTACATATGATTTTGAGATGTTGCAGAGTCGGTAGTTTGCACATTAAACATTATGATCTTCAAATGTGTATGCAGTTCTGAGTACAAACTGTGGAGGGGGCAGCCCAAGTGTAAAATAATGATATCCAGGCAGATCCTGCAAATGCTAGGAGTTGTTTTTTTCCCCCAGAAAGGAGGCTTAGTTAATAACTAAAATAAGCAATCCATATTTGACTTAAGACTAAAAGAGCTAAAGGCATCTGCTTTTTCTCTTTTTCACTTGGCTTGGCTTTGGCAGTCAAATTTAGGCACAAATGGAAGCATAAACATGCTGTCTTTGAGAGATGCTTTTACCACTAAGGCACTTGACATGCAAATCCAGAACATAAATTTAGCCTAAAAATGGCAGTGCACAAAGATTACGTTTACATCTCTCTCTGTAGCCAAAGAGAATGTGGAAAAGAAAACTTGTTTTAGAATGAACTATAAATCAAGTAGAAACTGACACAAATTATTATAGTCTGATCCAAAAAATCTTGCACCTTAAACTGGTGCATAACATTGTTAACTAATGCAGGCATAATATTTATTATTTTGAGAATATTGAAAATAGATGATAGATAAATTTAATGACACACAGAATTTCCAATGAAAAGGTGCAAGCATGGATCTTAAGAAGTTTGCAAACTTTGCCAAATTTACCTCTCTTTTCACTTGTGACTTGAGCACTTTTGTAGAAAACTCTATTAATTCAGAATCTCCCCCTGCTCATAGTAGACTGCCATTTTAAACCACATCACTTGAACAGGTATGAGTATCTGCAGAAGCTATAAAGGCAGTGGTAGGACAGACCCTGTGTGTGAGTGCTTCATGTCATGTACAGTCCACCCCTGTCACTAGAATGTAGTTTGAAGTGACTTTTGCAGGATTTCTGAGTGCTGTGCCATCAAAAGAGTCAGACTCTTCTATTTTGTGTGTGTGTTCTCTCTTGCATGGCAGTAAGTTTCTAGGTATGCGTTGGTGTAAAGAAGGTGAGTAGTAGGTCGTTAATTTAAAAATAAATAACATATTCTTACCAATTCCCTTCTAATACTTTAATTTTTTCCCAGTTAGCTCAAGCTTTCTAGAAGCAGCACCCTGGGAACTTGGAGTTATTCTTCCAACTCAGTGGAATGAGTTGGGTTCTTCACAGCATGACCTTATGCAAAAGAAAGAAACACTTGCTAAGCACTTTAATTTATTCAATTATTTTTTAAAGTTTTTTTTTTATGCTTTGGAATTAAAATTCATTTAAACTCCCCAAATTATAGGGGAAACTACTGTGCATTGTAAGCATGCATTTTTCTAACCTTTCTATTAGTGACCATCTTCTGATCAAGAAAAAGGACAGTATATTTTAATAATTGCTTAGTAAAAAATAATTGAAGGAATTACTGATTTGGGACTAGATCTCTGCATTAACTATCTACATAATGGATACTAGGTTCCAGTAAAATTGCATAAGCTATTGCTATTTGAAATGAGGCCACAACAAGGCCACAAGGTCTAAAGCATTTATAGGTTATGAAGTCACCTATAGCAGTGTTAGCTTAGAGTCAGTCACTCCTGTTCCTTCATAGAACTTCTCTTCATTCTCCACTTTTAGCTGTTTCTAGTGTGTACTTTAGCTTTGGTTGTATTCTTTAGACTTGAAGAGCCGCTTCCTGCATTGGATCTCAAGGAATTAATCCACAGCCCAGTAAAAGAATGTATACTAGTCATTGTATTTTCTTTCTTTATTTCATTGGAAGTATCTTTTTGTGTGCACTGCTGTTAGTGAATTTTAATTTTATCCTGTACACTTTCATATGTAAAACAGTGTACAAGTCAGATAGCTGTCTGGATCAACAGCTGTGAGAGGCAGAAATTCAAACATGAAATAACAGTGATGACTTTTTCCTGAAAGTATTGTCTGAAGTCTTCAATATAACAGAACACTTTAAAATTTGTATCGTTAGTTAATGTTAGAAGTGGCTTTGTTCAGAATAGAACATTGGAAGTAGGTTAAATTAACAGTCATATCTCTCAAATGTTTCTGTTCAAAGGCTCCGTGAATTCTGTGTTCTCTAAGTTAAGGAATAAATTGTCTCCCCATTTTAACTTGAAATCAACATCATTTGATAGGGTTACATCTCACACTTGGGAACCACAACTTTGTAGCAGTCATCTGTCAGTCCATCTTGGAATACTTAGAGAAAGAATAATACTTCACTCTTTAGTAAGTTGCCTGTGTCCTTGGATAGTGTGCTTGTTTTTGGTTTGCCTTTATTTTACTTTGTTTTATTTTGTTTTCCCTGAGGAAGTAAGACTGTTTAGAAGTTATTTTGACTATCCCTTCTACCATTAGGAAGCTGCTAGACAAGAAAAGAGTTTCAGCTCAACTTTTAGCTTATCCCTAGTGTCTTTTGAAAGACACAAGTGTAAAGGAAAGAAAACAGACACTTTGCGCTTTTCACATCCATTTTTTTATATTTCGTATTAACCTTTTTGATTCTCTGAAAGATTCCCCGATGTTAATCCCTCTTGGATTAACATAAGAATAGGTTTTCTGAACTCACAATGAAGATAACGTAGTTCATATGGTCATTTCATTATTCATTGTGTTCTAATATCTCATCAAATGAGGTCTGGGCTTTTTCCCGGTTCTCCCGGCTGCTGTCTACTTAGAACACATTTTCCCCCACAGGACAGTCACTTTACCTGGTGTTTGTCTGCTATTGTCTTCACTTCAATTTAAAGTTGACTGCAAAGATTGTTTTTTTATATACTTGTATGAAGGACACATATAAACATAAATTGTGTTGAAATACATAATAAAAAGCCTATTAGTGTGAATAACCTCTTTCAAGGTTGTCATAATGTGTTCTTTTGAAGAGGATAGTCCAATACCATGTTAACTGTGATCATTCAAAATGTAATATACTTGAATTGGTTTCTTTTTGCTTGTGTAATGGGGTATTCTGAACTTTGTATCAAGGTCATTTTTGCACAATACCAATAACTAACACCACTGCTGTGAGACAGCCTAATAAATTGTCATTTATGTTGGCTTTAACCTAACTTGATGGCTAATTTTCTTTAAGAATATTCCTACAACTGCTAATTTTCATTACTCACGAAAATACTAAAAATCATTCCACTGTCTTTTGGCATGCTGTTTGTTATTCTGCCATTACCTGTCACACTATTGCTCTGTACCCCAAAGTGGTAGAGATGAAAACCCATCTGAAACATCACTGAACCCACTTCTGCTCCTGTGACACTCCTGCCTGGTATGTAGAGAGTGAGCTACCTAAGGCTGGGTCAGTGACAGTGATGTCATTTTTGCTTCTTTCTGAAGCAGGGAAAACAATGATTTTCCCTTGGAAAGCAAGCCACTGTGACTGTCTACATCAGCAGCAAGTAGAATGGAGCTAAATAGTTACAAGGTTGAAGTCTGGTTTCCTAAGGAAGCAAAGCACATGCAGACATTTGATCTATCCAGACGGAAGTTTTTTAGGCAAATTGTGGAACGCCAAACTTAGCTGCAGTCTTTTTTTTCACAGAGAAACTTATTTACCCTAAGTGAGTATGTAATAAGTACCTAAAAAACAGGCCTGCAGTCTATTTTAGGTATGCTACTCCTACACATAATCAGATTCACAAGGAGCAATGCAATTATATGTTCTAAAAACTGTTAGTATAACATGAAAAACAATAGGACAATCTTTTTGTAAATCCCAAGTCATGAATAGGTACCTTTGATGATATTCTGCACTCTGCTTTTCATCTGAGATGTTAGAGGCACTAGGTGTAATTTAATCTTGCACCCTTCTATAGGTGAGAAAACAGACTTGAGACTACCCTGACATAATCAAATAACTCGGTTTCTTGCTTTGCTGTGTTCTGTTTAAAGTGAAAAGCACGCTGTCTCCCTCATATAATTTGTAACTCTCCATTATTTTGTGTATATTCCTCACACAGCAATCAAGTTCCTCTCTTAAACACATGTATTTGTAGTTCTATAACTCTTTAGAGATGTTTGGAACTGAAAACATGCCCTGTTGGGGTGGTTATCCCCTCATGCACTCAGGCTCTCAGTGTAAAGAGATGAGTCTGCAGAATGGAGATTAATGTTATTTCTGTGTTGTGTACTGTGAGGATTGGCCTCCAGGAAATGGTCTTCCTAGGCTCACTTACTCTTGAAATCTTAATTTGCATAACTTCTAGCTTTATAGCATGACAACACCGTGCTCCAAATAATTTACTACAGCTGCCTAGGAAATAATCAAATTGGGTTTTTTTTTCCTGGATTTTAAATATCAAAGCTTTCTTTACTGTAGTCTAAATAACTCTGAAAGCATTTTTTATGGATTTTCATGTATATGCAGATGAAATATGTCAGTAGAACTATTTCTTAAATCCATAGTTGCAAATGGAAATATAGTTTAAATCCACAATTTTGTAAATTGTTTTAAATCCAGGAGAATCAAATAAAAGATATGTTGTTCTTCTGAAGATTTAATTCTGACCCTTCTTGAAGAAAAAAGGAAACAGAAAAATTTGGCTAAATGGCAGCGAGGTGAGAAGGAACCTTTCTTAGAGCAGGTAGAAAGTTGATGGATGGTCTAGGATGTTCCCTACACCTTCAAAGTGATTCAAACTGTTATGTTTGATATCAATGAAATGGCATCAACACTTCCTCTCAAGCAGTGAATTACTGAAAGCAGCTATGATTTGTAGATGTTCTCGTCCTTTTCCAACTGAAACTCTATTGTATTTTGTGTCTAAAATCTTGATCTGAATGAATTCCAACAAAGGCACCTTCTACAGACTTCGGCTAACAATCCAATGTTTGACAGCAACACCTCCACATGAATTCCTGGAAGGTCTTGAAATATCCATCCTGTAAGGAATGTGAGCATATAATTTTCTTCACACTAGCAAGTCACCTTCCTGAAGTATCATAATGATTCGTTGACCATGAGGATTTCCCCATCTGTTCTATGCAGTCTTTTATTGTTCTGATATTGTTGAAGAATCTAAAACTTCCAAAACAACCAAAGTAGGAAATCTGAGCATAAATAATCCAATTTGGATTTCTTTTTCCTCACTGCAGTTAGTTCCTTCTGTATCTGTGGTGTTGTGAAGAAGCATCTTGCATCGCACTATCAGTTTTGCTACCAAGTTGTCTATTTGACAGGATGGAAAAAAGCTGTTGCAGCCCTTTGAGAAACCTGGATCCTGTTTTGTAAGCAGCACCAACCCTCTCTTGCAATTGCTTTCATTTCTGCTGTTACCTTTTGGGCAGCACTTGGACTGAATGTGATAAACCAGTTCAGTAACCAAGATTTTTTTGAGGAAACGTGGTGCAGAATACTTCCAGCTTCATGGTCACCACTCTAGCCATCAGGAAAAGAAGAAAGCCAAACTAATAACTCAGGAGAGCAGAAGAACCTCAGGGACCTCTTCTCTGGCACCTGCTTATCACACTTTAGGTTTTCCTACAGCAGTTCTATTCAGTGAGAAATTTAAAAGCTGGCAATAGGTTGTGCTCATGCTGAGTGATCAGAATTCCTGCTGCCCCTGCATGCTGTCATGAGACAACAATTTTGTATTTTTAGAACTACCCAAAACTGAAATATATTTTTAGAAGCAGTATGCCAGATCTTTCCTCTTTTTTTGATTATAATTTTATTTTATTTTCATCTTTTCTTTTCTGGACAGAGTAAGCATTTCACAGATTTCATTTGCATTGGAAGATATTATGCAGATAAGCAATTGTTTTAAGTTTTTGAAGGAGAACAGTTTTGTCAATTATTAACATTCCTACTTCCAATGAGATCTTTGGTTTTTTGTAGTAAATTTATGAATCAGTGTGGACAAACAGATATGTACCTAGCTGCTGCTAAAGATGGCGGAGGTTAATTAGAATCAAATTTATGTCCAGATATCGGTGGCTCTGCCTGCTTCTGCACTTGTTTGCCATTTACTTTGAAACAGCAGCAAAAAGGACAGGGAGCTGGCACTGCACCTGCTGTGCAGCACATTGCACTTTCTGAGATGGAAAGACTTCCTGGTGATACATTTACAGAATTTTGAGAACCTGACTGAGGATGTGACATTGTCTAAATGTTGGAAGGTCCTCTTCTCTTTTGTAGCAAAACAATTTTTCGGATCAGGCTCTTTAGAGTTGTACCTCACAGACACTTAGAAAATTAGGACTGATATCTAATTATGAATATACAATGTTGTTATATTCATTTAGTGAAACTGGAAATGTACAATATATTTTTGATTATGAGTCCAGGAAAAATGAAATTTCCTTGCACTGAATGTCTGCACACAAACTGAATTACGAGATCAATTATCACCTCTGCAATGTCCTACATGGAATTGCCTCTTAATAAGTTCTGCTGAACATATTATTAATAGAATATCTAATTGAGATTTTAGATTACACTTCATTCTATAGTAATAAAAGCCTGGTAAGTTAACAATGACTAAAACATTCATTCAAAATTATTTGTCAGTGTTAAAACAAGAAAATATTGTTTTATCTTAGACTGTCTTATACATAACACAGGATATAAACATTCTGTCTGATAATTGCTACATTAAATATGGAAAATAGAGGCTATTCTTTACATAAATATCTCACTATTTTATAGAAAAAAGTTGTGTTACCCTTGCTGTTGTTGTTCTGAATTCTTCTCATTGCCTGCTCATTCCACACCTCTTACTACTGGCTTAATTAATTCTCAGTGACCATCAATTCTTTGTTCCCTGTGGAATGATACGTAAGGCTTTAATCTTAATATCCTGCTAATACTGGTATTTTAGCTTAGAAGATGACTGTTATAGTCTGTGGGAATGCTTATGTTATTAAAATGCATTTAATGAATGAAAATATTCAGACAGTGACATCCAAAGAGAAGGATTCTGCAGGGAGGATTTATGTGTTTTCTCACTTAAACATGTGAAGTTTAACAGTTAACATGCTCTTTTTTACATATATAATGATTTTACTTCCTTTTCAAGTGACAGATTTATCCAGAAGTAGATCACAAAACAGGTATCAAAAGAGCTATTGCTATATTCAATTTGACCCTGCTGAGATTTTACGTCGTTCTGTATTTTGTGGATTTTTCATTTTTTATCTTTTACTTTGTGTGATTCTTTTATGTGTTTGACTTCAAATGCAATACAAGTACCATGTCCTGGAGCATAGTTAATCTGCATGTTCATTCATACACTGATTTACAAAGCTCTTATAATTTCTCATTTGCTGCTACTCTTTTCCCAAACATACTCGCTACTGTCTTTGCCTAGCTCTGGTACTGAGCATTCTAGGAAGAATTCTTTCCTTGTTCCTTTGCTCTATATGTGGGACAACATGCATCACCTAAGAGGTACATTGATAAATACAGTATCAACATTTTTAATGTTTTAGAGCTCTTCAGGTGAAACTTGCTGTGGATGTTTCATAAACATTGTTGTAAATGCTCTGTAACAGCTCCACTGTGATAATTGCTTCCCTTTTCCCTCCCTGAATTTAAAGAGTGAAGAAAATTTCACTGAGCTAAACATTTGTGATAATGATTGCTTTCATTGTGATATCTTCTGAACATTTCAAGTCTGCAATTGGTTTTATAGAAGTAGGGGAGGCAACTCCACTAAGAACAATGTAGCATATGCTCGGTGCCAGAAACTTCACAGATGATGATGCTTGACACTGATGTCAGGTGACATAAAGAAGTACTGCAAAAAACAGTATGGGAAGAGTATATGAAACCATCATTAACCCCAGCCTTTTTAAAAACAAATCAACTTTTAAATGAAATATAGAAATTATTTGAAATAACATCTGTTAGTAATGCCAGTTATCAGAGATGAGTGAGTTCTGCTTGACATAGTACATGAGACATGTGCTTACAAAAAAGCTTCTCTCTCAGTTATGAGATTAAAAGTTTATAAAATTAATTTTCAGTCTGCATCAATCTTTTATCAGCACCCAAATTAATCCAGAATTTTGTTACTTCCTAACACAGCAAATAAGTTACAGTGTAGGAAATACTTACAAGGTGTTGGAATTGCTGTCCGTTGAAAGTGAAGATTAATTGAATTTCTAAGTCAGTTTGGCCCTTTAATCCAATTTTTTGTGATCCTTTTTAAATGCTAATGGAGAGCTTCAATGAAACTTAAGAGAAGCAAAATAAACCTTTTATTTCACTAATTTTCTGGACCTTTTATTGTGGTTTTGTTTTTTACTGTCTTTTGCAAGGCTGGCAGGTCACCAAAGACATAATGTGTTTGTATATTTATATGTTTTGTCTGATATCCATGATGACAACTGAATGAGAGAAAAAACCAGAATGTGATAAGCAACACTTCTGCCACCCACACCTGTTCTGAAAGGCAATTTATAGGCACTTTTCCTGCTTAGTGATGAAAAAAGAATTGTCAGACAACATCACTTCCTACCAGCATTATTCAACTGAAGCAAGAAGGTGAAGAGTCACCCTGACACTACTCATCAGACTTGCTCAAATACTTAGATGCAGTCACAATAGGAAGCTTGGAAATGCTTTCTTTCATAAATTGCCTAAGATGGTGCAGCTTTCATTAACCAACCTGAATCAGAATCAATTTTATTCTTTTATTTGGGTTTGGCCTTGATGCTTTTTTTCCACAATATCTAAAAACATGCTAGGAATAATTCTTGAATTTTGTCTCATATCCAAGAAGATTGTATGCTCTGTTAATCATCCTTGCTTTATGTTGAAGTATACAGAAACATAGAGAGGTGTTAAAGCCAGATTTACAAGAATGCAGATTTAATTGTGAGCAACCTTTCTTTTTTTATTAGTATTATGGGTCTATTCATTCCTAGATTTTTTTCATTTTGTTTTTTTTTTTTTAATTGTTTCAGTGTATTTTAGTGGGTCTTGGAATGCAACAGAGAAGAGACTGAGAGGGGCCAAAGCGGATAATAACAGTTTTATTGTAAGAGAACGTATTAGCTTTTTCACTTCTTTATTTAGAACCCAACAGAGCTTTTTCCTGACTAAATCAGGGATTAGAAGTAAATAATAAATACTAAGATGTTTGTACAAGAAGAATTTAGGGAAATTATGTGATTAGACAGTTGAGAGAGTAGTGGATACTCTACAGGCAGCAGAGGTTATGACATGTCAATAGAGAATTTACATAGGTCAGGATCCCCAATTCAAGACTGTTAAAAACTGTTTGTTTATTTATTTATTTATTTATCTGCATGTTTCTTTTCTTGCAAGCACTTTTAATAACTAATATTTGTTCTGAAAACTAAAAAAGCTGTTTGGTCCCTGGTGTGTCATTACATTTTTCCAAATGGTAGAATTACATTCCAGTCTACCAAAGCAATTTTGGTTGATAAGTAAAAGAACTACAAAGGGAGTTGTGTTCAAGAGGGAGAAATTCCTGTGTCTGCATCCTAAGATACACAGAAGTGTGCAACAGCCATTCAGACAGGGATCAAATTCAAGTAAGAGGGAGAGCCAGAGCTAAGCCAGAAATGCTGGATGTACAATTGGCAGAAGGACTTCTCCTGGAAAACCTTGCACAGAATTAAGCTGTTTAGTTCTCTCTCTGGGAGCACTTACTCTTTTATTTTAATTCATCCACATTACACTGGTTATTCCATTTAAATCCAAAGTAGTTCACTAAAGTGAACTACTTTAGTAATATGATTGCACTTATACCGTAGCAGAACTGAAAGTTAATGGAATGAATGCTTTTATAAAAAATATTTCTTATTTCTTTGCTGTAATCATAAGAGAGAGTGTTGCTAGCTTTTACTATAAGATATTGTCAGTAAAGTCACTTTTATTTTGTCTCTCTGTTACTAGAGTTGAAACTCTTGAGTTGAGGATATAACACCTAGAAAAATTTCTGAAATACTTATCACATTGTATGCATTAAACACATCTAATTTTGTTTTTTTTTTTTTTAGGTGATGTTTCCAAGCAACAAAAAATGCTGCTTTCCTGGTTTTTTCCTAGTGTGCTGCTATGCTTGAATATTTTTTATTCTACATTTATTAAGTCAGTGCTGTATATCAGGAATTCTAAATTCTGGCATGACAGCTTACTAACAGTAAATCCAAATGAAGTCAGAGGGACTAGTTCAGAAAGATAACAATAATTGTAAGAATATCAGAGCTGTATAATCAATAACCTGCTTGCATGCATTTACAGCCTTTGTACTAATTGCTTACATCTCCTAGAAAAGAGCAGAGAAAGCCAAGAATCTAAACTTCTTCTTTATTATTTAAAAAATTCTTATGATAATGTCTATTCATTTGTCAGGGAAAACAGAGCAGGATGACAGATGTGTTTTCTTCTCAGATACTGAGCCTAAATTCAGAAAGCTATTTCTACATTTTATTTTCAAGTTAGGCATATCCTTGCAAGGAAGAGAACATGGGAAAATTAGAGTTCCTTATCCTGATATCCATGAGAGCCAAATCAGCTAGAAGATTTGTGTGAAAGGAAGAAGAGGAGATTATGTCACATGAGACTGAGGGTTTTGATCACAGAATGATCAAAACCCAGACTCATATCAGAACCATTTTATCCAGAGAACAGGTTTGTGTGCATGGATGCAACATTGCACTACAGGCATGGCATAGAAGCATGAGCTCTCATCTGTGACCATTTACACTTCCTAATCAAGTAGATTTAACTTTTCAAAACAAAGAAATATTAATGAAAACAATAGTTTATATTACTGTTGAGTATGGAAAAAATAGATTTGAGGATAGATACAAGTAGAAGTGGAGGATAAACTAGTAATACTACTCTGTAAAGGTGCCCCCTTTGAATTATTTATTTATCTATCTATTTATTTAAGTGAAGTCTCTGTTTACATGAAATACAGAAATGTAGATTGCTCTGCTTGATTCTGCTCCTTCCCAATTGTGTACAGAGTTTGTATAATGACAGGGTGATGCTCAAAATAGGTGAGATGGTAGTGAAGCTGCTGTCCTCAGCATTAGCAAGAGGAATCCTGTTAAGTTAGGATTGTTTAAATTTGCTCTGATACAGTTACCTCTGCCAAAATAAGCATTACCTAGCTTTGGTTTTATCACTGAGCTTGACCCAATGAGTTTTGAAAACACTGCTAAGACCTGGCTAGTGAAAGTGCAGGGAAATTGAGGAGAGAAGCAGGAAAATAGTGCAAAGTACAGAAGTAATAAATCTTGCTGCTGTGCATTAATCCAAATTTCTCCTAATTCCTTTTAAAGCCAGCACGTCAAATTGAACACATGTTTAAAGAACTTAAGTTCAAATAGTTAAATTATTTTAAAATGTATTGAACAGCAGAGATGAAAGAGATCAGAATGAGGCCTGTAAACCTCCCAAGCACTCTTCAGGATTTGAGGCTATGAACCTCATGCTGACGCCTATCCAAATTTATGCAATTCTTCCATTTCTTCATGGAAATATGAAGAAACCTTTCAGGTAGTTTCTCAACATCATTCATCTTCCTAGCTGCAGAACAGATGGGTCTGAAGTGTCTAATATATTTACATGCACCTGCCCAAGAAAATAAATCTCATTACTGACCTCTTTGGTTAGAGAGTTCATTCTAGCGCTGGTAATACCAGCTGGAATACATGAAATATCAACTCTTCCCATCAGCCAAACTCCAACACCTTCCCTTCCTCCTAAAACCAAACCAAGCCAATTCATGTATGGATTTTTTTTTCTTGATCACTAGAATTTTAGCTTCAATGATATTTCATAATCAGATTGAATAAGCTGTAATTTTTGTCCTAATACCTTATACTGATCTCTTGGATTATATTGAAAGCAGTTTTGAAACAAGAAACTTCAATGATAATATTTGGAAAGGGAAAGAGCTTTGGGTTTGGGCATAATTGGGCAGGGGAAGGAGGAGAGGCATTTGGGATTGTTTTGTTGGGTTTTTGGGTTTTTTTATTCCCATGAGTTTATCAAATGGGAGGGTTTCCTTGTGACTGAAGGTTACCAGTTTGAGTTAAATTACTTCTGCTTATATGTGGAAACTCTTAAGTTATGAAGTTAGTTACAGTATGTTAGTTTATTTGGCTTTGTAGTGGTAAAGCCAGCTTTTTATTTCCCTCGATCCATTCTTTTCATGTGAATTCCATGCTGCAAAAAAAATTACGAGCAGTCAACACAGACTGTCATTAACTCAATGAATAGAATTTTTTCTGAGACATAAGCATTCATGTTCTCTGCTGTTTCTTGTCTTGTTTAACCAGAGTGCACCAGTGTAAGATTTGTGCAATACAACACACCAGGAGAGCAAGACAGTGACAACACAGTGGTGGGCGCCCATTACTCTGTTACCGTGACATCTCCTAACACTGCAGCCTGTGTTAAGTGCTGTGAAAAAAAAATTAATAAAAAAAAATACACCAGCTTCAAGACTTGTTAGAGCTTGACTTTTTGCTCTTTCTGATAACAGGTGGGAAATTATGACAGCTTCTTCATGGGAGCTTTAATGATTTTACTGCAGTGGAGAAAAATAGTTTTCAACAGTCAATGGGGGTGTTTATTTAAAATATCCCAAACTGTCACTTATTCAGTCACATAGCAAGGTTGTTGAGGATGAATTGACAGAGCTGTGAATCAAGATTTCCTGCCCACATGCTTTCCTCTCTTGTCAGCCTTGTCAAATTTCTCTTGCTGAAATCAAGGAACATTCAGTTCCTTTAAAGAAGTGATCCATTCTCTGTGAGCACAGTTCTTTTTTTTCTTCCTGCCTCATAAATATTTAAAAAGCTTTAATCTTGTTTGTTACCTGACTGATAAGCACTGGGCAAAAAATCTGTCAATGCAATTTCATTACTGAAATTAGATCAGAGCTTTTTGAGTGTTGTTACGGTTACTGGGTAGAATTTTAAAATATACCCAAATGACTTTGGAACAGATTCATCATTTCCTCTCTTTAGTAGCACCA
The DNA here is from genome assembly GCF_017590135.1 of Pyrgilauda ruficollis. Lineage (NCBI taxonomy): Eukaryota > Metazoa > Chordata > Aves > Passeriformes > Passeridae > Pyrgilauda > Pyrgilauda ruficollis. The sequence goes on along the minus strand of NW_024519206.1, from coordinate 29,082,043 downwards.
TTATTAATTCATATATTACACAGAGTGGATGCAATTAAAATTTACACTTCTTTTATGATAAATTCCAGTAGCAGTTATTTTTGTTGCAGAATGATGCATGAAATATGACTCCAAGACATCATGTCATGGTTTGGGTTATTGTCATACTCTACTCTGAAGCAAGGGAGTACAGATTCTGTCATCTTTACTTAATGCAGTAAATAAAATACTTAACATGAATGTAATTATAAAAGACATCAGTATGTGGTCCATGCAATAATTTGGTTTTTCTATGTTTGCTGCCATTATTGTGATGGATTTTTTTTTCCCAATGAGCTATTCATTTTTGACAGTGAATACTATGTAATCAGAAAATCTCAGGAGGAAACTAGAATCTGTTCAGTACTAAAGTTTATTTGGGCCTCTAGGAATTAGGAAATCAGGGATTTTCAGTGACTATCTTAGACTTTTAATGTTGGTAGTTGATGATGCTACTTTTTAAATTTCTCTAATGGTTATTAAGAGGTCAGTCATGGTTTAAACCCTGCTGACAAATTAGTACTATATATCAGGTCACACACCCCCACCCTCCCAGCAGGATGAAGAGGAGCATAGGTTAAAGGTAAAACTGGTGGATTGAGGTAAGGTCAGTTTAATGACTTAAACAAATATGATAACAATTATAATAAGAATAGCTGTAACAATAATGTTAACAAGAAAAATTACAACAATAATATTAATAATAGAAAGGAGATAACAGAGTGAAAGAAAGAGAGGAATAAAGCTCAAGAGAAACAAGGCTGAACAATACCTTTGCTCACCATCCACTTACTGGTGGCCAGCCTGTGCATGAGCAGCATGAACTCCTGGCCAACTGGCCCGTTTACACACTCTTTTCCAGATTCTTTAGTTTTGTGTCCTTTTGGAAGAGTCCATTTCAGATTTTTACCCTGATTCCGTCTTATGAGTGTCTCTTTTCTCTTATATGTTTCAGACACTAGAACCTAAGAAACAGGAGTAATGTCCTTTAAACAATTTATTGAAAGATTGCAACTTTTTCCCTTAACTCTTCCCACATGACATGTGCCATGCTCTCTATAAAGGATGTTACTGCAGATTTCTCTGTTTCACTGGATACCCCCATCACTTCCAGTTCTAGGATTATAGGATGTGCCAGGCTGACAGAGAGGGGGAAAGAGAGCTGCAGGAACTGAAAGGGAGAGGGCAAAACAGCTAAGTGGAAGTAGTTTATGGGACAAATGAGGAAACAATGAGTTTTACATCCTTACTGAAGCTGTCTGTGGTCGTATTGGAGTGCACTGCCTCCTTCACCCTCAAACCATGAGAATTTCTAAACTATAAATTTATATTTATATTATAGAAGAATAAGTAGGGAATGGTTAAGAGTGGAATAGTTGTAAATTTTTGAAGTTTTACTGAAAGAATCAGATAAAAAAGATTACCAGAATGGAAAAAAGGGTTTGAGTGTAGTGGAAAGGCAGTTGCAAAGAAATATTCCCTCTTGGAAATGTTTGTGGCATCCCTTAAAAAAAAAAAATTGATCAGAGAGAAAACAGTCTTGGAGTCACTGCCAAATGTTTACATATATTCATGAATCCTTCCAGACTTGAAAGAGATTTTCTCTGTGAAGACTACAGCACTAAATTGGTTAGGTCAGCCTATGCTATCCAGAAGTGGGAGGCTAAAATTCCCCTTACACATGTGCTTTTTTCTGTACCAATAAGACAATTTACTGTTTCTAACCTTAAGAATTAAGAGTTTATCAGTCTTCATGGGCTTGCAGTCTGTATATGTAAATATATGACTTTTATTTTGAATCATGAGCTGTGCTGAACTGTTTCATTTAAGTTTTTTTCAGAATCCCCCACCTCTCCTGAAAAAATAGGATATTGAAACTGAAATACAGTTGCTCCCCATTCTAAGTAGTCTGATAAATTACACAACACCATGCCAGAGTGACATTCCCAGCCTATTGCATTTGATTTAATACTTTTAAACTTTGTTATAATAAGTTTGGCTAGGAAAAAAATTTGAACTACAGATGTGCATCTCTACAACTCAAATAGTATGGCTTCCTTCCAGCATGGTCTATTTTCTTCAGCCTGGAAGAAAAACTGAAGGAGAGGAACTTGAACAGTTGCATTGCAGCAGGAGTCAGAGACTGACTGCAAGATCAATGGTTTAGGCTGGCAGTGATCCACTGCAGCGACAGAAGGCATCCGTAATAAAATCCAGTCTGGAAAATTAAAGCAGATGATACAGGTATGAGAGAAACTATCCCTCAGTGTTTGAGGGTGCTGTCTCTCTTAAAATATTGCAGAACCAACCTTTTTGAAGTCTATCCTAGTGGGGATAGTCAGTTGTCAAGCCTTGTCCTTCCTTTATCTGCTCATGAGCAAGGCATATTTTGTATAACATAACCTTTGGAAATAATCTCTGCTTTCTTCTCTAACAGTGCTATTTCCTGCCATTTCTGACAACAGTAACAACTTCCCAAGGGCAGGCTGCTAGATAAATCTGAAGGAAATTATAAATATGGGCTTCCAAAGTAAGCATGTATTTTAGTTTTAGCATTAAAAAACCACACATATCAGACACACTCTTATGATCTCTGTCTGCCTGCCTTCACATTTCTTCTACTCTTTTGGCTACAGGCCCTGAAAAGTAATTGCTGATAAGAAATGTTATTCAGGACAGATAGAAATGTTAATGATTATGTCTGTGCTACACCTGAGATCATGTAATAACCCATGTCTTACAAGGGCTAATTATATAATTAGGCTGTGATATGGATGAAGTACAGTAATCATAAAGCCCAAGCTGAAGGAAAGAATTTTGATGTATACATTTTTAATAGATGTTATTCTCTTAGCTACTGTTCCAGCACTTAAATTTGCAAACAATTAGAAATGCAGAATACTTTTTCAATGCCTGTTCAGACAATAAGTATTTTTTCGATGTATTATACTACTTACTCTCCTAAATTGTCTATTTTTACATTTCCTTTACATATTTACTGTAATTAGCCCAAACAAGACCCAAATTTATGTCATAAAACCAAACAAAATATTTATAACTCTTAATGGAAAAGGTTTTCTCACACATCAGTATTCTGCTGAACAACACATGCAACAGAAGTTGGTGAAAGAGTTTCTCAGCTTTGCAGAAGAGCTTTTAAATTTTTGACTGAAACCTATGGAAGAGAAAAAATGCATTTTATACACCTTTTTTTTTCATTTTTCCATAAGTTCACCTTCAATTTCTTGCCAGAGACAGGGTACGGGGCTATATCTGTTCAGATGTGGTCTGAAGCACATTGGCATTTTTTAACTACAGTCTTTAATACAGGTCATGTAAATATTGGCATCGGGCATCTGATGTTCTTCCACCTTTTCCATTTTACACAGTAGGAATGGCATTTAACATCATCAATATTAGAAAAAATATGCTTGCTAATATCTCCTAGAAAAACAGAATAGGTAATGTTTTATTTTTTTTTTTTAGATAACGTTAATGGATAATAGAGTATTTTGACAACCTAATGATGGTCTTTTTGTTTTTATTTCTTAAATATAATGTAGGCCTGGCTCTTGTTCATTCATGGGTGTTAACCCTGCAAGGCTTTCTAAGACAAAAGAGGTAAAGTACAACTACATATATACATGAATACAACCAATATATGGTATGTAGTGGCAGTTACTCTTCAGGCTCTTTAGGATTAGGGTTGCTCCATTCTGAAATAATAATCTCCTGTCTAAAACCTCTACTGCATTTAAATTTTATGTAGATCCTGTAGAAGAGATTTTAATCCCTTTCCTTGATCCTTCATTTCTTCTAGAGTCGGTACCTACTGTTAGATCTTTTTAAAGTCTAAATATTGTATTTAAGTGAACTCTTGGTCTTTTGAGTTTAATGGGAACTTTACACATGAGTAGCCACTGGATTCCTAGCAGATATTTCAGTGACTTCACCAAAGGAAACCAGTAAGAAAATGGCAGGAATCCTCTTCTATACTTATTCCCTTAGTGTGGGGCTCCTCACACTGAAATCTCTGCCAGTTAATATCTGCAGTCAGAGACCACCATGGAAAAGGTCTGAATGCTTCCTCTTCTGGTTTCTGTTTATAATTATATGGAAAAGGAGCATCAACTTTTCAGGGTTTGCTTTCTTCTTGCATTTGAAATGGTTATTGTAAAATCATCAGTTTTAAGCACAAGGCTGGAATAATTTTTTTATTATAAGGTTTTTAAGCTCTCTAATGTTACTGCCTATATGGCAAATAATTAAGTAAAAGCTTTTATATTAAAGGCTTTATATTTGCTTAGGGAAAAGTGTCCTGAAAATAGGGTTAGCATTTCAGAACTGCAGGCATCTGATGTTCTACAGATACCACTGAATAACAAAATTAATCCAATAATATGCAGTTCTTTTAAAAGAGAAGATGTAATAGATCTTACTTGCTGAATTCATTGATTTTACATGTAAATGTAATCTTTTTCTAAAGACAGATTTGTTCCCAAGAATAGAGTTTGAAGTAATGAGGTTGCCTAAATCTGATGGTGTTTCTACCTCATGTTTGAAAGCTTGGCAGATGAAAGAGAAATTTACAATCATTTTGCAGTCAAGTTTAAATAATTAATTTGCTTGCTTACTGTTCAAAGCATACTAATAAAGTGAAATCTGTTTAATGGTGAAGATTTCACAGTAAAAAATAGTAAATGTGTCTAGGAAATATAATTTACTGAGCTAATTTTTGATTATCCCATTATTAGAGTTATTTCCATTGTTGTGGAGACTGTATTGCTGTAGAATTTTCCAATGTGCGCAATGCATTCCTACTGTTTGGCCATTTGCTGGGCAAACAGCATAAGATCCTTGATGTGAAGAGGAGATGTGGGTGAAGAACTTCAGACCATGTGCATGTTAAAGCTTAGGAGCAATACAATCTTGTCTATCCACAGGGATCACGCATTGGGTGTCATATTGGAATCCATAGTGGAGCTTGCATGGTCTTCATGAGTGATAAGGTTATCTTCTGTTGAGCCACAGTTTTTAATTTTTAAGTAAGAGGAAGTCTTTTCCTAGAAAGTAATGCAATACAGGATAAATATTTTAAATTCAAACAAAAATTCCGCTTTGTTGAATGCTTTTTTTTTTTTTTTTAATAAGAGAAACATGTGGGGTTTTTTGTATTAGGAGCTTAAGCCTCCCTCCTGAAAGAGGCATTGAAGTGTTAGCACACTCTAGATATAGATACTCTATCCAGTGATGTGACAAAAAATGCAACAAACAGGTAGTAAGATTAGACTTTCATGAATTGGATACGTAAGAATAAAAGATGTTCAATGATGTATCATCAAAGATTCAATTTTAAACACTTGAACATGAAATTTCCTCTCATTTTGATGAAAGTCAGTTGAATTATTTTAGTCAGAGCATGGGCGAAAATGTTGATACCATTTAATAACTTCATAGCCTTGAGGAAAACATAGTGGGAGTGTGATAATGAAAATGTTAAGTCTGATTTATTCAGAAGTGACACTGTGATTGGCAAGATGAATGACTAGTTGCTTTGCTAGATGAGGGTTTTCTTACAAAAAGCTCCTTAAGATGGCAAGTTGGTGTCTTTCATATACAAGGACACTTTCATGTTTTGTATACTGTTTACCTTTACATTAGCAGAAAATGCTGATGTTGATCAGAAGACAGTTTATTGCAAAAAATATTGGGCAAGAGGAGCTGATTTTCCGTAGAGAGCTATTTATACAACCATTGTTTCAGATATTGGGGTGAAGTAAATGAAAAACTTTGTACTAGAAGGAACAGATAAGATTTCAGAGGAAGTATCAGGATGCAAGGATGCATTCATCAAATCTGAGAATACCTTAGAGCCCCCAATATCTTTTACTCCTAAACCTAAAGGTGGTCAAGGTCATCATTTAAATGAATGATTGTATTTGTTAATATGTGAATTTGAAAATTTACTGGATTATGAGCTTCACTGAAAACAAATAGCTTTTGCAAGTCCTTAATTGTTTCCTTGGGAAACTAATGAAGCCAAGTATTACCCCTGCATGCCAACTGTAATCAGTTTACTTGTAGTAATCAGTTTACAACCACACTTTATTATTTGAGATATTGTAGTAAATACTTGGTAAAAACTGTGGTACTAAAATTATGTATCAATGGTTTTAATGCCTTCCAGAGGATGATGTTAGAACTGTAAAACTGTTTCCAGATGAAACACTTCAGTTTGCACCACAGTATGACTGAAATTTCCCAATATGTTTGCTGTTTGCTGTGGCTATCGCTAAGCTCACCCATTGTTCAGAGAGCTGAAAGCTAAAATTCAAAGTACCTGTTAGGGGTTCTAGTGTGTATTGTTCTCTAGGAGATATTAATTTTAAATTCATAATGTAAAAATATGGTAGAAACATTTCGTGCTCATGAGTAGGACCAGAATAAATCTTTTGCTTTTATACCAATTTTATTTTCCATGTAATATTGGAATAAGTGACTGCATTTCAAAACATTTTTAGAAACCTTCTTAACCTTCTTCTTTTTTTAGCATTATTAATGACTTCCATGCTTTAATAGGAGATATAAGTTGCTGCAATTCCACAGCATGAACACTTTCCTTATTAGACCATTAGGCAAATCTTCTGCACAGTTGAGGTTTAGAAATAAATGGCTCTTCACGTTTGCATAAGGAAAGCCTTTGCAAGGCTGTGGATGGCAGTATCTTATCTCTCTGGCATGATTCTCAATTGCTTCCAAGAAAGGCTTCCTTTTTTAATTACTTGTTAGAATATTTAGGAGTTGTAAGATTTTTTTCAGGGTATGAAATAAAATCAGTTTTCTTTTTCCCTCAGAATGCCTTTTTCTTCCTAACCTATGGTGTCTAAACATGAAAAAGTTTGTAAAAGACTTTAAAAGAAATTAATTCTTCATTAAGTACATATTATAAATTAACTTCTAATTGTCTAGATGGAAGAGTATTTTGTTACAGTTGTGTTTAAAATAAATTTTATTTTTAAATTTGGAGTTAATTTTGTGGAAGTAAGATAGGACATATTAAGTTAGATACTCAAATATGGATAATTATGGAACTATCATCTCTGATAGGAAACTATCATTATTCTTTTCTGGGTCATAATAATTTAAATTTATATTTCCAGTAATTAGCCCTGTATTGTGCAAAGACTTAATGATATATGGATCTGTAAAAGTTATTCTTTTTAATCAGTGGCCTAAACAATGAAAGAAATTCCAACTTTTCTAAGTGACAGGTTTCATCTATGGGTGTACTGCGTGGGTTGTTCTTTAGCCTCTACATGATTTTAAAACTAGGAGGTGTATGCTTATCTCTGAAATAAAGCTAGATAAATATTCAGCTATTTTTTCAAATAAATGAATTCCGTCTTATGGTGTGTTTAGTCCTAAGTTTTGCATAATATTAGAAGAGAAAATCAATTAGTATTTCTAAATGCATTTTAGAATCAAAATTTTTGATAAGTCTTAGAGAGGCACAGAGTCCCACTATCAAAATGTCTGCATACAGATGTGTTTCAGGGTTTAAACCTTTTCAAATGTTAGTGTCAAAGGAAAAATAAAAAAAAAAGTAATCTAATATGGCCAAGAGAGAAATAAGAATGTGCTGGCTCAGGAACTTCTCCATCACATAATATAAATTTGAGATAAATTATAAACAATTTATGCCATTTTAGGCCTAAATCAAGGCCAAAGATTTTGAAATATGTATAAAATTGCCTTGAAAAAGCAAATTTAGAAGGCCATCAGAAGGAACTGTTAAAAATTACAGCCAACTTCTGGGCAGTTGATTCTGCATAACAGCACTATACTGCAGAGAACAGTGAAACAAGCTTTCAGCTTGATTCTAATTGTCCCTGATCAGAGTGCGCCTGATTTACGGATTGGAGCGAGCACAGAGGCGCAGCGTGCCCTGCTCGCCCAGCCAGGCAGCACATGTGCTTTCCTTGTGCTTTCACTGAGTGATTAGCCACGGCAGAAGCGCCCAGTCTGCTGCTGATGGCCGGGCAGTGATGGACGTGCTACCTGATCCAATAACACGTTTTACACCCACGAGGAGCTCGCGGTGTTACTGGCAGTGTCTCTGACTGCCAGGCAGAACGAGTCAGTGTACAGCACACCCACAATCCCTGCTGTGCTCTGTGCTCGCTCTGGTGTGGCTGATGTGTGCTGTCTCACTCAGACTAGCCAGGAAGCATCTTTTTGCTCATGGCATTCAGTAGAGGCAGTTACCCCTATAATTTGCTAGTCTTGGGTTAGGTTGAAAAGGCTGCTCTTCTGATACATGCGTTTGATTTTAATTATATTTTACCATTCCAGCTGCTGTAGAGTTTGTGATGGCATGGCTGAAGAGTAAATTGTATCATTCTGTTTCATGACAATTATATAATAATTTCTATTCAGTTAAAGTTCAAGTTGTGCTGTTAATGGCAAGAAGCTCACTTGCACAGTAACATGGAATCAGGATATTCTAAGTTGGATCTGAGATTAGTTTAAATGTTTTCACTGAGTAAGTTAACAATAAGAAGTCATTAGAGAAGAAAAAAGGTGGAAAGCAAAATCAGACAAATTGTCTGAATTTCTGAAACAGTAATTCTTGAGAACTTTTGATCACACTTACCTGAAAGGATTTTCTAAGATGTGACATGACTACTCATTATTTAAAGAACGTACCTTTACATACAGAAATAAAAACCGCAGTGAGCAAGAAGCATCAGTGAAGGAAATTGTTTACTGAAAAGAAGGAGCAAGCCTTTGTAAATAATGTATTTAACTTCTTTTTCAAGATAAAGAACATGCATACTTTCATTGACAAGTTTGTATCATGCAACATGTATGGGAGAATAGAAAATACATTAATAAGTTTCTGAAATTAAACGTGTGCCTAATAGCATGTGATTATGCTTCTGCCGTTTGACAAGCAAGCTGAATTAAAACTAATCTGTCTGGTGACCAGGAAAAAAAAAAAAAAAAAAAAAAAAAGAGGAATTGATTGACTGAGATTCTAGCTGAATAGAATATTCTGCTTAGCAAAATATTGTGCAAAAGGGAAATTAAATGTAGACACTGAAGAAGGTATTTTTCAGTGGAGGTGCTGTAAAGAACTCATGCTGATCATTACTGTTGGTACAAAACACTGCTAATCACCTGGGATCTGAAAAGGTGCACTTGTGGGGCAGTGAACATGTTCTACTAAGTCCTGGTTTTCCATGAGCTAGACTGCAGTAACTGTGCTTTCTGCTGTTTCCATTTCTCAACTGACATATATGTTACTGCGGTAGATACCTCTGCATGATGGTTTTGATATGGCCTTTATCTCTTTTCCACACCTCTGGATTTAGTTGAGAAAGGAAAAGGAGAGCTGTTTAGTGTATTTTAAGCATAAAATCTTAGTTTTCAGCACATTTAGGACTGTGGGATTTTGTTTAAAAATTAAATGTAATCCAAAATGTTAAATTTCATGATACCTGAAGCTGCCATTTATCATTTAATAAAAGTACTCTTGAGACATTACTGTAGAAGAAAAATGTTAAAAAGTAGCTGTTGTTATGAACATGCTTAGATAATGTTGAAGAAAGTTTTTATCTCTTAAGCCATTGTTATGCTCACTTATGAAAGTAATGAATGTATTAATGGAGTAGAAAAAAAGGTAGTATTATATGCAAAGCATAATAATAGCTAGGGAGTAAAAAGATCAGTAAAACTAGGGTGTCCAAAGATTAATCAGTATAGTATTTTTTTAAATCTAAAGATTTACACTAGTACTTGTTTTTTCTGCTGTTAAGAAAAAAAAAAAAAAAAGTAATTTCACTTTTTTATTGCATTTGTAAAGTTAAAATCTTTGGAAATAAGTTATTCATAAGGTGACAAGGCATCTTTTGCCATTCTACTTTGCCTTCTTTTTTTTTTTTTTCAAAATCACAATTACTAGGAAAGTTAAAAAATGTTGAACATGAATGAAAAAAACCCCTCAACTTTTTGCATAAGAGGATCTTAATTTGGGTTATTCCTTTTCTTCCATCATACAGTGGTGTCCATTATTTCCTTTCTGCATAGTTTTGTGTTTCAGAAAATCAAAATTTCAGTCCACTTAAATTGGGCTACCATGATTATAAATAATAATATGTGATAGCCATTCACTGATCTTGATTTGTGGTAATAAAAAAGCAAGAAGTTTTTTTGCACAGCTAGTGTTTCATTTTACTCCAAACTGTGGCTTTTTCCCATTGTGGAAGATGCTTCTATTGCTGTTGTACCTGAAAGTTGATCAGTGCTATCTACTTCTTCTTCCTCGCAACATACTTTTTTCTTTTTTTTTTCTCTTAATTACCTTATGAGTCATTATTAGACATAGTAAGAAATGAGACAAATCTTCTGCCTTATTTACTTAAATACAGTTAGCTGTTGAAAAGAGATGTGCTTACTGTGTAGTTGTTTGGGATGGGAAATCCATTTTCAGTCAAGATTCAGAGAATCTGCTTTCTTAAGCAGCTCTTGATTGATACCTCTTTAGCCACATTGCACTGCCGTTGTCACTTCCTGGCTGAGGTATTAGGATTTCCAAGGGTTTATTGCATGCTACTTAGCACTGTGCTGAGCTGTGCACTGTGCATCATGTCCTATGCCTTTCTTTATTCTCGGACATGTCAAGCTTTTCAAAATGTGTTTGAGGCCAGAGAGGAAATTTTGCAGCAGGACTCTGTCAGAGAGAGCAGTGTTTTATAAGATGGCACAAGGAACACAAAAGTCTATTTCTGAAGCAGCTGACTTCAGGTTACCAAATGGAGACAAAGTCGTCACACAGCTAAATTGTAAGGGGAAATGTGTATAGGAACACAAAGAGTAATAACATGAATAGCCCTTTCTCCATGTGTCTCCTTTGTTTTGAGGGTTAATTAGAAGCTTTGATTGATGCCTTTTTAAACACACTGTTGAAGTGTGAAGACACTGGTGTGCTGAGTGACTGAATGCACCATTTGAAAAGAATCATGGGTAGTTAACCTGCCATTACAGCAATGGTGCAGGTGTTGTGAAAAATGAGTAAAATCAAAGCTAAAGCCACTGGTAAAGAAAGTTCACATTTCTTGGTCCCTTTCTGCAACTGCAGAATCAGACTCGATTACACATGCTTACTTGTCCACACTCTCACTGCAGTCTTTACAATCTGGTAGGCTGACTTTGAGGATAGAAGGAAGAGTAGGATGAAGGACAGAAACAATTGTTTTCCTAAAAGATGAGCTCAATACTCAGCATGTGTACCCAAAATGATAGCAGGGAAATATGCCTCATCATAATAACAGCTGTGAGATACCTGACTGGTATATTTCAGTGTTTAAGGCTGGTGGCTGTGATTGAATTAAAGTTGGTTTTAGTTAATTTATGTTTAAAATTTTGGCCTTAACTGATATTGACCTTATGTGCATTGTTTTTCTTCTTTGTAGTAGTGCTTAATGGATGCTTTTGAATTGATTCCCTGATTTCAAATCAGAAATTACCTCCTATTACATAGGATGCCATGTGTTTTCTCAATATAATACTAGTTCTGTTCATTTCAATTTTGAGCTTCCTTCTAACTACGCTTAAAATCTAATCTTTTGCTCAATCTGTTTAATTCTATTGAAAACAGCACTGTTATCCATAATTTTAGGGTTTTACACAATTTTTAGTGTAGTTTCATTTTGGCAGCTTTTTGTTGTCTGTAATCTTCTTCATTTTCATGCCCATATTTTTAATATGTTGACAATCCCTCTATGTCCTTATGCAGACCCTTTAATCTCCCATCTGTAAAAAACCCCCAAACTGATGGCTCTCTTTCACTTTTCCTTTTTATTAATTGTGAGTATATAAGAACTTGTACTTAATGGCCAACTCTCTATAAGTGGCTTCAATGAATACAGAGAAATGAGGCTGTCTGCCGTGATAGGCTTAGATTGAAGGCATTTAGGATTGATGATACTGCTTGTGTATTTGGGGCCTGTTTTGACAAGCACTTGAGTATCTGATCAGTGTATATAAAACTTTACATTTAATTTCTTTTCACTGTCTGTCTTCTTCATAGCTGGAGGTGTTCAATTAGTTAGCTTTTAGTATTTGTTCTGTGCTGCTTCAATCCAGAAATTGGTCTCAGTTACAAAGTTGAATTAAATTTCAGATTGGTTTTAAAAAAAACTTGTATTTCTGCTTGAAAATTTATGCAAGGAAAGTTGACAAAAGACACTGGTCCACCACTAAATCACTTCATCCATTCTGCATAAATACATACTTCTCTAGCTACTTCTCACTGGGGTATTAATAGCCATTTATTGCTTTCAGCTTTAGAAAGTGATTTTGTCTGCTGATGCAGATTTGTGAACTTTTCAGCAGTCTTTCTCCTCCCTTGGTTTCCCACGTCCCTCTCCCCATTTTTAAATTTCTTTTTTCTTCCTGACCCAATCTACCTTCACGTGCTGGAACAAAAATACTGAGTAACACTGAAGGTTTGATTTGGTTTTAGTATCACTGCTTCATGTCAAGAGGTTTTTAAATGGTGCACAATGGCCCTTTTGAGAGTTGGAAAAAATCTGATGTATATGACCATGCTGGTCACTCTCACTTTAACCTTCTGGAGAGGTCAGAAAATGCATATGGTGCCAATCCACATTACACTTTTCAGGCAAAGAATATTTTCTTGTTTCATATTAATACCTTTGAGCCCCAACCTTTAGCCTAGAAAATGGGCTGGTGGCTTTGGACATATGTACATTATTTAATACGCTAGCGCTGTACTTAGTACTCATAAATTTTTGGCTAGATCTTTTGCTCTCACAATGAGTGTGAAAGGTGATAATGGTTAATACTGACAGATGAAGTCAGGAACATGAGTAATATTACATTGTATGAAACCAATTGAGAGCCACCTCTAAGGTGATGAGCTCCCTGGTCTAATTGAAAACTACATGGGCACAGCATATTTGAGAACAGCAATCTGTAAGATTCCCTCATTTTATAAAGAAAAAGGATTCTAAGGAAAATCTATTTTCTCTGATAGAATGAGGCTTGCTGAAAAACATGTTTATCATTAAAATAGCTTATATACTGTAGTCTAGTGCTTTTGTGGAGTTGTATTTAAATAAAAACAAAAAGAAAATATCAGCAAAAGCTGTATCAATTCTTGTTACATTTAGAAAGGTTTTTTTTGTTACAAGAATTTCTTAAGAAATAACATCTTAGAAATCAGGTAGTTAAAGCTAAATTTATTGAAATAATATTACAATCTGTTTTGATTAGTACGTAGTCTTATTTTAATGTAAATTTCCTAAGTCCTTTTATCTGTCGCTATAATAAAAGCTTGCTATACCTGAGAAGGAAAACTATTAGTTTTCACCTATCATTTTTATTTGGTGCTCTCAGCTGTGCATTAGTATTCAGAATCAGCATTAATCATAAAGCATTTAAAGACTTTTCAAACAATCAAACCTGTCATTTTACTGAAAGAAGATAGTGAGGCATAAAGCTAACATTGTAAAATAAAATGTATAATTACCATCATTGTTGCACACTTCAGAATTTCAAAAGAAGATGCCTTTGGTAATGGAACAGAATTTCTCGGTATTCTTGAAATTTGAAAGGCTAAATTTTGTTTTTTCCAAAAGATTGTAAAGAAAAAATGTCAAGTCCCTTGAGCTACAAAAAATATTTAGTCATCAATGTGACCCACCAACTGTAGAAAAGTGTGCAAGTTGGGGGGGTTCATACTTCTGTAAAGGTGGGTAATTACCTGGGGAAAGTTATATGTTTATATTTATAGTCTGTGCTTGGATCTTTTGAATGGAACCAGTTGCAGTGGTGAACATACTTGTGAACATGCAGAAACCTGTTTTGTGAGTCAAGGGTGAAGGTCTAATGTCACGGAAATGGCCAAAGGATAAATATCAGCATTTTGGGAACACTCATTGTATGTAGTGAGTAAACGTGATTGAACGAGGAATGTAGTTTCATAAGATGTGAAAGTATAAGAAAAAATGTGTAGAAAGACTTTAGTAGCTACTATGTAGTGGAGGTTGACAATTGCAAAGATATTTGTTCCCTAGCACAGCTCTGACCTGAAGGCAGACTGTGACTCAGAAATAAATCACCTAGAATTGGCAAACTTATCCATGAACAACTCTCTTCTTTAAACAGAGAAAAAGAGGTCATCACTAATGCCTTTGGAACAGTACATACTAATATGCATGACAGAAACAAAACAAGATATTATTGTCAATAAATAATGCTTTTGTCCCTATTTCTTTATATAATAATGGTGATAAACCAGGCTTTTTAATAGAAACTGGATAAAATGTTTCTCCTCATTTCTCTTCAGTAGTATTCTTACTGGATTATTTCTGTGCATATTTTCTAGAACTTTTTTGGTGAGCGAGGTATTTTTAAGCATCTGAATATTGTAAGCAAAATCTAGAGTATCAATACATAGAAAAAGCATGTGACATTCCTTGAGTGTTAGCTGATGTTTCCCAGGTGTTTGTACTGGGTCCAATTCTGTTTAACAGCCTTGTTAATGATGGGACACAATGCATACACAGCAACATGAGACTGGGAGGTGTGACTGATACACCAGATTTTTGTGCTTGACTGGATATAGAAGTGATCCAATAGGAACCCAGTGATGTTCAACAAAGGGAAATTCCAAGTCCTGTGCCTGCAGAGGACTAACTCCATGCACCATTACATTCTGGGGGATCAATAGCTGGAAAACAGCTTTGCACAAAACCCTAACAAGCTGAACAACGTGTCCTTGCAGCAAAATAGGCAAATGGTATTCATGGATGCAGTAGAAAGAGCACTGCAAGCAGGGCAAAGGCGGAGGTCTTTACTCTCTACACAGCACTGATGATACTGCATCTGAAATGATGCAGTACTGGCCACTCATGGAGCCAGTTCAGCAAAGGGCTGCTAAAGTGATTAAGAGATGGAGCATGTTTCAGATGAGGGACATGTGAAAGATCCAAGAGTGCTCACCCTGAATCTGCAGTGGGGATCTTGTCAATGTGTATAAATTCCTGATGGGAGGTTATAAAGAAGGCAGAGACAGACTGTTCTCAGTGAAGGGCCAAGAAAGTGCAAGATAAAATGCAGGGAATTCTCTTTAAATACAAGGAAAAACCATTTTCATTATGTGGGTTCAAACATTGGCACAGAATGTTCAAGGAGGTTTTGGAGTCTCTAAGTTTGGAAGTCTTCAACATGTGAGTGGACACAGCCCTGAGTAACATGTTTCAACTTATCCTACTCTGAGCAATCTGAGTATTTCCAGAGGTCCCTTCCAGCCTCACATATTCTCCAGTGCTGTGATTTAATGAGTATATGTTATCTGATATCTAAGAGCAAGGTCCAAGTAAAATTGCCAAAAGGTATTTGTTGAATTGGCTTTTCCTCTACTGAAAAGCAGTCATAGAATCCTAGAAGATTTTCAGTTACATATGGAGGATATTTGGGAGGAGAAGCAAAAACATGAACTTTGTTCCTCATGTTGCAATGGGAGGAATGACGGTACAAAAACCTGGAACATTCATTTTATGTTTTAAACTAATGAATGTCTTGATTAATGCCTTCTAACTCAACTAACCAAAATCCTGCTCACTGAAATCTCCAATTTCTAATGATAGAAAGTTGCTCTTCCAAATGAGATGGATTTTTAATTAAAATTGCTCTCATTCTTAAGTGATATACTTTGTCACAATATGACCTCATATTTCATAAGTTTGAAAGCTGCCTAATTCTAATTTTTTCCACTTTATAGGAAAAAAACTGAGGGTCCAAGAAAATGTGTGCTAAGAAGTTACTGACATGATGGATTTCAATATCTCTAAGTAATTAGTAAAGTTATGCTTGTCTCTTTCATTAAAGTCACCATTAGACAACCAGATGAAAAGATGACTGTGGCAAATGGTTTTTCAGGTAATTCTTGATAATGTTAAATGTGGTTGTCATTTCAAATGATCACTATGCATCTTTTCTTAAATATCCATCCATCTACTTGAGCTTCCTACTCAATAAATTGTGTGTGGAAGTCATTAGGATAATTTCATGGAAAGAATTCTCCCAGTTTAACCAGCTGCAGAATGCTTCCTCTGCTTCTTTTTTTGTTTTTTCTTTTTCATTCTCCACCTGGTGAAAAAAAAATTGGAAAAAAAAATCTATATTACAGATATTCCTCTCTTCTTTGCTCCTTATTACATTTCTTCCTATTTCAAGCTTCTTTTGGAGACAAAGTATACTACCAATGTGCTGAGTAGAAAATTGTAAATCCATGTGAAGGGCCATATATTGCCTTCAATTTCTGCTCATGCTTGCCTTTAGTTTTAGTGAGAGAAGTGCACCAAATATTGATGCAGGCACTGGTACCTGTCATAGCACAAGGCAGAACTAAAGCACACTTTCCTTTCTTTAAATGTACACACTTTGCCAAGTGAAAGCCCATATTATTTAGACTATTTTTCACGTCCTCTCATTGCTATAAATTCTACTCTGTACAGAAGCTAGAGCAGGAGAAGGACTAAATTAATGATTTTTTCATCTTGACTTTTTGCAAAAAATGTTGGTTGGTTACTTGTCTTTTTCAATGTTGCTATTATATGAGAAAGGTGATGTCCTGATAAAGAAAACAGAATGCAAAATTATTGCTGCTACTGAGTGCTCCATTCTGCCAGGGGTGGAGTGAAAGGAGCAGATATTCCCAAAGCATAGAGAGGAAATTCATTAACAGGCACCCTCTAAGTTTAAAGTGCACATTGTTTGTATGGTAAAAATGGCATTCCCATAGTGTCCCTAATCGGCCTTATAGCTTCTGGAGTTAAGAAGTTTGTGAATAGTCTTGAGTAAGTCTCACTGTGCATTGTCCACACAGACCTCACTCTCTATTTAACCCCTCTGAATTCACTTTATAATATTGGGCTTTCTTCATTCCCTTTTGAGTAAAGCTTGCTTGTGTAATAGTGGTGAGGGGTTTCAGTCCTGTAATTTCTAGCTGTATTAAATACTCTGTCTCAATCTTGTTGGATAAGCTGTTGGTTTTTTTGGGTTTTTTTTTTAAGTTCAGGAATTGCAGCATCCTTTTAGTCCCACTCTGATGTTAAAAGAAAGACAATTCTCTCCTGGATGCACCTGTCATCAACACAGAAATTTGCCATTGTTTTCTTTCAGAACATTCTGTCTTTCTCACTTTTTTCATTTACTGTTATCTTTCCTTTTGACAGACTTTTTTCTTTTATGTAATGGTGTTTAAGCAGGTAAATAGGAGACTCTTTGAATAGCATATTTTATTAAAACAAAACACCTAATTAATTTCTTCTCCAGTTATGTGCTCAGGTAATCCTTTAATGCAGACTCCTTGAAAGTTGTGTTATTACAGATAGGAAGAACTAATGTAAACTAGAACTATCAGGTGCTTTTTGAAAGACATTTTTTTCTCTGTTTTTTAAAGGAGTCAGTGTACTAATTGCTTACTGCACACCTTATGTGTTTCTTTAACTTCACTATCTTGGAACTTTTATTAATGGGGGTCTTTAAAAACAGGAGCAATTACTTAAGTTTAACTGGATTGAGTAAAGTAAATATTTGCCAAAAATGTAAAATCATTATCAACTCATCTATCTTCCCTTAAATGATTTTTTATGAAGCATTAAAAAAAGTAAAATTAAAAAAAAATAAAAAACACCAAAACAAATAGGAGCAGTGCTTATTGTTTATATTCCCCAACAACACAAGAGTTATGACCTACATATTTGGATAACAGGAAGCTAAATGCAGTGCCTCACGGGGATATTCAAGTGGGGAAGATATTGATTCCTATTTAAAATATCCTAAAATAAGGTAAATATAAAAAAAAATCCTAAAACATAAAGTAGAAGGAGAATGAATTAACAAAGATGAGTAATAATAACTCTTTTTGTGACCATTTGATCCCCCTTGAGTGTACTAGAACTTTTAGATGATCTCACCACTGCTCAGACACACCATGGAAGTGTGCAGAGATCCTCAAGCTTTTAATTAAAAGCAAAAGGGACAGACAGAAACCTGAGTTTATCTGAGAAAAGACAGGCATTCAGGACAGCAAATCCAGAGTAGATACAGGAGTAGAACAGACTGTCAGAGAAGATAATTTAGGGAGCTGAACTATTTAAGTGAAGAAGAAATGGGGAAGAACAGGCATTTCTAGAGCTAGTGATAAAGTAGCTGGGAATAAAGATGAGGGGTAGATGTTTGACAGCTGACTGGGAAAGTAGGTAGCTGAGGATGTGCTGATTGCCTGCTGAGACAGCCTGCATGGTATATTCAGATAAATTAGGATTAGGAAGGCAGGGGCAGATGTGTGGTGAATGTGCAGAAGGGTTGTATCCACTAAAGTTCACTTTCTTTCTGAACTCTGAATGGACTATGAGACTTCAGAGACTTATGATTCCTCTGTAGTCAGAAAACATCAGTAGAAGGCAGCCTTTGATTTTCTGATCCCTCTACTATATTTCAAATAAATTTTATAGTGCAAATAGCTATATCCGCTTTGCCAGATGTTTATTTGTCAAAATGCAATCATTCCCTGTCACCATGTGTATTTCAGTCAAACTTTGGACACTTGGAAGGTCTTTAGATTAATTGTATTTTCTTCTTTCTGACTTGCCCAAACTTGTCTTTGGCAAGCTATCTAATCAATAACTTTGCTGTATACATAGTGTAGTGTGAGCATTCCTGCTTAGTTACCTAAGGCAGGTTTTTGGTTGGTCAGTTATTTTATTTTCTTCTGTTGTTCTGAGAAATTAAAAACAACTCTTCCACAAAGTGAAGCTACAGGCATTCTATGATGGAAGTAAGAGAGAGCTGTTGTTATAGAACTCCTGTCTTTCTTGAAAGTCAATATGTAATGGACAAAATGGTAGATATTAGATCTCATTATTACTGTAAGGATTTTCTTATTGCCTCTGTACTCCTTTGCAACACTAGGTAGTTACTCAAACCCTACTTCTTACAAATGTTTAATAAATGCAATTCTAATTTTTCAGAGTAATAGCCAGAAATTTCTGCAGAAATGTCTGGCAGAAATGCTGAGCACTTGTAACTGTGAAGCCAATGGGAACGCTACTTTGAATGCATGAAGTACCATATAGCAATCACCTTCTGAAAAATCATTCTCTAGAGTTATCAGGTTAGGTGTGAAAATTAATAGGATTTTTTTCCTTAGTCTGTCTATGCCTCAGTCAACTATTTATAAAATGGAGTGATATCATCTTTCATTTTGCTGGCCATTTTAAAGATTGATTAACTTTTGTGAAGCAGTCCTCTGTTCTGAGAAGTGCCATAGAAAGTTCAAGACAAATGAACAGATTTAACAGGTTTGCCACAAGTTTTAACAGTTTTCAGCAAATATTGACCAGCTGATCATTAATAACTTCTCATGTATGACACATATCAATGTTACAGGTTTTCTGGGAGGGAGGGAGGGAAAAGGCAGTCAATTAGAAATTGCATTTATATACACAAGTGAAGTTAATTCATAGTTTTGTAGAGTACCCTAACAATGATGGAGTTTAACTTCTTATGATTTTTACTGTACAACTTCATAATCAAATTATTTTAGTTTTCTTTTGGCTTTGCAAAAGTAAACCTGTATTCAAAATTCAACTGTAAAAAAATACTGGTTTTGAAGGAGTAAGTTGTTGTTTTATTGAAGAAGATGGGAAAATTTCCATCACTTATCATTTATTGCTCTAACTTTCCCCTCATTTGTAATGAATGAAATAATATTTGACTATATGCATGACTAGTATGAATGCCAACTTAGAAATGAAAAAACTTGTTCATTTATTTCTCGGCTGAAACTTCAGCTCTGGCTGTACCCATACAACCCTCAGGCTGGGGCAAGGTTCTGAATGAAATCTTTACACGTGATCATACAGTCTTTTCAGAACTCCTAAAGTTACTCATTATAGCATCTCCCAGAAATGGGCTCAAGTGACAGGTAGCTCTTCAGCAATGCTCCTGCCAAAACCACAGATGTTACTGGCGTGTATCTGGTCAATTGCAATTTGCATCTAGACATGTTACCTTTAGCGTGCTTTGAACAGTGGTTAAAAGTCCTCTTACTGGGCTTGTCAGATTGCTATGATGTACCACCAGTGATAGCGTATAAAATGTTGTTTAGCATATTAGACATAAAAATTGCTTGAATCCAACTTGATTTTTTTTTTCACCAAAAAATATATTCCCCTTATTTTTATGATGAAAGTAAAACCAATGTAATTGATTTGGTTTCAAAGGTGCTGCAATTAAGTACTTCAATGAGCACTGGAATAGGTATTCCTCTCTAGGTGATTTCCATGGGGTGCCTAATGTTGCTTGGGTGCCACACAGGTCATCTTGTTTTTCAAGTATACATCAGGGTGCATCTAAAGCATGCTAACACAGGCTAATAGGCTTTATGTGTTTAAAGTCTACCATCTCGCTAGAAAAAAAAATAATCCTCTTAATAACAGACATTGTAAGTTGCCATACATTTCATCTGAGAAATTCAGATTCTCTTCCACTTTGTACATGTTTTCTTTAAGGGAAAAACAATCTCAGGTTAAATAAACTATGCACACAATATATTCCTTTATCTTCTTTTTGTGCAATTTCTTTCAAACTCTCTGTCTCACTTTGTTGATTGATGCTTAATATAATCTTAAATTGACTTGTGGACAAATAAAATTTCATTCTCCCTTTCCTTGACATTTTTTGTAACTTTGTCAACAGTACAGAGTTCTCCTGTATTTTTTACCCTCAGTCTTAAATTTCTGCCATTCAAAGTTTAAGAAGAATGGTAATTTTTACAAATAAGATTATTTCATCATTTTAATATTAGCATTACTGTCACTATTCAATAAAGTTGGAAGAAAGTCTCTTGTGTTCTTGAAAAATTTTTACTAAAAAAAGTCATATAAGTGTCATATAGGTTATAGGAACTGATGATTAAAGCAAATAAAAATGGAAATAAAACATTTCCCACTGATGTGGAACTTAGTTGTTATCTGTTCAGATTTCTATCTGTGGAAAATATTTGTTAACTTGTATCTCCAGCTTTATCTACCAGGCAAGCTGTGCTATCACTGCTGGAGGAGTGGTGAGCTTCTAACATAATAACTTTCAGTGAGAAAATTGAAATAGGCTTTAAAATTGTATTTTCTCTTACTTGATTGCTTAATAGTGCTTTGAATTTCAAGACTGAATGTGAGCTGGTCTAGTTTATCTGGTGTACCTCTATTCTGGGCATGTAGGAATTTCAGACTGTATTTTTTTCTGATGTTCACAGTTCAACAACCTGAGCTGATTGGCAACAAACTTATTAGTTTTATGTAAAGGGAAGCAGTAAAATTTCATCATTTTTCGTAAGAGTAAATCACAGACTGATCCATAGATAACATTGCTGCAGTTTTGAAACAGTACTTCATAATCAGATTCTTCATGGAATGCATCTGAACACTCAAGAAGTTGATAACTGCAGCTCAGTGGGTAATTACACACGGTGTGCAATCAACTGATCAACATTATACAAATTATACACTTATGCTGGTTTTGATCCAGCAAATTCTACTTTAATCAATTATATTATTATAATTTTACATCAAGACTAATAAGACCAGGACTTGACATTTTTCATAAGTAAAATACTGAGTCTCAAATTCATCATTTACTTTTGGTGTTAATTGTGTTGTAATGATGTTCAGTACTGACTGTGGCTCTGCAGTGGTGTCTCCTTGCACAGCAGGAGCAGGAGATAATTGTTTAGTCCCACTCCTTCCTTCTCAGGTGAATTCTTCCTTTATAGCAGTAGTATGTCATTCCTATGTTTGTTTTTTCTGGCAATTCAGATTTGTGCTTTAGCTTAAAATGCTAGACATAGACCTGTTGGATTGGGTCCAGAGGAGGCACACAGAAATAATTAGAGGCCTGGAACATCTCCTCTGTGAGTAAAGGCTGAGAGGGTTGAGGTTTTTCAGTCTGCATAGGAAAAGACTCTGGGAAGACCTTATTGCAGCCTTTCAGTACTTATAAAGGGTTATAAGAAAGACAGGAACAAACTTTTTAACAAAGTTTGTAGCACTAGGACATGGGATAATGGTTTTAAACATAAAAAGGGCAGCTTCAAATATAAAAGGAAGAATTTTTTTATGTTGAGAGTATTGAGGCACTGAAACAGGTTGCCCAGAGATGTAGTGTGTGTCCCATTACCAGACGTGTTAATTCTAGGGAGTTGGAGAAGATGACCTTTAAAAATTCCTCCCAACCCAAACTAGTCTATGATTTTAAGTCTATTATCAGTGCCTGGGATGTCCTTCCACTATTCTCAGAGTCAGCCCAAGATTGTACCTAAGGATCATGTTGCCAGCATTTTCCTAGGCATCCAAAATAATACTGCTATTTTTCTCATATTTGAGATGGCAGTTTTAGCTGTGTGTAGCTATATGCAAAATCTTACATAATTTGTCACCCTCAATTGAGGAAATGTAAGGACCCATGTACATCTTTGCAGACAGTCTGCTGTGGTCTCAGCTTGCCCTTATGTCATGTACCCACTGGAGAGCAACTTACTTGACAACTCTACTTCCTTTCAGCTGCTAAGGAAAGCAGGAAGAGGAATCTAGGTATACAGCCCAGAGCTGAGTTTTATACATACTTCATTGTGTGTTGTAACAAAAGCTGTTGGACTCTTCTTAAGGTTAACAACCAAGTCATCTGTACTGTCCAGAAGTACTGTGTGGGCAGAAAAGCAAATTTCAGCCATCTTTCCACTATTTTTTCTTTGGAACTGTAACTCCGGTTGTCTCCCAGTACATTGGAAGCAAAATAGCTGGCCAAATAACTAAATTCCAGTAAACTGTCAAGTAGCTACTTGCATCAAATAACTGCTGTATATGTCTTATTGGTTGACTGCCCATGAGATTGCTCTGGAAGTCTGATGAGCGCCAGAGGACACAGCAAACAGCTCTAGGAAAGCAGGGATCTAGACAGCATAATTGTCCTGCCTTAATTTGGTCTTGTTTGTCCTTAGAAGTATCACAATTACATGCAAACAAGAATCTTTCTCTGTGGTTGTGCTAGTTAATCTCAGTGTGAATTGAGCAAAAGGTCCTGAGGAGCACCTGAAAGCATGGCAATATGGAGGGATGACAAAGTCTGCAAATCCTGGCCCTAGGTCATGCTTTTCTAGCCCACATATGGGCAACAGCGTGAAACATGAGGTGATTTATCAGTTCCCATTATATTTAAGCCTAAAAAATACTATAGCAACACTCATAAGCTAGTCAGAAGTCTTAAGCATTGAATTTTTTTCTTTTCATTTTTCAGGATGCTGACAGTCTCCCTGCTGATAGTTTGATAGATTGGATGCTTTCTGTAACTTTCCATAGCAGGTTATTCTACCCCTCTCTAGGCCCATTCTTTCCTCCTTTGATTTTTGTCAGATTTACATCTGTTTCCTTAGCAAGCTACTATAAATACATCGTCAATTCCAGTTACAATATATTCTTAATATCAGCATCAGAACACGGAGCAGAAAGCAAAATGACCGAGTTATTTTGAATAAACAACTTCAGATTTTTAAATTCATCAGAATCCTTTTTTATTTCTTCTTTGGAGGATCCCTGTCTTTGAATTGTTTGTGCTGTGTTTTGTCTAGGGATGTGTTTGTATAATAAGGGCTTTGATTTGAATAGATGAATAGCCCTGGGTGTTTGTATTTTCCCTCCATTTTCATGATTATAGCAGAAAAAAAGTGCAAGGACAGTTTTAGCTGAGTAATTTAGTATATTTTCACATTGAGACTTGGTTTTGCTGGATAGTATAAGACAATGCAACTCAAGTAGATAGCAGAAAATGTGAAGTGAGAATGATGGGAAGAAAAAGGAACTTTAAGAAGTTCATCTATTTTGCAACTGTGCAACAGTCAATAACTACAAATTAGTTACAACTTGAATGATGGACAAATCTCAGGTATATTCTAAAAAGGAACTGTAAAAAAGCTGCATATTTAGTCTCTCTGACTGTCATATTTGTTTAATAGACTCAGAGAAGCGTGTCCTCATATTGTAGTGATACTCTTTTTCCTTTTCCTGTCAACACTGTGATATTAGGGATTACATGGCAGTGAGAACAATAGCTGTGTGAAACATCTAGTGACTTAAGAGAGCACTTTTTCTTATTGAATTTCAGGCTCTTTTTGCTCTACTAAAATTCTTTCACACCTTAAATTATTTTTAAAGTTGCATTTAAAATAAAATCTTTACTCATCAGAGGTTATTCAAAAGAGGTTGAGTTCTCTGCTTTTGCATTGCCTTCCTGAAGAGGTGTGATGACTGATATAGTATAAACATAGCTAAAAGGAATCAGTTTTGGCCATCTCTTCTCTTGGAATGATTTTGAGTTGAATATGACAAGAATTTGAGGGAACAGTCAGAATTTGAGTAAATAAGAGAGTGAGAGGCTTTCTTAAATACATCTAATCATTTGTCCTTTGTGTCTATTTCTGTCAAGATACTGTTTCCTCTGTCTGAGCTACTTGTCTTTCTCTGCTGAAAGTGGAGTCCTGCATAATAAATTCATGTTTTAAGCACAAAGTTAAGTCTGAAACTCATATTGAAGTTTGATTGCAAGGTAAAGATTTAAAGTAGGAAAAGATAGATAATAAATCTATCAGATTCTCCATATTCTATAAGAATCTATATGAATTTGAAATCAATTTCATTTTTTAAAGATTGGGTGTTTGTAGGCTTTCTGGTGTTTTGTTTGTTTATTCCCCAGCCCTGGAAAAAAACAGCTTAACTGACTAATTGCCTTTGCCTAGGAAATATGGTCATGTAATTTCAATATAGTTGAATTAGTGTTCAATGTAATTTCTCAACTGCAGTTTTAACATGTTCTTCCTATTGCTTGTTTCATATCGAACTACAGAATAGTTGAAAGGCATTTAGGCTGCTGTTAAGTTGTAAAATAAGGTTCTCATGTTTTGTTGTTTTTTTTTTTTTAAGAGAAAATATTGATCAAGTGTGATTATAAAACAGTTAACTACAATGAATATACTGATTGAACATTGGTGCTTTTTGCAATTTCAGGCATACTTTAAAAACATCAGTCAAGGATATAATTTGATCAGTCATGCTCTACATGTGACTCCTGTATCAAAATAAACTCTACTTGGGCTTGGACCCCTTGTCCTTCAGGGTTTGCACCAAACAGTTGTTTTTATAAATAGCAAAGTTTTGAGCATTTTTGTATATTATAATTGTATTCCCTCTAATTCTAAAAGAGTTATTAGAGGTAAGCACAGATCCACTGATTCTTCACAAATTCCCTATCGCATATATTTCCAGTTCTGCATCACTTCAGCGTGTGATGTTTTACAGCCTGCAGTCTTGTTTCTCCCTGTTTTATTCTATTTAACTTTATCTACCTTTTTTTAGCAAGTAGTTGTATCCAGCAGGAGTAGATTTGTAGAGAAAATCAGTAGGGTCTCAGGACCCAGCATTTGTATATATGGGAGATGTGCTGGGTGACTGGAGGAAGGCCAGTTACTCCCATCTTCAAAAGGGGCAAGAAGAAGGACCCAGGAAACTATTAGCTGACCTCTACCTCTGGAAAGGTGATGGAACGGGTCATTCTGGAGGCCATCACCAAGCATGGAGAAGAAAAGGAGTTCATCTGCATGGATTTACAAAAGGGAAATCATGTGTCAACAATGTGACAGCCATCTATAATCTCCTGGCAGGACAGGTCAATGAGGGGAAAGCGGAAAGTGGATGTTATCTACCTCAATAGATAAGAGCAAGGCTCACCTTTCTACAGCTTTGGACACTGTCTCCCATAACATCCAGTTAGGTTAGCTCAGGAAAAGTGGGTCAGATAAACAGACAGTGGAGTGGACCAAGAACTGGATAAGTGGCAGAGCTACGAGGGTTGAGGTCAGCTGGAGGCCTGTGGTCAGTGGCGTCCCCCAGGGATCATACAGAGTCCAGTCTTGTTGAACTTGTTTGTCAATGACCTGGGTGAAACGATAGAATGTACCTTCAGCAGGTTTGCTGGTAGTATGAAACTGGGGGGAAAGGCTGATACACCTGAAAGCTGTGCTGCCATTCAGTGGGATCTTTATAGGCTGAAGCGTTGGGTGGACAGAAATCTAATGAGGTTCAAAAAGAACAAATTTAGGGTCCTGAACCTAGGGAGGAATAACCCCCAACTCAGACTGGGGGCTGACCTACTAGAGAGCAGCTCTGCAGAGAAGGACCTGAGAGTCACCAAGACTGGGTGGCAAGTTGACCCTGAACTGGCAGTGTGCCCCTGTAGTGTGCCCCTACCTCAATGCTCAAGGAAGAACTTCTTTCCGTTGACAGTGGCAAAGCACTGAAACAGGCTGCCCAGGAAGGTCATGGAGTCTCCTTCTCTGGAGAAATTCAAAACCCTGCCTTGGTAGGGGCATTGGACTGGATGATCTCCAGAGATCCCTTCCAACCCTAACAACTCTGGGATTCTGGGGTTCTGGGAGTTGTACTTTGAGTTAGCTCTGACCTGATCCCACAGACGTCTTCCAGGTACAGAATGGGTTGCATCAGACGTAGTCAGGGAGTGGAACTTCCAGTGTTGGTTCACTTGATTTGGGATCCTGTTCACACTCCCTGAGAGGCCTCAGTGTAAGATACATCATGGGAAAGGAGGATGATAGGGAGATTGGCTGCAAAAACCACTTCTGAACAAAACTGCTAGAATGTAGATACACAATTTACTCCAAAGCTCAAAGTTATAGAAACAAGTTGACATACATTTGCATCCCCAGTTTGTAACATGCAACTAGCAGCTGACAGAAGCTTAGGGCACTTCTGTTGCTTAATTTGAATCTTCAGCTTAATTTGTCAGGGAAAGATTGTACTTTTTGTCTGCAAGATTTTCAATGTGAATTTATCACAGTATTTGCTGGAGCAACAAACAGAATCAAATAATTTTTGCAAATTTTCTCTAATGTCTCACAAAGCTCTGAACAAAAAGTGCTTTTACAGTTGTCACTGTTAAAAAGGGAAATTTATCGAAACCAAGTCCTCACAAAATCCTGAAAATTGAATTTATTTTCTAATTTAAAAATAAGGAGATATTGCCATTTTGTATTTCAAATCAAAGGGAAACATTGGTGATATGCATGGTGATACAAATTGTTCAGAGACCACTGGAACTACAATCAATCTTTCCTAGATCAAATCTTCGAATACCATGACAGTTTAGATCTAATTTTCGGGTACTAGACAGTGACTCTTTTTGGTTCGTCTTCTGCCATGCCATAAACCATTGGCTCTTTTGAATGTTGGAAAAGGGATCTGCAGCCTTTGTTTCTCCTGTAGTGACATCTTCTCACATTATTTTTCTTTCTCATGGATTGGTGATATCCAGTAGGATAATAATTTATAGGTTTTTTAATCTTCAATTGCATATAACCGTAAAGCTCTGATGCCTCTTAGAGTAAACAACATAGGCATTTCTGTATTAATTTTTTTATATGATGTTTCTTTGCAATTTAGCAGCATTAAGGGTAGGAGTTTGACTCCATGTTTTATATGCTTTATTATTTTTATGTCACTTTTACCACCAGTCTATTGAATTGGAATTAATGAGGATTGAGAATACATTTAATGTATACTTTGCAGCAAACTGCTGAAATTACTGCTCAAGTAATTTGTTGCCCACTATAAGATTTTACTGTATCAGCTATGTTGTATCTAGTGATTATAAATTTAATCATTTTGGTGGGCTGCAATGAAGTTCTCTGACAAAAATGGAGTGGTCTAGAGCAAATGCACCATATTCCTCCTGGTTGGCACAAAGCCATATTTTCTGTGTTCCAGCAGTTCAATTACTACTTTACTACCATCACGGATTTTTTTGTGGGGTAGTGGTTAGTAGTGGTGGCGGGTGGAATTTTTTAAAATATTAAGGTGCAATAGTGAATTTTTTCCCTGCTTTTCCTTTTTGATATTTCAAATAAAAATTTGCTTAGTGTTAACAGCTGTCTCTTAAAATGATGGTAGGAGCTGGAAATACCTAGTGCTAGCTTTAATTACATGCTCCAGGCTCCCATCTTTTGCACCAGCTCTGTCAAATGCAGGCTGTATTTTGTCTGAGATAGGAATGTTTAATCAGATCAACATGAATATAGTCAAGCTGAGGAATTTGTTCTAGAAAACTCATGTGCAACTTATGTCATGCTACTATAACTAGACAAATGATCTTTGTATTTCTGCAGGGCTGGATGGGTGTGCTGGTTAGGTCTTAGCAAAATGTGTCTCAGTAGATTGTGGTAATTTTCAGTTACTAATGGTTTGCCTCAAATGATTTCTCTTACTAAATGCCCTTTCTTTGCCCTCTTGTTTCTTTAAAAAAGCATGCTGGCAAGTTTAGTTAGTAGAAATGCACAGATTTTTATAGACCTATTTTAAAAATCACACTTCCTTTTGTGTTGCATTTCTTACAACAACTATAGTAAGATTTCATGGTGAAATGCAGATAAGAAAGTAAATTTGTTCTTTTCTATGAAAAATATTAGGAATATGAACAAATCCTATGTACCTATAAAATACTGCAGATTCAGATTGGGAGTAATAACATTACAGATCATGACTTGGCCTAGTAGACCTACTAGAAGTGGAAGCCAAGCACTACTGAGAAGAAGGGGTGTAGAAAACCTAAGGGACTGTCAACTGAACTGCTTGCTGTCACAGAGAAATACACTAAAATAAGATCTATGTCTTTTTGCTATTCACATTAGAAAACTGGTTTTGCTGGCTTCCTACTGTCCTCCAGAAAGGCTTTTTCAGAGCCTTCATTAGAAATTCTCTTCAGGTTTTCAGCCTCACGTTACTCATTCCCACTTTAAAAGTCTCTGTCCTTATGTCAGTATGTTTCTCCTACATTCTTTCCTTTCTTTGATATTATCTAACCACGTACTTCTAAAGAATACCCATGCTACATTTCTCAACATGTTTTGCTGAGCTAACTGAGCCGGTTTTCTTTTCATCACTTCTTTTATAACATAGTCAATTTGTTTTCTAGTCATTGTTGGAACTTCCTTCCACGTTTTCTGGTACGAGTTCATTTAATTTATTTTTTCTATTATGGATAATTGGCATCAGATCACATGTTTCAGATAAAGACTGTTCCACACAAAGGATTTTGTAAAAAGGCTTTAATAAGTCTGTGCTTCTATAAAAACACTTCTCCCAATGCATCTTAAAATTGCATTTGCCTTTTTCAGAGCAGCATCATGCCAGTGATTTATAGTCAGCCTGTGATCAATAAATACAGGCAGGCCTTTTTTATCATTTGTAGCTGATGTACTTTCATTCTGTATCATGGATTCATGTTAATGGCCCCTTGCCCTTGTTCTATTATACTTCATTCTATTTCAATTACAAACTTCAAAGCCACCTAATTTTTCATGGATAATATTCTGTTCCTCCTTTATATTGATGTCTCCCAGCTTCATGTGATCATCCATTTTCATCATAGCAAGTCTAGTCTTTGAGCTAAAGCCATTTAATAGAAACATTATATGTAAGACTTAGCTATAAGGACTTCTGCTTTCCTGCATGACATTGTTAAGTTTGCCTACACATCACTAGTGTTTAGCTAGTTTCTTACTTTTGTGACCCTTCAGCAACCTTGTATGTTATATTTGTAGTTATTAAAGATCCAGTGTTAATTTAGTATCTAAAGTTAAACAGTGAAAGAGAGACAAGCAAGTCCACAGGGGAAGCAAGAAGTTTTCAATGTTGCAACAAACTGTACAACTGCTTTAGTTCCTAAGGAAAGTGTCTTTATTTCTGTCATTGGTAAGGCTAGGCTGGTTATGTTTATCTGCATTCTTTTTGGAGATTTTTGGGGCTTGTTTTGTTTGTGGTTTTTTGGTTTGGATTTGGTTTGTTGTCACAGGATGCTGGTGTTTCAAAGCACATTTTGTGGTAATGTTCAGCTGTGTGCTGTGTCTCCAGAAAGCAAATAGGCATCAGCACCACCACTTGCTTAGTCCCCTATGCTGTAGAAGGGGAAACAAAGAAAGATGGCATGAATGGCAAGAGTCATGAATCAAGACTGTATCAGCTTAATACATGGAGCATAAGCCTCACACACAATCAAAGCAAAAAGAGGAATTTATTCACCACATCCACTGATGTATTGTGTACACTGTTTTAGTCACAGATCCAGAACAAAGCACACTATGAAGAAAAGCGCAGCAAAAACATGCAGAGGGGAAAATTGTATAAAATTATGTAGAGGTTTTTTTCCCCCTGTAATATTTGCCCAAATAATTAGTCTATCATAAAACCAAAACAAACTGAAAAAACCAAACAAACAAACAACCAAAACTCAAATAAAAAATTCCAACACAAACCCCAGCTATTTAAGCAATGTGGAAAGGGAGATACCAATTTATAGGAAAGCTTAGACCTTAAAATCAAAAGGTTTTTTGTATACTTACATCATTTTTTCCACTTTTTTTTTTAGCCTTGATTGTTGAGACTATGTCTAACAAATGATATTATAATGAAATGCATATGATACTCATTTCAGTTTCTTAGTGAATGCAGTTCAATTTATGGTCTGTCTAAGTTTCACTACACAGTTTGTGTTCTCTGTCTTAGTTATTTCCCATTTCACCATTAAATTTTAGATCTTTATTGTGCTTCACTAGACCCTCATTGAAAACAGGATTTTTTTTTTCACTGTATGTATGATTTTAATGAGAGTCATAAATTCATACAGTTTCCATCTTTATCTCAGTATTCCTCTTATATCTAAAATCTCAGCTGTTCCCAGCATATAATTTTTGCCAAGATTCCTACTACTGGAGCTTAAAATCAGTTGCTGGTCAGTCACTGAAGTTCATGTGGTTCAAAAGTGATTAAACTGAATCAGATTCTCTGGACAACCCAAGAAGGGTATTTTGTGACAGAATTACAATCTGGAGTAGTGAGTCTGTGGTAAAACCATAAATCTCTTATAAGGGGTCAGCTGTTTTGTGTTACAAGTTACTAACTGTAACACATTCAGACTGAGGGCGTGCAGAACTGCTCCCCCCCCCCCCCCCCCCCCCCCCCCCCCCCCCACCCCCCGCCAACTTACGCCCCCCCCCCCCCCCACCCCCCCCATAATTAAATGGTAAGGTTTTTGGGTAAGTGTCAGTGAACTTTTGGCTCTACTGTTTTGACGTCTGTTTAAACTGTGTCAGGAATATGAAATGCCTGCTGAGCAAATGATGGTGATCTGACATAGCCTTAAAATAACTGCAAATATTTTTTTTCCTCCTTTACATGTTGCAAACTTTCTGTTGTCAGTCTCTGAGTAACAGCATGAGGAGATATTTCAGTTGAACTTCGACAATTGCCTCAGTGGATTCTATTATGCATTTCTCTAAATATTATGGCATCTCTAAAAATACAAATAATCTATCTGCCTGAAAATTATTTCAGGTACTGAACTTTGACCTCTTCAAAAATCTTGACATGCATTTAATTTCATAGAAAAACTACAGGTATTCATTTCTATAAAGGTTTTGTGTTTTATTTATTCTTAAAACTGAAAAAAGTCCCCCATGACATAGGTAGCCTGTCTAATACTTATCATGTATGTTTAAAAAATATTTATGAATGTCTTGTTTCTTAAAATTAACAAGTATCAAGTCTGTCTAAGAAACATTTGAAGACTTGGCAAGGCTCATTTTATGGTGTACTGAAGGCAAAGGGTAAAGGGAATCAATGCTTGATAATGCACAAGATGCCCCAAGTGGATGCTGTAGTTGTAACAGCTAATACATTGTCAAATTTGCAGTGTAGATAAATTTTTGCCCTCTTTGAGACAGATATGTTCAGGTGTTTTTTAATAGTTACAGGGTGATATTGCAGTGCTAAAGCCCTTTTTGCCATTGATCTTCAGCAAAGAGGTTGTCACCATTTTTCTTTAGTTTTGTTTTTTTTTTTTTCATTTAAGGACTTTGAGATTTTAAAGGATTCCCCATCCCCAGCTGTTAGAAATCACTGAATTTTAATTTAATTTGTTAGGCTACACCAATGTAATTTACTTTTCCCATCCCTTGGTAATTAGATCCCCTTCAGCCTGAATTGTTGCATGTTCTGTTAATTCTAAGCATAAGATTTGGAGAGCTGCACATTATTATGTAGCTAATATTATTCACCTACCTGTTAGCTGTATGGGAGTATGACAGGTTATTTAAACAAATTAATTTGTAAGTTCTATTTTCCTCTGCTGGAAAGGACATCTAGAGGTTGGTGCCAACTTGGGAGATTTTGAGATGCCATTCTTATCATACCAGTAAGGATTTCAGAAAGGTATGAAACAGGTGCCTGGAAGCAAACCAGTAACAGTGAAAACTTCTTTTTATTGCTTTTGATCCCAACCCACTAAATACAATAAAAGCTCTCCTGGGATTAAATATATCAAATTCCTGAACTGAGATACTCCTTCCTCTCAGGTACTCCCTAGAGTATCCCATCATGATAGACAAAGCCCTTAGTCCAAAGGCTGAATCTTTCAAAATTGAGGGAAATAACTCTGAATCCAAAGGGGATGTCTGTTTTAGAAAACATTTGACTTTTTTCCCCCTCAACATTTAACCTTTCTACACAAATTATTTTGGATTGCTTTCCAACTGTGTTGAGAAGTTGAGCCTGTGAGCCTAAACACTCCCAATCCCAAATCATGCAGTCAGAAAAAAGCAAAAGTACCCAGTGTTCTGCTTCATCTTTCAGTTTCCTGATATGAGAGCTCATCTTTATGACCAGAGTTCTTCTGCTGGGGCTACTGTTGACACAGAGCACCAAGCTGGAAAGCAGAGATAAGGTGTGTCATTGCTGCAGTTTGTCAGATACTCTGATTCCAACCTCTGCCCCTCCCTTCCTTTTCTCTGTTGAACAGGTGCCGAAATCCTTTTAGGACTGATTTAGTGAGAGGCAGAACGAGTTCCTCTCAGCTGCATTCCCTTTTGCAGCTTAAACAAGATTCGTAGGCATAAAATAAATCTTAATCTTTCTGAGGAATGATGTTAATCTGAGGCTGGCTGTTGCTTCAATACTGAGTTCCTGCTGGTTTTGATAACAGTTCATGATTTGTGAAAATTTAGCATGGATTGATGTCAGCTTGCAACTCACACTCCAGGCTTCCTTGACTAATGGGAAGCAAACAGGGGCTTATATGTGGCTGGGGCTCAGCACCATAAAATTTACAATGCAGTTCATGAAGTTCTCAGCTTTTGCATGCAATTCCTCTTTGTTACCCACTGGGTTTCCTGGAAAAGACGTGGGTGTTCAACAAGGTCTTAACTTCTCCATTCAGTCTTCTGTTATCCATTTATTTCCACCCCACAGTCCTAACAAATGCTTTGATTTCACACTTTCAAGCACAGTAAAGAGACAATGTTACCTATTTGGTTTACAAAAAAACCACTGGTATATAAATGATACAGAGGACTAAAGTGCAGTATAACTTCAGGTTTTTTCATATAAGGTATCAGTGTAGTAGGTTGGTGTAATTGTCACAAGAAACTAGCATAACCACAGTTATGTTCATTATTTATGGTTTGAAAAACTATTTAGAGGAGAAAAGTGTCTTAAGAATGTTTACTGTGCGTCTGATTTAGACTGCGAAAATTATTTTATAGTTTGCAGTGATTTGGGAAAATATATGCACTTAAAATTTTGTATTTGAGCCTTCAATTGTCTGTTCAATAATTGCATAATACAGATCAAGTTATATTCTACTGTCAGATATACTTTTATAAATCTACAATGTTTGCACTGGCAATACTAAAATTACTTCAATTTCAAATTTTTTATTAATGAGGTCAGGAGTTTTGACAGTACTTTTCAGTAATTGCAGATTTGAATAAAGAATACTGTTTTCAGAGCAAGGTCGCGGAGAGGCTCTCACTGAGACAGGCAATTTTTGGAATGTTGATAAGGTGCATGATTGACATACCTATAATTTTGTTTGTTCTAAGCTTCTGTTTGTTTTTGGAACTTGGCTATTTAAGATGACATGAAAAGAACTGTTCACAGTGCTTTTGGACTAAATTTATGAGGCTGGAAGACAACATAGTCTGTATTAATATCATTATCTTCAATGCTTTCTCTTCTTGATTGTTTGGGGTTTTTTTTTCAAGATCTACTGGCTTATTTTGTTTTTCAAAATAATTTCTTATACTGAAGAGACAAGTCAGAGCCGACTTCCATTTCTTAAAATGATGCTCAGAGTTAGCTTAAGCTTTTCTGGCTGAGAAATTCTACTTTTTCATTCATTTACATTATAGCACAAACCACATGGATAAGAGACAAATATATGCTGTAAGATCTGCCAGTAGCACTGCTGGATCAGAGTTCATTTAGAGTGATGCTGGACCTGTGAATCATAATGTCTGCTCAGCCGAGTGGGAGAACTAACCCTGTCTGCAGCAGGATCATATATCAACTTAAAGAGGAAAGAATGTTGTCACAGAACCACAGCTCCAACCAGCAGCACCACTTCACAAAGAAGTAATCCTCTGGCATTAATTTCTTGTCAAGGCTAGTGATGGGTTGCATTTGCCAAGTAAGATGTGCTCAGCTGAACTGTAGTATCTTGGAAAGGCAATGAGATATGTCACTTCTTCTTTCTTTTTTTAAAGAATATTGCGTGTTGAAAGTGTCGTTCTGTGAATACTTGTTGTAAATTAAGATAACTATCCTCAGAAGTGCAGACATTGATCTTGGCTCCTAAAACGCTTAGACTATGCACTTCTAAAGAATTTTACTCCTTTAGGTATCCATAAATCCATTTTCTACAGGAAGTTACTTTTAGCTTTTCAGTTCCAAGAGTATAATCCAAAGTCCATTCCTACACTGGCCTGGACCTTATTGAGCCTCTAAAGATGTGCTTAACATGAATTAGGAATTACTAAAATGGTTTATGTAAACAGAACCCAAACCAGTTGTATGGGCATTTGTTTAATACAAGTATTCTTTCTGAGCACTTAGCATTTATTTGCACTTGCCCTCAACATTCTGTATGGACATCTAATTAGTATTAGTGCAGTCTCGTTTTACAGAGGGAAGGCAAAGATAAGGGAGATAGTTGTTCTGCCCATGGGTATATGATGAGCTGCCATCAGCACCAAAGCTCAGGAGCGGTGTCCTTCGTGCCATTGCTGAGCCAGTAGACTTTCACCTCTCTTGGTTGTGGTGTTCAGATTTCCTGATGGACTGAAAGTTACAATTCACTGACCAGTAACTGAATTCCTTCTCGCAGGAGGCAAAGTGTGCTTTGAGATCCAAAGAAAGGTGGAGAGTTAGACTCAGGGGGAACGACTACAAAAAAAAAAAAAAAAAAAATCAGCTTTTAAAATAACTTTTATGTCATTCACTCTGTTATTTTTTTTTCTCCATGTGAAATAATATTTAAAGATTGCTTCCTAAGAACATACTTCTTGTGTGAAGAAATATATTTTCCCTTGTTCCCATTCAAGTGTCAGGCAAGATTTATGGGGAAAACATTCTCAAACTTTTATTAAAAAAAGATGTCCTCATACTACTTCTACTCGTCTTTGCATTGGAGAATGGCATGTAGGTGGCTGCTAAAAAGAAAGCTGTTATTATAAGTTCCTCGATAATCTCTCCAGTTAATTGATGAAAAATATATCCTCTGGATCTTGCATGGAATGCAAGATGTGGAGATGCGGCAGTGTGCATACTGACAGATTAACCCTCTAAATTCATTAGAGGTTGTTTCCTAATGTGTAAATGAAAAAAAAACCAGTTTTTATTTTTTTCATGACTGCTTAAAAATATTTTTCTTTCTCTGGCATTCTGTATGTATCATTTGACAAAATATCATGAGTATCAGGACACCTGTTATGATACAAAGTTGTAGAAAAATGTTTGAATTAATTTCTTGTTAAGTAGTGTGCTGTCTGAATTTATTCTCATTTACATGGGCTGAAATAAAATCTTATTTTTTAAAAACAATTTTCAGTCCAAGAAGATCCTTTCTAATTAGATGAAGCATTCACAGATTCATAGGATCATGAAGTGATTCAAGTGTTCAGGGCTGGTTTGGGTGAGGGTTTGAGTAATCTGGTCTAGGGAAATATGTCCCGGCCCATGGCAAGGGGGTTGAAGCTAGATGACCTTTAAGGTCCATTCCAAACTAAACTGTTCTATGATTGTGTGATTCTTTCATTTCCCCTTTTAAAGAAAAAGACAATTACCTATTTTTGGATTTCAATGAAGATTTAAGGAATGAGAAGTTGTTGGGAAATTTGTGTGTGGAAGCAGAGACTTTTATGCTTATTTTCAACTGAACACTTTTATTACTAAAATTATTTTATTTTTACTGCATTTACATGATTAGAGGCCATATTTTTCATTCTGTGTTAGAGTTAGCCCTTTTCTTCACAGTGTGCAAAAGAAACTCTGTTTTCTCTGGGGTTTTATCAAATGATGCTGCCAGAAAAGAGAAAATTTACACAAAAAGTCTGAAGGACTTATTACGCCAAATTTCACTTTTTCTCAATGAGAGGAAAAGAGAATTTTTTGTTTTTTCTGATGGAATGAAAAACCACTAAGACATTGCAGATACCCTGTGAGCTTCCAAGAGATGAGTTTAAAGAGTTTATTCCAGGTTAAGGATCAGATGTTACTGGTTATTCTCAATGATGCAACTTCAACACTGTAAAATGATACTTCATATAGGCAACCCAGTCTATTGATGCTAGGTGTACAACAAGGTAAGAATCTGAGTGCTTTTCATGAAGTGAAGAGGAACATGAAAGTGTCTTCCTTTTTTTCACTTTCTTCCTATCCAGTCTAGTAAGAAAAAAGACATGCTTCTCTGAGTAACATTACATTAGTTTTTCTTTTATTTGCAAAAATATCATCTATTTTATACTTGAAAATATGGTTTTGTACTGAATTTATTGACTTTGGATATTTATCAGCTTATGACAGGAAACTGTGTTGGTATTTTGAAGCTCACCCCTGTCACACAAACAGACCTAATGGGATCTTAGATGTGGTACACTAGAGAAAATATGTACTGGAGGGCAGCTGGAAACTCTGCATAGTTGCTGTGGAAGAACTTACCTTCCTGAAGTATTGGGACACTGGTGTGCTAAGCACTAGACCCAGGGGGAGGAGGAAGCTAATGATAACCTGAGGTCTTTCATGTTTGTTTATAATGGCACTAACAATATGTGCAGTAAGTGCAGGGTGTTTGTTGGGATTTTTTTGCTGGATCATGTCTTCTCTTTTTATTTTGTTTTTTTTTTTTTTTTTTTTTTTTTGGTTTTTTTTTTTTTTTTTTTTTTTTTGGTTTTTTTTTTTTTTTTTTTTTTTTTGGTTTTTTTTTTTTTTTTTTTTTTTTTGGTTTTTTTTTTTTTTTTTGTTTTTTTTTTTTTTTTAAGATTGCAGTTAAAATACACGTAATTTTGGAATCTATGAATTTTTAAAAACTAGTTCTCACAATCTGAAAACCCTGGAAGCCCTTGTGGGTTTCAGTGGAATTATGGATGAAGTGTACTGCTGCTGGCTGCTGGCTGAGGGACAGAATCCAGACCTGTTGCAATGTGTATCTGTATACAGCATACTATGCAGGTAGTACTCAGTATGTTATTCCTCTCTTTTTAAAATATAAATTATTTTTAACTGTAATCCTTATTTTTAGATAATTTAGATAGCTGACTGGTGTCTTCTTACATTTTTGAATGCATTGATCTGTAGCCCAAGAGTTATAGGTGATGGTAAATCTTTTGTTATTTTAGATTTGCATTGTCTGGTAGACATCACTGGGGCAAAGCGACCACATGGATGCTTGATCCTTTGAAACATTTTATTATTATTATGTTGAATTAGTCAGTTTCAATAAAGAACACAGATTAAAATGAGGAAGAAATTGCCTGTGTGGTTCTGTCTTAACCTTCAATAACAGAAGCACAGAGGTCTGATCTTATCAATGGGTTCATTCTTGGAATAGACTGTGAAAAGGTTAAGCCTTTTAAGCATAGCCAGCACACAGAGGTGATTAGATGCATCTCCAATTTAGAGATCTCCTTCCTGAAGGTCCCATGTAATTAGTAATCTAAGCAAGTTATCTGGAAAAATAAAAATATCTTCAGAAAATTCTGACTGCAGAAATTCAGGCAGCAAATAGCAAAGAAGACTTTCTTCCTCTAAAGGTACCCTTGTATATCTTTTCAATTTATTTTACCTTAAAGATAAGTTTCAGAGAGGCAAATTATTTCTTCATAAAGCAATTATTCTACTGAATATGAGGAATTCATTGGCAGAAAGAGTGATGGATGTATTTTGATTAAAACCATTGCAGGATCTTTAAGATTAAACACATTCTTTGCAGTACACTATTTATACCTTTTATAAGTATATTGTATGCATAATTATAATTTTTTCTCAAACTTTTAATTATGTTTGAGGCTTTCCTATCTCTTAATTTTTCTTCTTTATTCAAAAAAATGCTACCATCTGAACAGTGTGACTACAGAGAAGCATATGGATTTAAATACAACTTCAGCATTAAAAAAAAATTCTATTTATCAGCACAATGTTGCTATTATTGATTCAAGATATTAGCAAAAGGAAGAGATTTTCTTAATAAATACTTGTACATTTTATTGTTTATTGTCTGTTTATGAAATGCCATGTTTTCCTGAGAAAATGGCTGTCTTAAACACTGATGGAATCCACATATTATGTGTTTCTGTTACAATTGCCCATTTGGGAAAAATCTTGTGAACTTTGGATGCAAAGTAGTTTATAATACCTTAAAGCAGAAGCAGGACAAAACCCTTCATCTGCATGGACCTTTCTGTTATCATTGTTGCCTAATTTTCAATAATTCCATTTTGCTCTGAATTGTAACCCTCAAATTAAAACTGGCTCATATCCCTTGGTCATTAATTCTAAGTTGGATGTGAAACAGTTAAAAGGGCTGAAAATAGCATATCTATAGTACAGCTATAGCAAGATTCCTCTAGTTTCATAAAAACTGTTCTTCTTCAGGCAGTTTTTGTCTATAGGCCAGGTGTTATTCCAGTGCATCTAGACCATTTCTGATTATTGGGCTGTAATTCAGCATTTCTCTGGGATTGTCTGGTCTCTTAGAGTGTTGTGTTTTGGTTTGTCTGGCAGCCATTCAAAATGACACAGTGTGAGACAGAGGTCTGAAAGGAGACAACAGAATTTGGTCTGGGCCTTCCAGTGTTTTAATGCACTTTTTTTTTTTTTCTTACAAATTTTGCATTTAGGCCTACAGCAGCACTTTTGTTGTAGTAACAGATGTCTCTCCAGACATGTGTGCATATTTAAATGGAGTTGGCATAGCGTAATCTTCTTTCAAAAGAAGATTAATGGAATAGAACTTTTTTTGTCTGCACAAATTAATTGAACAGTTATAAGAAGATGGATCACTACTTTGTAATAATTACAGTTGTACTTAGTATAATTAATACTCTGGATTAGAATTGGTGTGAAGTGGCATTATTCTTTTGCACAGTTAAGGTATACTTGTAGCACTGTATTTGTCTGAGTAAACACTGTCACTGCATGCCACTCCCAAGACCATCTGTCTCTGGTAATGACTTTCAGAGCAAGAACTTTGCCATTCTGAGCTTCATTCACTTAAAAGCATCCTATGAGAACTAACATCAAATCAGTGGATTACGTATTACCTGAGTTGTTTTGCTTCATTATGTAATCTCACATAATGGAACCAGCAGTATGAAAGATATATATGAGACAAGCAATACACACCAGCCATTTCTTCCAAACCTTGTCTGACCCTACCAGTGCATGAGTTTATGAAGAAAAAAATCATTTATTTCTAGAAAATAATTGCAAAATTTTTGCTCATTTTACTCTCTAAAAGAACCGTGACAATTTTTTTAAATTGTGAGAAAAAGTGCCCACATATAAAATTACAACAGTAAGCACCCTATGAGTGGAACCTTTTTCAGCATGGAAATAACTCCAGTAAATTTATTTCGCATGAAGAAGTTATCAAATAATTATATAACAGGGCTGGTTCAATACAATTAGCGCCTGATTAAGTGCTTCAATTAACAATCCTGATGTCAGACGTGGTCCATGAAAGCTGTTTGTGAAGCCTCTAGTAATGGTGGCTGTTCCACTCATGTCAGGAAATAGGCTGTTCATTTCCTAGAAGCAGTATTGTGATAAGATGTAGTCTTCAAGAGGAAGATCATCCTGTGATATCCCACAGGCTGTTTGAAATGTTGGAGTCAGAGACATACAGTAGAACAGTTCTGTAAGAATGTTTTAAAATAGGATGAATTATAATTTTGGTTGGGTATGACAACTAAGACTGTCAT
This sequence comes from Pyrgilauda ruficollis, assembly GCF_017590135.1. Classification (NCBI taxonomy): domain Eukaryota; kingdom Metazoa; phylum Chordata; class Aves; order Passeriformes; family Passeridae; genus Pyrgilauda; species Pyrgilauda ruficollis. Next base: position 29,041,563 of record NW_024519206.1, on the reverse strand, counting down.
TAAACTGTTGGCAAAATACTTGGATGAAAGGGAGAGAGATGATTTATGTTCAGCTAAAGAAATCAAGTGAAGGGTGGAGAAAGGAAAGAAAGCATATGAAAGTTCTTTAGACTAAAGACAAGAGTACATGGGTTGAACAAATAACGTATTTGTCTTTATTTGCATATTTCTAGTAATAGCTGAAAAATAGGTTAATATCTTTCCACGCACCATCTCCTTGCTTCTGCTAATCCCCAGTGAAAAAGCCCTGAGCAGCAGGTAGCTCTTGTCAAGGAAATTTGGGTGGCCAAGAAAAAAATGTGTGATGTAAAACAAACCCTGCAAGAGGTGGCAGTAGTGTGAGACTGTGGCAAGACATCACAACATAGATTTTGCGGTTTAGTGTGTTTCCATCTATGGAAAGTCTGTGAGGACCTTTCAAATATGTGTGTTTCCACAGTTTTATTCTCTACCTTATGGCTAACCTTCTTTATTTTTTTCATTCTATTACAAACCCACAGAGACTAATTTGTATGGTAATTTTTGTGAATTAAGTATCCTGGGAGATAGATTAACATCATTAAACTATTATCACGTTTAGCATTCTTGTTGCCAAAAATGGAAGGCTAAATTTTACTCCATTAATTTCTTGTGAAATGCTTTCCTTTTTTTTGTAGTGGCCACAGGTGTCCAATTTATTCGCAGGTCTGTGTAGATATTTTCATTTTGAGTCTTAGAAAATATACTCAGGTTGTATCAATTTAAACTGCTTGCATGTGAAAATGGTTAGAATATTTAGAAAGAGTATGTAAAATAAATATTTTTAGCAATAGCATACATAGTTCTTACTGTCCTAAAGAAGATTTGTGTTATAACTTAAGGGTTCTGCCTTGGTCCACCATGATCACTACCAACAAGCACAATTATCTCATCCTTTTTTGCAAAACTATATTAGATTCAGCAGAACTGTTTGGCTGAACTATCAGATCAAAAGTTAGCTCTGACTCTGCTCACCATTAGATGATTTTGGACTTAAGAGGATTAAGTTCTTTCTTGCTTAAAACATTAAACTTTCTTTCATGATCATGTAACCGTGGCAGCAGCCACATCTCCACTTCATATTTCATCTCCAGTCTTTCTATTAATCATATTACATTTCCAATTAAGTTCTACTTATGAATTTGTTTCTGTGTGGTTCTTAGGGGAATCAGTAAATGTGTTTTATAATTAAGTGCTCAAATATTAGAATGTAATGGTTTGTAATTAGAGGGTTTTTAAATTAGAAATCTGTCTTCCTATACAATTTGAGGAGGTAAAATCTAATTTACATCTTCACCTGAAGGAAAATTCATAAAATGAACTAAACTAAAGCAGTGAAATACACTTTTAATTAAAGAGAGGAAACTGCTAATGAAGTGCAACTTAGGAACATAAACTAATAGTCTATAACATCATATAGTTTCTTTACATTGTAGAATGAAGTACAATGGTTTAAAAAATTAGAAACTTTACTTAAAGCAGTGAATTTCAATTTGCCATATGAAGCGTCCCATGGCAGAAGTATTCCCATTATCTTCAGTCTCATTATAGAGATGAATATGTACCTACTCACTTGAATAAGGACTAATAATATTTGCCTTGTTCAGTGGCTTGAATGGTGTCATGCGAATAAATAGCTGATACTGAATGTGTCTGGGTGTATGTCTATATGTTTGCAGATATTTTCTGAGGCACAGGAGTCTTATGAATGTTGATAGGTGGTCAGTGCTGTGTTCACAGTCAGAGATCCTGTTTTCTCCTTCACTGAAAGCTCACTGCAAGCAATATGCTGATTCTGTGGGAAAACCAGCACCTATTCTACGTGGCATATTGGCTAGGAACAGGTATTGAATTGCAAGCTCCAGCACTCAAAGAATGAATTTTGTCTACTAGCTAAGAAAAGAGTGCTGAGTTAAGACCAGTACTAGCAGGCCTGGTTTAAGATGTAAGTAAAACAGGCAATTGCAGTAGCATATTAATGGGACTGGCCTTTAGGAAAACACTCGTGATATTTTTGTGCTCGACCTCAGCTTAACTATGCAGAGACAGCACTGTGAGGATCCCAGAATACATGTTTGTTACTGGGCACAGAGGCTTTTCTCAGATCTGAAGCCTGAGTAGATGCTGAGCCATCTTGATCCATTCTGAGCAGGCTACTTATCCATGAAAAAATACCTGGATATTCAAGCTCAGCTGAAGACATGGGTATTTTTTGGCAGTCTGCCTGGAAAATTAGGATAGCAGGTCTCCAGTGTATCCCTGCAAGTAGGTCTAGACACTGCCTGAAGCATTTTCTCTGTGCTGCTTATGACCCTGAGGGCAAATAAGCTTCAGAAACAAGCTCTTTGTTTATGTGTTCTAGTAAGAGGACTACAGATCTTGCTCCAGCTTCTGCTTACCCCCATTGATGCTGTAAGGAAAGGTGTACAGAGAAAGGTGGCTGTGGCAGGAGGAATGGAGTTCCTGAGGACTTGTTCTTCCCTTCTGCCTTGCATCCCCTTTACCAGAGAGGGCAGTGGTGCAACACTGCTTTAGGATTGGGATTGCATGGCAAGGACACCATGGTAAAGAAAGATCTGGAGTGAACCATATGTGTAGGCTCACATTTGGGTATTTAAGTAGAAGGATGTGTTTTATTTTGTCAGCTTGAGATGCAGAGAGGGATGTGATGGGGAGCCATCCTCCCACCTCTTCAGTACGACCTGAGCTATCCAGAAAGGGGGACCCAGTCCTGAGATTGAGCAGGGAGCCTGGTAAAACAGAGACAGAGAAGGCACCTTGGCAAGCAGGTATGGCTTAAACTCTGCTTAAACCTTCCAAGAGAGATTGCATCTGACCTTAAGGGCTTTATAGGCCATGAACAGACTTTTCAGACTGCTAAAGTTTCTCTGCTGTGATTATTAGCAAGCAATGTTATTTTTACCATTATTTAGCACAGTTTGAGATTCATACAAGAAATACCTCACAGAATGGTGTTTTGTTTGGAAATCTGACCCTAGTCTTTACCTCAGTTTCCTTATCCTCTGATGGCATCCCTGCAGCACTTCTACTTTTCATCAGTCTTGCTGTGGCTAGTCACTCATGAGTAGTGGCTGATGAGTCTGGCAGAAAGCCCACACAAGTATCAAAACAAGCTGGTATGTTCATGACCTTTGTCTTCTTCTTGTGCCATGTTGACATAATGAGGGTAAATCACTCATATCTCTTTAAACAATTGGATCATTTAAGGAAGCTCTTGGGTTTGCCACCTTTATAGTACACAAGTTCTATGTCGGTAATTGCAATTATATCACTATATATAATTTTACCTCACAGTAAGCTGCATTAATGTAAATTGTGAACTGGGTCACAAGATCTGCTGAAAATAAACTTCTATTAATTACTTTGATGGTGGTGGTTGTTTTAGTTTTTTCTGACAATTTGTGATCTGACATTACTCTGTGCTTTTATTGTATTTTTCTTTTTGGTTAACCAAATTGGCATTTTCCACTGAATTACAGATTGAAAAATTCAGTAGTGAGTGACGCTAACTGTTTTGGTAAGAAGATCCGCTGGAACACCACAGTGGTACGGATCACTCGCTATGATAAAAAATTACTTTTGTTTATGCCCTTCATCAATATTTCAGAATTCAGACAATAAAGGGAGCAATTTATCTCAGTATAAGTTAGAATTCTGTTTAATAAGATTTTCTGAGGAGACAAGATTAATGTTAATAACGTTTTTTCATTGATGGGAAAATAGTGTTAACATTAGTAACTCACTTTTTCTGTTAAGCAACAAGGTTAAACTGAAAAAAGCCATGGTCTATAAACAAGGTCAGGCCTATAAAAAAGTAAAACATGAATCTGTTTTCCTAGACTAAAATCTTATTAGAATGAATATTCTGCTGATCAAAATGAAGGTGATGAAGGCTATAAAGCTATTCAAGCAGAATAATTCAACTTTAGTATCTCTCCATTCCAGGAAGTGGCTATTTCTTTTTTTTTTTTTTTTTTTTTTTTTTTTAATAGTCTCAAACAGGGAATTTGAAGCTCATCTAATTAAGCTTCAAGTTTTCTGTGTTTTGTAGTCTCCTTTTTTCTGAAAATAATATATGCCACTTCATTTCGCTTCTCAAGTTTTAAAGCATAAATGAGTTTGGTACAGAGTTTCCTGAAGGTATATTGAGCAAAGTCTATATTCAAGAAAACAATACATTCGCTGTGCTTGGGTAAATGTTTCTCATTCAGAATGTATTTGGGTTCATTAAGATGACACACAGACATGAATGTGAAATATTTGGCTCCTCTGACATTGCTCATACACAGCTAAGGACTCTTCTAGGTTACAGCAACATACATGCTGATGCTTAATATGGCACTGTTGTACTGATAATATTTTCATTAAGTCACAAATAAGGTTTGTATCAATTCATGTCTAAATTAATCTACTTCATATAGTGTACTCTGCAGATATGTACAAGAGTAATTATGAGTGCAATACCTTTATGCCTACATTATGAGTATGTATACAGAAAGAATATGTTCAGTACCAGCATTTCTAAAATTTATGTTAGTCCCCATGTCATATCCACACAACCAGGGCATAACAGGAACCTTTGTGATTGATGACTTCCCATTCTAAATTGTTCTGTGTTCATATGCAAATGATATAGTCTTTACATTGCCCTCAGTCCTGCTGAATTTCTGTACTACTAGTCTCTATGCTTTTTCTGTCTCTGTCAATATTTAACTAACTATGGGAGGAAAAGAAACTAAAATTGCAGGAATAGGAAGGCAAGTAAATAAACTGGTGGTAGTAAATTATCCTGTCTACCTTGGTAAGGTATTTCATTTTTTTTTTATTTCTCAGATGTGTGGAGTATTTGACTAAGAAATTCCTAAATTTACATGCAAAAATAGTCCTTTCTAATGAAGAACAAAATATGGCTGAAACAGTTGTAAGAAGTATCTCTCTCAACATTTCTTGGTTTTGCTCTCGTTTATTTTGAATAAGGAATGAAAAATATCAGGACAAGTATAACGCAGCTGTGAAAGTGAACATTGGACACAACTGAACACATGATATCCAAATATTTCTTTCACTGCAAATGTTCATCCCTCTCTGAATGCTGTTATGAGCATATCTGAGCCAGAATCTTCCCTGTAGCCAAAAGAGTGGTTGAACATCACTTGGGCTGGTTACATGGTCCACATTGTCTAACATATAGAAATGTATTTTCATGAGTACTGTTGCTGTGCTCTATAACGAAACACATAAATGATAACGCTGAGTATTCAAGGTTCTTGCTATTTTGCTAGCAGATGCTAATTTCCTTTATAGTTTTGTACTTGCCTTTAAAGATTCTGCTGTCCTATAGAAATATCAAGAGAAGAGAATGTACCAGTCACTCCCTTTGAGTCTGTTATTTCTGCACACAGAATCTGTGTTTACTTATGGATTCAAATGAACAGTTTATTTTTGAAGAAATCCTTTATTCTCCATGCAAAGAATCTGAAGAGGCATATCATGGTATCTGGGAGATGTGTGTTTTCTCTGGCAGGAAGAAGATCAGATGACTTACTTATACCATGTCTACTGAGCTTTAAGTTAAATTTCAGCTCTTCTAAGATGGAATCAAAGCTCTTGAAAAATTCTAATCATGGTTGTCAGATTGATGTTTGCTTGAAACAAACACCAGCAGTAAACATGGCCTGAAAAATGTATTCAGGGAATAAAGCATAACATTTACACAGAAAGAGGGCAGCATTAGAGTGAAGAGAGATGATCAGAGCTGACCTTTGACAAGAAGTACAAATTTCTAAGTATGAATGCCCCAGTCAAATAAATGAGTTTCCAGAACAGTTAATTCTTTATGTAAGAGAAGGTCAGACAGAGAAAATATGCTATTTTAGTGTATTAAACAAAAATGCCAGATTTCATTTTACCAAAAAACAATTAGGAAAAGTAATTGGTGGAGTACTAAAAATACTTTAGAATTATAAACCTAAAGTCAGATTGCTTCAAAAACTGATGATGAACTATTGATGAAGGAAGAGTAATTGCATTGGCTGAACTGGAGATCCTCAATTCAAAATATTTTTTTCTTAAAGTCTCACTGGGACTCTGGGTGTGTGTCTTTGGGTAAATGTCTTCTTCCTCTGCTTTACCTGTGAGAAGTAGGAATAGCAGTAAAGACTTTTATTGTTATATTGTTTGCATAAGGTATTTTGCATTTGTGGGGGGTTTTTTAATGGTCAGCAGTGTTCTACAGAACAGGTAGCCTTTTCGTCTTGCAAATCTGTACTCAGTATTGTATTTTATGCTCTGTATGAAATGGCTTTGCTACAAATGTGAACCTTGTCTCATATGAAGTGACTTTGCTGTAAATATGACATTAGTATGAGCCAGTCAGCTTGCCAGATTGCTATTAGTTTGTAATGAACATTTAGAAAAATGAACATCATTAAAGCAAATCAGCTGTTTCATGTAGTTACTGCATATTTATAGACACTCTGCTTACATGAATTAATTAGTCCCTGATTGGGGGAGGTACGCTGTATCTCTACCTCCTGGCATCTTTCCATTCTGTTTCTTCTTGTGCTATTTTCTACTGTAATGACAACCACAAGATAAAATTAATATTTTTAAAACCATGTGGTACAATACAAAGTGATTGTAATAGAACTTGAATGTAGCCATTCCTTAGTACCTGTGCACAAAGAAGATAGTTAACTTATGATAATTAGCTTCTACTCTAGTAATATTATCTGTTGATTAAAGAACAATCATTATTCAGGCTGTGTTACCCAGCCAAAAAAAGGATTTTCCGGTTGCTATTTCACCTCATCATTTTGGGTGGGATTGACTGCTGCTCTGTGATTATATAACCAGAAACTAGTCCTAGCGATAAGACTGAGGTTACTTTAGTAGTTATTTACTGCTGTGATTTTCATATAATTTCAAACCTTTTTATGACACTTGCCTAGATGAGCACTGGCACTGATAGTCTTCTCTGAATTAACATGTCAGTCTTGATGAATTTTTCTTGTCAAAACCTTCAGGTTTATTTTTTGGTGCAGTGAAATAACTTTCTGCCTTGTCAAAGGGTTACGCAGGGCAGCAATTTAAAAAACACTTAGATGTTCTTTAAAAGATTTTGCTTGTAAATATTCATAATTTGCCAAACCATCTGTCAGTTCTGTACCTTTATGTATAAAAAACATTGCATAATAGATAATATCAACTCATTAGAATGAAGGTGAATGCTTCTGAGGTAACAATTAAGGTTGGCTCACAACAGTATGCACAACAGGCTTTTCTTAAGGAATCCAAAATCTGGACTGCTAGAACAAGTAATTGAATTAATTCTTTAAAATATAATGATCATCAAAAACTGGGAGCTGCAATGTGAAAGAGGCATTCAGCGTAGCTGGGGATTACAGGAAAGCAGAAGCAAATGCATTTGACCTCAGAATGTCACTTGTCATTCTTTTGCTAAATAAAAAACTATCGTAAAATGTAATTGAGCTTTAGCTCAGAATGAGATGGTCTTGTGCATCAATTCCCAATGTTTACAGAAGGTTCTTCAGACAACAACACTCCTCAAGTAAATCAGAGCTGCCACAAGAAAAATTTTTAATGAGTGCTAGACATTGATGAGAGTTTGACCCAAGAGAAGAGATCAGGTGAGAATTAAGCGGGACTTTCAAGGAAGTTGATACATGAATAAATGGCAAATGCTTTGCAGTAGCATTGCATAATGCAAGTTAACGGATGTCTCTGATGCACTTGTGGTCAAACATCTATGTAAATTCCTGACCAAAAAATTGCAGGTCTTAAATAATACTGGTAGGTGTGAGTGCTGTTGGTTATAATGGTTATATTAGCAGCATTTTTAAAGTGTAACTTAGTGCGCATTAAAACCATTGGGCATCCAGCAACCCTGCAAGAAAGGTAGGTGTGTGCAAATGAATACTCTGACTCAGTATACTGTCTTTTCTAAGTAGTGTCATATCTATATTTGGAACTTCATAGTATACACTAAAAAAACAAAGCCCAGCTTATTAGGGCTCATAGGCTAAATTAAAAAATCAGAGCATAATGGCTGATTGGAAATATTTTTCTGGACAGAAGAACAAATCATGTGAGTAGCAATATCTAGCAGCAATGTAATGCTTTTATCACCATCAGATTAATAATCAGTTTCATCAGACTTTTCAATAAGTTAATATTCACATGAACATTTTAACATTGCTACTTTATGTTGCACTGCACTTTTGCATTGAAAATTTAATACTGAAGTTTTTTATTAGAACAAGGTGTAGTATCTTTTGGGCATGTTTCTCACAGATATGTGACAGATTTTTATGGAACAAAAAGTTTTGTGCAGTGTCCTGAACATTAGGCTATGCAAAATATTTCTGTTCCTGGGTTGCTAATGAATTTAAAACTGACCTCATTGCTCCTTATCCCAGAGAGCAGGAGTAGGATTGGAGTGCTACTTGGATGGCAGATGCCATTTCTGTGGAGTATAGTTACAGTCCACAGCAGTTCTTGGGCACAGTACTGTAGTGATGTGACATTTTTTGCAAATCACAAAACAGATTCTTAAATCAAACTTGTCCTTGATGATCACTTGGTATGTTAATTGATTAGATTTTAGCTTCCCCTACACTGTCTAATAAATGACTCTTTTGTGCTCTTGCCTTTTCACCTGCCTGTGGGATTATTATGATACTCTAATAAAACATCAGGCATTTGCAGTTTATTCCTAGAGGGATTTGACTCTTATTTTCAGCTCTTGCTGCCAATCAGCATCCTTATATTGAAAGGTAATTAGATTATCTTTTAGGACTCTTCCCAGCCTTCACTGACTGCATATAAATTCAAGGACTCAAGTTTGCTAAAGGACTCTGTTTGACAGACTGTCAATGCAAAAGATGGCAAAGCTCTGAAACAAAACAATTCAAAGGTATTTCCTGGGGGGGGAAAAAAATGGGCTTTTTTGCTTGCAATTTCTGCTTCTAATAAACTTTTTTCTCTGAAACCTGGCTAAAAAAATGACAAAGCACTTTTCCACTCCTGTATATTGTTGATACTAAATGTGCATAATAGGAATAGAATTTCATACCTGAATTCAAAACTGAGTCCCTTTTGGCAACTACAAGATAATTATCTGCAGATACCTGTGTAACTCACTTTATCTTCATTAATGATGGGTAGCTATATGAGGTAACAAAATTATATGTTCATTTGGAATGATTTGCTGGTTTTACTATGAAGCTTGTGAGAAAACATAGCCTGCTATTACCTCTTTCTTACCTTCATTAACTGTGTTTTGTTAAGTGATAAAATCTTACTTCTCCCTAAAGGCAATGGACATGAAACATGTACAAAGAACAAATTTTATTCAGTAAGAACTTATTGTTTTTGCAAGTCACATTTCTGACTAAAAGTGCAGCTTAAATGCATCATTAGCAATCATTATGGTGGAACTATACAAGTTTAAATATAAAAACAGGCCTCTTAGAGATTTAAAAGAAAAAAAACCTAGTTAAATTGGTATTCACACTCTGCACAAAGGCATTTAAGAAGGCTTGACCACTGGTTAAATAAGGTTAGATATTGGGCCATTGGTATGTCACCTAAACTAAAAGTTATCTAAATTAATCTGTGTTAGAAGCTTGTATGGGTTTAAAAGATCCAATTAAAATTGTTGCAACTTTTGTTCTGAAGTCAGAGGCATACAATCAGAAATCAGATGTCCCTTAAAGACCTATAATTAATCTTCCTTTTTCTCCTAAAGAATTCTGATTTGTTCCTTTAAATAACATTTTTTGCCCTAAGCTAGTCCATAGTGCATTCTTACGCAGTTATCCTCCTACTTCTTTACTTTCTTGTTGCTTTTGGTAGTTTTGTAAATGTTTTTAAATAGTCTTCTTTTCAGTTTTAGCCAGACATATATTGATTTTTAATGTCTTTATTTAATAAATTTCTGCACTTCCTTGATTTTTTAAACCAATTTTTCCCTGTACTATGTTTTGCAATTAAAATTTTCTACTATGGAGAAAGAACCGGAACAAAATTCCTAACAGATTACATTTTCCAGATATTTTTTAGCTATGAAGACCTTTACAAAAATATTTAGAATTTTTCTGGGAAATGCATTTTCAGTCAGAGAAAAGATGCATTTGTTTAAGAAAAGTATGAAATTACCGAAATGGAATGGGCAAAGAGTTTTATTTGGCCCTATTCTTTTGAAACTCATACTTAGGTAAATTATGTAAAAACGTTGTTTTGGTTTAGTTTTTTTTTAGCTCTATGTACTCTTTCGTTACCTTGTTCTGCTCTTAGCAGGCACTGAAAATACAGTGAAAATTTCTGTCTATGTTGTGTATTACAAGGTTATTACAATGTTGAATTAAAAGGCATATTCTGGAGGAACACTTCTTTTTATGACCTCTATTTCTTGTGTTTTGTTGGGCCGCTTGGAAATAGGACTACACATACAAGAATACATAGATTTAAGAAACTGTATGGATTACTGCTTAGTTCTGTGCCTGAAATATGTTCTGTACCTTAAATATGTACCTTATGCCTGCAGAGCATTGGAGAGAGGAAAGATTGAAGGATAAACCTCCAGACATGCACTCAGTATAGCATGAATCAGGGATACAGAGATGCTGCCCTTTTTTCTCTGAAGTTTTCAAAACAAACAGGTGTCTCAGCTACTATTTTCTTTTCTGTAGCTAAGCAGGAACTTCTCTGCCTGTCTCATGCTGAAAGCAGCAACAAAATAAACTAGTGAACTTCTTCTCCTGCTGGTAACTGAGAACCAGAGCAAAGGCTAAAAGTTACGCTTAAGATATAGAGAGCTAATGGAGGGGTTACTTGTCTTTTATGGAATGGTTTTCCATGGATTCTGATGTAACAGTGATCAATGCTCAACTCACAGGCTACCAGTTTCTAAATATTTTGGACCTTGTTTTATTATTCTTAAAATCTTAGCTGTTTGATGTAAGCAGTAAGTTATAAAAACATTATAAAGTGATCAATCAACTGATTTTTTTAATGGATGTTGAACTTTGAAACCAAGATGTAAGACTGGTGTAAGACTTCTGTAGAAATATTTACAATAACTTTAAATGCATAAGACAAGTTCATTTACAGTGTATTTGTATTTTTCATTTAAAGTTGTGACTTTCCCTTTGAAAGTGTTAGTTTCCTTGCTCATAAAAATGCTCTGTGTATCTTTTAAGACCATTAATTCCTTTTAATGAAAAGTTTTATTTCATTTTAAAGAAATTGATAGTTCAGCAAATTTTACCTATTAATTTGCCTTTATTAGTCATTTGGCTTTTAATGCCTGTCAGATTAAGAAAAAAAAGTTGTTAAATTATTTATATCAGTCTGTGTTCATGCCTAATAGGCAAGGAAACAACTTTTCTCATGGGAAAAATTCTTCCAATACTATTCCTAGTAGAAAATCATCAACTGGGAGAAAAGATGACTGTGGAGTCTTAAAAACTCACACATATGCTCTGCTAACACTTGTGTTTTAATAATTTCCAGCAACAGATTATCTGTTTTGAGCTTCACAGGTGATGCCGTTGATGGAGGGAGTAATGTAGAAGCTAACAACTCTCGTCCTGTTGCCAGACTTTGAATGGTGCCTTTTAAAAAATCCTGAGAAAGGCATTTTTTGGCCAAATTGCCCAATTCCACCCCCCCCCCCCCCCCCCCCCCCCCCCCCCCCCCCCTCCCCCCCCAAAAAAAAAAAAAAAAAAAAAAAGAAA